>NC_092339.1:127365000-128060000 GCF_046630445.1 Rutidosis leptorrhynchoides
GAGTCCATGTTTGTATGATATTGTGTAAAAACTGCATTCAAGAAACTGATTTCGATGTAACATATTTGTATTGTAAACCATTATGTAATGGTCGTGTGTAAACAGGATATTTTAGATTATCATTATTTGATAATCTACGTAAAACTTTTTAAACCTTTATTTATGAAATAAAGGTTATGGTTTGTTTTAAAAATGAATGCAGTCTTTGAAAAACGTCTCATATAGAGGTCAAAACCTCGCAACGAAATCAATTAATATGGAACGTTTTTAATCAATAAGAACGGGACATTTCAGTTGGGCATTACAAAACCCTCGTCCTTTTGACGACATTACAATATGCTGCCTAGCCAATGGTCATAACGGTTACTTTTCACAAAACCAAGGATGGGAAGTCGTCTTAGTAAAACCAGAATGCATGACTTGTTTCTGGACTTATGAATTACGTGTCTTTATTTCTTTTGCTGAACAACTTGCGTATTAACTAGAATTTCCTTATAGCTGCTGAGTAGCAATGTTATTATGTGCTATATTTCATCCTATATGTATAATGGCGGTATTGTAAGTTTGTAAAATATTGTATAAAAGTTTGAACGCGAATTATTATTGTAATAAGTTTTTTCATATAGAATCGTAGTAGTTGAATTGTATAGTAGCTACTAAGTATGAACTTAACGGGTAGGTACTACCCGAATTAAAACTATAAAATGCTAATATGAAGAAAAAGCTTTTATAAATAAGTTCATATTATGCTACGAAATACTATTGACTACTCTTAAATTCTATATGATTAACTCAATTCTTTTGGCTATTTTTGAAGGAAATGGCACCGGCAACTCGTCAGAATTTGAACATGAGTGAGGAAGACTTCCGTGTTTTTCTTGCAGCAAACATAGCCGCAGTACAGGCTGCGATACAAAATAACAATAACTCTGGATCTAGCAGTGGAACTAATTCCACAAGAAATTGTGTAGGATGCTCCTACAAAGAATTTACTGCCTGCAAACCTCTGGAATTTGATGGAACCGAGGGTCCAATTGGATTAAAATGGTGGACCGAGAAGGTCGAATCGGTGTTCGCCATAAGTAAGTGTACTGAAGAGGACAAGGTTAAGTACGCCACGCATACCTTCACAGGTACTGTGTTAACGTGGTGGAACACCTATCTTGAACAGGTAGGACAAAATGCTACTTACGCACTACCGTGGTCAGCATTCAAGCACTTGATGAACGAGCAGTACCGTCCTAGAAACGAGGTCAATAAGCTCAAGGCAGAGCTTAGAGAGTTACGAAAACAAGGGTTCGACATTACCACGTATGAACGACGATTCACAGAGTTGTGTCTATTGTGTCCGGGAACGTTCGAAGATGAAGAAGAGAAGATCGACGCGTTTGTAAAAGGATTACCAGAAAAGATTCAAGAAAATGTGAGTTCACACGAGACCGCTTTCATACAAAAGGCAAGTCGAATGGCTCATAAACTCATAAATCAGATTGAGGGAAGAATTAAAGAGCAGGCGGCTGAAGAAGCCAACACGAAACAACTTAAGAGGAAGTGGGAGGAAAACAGTGACAAGAGTCACCAGTACAACAACAACAACAACAACAACAACAACAACAACAACAACAACAACAACAACAACAACAACAACAACATCAACAACAACAACAACAACAACAACAACAACAACAACAACAACAACAACAACAACAACAACAAAAATTACAACCACAATCGCAACAACTATCCCAAAAACCGCAACATAAATCGCAACAACAACAATCGTAATCCTAACAACAACAACTACAATAAACGTCCCAACAACAACAATTACAATAATCATCCCGACAACAATAACAACCGCAACAACAACAATAATCAGAAACAGCCATGCCAAAGGTGTGAAGAGAATCACCCGGGGTTCTGCACAACATTTTGCAATAGGTGTAAAAGAAATGGTCATAGCGCGACAAAGTGTGAGGTCTACGGAACAATGTATAACAGCACTAAAGGAACAAATAATGTCGGAACGAGTAATGTCGGAACGAGTAATGTCGGAACGAGTAGTGTCGGAGCAAGTACTGCCAACGTAGTCTGTTATAAATGTGGAAAATCGGGCCACATTATTAAAAATTTCCCGAATCAGGGGAATGCTAATGGGCAGGGTCGCGAAAGAATTTTCAATATTAATACGGCACAAGCACAGGAATACCCGGAGCTTGTTACGGGTACGTTTCTTATTGACAATAAATTCGCTTATGTTTTATTTGATTCGGGTGCGGATAGAAGTTATATGAGTAGAGATTTTTATGCTAAATTAAGTTGTCCATTGACGCCTTTGGATAATAAATTTTTACTCGAATTAGAAAACGGCAAATTAATTTCGGCAGATAATATATGTCGGAATCAAGAAATTAAACTGGTTGACGAAAGATTTAAAATTGATTTAATACCAGTCGAGTTAGGGAGTTTTGATGTAATAATTGGCATGGACTGGTTGAAAAAGGTGAGAGCAGAAGTCATTTGTTACAAAAATGCGATTCGCATTGTGCGTGAAAAAGGAAAACCTTTAATGGTGTACGGAGAAAAGAATAACGCGAAATTAAATCTTATTAGTAGTATGAAGGCGCAAAAACTAATAAGAAAAGGTTGTTACGTCATTCTAGCACACATCGAGGAAGTTAAATCTGAAGAAAAGAACATCAGTGATGTTCCCGTCGCAAAAGAATTTCCCGATGTATTTCTGAAAGAATTACCGTGATTACCCCCACATCGATCCGTTGAATTTCAAATAGACCTTGTACCAGGAGTTGCACCAATAGCTCGTGCTTCATACAGACTCGCACCCAGCTAAATGAAAGAATTACAAAGTCAGTTACAGGAACTTTTAGAGCGTGGTTTCATTCGACCAAGTACATCACCGTGGAGAGCTCCTGTTTTGTTTGTCAAGAAGAAGGATGGTACATTTAGGTTGTGTATCGACTACCGAGATTTGAACAAACTTACCATCAAGAACCGCTACCCACTACCAAGAATCGACGATTTATTTGATCAACTACAAGGCTCGTCGGTTTATTCGAAGATTGATTTACATTCTGGGTATCATCAAATGCGGGTGAAGGAGGATGATATTCCAAAGACTGCTTTTAGGACGCGTTACGGTCATTAGGAGTTTATGGTTATGCCGTTTGGATTGACTAACGCACCAGCTATGTTCATGGACCTCATGAACCGAGTGTGTGGGCCATATCTTGACAAGTTTGTCATTGTTTTCATCGATGACATACTTATTTACTCGAAGAATGATCAAGAGCACGAAGAACAATTGAGAAAAGTGCTAGAGTTGTTGAGGAAAGAAAAACTGTACGCTAAGTTTTCAAAGTGTGCATTTTGGTTGGAAGAAGTTCAATTCCTTGGTCACATAGTGAACAAAGAAGGTATTAAGGTGAATCCAGCAAATATTGAAACCGTTGAAAAATGGGAAACCCCGAAAACTCCGAAGCATATACGCCAATTTTTAGGATTAGCTGGTTACTACAGAAGGTTCATCCAAGATTTTTCCAGAATAGCAAAACCCTTGACTGCATTAACGCATAAAGGGAGGAAATTTGAATGGAAGGATGAACAAGAGAAAGCGTTTCAATTGTTAAAGAAAACGTTAACTACGGCACCTATATTGTCATTACCTAAAGGGAATGATGATTTTGTGATATATTGTGACGCCTCAAAGCAAGGTCTCGGTTGTGTATTAATGCAACAAACGAAGGTAATTGCTTATGCGTCTAGACAATTGAAGATTCACGAGCAGAATTATACGACGCATGATTTGGAATTACGCGCGGTTGTTTTTACATTAAAGACTTGGAGGCACTACTTATAAGGGGTCAAAAGTATTATATATACCGACTATAAAAGTCTTCAACACATATTTAATCAGAAACAACTGAACATGAGGCAGCGCATGTGGATTGAATTGTTGAATGATTACTACTTTGAGATTCGTTACCACCCGGAGAAGGCAAATGTGGTAGCCGACGCCTTGAGCAGAAAGGACGGAGAACCCATTCGAGTAAAAGCTATGAATATAATGATTCACAATAACCTTACTACTCAAATAAAGGAGGCACAACAAGGAGTTTTGAAAGAGAGAAATTTAAAGGATGAAATACCCAAAGGATCGGAGAAGCATCTTAATATTCGGGAAGACGGAACCCGGTATAGGGCTGAAAGAATTTGGGTACCAAAATTTAGAGATATGAGAGAAATGGTACTTAGAGAAGCTCATAAAACCAGATACTTAATACACCCTGGAATGGAGAAGATGTACAAGGATCTTAAGAAACATTTTTGGTGGCCGGGTATGAAAGCCGATGTTTCTAAATACGTAGGAGAATGTTTGACGTGTTCTAAGGTCAAAGCGGAGCATCAGAAACCATCAGGTCTACTTCAACAACCCAAAATCCCGAAATGGAAATGGGAAAATATTATCATGGATTTCATCACTAAATTGCCAAGGACTGCAAGTGGGTTTAATACTATTTGGGTAATAGTTGATCGTCTCACCAAATCAGCACACTTCCTGCCAATAAGAGAAGATGACAAGATGGAGAAGTTAGCACGACTGTATTTGAATGAAGTCATCTCCAGACATGGAATACCAATCTCTATTATCTCTGATAGGGATGGCAGATTTATTTCAAGATTCTGGCAGACATTACAGCAGGCATTAAGAACTCGTCTAGACATGATTACTGCTTATCATCTACAAACTGATGGGCAGAGCGAAAGGACGATACAAACGCTTGAAGACATGCTAAGAGCATGTGTTATTGATTTCGGAAACAGTTGGGATCGACACCTTTCGTTAGCAGAATTTTCCTACAACAACAGCTACCATTCAAGCATTGAGATGGCACCGTTTGAAGCACTTTATGATAGAAAGTGCAGGTCTCCGATTTGTTGGAGTTAAGTGGGGGATAGATAGATTACGGGTCCAGAGATAATACAAGAAACTGCCGAGAAGATCATCCAAATTCAACAACGATTGAAAACCGCCCAAAGTCGACAAAAGAGCTACGCTGACATTAAAAAAAATATATATAGAATTTGAAATTGGAGAGATGATCATGCTTAAAGTTGCACCTTAGAAAGGCGTTGTTCAATTTTTTAAACAGAGAAAATTAAATCCAAGGTATATTGGACCATTCAAGATTATTGATTGTGTCGGATCAGTTGCTTACCGACTTGAATTACCTCAACAACTCGCGGCTGTACATAACACTTTCCATGTCTCAAATTTGAAGAAATGTTTTGCTAAAGAAGATCTCACTATTCCGTTAGACGAAATCCAAATCAACGAAAAACTTCAATTCATCGAAGAACCCGTCGAAATAATGGATCGTGAGGTTAAAAGACTTAAGCAAAACAAGATACCAATTGTTAAGGTTCGATGGAATGCTCGTAGAGGACCTGAGTTCACCTGGGAATGAGAAGATCAGATGAAGAAGAAATACCCGCACTTATTTCCAGAAGATACGTCAACACCTCCAACTGCTTAAAATTTCAGGACGAAATTTATTTAACGGGTAGGTACTGTAGTGACCTGAACTTTTCCATGTATATATATATTAAATGAAATTGATATTTACATGATTAAGTGTTTCCAACATGTTAAGCAATCAAACTTGTTAAGACTTGATTAATTGAAATAGATTTCATATAGACAATTGACCACCCAAATTGACCGGTGATTCACGAACGATAAAACTTGTAAAAACTATGTAATGACATATTTATGGATATATCTATGTGGTTAACATGCTATTATGATAAGTAAACATATCATTAAGTATATTAACAATGAACTACATATGTAAAAACAAGACTACTAACTTAATGTTTTCAAAACGAGACATATATGTAACGATTATCGTTGTAACAATATTTAACTGTATATATATCATATTAAGATATATTAATCCATCACATTATCTTGATAATATAATAATTTAACATCTCATTTGATATAATAAACAATGGGTTAACAACATTTAACAAGATCGTTAACCTAAAAGTTTCAAAACAACACTTACATGTAACGACTAACGATGACTTAACGACTCAGTTAAAATGTATATACATGTAGTGTTTTAATATGTATTCTTACACTTTTTAAAGACTTCAAGACACTTATCAAAGTACTCCTACTTAACAAAAATGCTTACAATTACATCCTCGTTCATTTTCATCAACAATTCTACTCGTATGCACTCGTATTTGTACTCGTACAATACACAGCTTCTAAATGTATTTACTATTGGTATATACACTCCAATGATCAGCTCTTAGCAGACCATGTGAGTCATCTAACCATTTGGGAACCATCATTTAACATCTAGCATGAAATATCTCACAAAATAACAAATTTATGGAGCCTATATGGAGACCCATTTTCACGTGAGATTACACCTACCACAAACACATTTCCATTTCAATTTTTATGCATCAAACTCATGTCTCTTAAGTGTTCTTCCATTGTTCTAAGTGTTATTCATCATCTTCATCAAAATCTAGCTCAATCTAGTTCATAAATCTATACATAAACCAAGTTATAAAACAACTACTCAAGAACACACCAACAACACATCCAAGTTTGATAGCTTACTTCCAATCTTGAAAATCCACTTTGAGTGATCATCCAACCTCAATAAATCTTTCTTATTTACAGTAAGATTTCTTTCTAATATAAGGTAATACTCATATTCAAACGTTGATTCAATTTCCATAACTTTAACAATCTTATTTCGAGTGGAAATCTTACTTGAACTTCTTTTCGTGTCATGATTTTGTTTCAAGAACTTTCAAGCCATCCAAGGATCCTTTAAAGCTAGATCTATATTTCTCATTTCCAGTAGGTTTATCCACAAAACCTGAGGTAGTAATGATGTTCATAACATCATTCGATTCGTATATATAAAACTATCTTATTCGAAGGTTTAAACTTGTAATCACTAGAACATAGTTTAGTTAATTCTAAACTTGTTCGCAAACAAAAGTTAATCCTTCTAACTTGACTTTTAAAATCAACTAGACACATGTTCTATATCTATATGATATGCTAACTTAATGATTTAAAACCTGAAAACACGAAAAACACCGTAAAACCGGATATACGCCGTCGTAGTAACACCGCGGGCTGTTTTGGGTTAGTTAATTAAAAACTATGATAAACTTTGATTTAAAAGTTGTTCTTATGGGAAAATGATTTTTCTTATGAACATGAAACTAT
The DNA here is from genome assembly GCF_046630445.1 of Rutidosis leptorrhynchoides. NCBI lineage: Eukaryota > Viridiplantae > Streptophyta > Magnoliopsida > Asterales > Asteraceae > Rutidosis > Rutidosis leptorrhynchoides. The sequence continues at coordinate 127,372,286 of NC_092339.1, forward strand.
AACCAAAAATCATAGTTAAACTCAAAGTGAAAGTATGTTTTCCAAAATGGTCATCTAGACGTCGTTCTTTCGACTGAAATGACTACCTTTACAAAAACGACTTGTAATCTGTATTTCCGACTATAAACTTATGTTTTTTCTGTTTAGATTCATAAACTTAAGTTCAATATGAAACCATATTAACTTGAATCACTCAAAACGGATTTAAAACGAAGAAGTTATGGGTAAAACAAGATTGGATAAATTTTCTTGTTGTAGCTACGTGAAAATTGGTAACAAATCTATATTAATCATATCCTAGCTAACTCATATTGTATTATACATGTATTCTAATATATTATGTAATATTGGGGTACCATAGACACGAATACAATGTTTTGACATATCATATCGACCCATCTATATATATATTTCGGAACAACCATAGACACTCTATATGCAGTAATGTTGGAGTTAGCTATACAGGGTTGAGGTTGATTCCAAAATATTATATATACTTTGAGTTGTGATCTAGCCTGAGGCTTGTATACACGAGGTCGTGGATTGATTCGAGATAATATATATTGCTTTATTTCTGTACATCTAACTGTGAACAACTAGTTGTAGGTTACTAACGAGGACAGCTGACTTATTTTTTTAAAACATTAAAATGTATTAAAAATGTCGTAAATATGTTTTGAACATACTTTGATATATATGTATATATTTGTTATAGGTTCGTGAATCGACCAGTGGCCAAGTCTTACTTCCCGACGAAGTAAAAATCTGTGAAAGTGAGTTATAGTCCCACTTTTAAAATCTAATATTTTTGGGATGAGAATACATGCAGCTTTATAAATGTTTTACAAAATAGACACAAGTACATGAAACTACTTTCTATGGTTGAATGATCGAAGCCGAATATGCCCACTTTTTGCTTGGTAGCCTAAGAATTAGGGAACATCACTAATTTTGAGAATTAGTGCACGCCTAATTGACGCGAATCCTAAAGATAGATCTATTGGGCCTAACAAACCCCATTCAAAGTACCGGATGCTTTAGTACTTCGAGTTTTATATCATGTCCGATGGATGTCCCGGAATGATGGGGATATTCTTATATGCATCTTGTTAATGTCGGTTACCAGGTGTTCACCATATGAATGATTTTTATCTCTATGTATGGGATGTATATTGAAATATGAAATCTTGTGATCTATTATTACGATTTGATAAATATATAGGTTAAACCTATAACTCACCAACATTTTTTGTTGACGTTTAAAGCATGTTTATTCTCAGGTGATTATTAAGAGCTTCCGCTGTTGCATGCTATTATATGGACAAGATTTGGTGTCAGCATGCTTGTATAATATTGTTTAAAACTGCATTCGAGATTTATTTTGTTGTAACATATTAATATTTGTAAACTAATATGTATTGGTAGTGTGTAAGTGTGATATTTGTTAGATTATCATTTCTGGATAGTCTAATTGGTGTCTTTTTAACCTTGTCGATAAAATAAAGGTTATGGTTTGTTTTTAAAAACGAATGCAGTCTTTGAAAAACGTCTCATATAGAGGTCAAAACCTCGCAACGAAATCAATTAATATGGAACGTTTATAATCAATATGAACGGGACATTTCAGTTTGAACGTCCGCTCGCTCTCCCGCTCCAACTAAGGGGCTGTATTAACGTATATTCTAGATACATATATTATCACATATTTAGCATGTACACAAAGTCAACTATTGTATATATAGAAAAGATATTATGTCCTTGTAGATAGCTCAGTTGGTTAGGAATGATAAGATCATGAGTTGTATATGTACGACACTTTGCCAGGAATGAAAATCAATCAAACATTGTTTACTTACAGTAAGTTACTAAATATGTGTGATGTTCTTTGGGACAGATTTGTGAATGACATAGGGAATGGAAAGAGTGCGTCAGTCTGGTTCGATGAATGGTCAAGTGTTGGTTCTTTGTTATCAGTTGTTAGATAACGAGACATAATCCAAGCGGGGTACTCTTTATCAGATTGGTGTTGCGAATATTATTCAAGATAGTGGTGTGTGGTATTGGCCGCCTGACTGGGTGGATCGTTTCTTAGTGCTATCGAATTTAGCATGTCCATTGTTATCGAATGAACCGTATATAGTGAAATGGAAGGATATTAATGGCATGAAAACTGAATTTTCGATAAAAACATGCTTGGGACTGTTTACGTCCAAGGGATCGACAAATACAGCGGTTTTTGGTAGTTTGGCACTCTCAATGTATCCCTAGACATGCATTCGTTCTATGGCTTCTTATGGGAGAAAGACTGAAGATGCAAGATAAAGTACAAGTTTGGGAAGTTCATCAACATGTTATTTCATGTTTGCTAAGCAATACAACCCCTGACTCCCACAACCACCTTTTCTTTTCGTGTACATTCTCTCCTAGGGTATGGACTTTAGTCTTACAACATTGTCAATTTCCGATAACCAGGGATTTTATGTTGCTACTGTGTCCGTTTGCTTCTCGAAATCTAGCGCGCATTGTGATCATAAAGTTACTATTTGCGGCTACAATATACTTTGGAAAGAGCGGAACAGACGTTTATTTAATAAGGGTGGGTGATCTCCTGAACAGGTTTATGAGAAGATCTATTCCACGGTTCGTCTAAAGGTAATGAGTTTCAAATGGAAGTCCTCAGCGAGTGCGATTCGGCTAAAATCGGATTGGAAAATTTCGTGAGGTTGTTTATGTTTGTGTTTGAGCTACACGCTCTAGTTTGCTTTTTCGGTTTATGTTAAAGCTTGTTTCTTTTGACAGGTCATAGAGCATGTCATATAATTCCGTGCTTATTGTATGCATTGTTAATATGAATATATTCACCGGGTGAACCCCTTTCACTAAAAAAAACTAAAACATAAGGAAAATCGTGGCAATTTTATGAAGCTTTATATGGGCGTTTTGTGTTTTTTATTCTCATCAGCAAAGTATAGTGCTTGATACTTACTAATAGTAAGTAACGAAGAATATCATATTCAAAAGAAGTTATTTTTCTTTTAAGGTATTATAATTATTCAAAAGAAGTTATTTTTCTTTGTAAGGTAGTATAATTATATCTTTTGTATATAAGAAATGTATTTTAGTTTTTTTAACATTCATAGTAGATCAATCCTTTTTTATTTTTTTAAAAGGCAATGTCTCAAGATGTACCACCTAAAAATTGAACATGTGTCTCCTTTAAAGATTTTCTAGCATCTAATCACTAAGCCATCTTTGAAGTTTCACAATAGATCAATTTACAAGCTACGTATTGTGAATGTATATAATGAATTCAATAAAAATGCTTTTTAATCGAACTCCAAGTGCTATGAGACTGTCCTGGGGTCTTATTTCGAATGTACTTCCCCCTCGTTATTTACGACGGTAATGATAATTTTATCAAATATATTGATAGATTTATCGAATTTGTGTATTTAATATCTGTGCCGTACAAACTAAATATGCTTCCAATATTAATATAGTGGCTCTATAATTTATTTTTCTTTTAATATATTATCACTTAATATTGAACCTTAAAGTAGAGTTGAGGAAATAAACTACTCCGTAAAATTTAGGTTAGTTATTTAGATAATCTTGTAGGGTCCTAATTCTCTTGATGTGAAAATGACCTCTCAACAATCCACATGATCTTCTCCAATTCTCACCAACCGTACGACCAAACCTATTCGAGTATCTTCCATTTGGCATAAAGTACGGCTTTAGACTAATATTTACATGGCTGACTTTAAATCACGGTCAGAGTTGAATCAATAGTACGATGATCGGAGGTCGTTTATATAACTGGAAAATCGAGTTTTCATTATTTTCCGTTCGAATGGTGTCACTTTTTATTCCTATCTTTTCGAGTTTGATTGTTTTTCGCTCAAACCGGTCTTCCCATTTAATCAATGACTTAATTAATCTTTTAATTCTTCTTACCTTATGAGCTTTCAGCAAAAGACATATTTCTTTATTCATTGACATAGATCCATGAAATAGACCTCCTTCTTGCACTTTTGTCGTTTTCTACCAATTTAAATAGTTCATTAAGTGAGCGTTTTGCGAGAAAAGAGAGGCTGACATCTTTACTTCACTTAGTATCCTAAGTTAGGAATAAGATCATAGCTTATGTCGTCACAAGCGATTCATAATCCAAGGCTCTAATCGGTGGAACTCGTGAACCACGCAAACTGGTTAGATGCGTAGGGCAGAGGGCTCGTAGCATCCCCCACCCCATTTCTTGATCCGACCTTTTCTTAGCTTCGGGAGACTTAGTCATATATGAAGCAAACGTGAGCGTTGCTTAAAGCTAAGATCAGTGACATTGCTTGATCGGCGGAGAGGAGGATCTCAAACTATAATTTGAAGAAGTATGTTATTTACGATTTTATTTTGTAATTATTCGTTTCCATGGCTGAGTTCAAGAGCTCGTAAGCCTAATTGTTGGAAGTTGGAACTCTTGGCTAATGCATCTATTGTAATTTATTTTCTAGCTACTTGTGAGAGTCAAAATTTTTTAAATATTAATCTGTTAAAAAAATCTAGTATCTCAACCATCCCAAAATTCCATTAATCCTTCCTAATCTTGTTATCCTTCATTAAACCCTCTAAAATTATGCTATGGTAGGCATTTACGAAAGTTAGTAAAATTTATCGTTAAAAAATCTAGTATCTTGACCATCCCAAATTTTCATTAATCCTTCTCAATCTTGTTAACTATGATAGGCATTGATAGTGTATCCTCCCGTCAAGACACACGAAGCTACGCTAACGAAGGTATTACGCCTAGCGATAATAGAAGACATAAGATTGGGTCACAAGAGCACATATGTCAAATACAAATCAAAGGCGGGATATCCTCGAAATCGAATAATGGCGCCCAAATGATAAAAGAAGAATGCTACCAAAGTAGAATCCCAATATTCAGAGTTGGTACGAAACCACTTCCGTTATACGAAGCTATAGTAACGAAGGGACGTATTGATGAAGGGATCATGGTTACCAATGGACAAGGACTTCTCATAAAGTCACAAGATCACCTATACTGAAGGAGAGAAGTAAGCGGGTTGACAAAATTCGCTTCCACTAGCATCCAAATGACAAAAGAGGAATGCTGCAGGATAGCTTTCTTGGACCAGCAGAGGTTGCAGTCAGCTGGAGGAAAAGTCCCCTTTGTCTCATCAGAGTTTGCCTCGAAGACTGAATCCACCTAGAAAGCTGGTGATAAAGCTATTGTCTCACCCTATATAAAGGGAACATGGTCTCTGGAGTAGGCATTCACTCTAAGTCATAATCACTCATATATAAACACTCTCAATGAGTTACCTTCGTATCTTGGTGACGTAAAGTACGATACCTCCGTACTACCTTCGGGGAATCGCCAACAAGCATACATCCATCATCATACCACGTTATATCACCCATTCAGCGATCAGATCTCAATATCCTTGTTCCACTAACAAGGAGTGCCAAGAATTATACAAACAATTGGCGCAATCCGTGGGACACCACTTCTACACTTACTTTGTTTGAGAAAAACACAAGATCATGGTGGAATCTGATCAACCACCACCCGGTTTCTCTCTACCATCTGAGGTAGATCAACCTGAAACCGGGACACGGACACCTATCACTCATGCTATGCTAATAACCACAAACCGTAGTGATTCTGAACCACCACCGCTAATCGATAAAACCTTCATACTCAACAACTACGATAACATACGCACCGTCATCAAGAAGTTACGAGAAGAAGGGCAGTTGCACAGTCGGCGAACACTGACGTATGACAGTAATGATGTCGACGAAGAAATAGAAATGGAGGCTAGGCCAGCAAGAAGTCTCCCTCTTACCAGCCAGCCCCAGATCTTACAACTGGCAGTCCCTCCGAATATTATTCTTCAGCCGATACCTTCACAACCGGCTCATTCAATGACCACCACCAGTGTCCTGTTGAGCCACTCAGGAGGACCAGTTGCACAGCAATATACCTTCGGGAGCCCTTTTCCCGTTGCTTCGCAAAACATACCTAACACCAGCACTGTCTTACCAACCACGGGAATCATTCCCCTGGTAACTCAGTCGAACGCTTTGTTGCCTCCAGGGTCGCAATTATGGAACGGAGGAAGTCCATGGGTTAGTTTGCCCTTCCAAGGTACATACATCGGAGGTACCCCCACAACGAACAACCTCCACCACGAAGCTAGCGGAAACGCTAGCGGATACTTAGACCAATCTTGGAAGAGTCAGAAAACTCCCTTTGTATCTTCAATACAAAACCACCCGCTACCCATCGGGATGAAGATACCTTCCCACTTGTATTACGAAGGAAAAGATGACCCTGATGATTTTATAAACATCTTCGAAGGTGCGGCTCGAATGTCAAGATGGGATACAGCTGTGGCTTGTCACGCGTTCTCATACGTGCTCAAAAGTGATGCACGGATCTGGTTTGACTCTTTAGCAAAGGATTCCATCTCCAGCTTCGAGGACCTTAAACGACTTTTTAGGTCGAAATTTTCCAGCAAAAGAAACACAAGAAGAATCACGTCGCTGCCCACAGTATCAAGCAAAAATATGGCGAAGCTTCGAGGGCTTTTCTCGTTCGGTATACGGATGAAACCCAGCAGATTCCAGGACTCCCCGAGTCACAAAGGATCTCGGGACTCTTATACGGTTGCAGGACCCGAGCATTGGTAGAGCATCTCAGTCGGGATCTCCCTGACACTTACGAAGCGTTGCTAGGCAAAGCACACGTTTGGTTAGATGCGAAAGACACCGCGAATAGCTTCGTATACAAATAAACTTAAGGCTTTAAGCGAAAGGAAAAACCAGGTCATCGTGAAGAGAAGTCCGGAAGAAGGAACGAGCGAAATAGGTTCTCCCCATATAGAAGGGAAAATACCCCTGGTATCCTCGGAACGCTGGTAAAGTCACCCAAAGAGATCCTAGCTACCGAAAAGGCCGCCCAAGCCTTCAAAGCTCCACCAAAGCTGAACAGCAAAGGAAAAATGAGAGACACAATTTTGTGACTTTCATAATGACTTCGGCCACGAAACGGACAACTGCATACAGTTAAGGCAAGCTATCGAAGAGGCAGTCAGATCTGGAAAATTAACACACTTAGTAAAAGGCATACGCAACCCGAAGATACCGAAACAAGAGCCCAGAACCGAAGAAAAGAAACCAAATACGGACAACGCCATACTAACGGTTGCAGAATGCTTCGCAGTTGAGAAGCAAAGAACCTACAAGAGGGGAAGAAAGAGCGGAGTAATAGATTGGGAAGATATCTCTTTCTCAGCACTTGATACAATCACTCCCTCCAACAGACCTGTTACAATCAATGGTCGAATCTTCGAAAGAGAGGTACACCGAGTTTACTTGGATGGTGGCAGTGCATGCGACATCATGTATGAACATTGCTTCGATCAGCTTAGCCCCGCCATTAAGGTTCGCCTGAACCCACCGAGGGTACTGCTAATTGGGTTCTTTGGAGAAAGATGCTGGTCAATCAGAGAAGTAGACCTCGATTTCACCATCGGAGAGCCACCATTGTCCAGGACCTGAAATGCTAGATTTTGTAATAGTTCGGGCCACTTCGCAGCACAACATACTGCTAGGAAGAGTAGCCATTATGAAAATGGGGATAATTGCATCTACCGTACATCAATTAGTGAAGTTTTACACACCCGAAGGGATTGGCACCCTAGCTTCAACCTACGATCGAGAGAAGGTAATTATGGCAATCAGGGAAACGGAGGAAAGACCAGGTGAATGTATCCTCGAAACCAGAGAAGAAGGTTCAAACGAAGAGAAAATCTCCATCAACCCTCTATTCCCCGAGCAACAAGTAGTTATCGGAAGATCGCTACCTTCGCAAGTAAAGAAAAAGCTTCGCAAGCTACTACAGGCCAATATCGACATCTTCGCTTGGGAATACGGACATATGACAGGTATTCCTCGAATGCTCAGCATCGACGGAACAACCTTTTCTACAGAACACAAGCTCAATGAATACAAGCACCTAGAGCCAATACATCAGAAGAAAAGAAACCTCGCTAATGAGAGAGATGAGGCTGCTTGCAAAGAGGTTAAAGAACTACTCCAGGCTGGCATAATCCGAGAAGCGAAATATCCCACCTGGGTTGCAAACCCCGTCATGGTGAAGAAATCTGACGGAGGGTGGGGAATGTGCGTCGATTTTACAAATATCAACAAAGCTTGCCCTAAGGATTGCTACCCCCTGTCGGAGATCGATTGGAAGGTGGAATCCCTAACCGGGTACAAGTACAAGTGTTTTCTTGAAGCCTACAAAGGCTACCATCAGATCCAAATGGCTGAAGAAGACGAGGAAAAGACATCGTTCTTCACAAGCAAGGGGATATATTGCTATAAGAAAATGCCCTTCTGATTGAAGAACACCAGAGCCACCTACCAAAGGCTGGTGGACAAAGTCTTTCGTAAGCAACTAGGGAGAAACTTGGAGGCTTATGTTGATGACATGGTGATCAAGAGCCCTGAAGAAAGCACTTTGCTTAAAGACATTCAAGAAACCTTCGACACCCTTCGGTCAATCAACATGAAGCTAAACCCCAAGAAGTGCTCATTCGAGGTTGAGGATGGAAGGTTATTAGGGTATTATATCACTAAGAAAGGAATTTTAGCAAATCCAGAGAAAGTAGACAAGCTCCAACAACTCAAAACCCCAACCACGGTCAAAGAGATGCAGAGTTTAAATGGGAAGCTAGCATCATTAAGTCGTTTTCTGTCCAAGGGGGCTGAGAAGCAATTGCCTTTCCTCAAAGTTTTAAAAGGATGCTTGGGAGCAAAGAAAATATCATGGACCGAAGAGGCTGAAAAAGCCTTCGTTGATATGAAGGCACACATAGCTAATATGTCAACCCTGACGTCGCCAAAGATAGGAGAGACGTTATATCTCTACCTAGCGACGTCCAAGAAATGCATCAGTGCGGTGTTAGTAGCAGAACGTGAAAGGGTACAGGTCCCAATATATTTCGTAAGCCGAGTCCTGCAAGGTGCAGAAGTCAACTACCCAGAGCTCGAAAAGCTCACGCTTGCCCTGGTTCACACTGCGAGGAAACTACGAAGGTATTTCCAAGCTCATCCTATCATTGTGTTAACTAACAAGCAAATTAGACAGGTCCTTATGAAGCTAGAAAAGTCGGGCAGAATGGCCAAGTGGGCAATAGAGCTCGGGGAACATGACATCGATTTCTAAGCTAGCCATTCAATCAAAGCCCAAGTGCTAGTAGACTTCATGGCAGAAACAACGGAGACAGACGAAGAAAATAACTCCACCTTCGCACAAATTATCACTCCGACTATTGAAACGAAGGAATGGAAATTGTTCACTGATGGAGCCTCTAGCTCTGATGGTTCGGGGTTAGGACTTATGCTAATCAACCCAGAGGGACAAGAGTTTACTTACGCGCTTCATTTCTAGTTCAACACAACTAACAACGAAGCAGAATACGAAGCTCTGCTCGCCGGGCTCAGAATAGCGAAGGAGATGAAAATTGAGCATTTGCAAGCCTTCGTAGACTCACAACTCGTTGCTAACCAAGTCCTAGTTATATTCGAAGCAAGATAACCAACCATACAACTCTATCTGTCAAAGGTCAGGGAACTAGTAGAAAGCTTCAGAAGCTTCACAATAGAACATGTGAGAAGAAGTCGGAATAAGAGAGCAGATGCTCTGAGCAAATTAGCTTCTATCACCTTCGCACAGCTGGCGAAGGAAGTGTTGGTCGAAGTGTTGGAAAAACGGTCCATCGAAGCTCAGGAAGTCCTCGACTTAATCACCGAAGAAGAAAACACATGGATGAAGCCATTAAGGGAATATTTGGAGCTCGGAATCTTACCCGAGGATAAAAAAGAAGCAAGAAAGATCCGGATCAAGCACCGTCATACAAGATAATGAACGGAGCCTTGTACAGGAAATCTTTCCTCACCCCGTGGCTTCGATGTGTCGGACCAAACCAAGCTTCGATGATCATCAGAGAAATGCACGAAGGCATCTGTGGACTTCACTCTGGACCAAGGTCGATAGTGGCAAAAATACTAAGGATGGGGTATTACTGGTGAACCATGCACGAAAATACGATCACGCTCTTACGAACCTGTGAGCCATGTCAGATCCACGCTAAAGTTCAAAAACAGCCAAAGCAAGATATGATATCGGTGTTATTAAAATGGCCTTTCTCAAAGTGGGGCATAGATCCAGTAGGTCCACTCACCGAAGCACCAGGAGGCTACAAATAGTTGGTGGTTGCGATAGACTACTTCACAAAGTGGACGGAAGCAAAACCGTTAAGCACCACGACAGGGAAACATATAGAAAAGTTCGTTTGGGAACACATCGTGTGTCGGTTTGGGATACCCCAATAAATCATTTCGGATAATGGGAAACAATTTGCTGAAGGTATCTTCCTGGGGTTCTGCGAAAAACTACAGATAAAGCAAACCCTTACCTCCGTTTACCACCCACAAGGGAACGGACAGGTTGAAGTAACCAACAGGGATATCTTAAAAGGTCTCGAGAAACGATTGGGTAAATGCCACCAAGGATGGATGGAAGAACTCCCCCTGGTCCTATGGGCTCACCGAACCACACCCAAAAGGAGTAACGGAGAAACCCCTTATAGTTTGGTTTATGGAACTGAGGCGGTATTACCCGCGGAGATACAGGTATTAACCAACAGGACCGTAAACCTTGAAGAAAACGAGGAGAATCTCCGTCTCAATCTTGACCTCATGGAGGAAAGAAGGGAGACTGCGTTAATTCAGGAAGCAGCATACAAGAAAACGATTGAAAAGTATTACAACAAGAGAGTCAAACTGTCAGTATACAAGGTCGGAGATTATGTCCTAAGGCTCAATAGCACCAGCAAAGTGGAATATGAAGGAAAGATGGGCCCAACCTGGGAAGGTCCGTACATAATCTCCGAAGCTTTTGGGAACGGTTCATACAAACTCGAAACGACGGAAGGGAAACAGATCCCCAGAACCTGGAACGGGGTAAACCTTCGAAAGTTTTATTTCTAGATTTCTAGTTGTATGTAAGTAGGAAAATTCATAATGGGTAGTTGAAACTTATACGCTTCCTACCACGAGAAATTTGAATGAAATCCTACTATCTTTTGGAAACATCAATTTTAAGTGTTGTAATACTTACCTAACTCTAGCAATAAGCAAGAGGTAACCCAAGAGGTATACCGAAGCTATTACAAAGTATTCCCAAGAGGAATACTTACCAAACTCTAGCAATAAGCAAGAGGTAACCCAAGAGGTATACCGAAGCTATTGCAAAGTATTCCCAAGAGGAATACTTACCAAACTCTAGCAATAAGCAAGAGGTAACCTAAGAGGTATACCGAAGCTATTGCAAAGTATTCCCAAGAGGAATACTTACCAAACTCTAGCAATAAGCAAGAGGTAACCCGAGAGGTATACATAAGCTATTGCAAAGTATTCCCAAGAGGAATACTTACCAAACTATAGCAATAAGCAAGAGGTAACCCAAGAGGTATACCGAAGCTATTGCAAAGTATTCCCAAGAGGAATACTTACCAAACTCTAGCAAAAAGCAAGAGGTAACCCGAGAGGTATACCGAAGTTATTGCAAAGTATTCCCAAGAGGAATACTTGCCAAACTCTATCAATGAGCAAAGGTAACCCGAGAGGTATACTGAAGCTATTGCAAAGTATCCCCAAGGGAAACAACTGTCAAACTTAAGCAATATACAAAAGGGCATAGTCTACATGGAAACAATGCATATGTTTGAATGCTAAAAGGTTACACTTAGATAGCCAAGATGAAATTAAATGAAGCAACCTGCTTACAAGATAAGTAGAGTAGTAATAGACAAACGGGTATGACAACCCACAAAATACCAAACACAAATTGTTTATAGGCAACAGAGCCCCAAATCAGCAGGCACGCAGGCCTGATAAAAGTACGTTAAACATAAAGTAATTAGCATACAGGTCATCACATCAAAAGAGGATCATAACACAACAAACCATAAAGATCATTGATCTGCAACCAAGGCGAGGAGCTCCACAGGCTTAGAATCAGAATGAGCAGCAACAGAGGCGACATAATTAAGCTCAGCATCGGCAAAGCGAGCACACGCAGCATCAACAAGGTCTGAAGCCTGATCAGTATACTCTGGATAACTGCTAAGCTCAAGCTTGCCTTTGCTGGGATAACTCGACCAACAATTTACACCTCTTCTCAAGTTTGCTAGCAAGAACAACATCACCAACAAACGTGCTCAATTCTTTGTTGCGAATAACCTGCCTGCAGACATGTGGAATGACCTGGAAAATCACATCAGAATAATCTGTTTTCAAACCATCAAACCTCTTCTTCTGATCCGCCAACACCTTCGCTTCCTGACGAAGAACCTTATTCTCTTCTTCCAAGTCAGCTATTCTCTTCTCATCCAGCTTCTGTTTCTCCTGCAGGCTCAGAATCTCACTCTTGGCCGACTTCACATCCTCCTCCCAAGATGTATTCAACAACAATTGTTCCTGTAGCTTCCTCACAGACTCTTTGGAAGATGCATTAACAATCCTAAGCTCTTCAACCTCCCTCTCTAGACATACAACATCGCCAGATTTCTGCTTCAAACAAGATAGGACGAGGTGATTATAAATAGCAGAACGATAGCAATTAGCGGTATAAACATCAATGAGTTTGGAGGTATCTACAAAAGCATCTTCGAATACAGAAGGAATCATCTCATCGAACAAATCGAAACAAGCTTCTAAAGAAGGGATAGCAGGAGTATCACCTACACGGGCACATAAATTTGCTCAAGCAAGAAGCACAATTAATATAAGAAACACTAACAAATAAAAAGCATACCCAAGGGAACGTTGTCACCGGAACCTTCAATTTGAGCTTCATCATCAGTATCTTCATCATGGAGAGCAAACTTAGCCTTCTTCAAGGAGGAACCAGAAATAACCTCCTTCATTTTCCTGGCAGCCTTCTGGCGCCTAGAGGGCCTAACATGAATGCTCTTAGATACGTCAGGCTCAGCATCAACATCAATAGGTTCGTGCTCTGAGGCAACCTTGGCGCTGGGTTGAACCTTGGGGGCACTTGACTCAGCCACTTTCTCCGGTTTGCTATCCACCTCCATAAAACCAGAACAGGAGGGAGAACCAAGCTCCTTAACCACAGTACTAGCACTGACGACTTCAGTCATCTGTTTCACCCCAAAAGATTTGATAACGTTTCGCAAAAACATCTCTGCAATAGCGAGCAAAGTCAGAAAAAATTAACACAAGAAAGTATAAAAAAGAATAAAACCTAAGACATACAAAACCTACCCCTTTCCCCACAAAAGTACACAGGGATAGCTTCGCCTTTCTCCCAGGAAGGTGCCATGCCGAGCTTAAAAAGAAGGGAATCCGGAAGAGTTGAAGGAATTATAGGATGACAACAAATCCTACCGTAGAGAGGATCATTCTTAGCATCCTCAGGGATAGGATCACTATATTGCTTAAGAACGATGGCCCATCTGATGTCAACGGCATTAGGAAATTTGACTAGAAAGAAAAAAGATTTCTTGATATAAACAAAGGAATTCTTCCAATTCCTTACATCAGGAATAGAAGAAGCAAAGCACATTGGCGTATCAATCACACTACCCCTCTTTTTACGGCGCTTGGCAATGGTAACCCAATTCCCAGCGTCACCAGTTTGAAAGACACAGCGAAACAAGTCAACTGAGGGTTGACCGCCATAAGCTTTGCACATATACTCAAAAGCCAAGATCTTTTTAATGGCGAGAGGGTTGACAATCGAAACATGGACTTTGAAGTAATCAAGAACACTAAGAAAAAATGATGAAATGGGAATCCTAAGGTTGCACTCTGTAAATGATTGTGTGTACATTCTGACGTAATTCGTCGGAAAATATAGCAAAAACTTACCAGATTCCGACAAAATTATGTCATCTCCTTTGAGACCTAGGGTTTTACAGAGGCGTTCATAACGCTCAGGGGTCACGGCACTAGAGATCGATTGAAGCCCTACTTTAGCCATAATAAAATAACAAAAAAGACAGCAAGATGGGAGCAATACCTTTTTTGAGAAATAGGGAAGATGATCGGATGATGAAGAGAATAGCAAAAGAAAAAGGAAAGAAAAAATGAAAGAGAAAATCAAAGATTAACTCTTTATTACCATCAAGCAGCTACCGTCCCATCAGTTACAGACTTACTTTAGTAACTGCACCGGAAAATTATCATTTCACCCTTCAACCCTATTTAAACAAAAAATAATTAGTAGGGGCAGAAAGGTAATCGCACCCGGGTAAATAATTGTTAGGATCAGAGACGTCAAATCAAGTAATTATGTGGCAGATTGAGTTTAATTCAACATAGCTTGGTTAAAAAGCTTCGTAAAATTAAACTGGGGGGCTTGATAGTGTATCCTCCCGTCAAGACACACGAAGCTACGCTAACGAAGGTATCACGCCTAGCGATGATAGAAGACATAAGATTGGGTCACAAGAGCACATATGTCAAATACAAATTAAAGGCGGGATATCCTCGAAATCGAATAATGGTGCCCAAATGTAAAAGAAGAATGCTACCAAAGTAGAATCCCAATATTCAGAGTTGGTACGAAACCACTTCCATTATACGAAGCTATAGTAACGAAGGGACGTATTGACTAAGGGATCACGGTTACCAATGGACAAGGACTTCTCCTAAAGTCACAAGATCACCTAGACTGAAGGAGAGAAGTAAGCGGGTTGACCAAACTCGCTTCCACTAGCATCCAAATGACAAAAGAGGAATGATGCAGGATAGCTTTCTTGGACTAGCAGAGGTTACAGTCAGCTGGAGGGAAAGTCCCCTTTGTCTCATTAGAGGTTGCCTCGAAGACTGAATCCACCTAGAAAGCTGGTGATAAAGCTATTGCCTCACCCTATATAAAGGGAACATGGTCTCTGGAGTAGGCATTCACTCTAAGTCATAATCACTCATATATAAACACTCTCAATGAGTTACCTTCGTATCTTGGTGGCGTAAAGTACGATACCTCCGTACTACCTTCGGGGAATCACCAACAAGCATACATCCATCATCATACCACGTTATATCACTCATTCAACGATCAGATCTCAATATCCTTGTTCCACTAACAAGGAGTGCCAAGAATTGTACAAACGGGCATTTCGATAAATTAGTAAAATTTATCGTTATACATTATAATAATAGTGATATATGATAGGAGTAGTTAAAAATAAACTGTTCAGAATATACCAATTGTAATGGTAACATCTTCTTATGCGATGATATTGTAATTCGATTGTGAAAAGTGTTCCATAACACAACGCTATGCTAAATATCATGACGTTTCATGACTCCAAGCTAGATCCATTATTTATTTTCTTTTTAAGGAAAAAAAAGTTATGACAATAATTATTGTTAGGAATGATTAAGTGAGCCCTAACAAGACTTGATAATACAAGGTTACCAAACTCACTGAAAATAAACGGATTAAATGTGATTCACACGGAGAAACTAACAAAAATGTAATAAACACGAGAATTTAACGAGATTATATGTAATCAAACTTGATTACTTTAATATTTGACCAACCAAGGAGTATTCTTTTATTAATTTTTGTAGATATAATTTACAAATTACATATGGGGGTATTTATAGCATAAAACGAGTTGGAATCGCGATGCAACAAGGAATCCTAAACCGAACCAAACACCAGTCGAAAGTATTTTCGTGGTCGCAATGTGAATATCACGGTAGAGTTTCGCGCTAAATCAACAACTTATCTTCTGCCTTAATTTCGCCCCGGCGAAATTATGAGCCGGTCACAAATTTCATGACCTAGTAACATTCGCTCTTCTGATTTAACTCAATTCGCACTCAACAATATCCCAATCGAAGAGATGTTAAACGACACCAATCTTCAACCTGTTTTTCATCCCACAACAACATCCCGACCCGCTAATTACACATCCTTTTGATACCGTCGGATTTGCACCCGAATCACGCCGCACTTCACCCGTTAAACCTACGAGCAAGTGAAGTCTTCCGACACAAAAAATACGTCTGAGCTATAAGTCGATCTTATGTTACTAGCTTAGGACCAATCTTCTTAGTTTAGGAGATAACAGGTCATTTGAGCTAAACAAATGCATTTACCCCTATTGCCCAAGCAATCCACCCGTACACAATATCATCCACCTAATTTACCTTTCCAATGAACAATAAACCCGCTAATGAAACGAACACATGGACATTACCGACTAAGACCTTGCACGAGAACGCAATCGAACACTTAATTGCCAACCTTACCGGCTTTGCTTTCACCGTTGGAACACCAACCACATATGTGCACACGAATTTTGACAAACCCGATTTTTCACCCCGAGCCAACACACATTTATTTGATTTATCATTAACCGTGACTCTTAGAAAAACCTCTTGTTCATCTTCCTCGGTTGATCGCAACAAAGTTGCCATTAAAGAAGATCCACATAAAGTAACTAAGACTCCAATATACCCAATTTGACCCGAATCTTCAGTAGTTTTGACTTCCCTTAAGCACCCACTCAAACAATATCGCGCAACAATACCTGAAAACATTAGCACGCTAGGACTTTTAGCACCTACAAAACCACCTAGTCAGTCCTGCGAAGGAACATCAAGATATACATGGTACCCATTTTATACCCGCGAGCAATAAAATAATCTCCTTTAAACGCTATCCACCTTTGATCTTCAAATAGAACATGACACCTATTGACTGTCATCATTAAATTGCACGATCGAGATTAACCATCTCGTTAGCTTAAGGATGAACCTCACGTTCCTCAAGATCTAAGCATAATTCAAGTGTCTAACCATGAGATCACCAATACCCACAACATCAAGAGTACTCTAATTCACAACACGAATACTACCGGAATAGCCCTTAAAATTCAACATCTCATTCATGTACGGGGTAACATGATACGAGGCACCCGAATCTAAATCCTAAGATTCATCAAGAACCTCCTCTTGGCACATCAACACATCTTTGATCACCGTAGTAACCGCGCTTTCACCCGTCTTAAGACTCGGGCACTTCGACTTATAGCAACCAACTTGTTGACAATTTCAACACACCACGTTCTTACTCTTTGATGGACTCCTTGACCTAGCTCTTCCCCGAATAACACTTAGAACTGAGCCCGAAATCCAGTTTGGATCTTTCCTTCGAATACATTTACTAAAAATTAAATCACGGATTCCTTCAAAAGTGAGCTTATTAGTAGTTCCGGATGAACCACTAACCGCCGTCACACTACCAGCCCAACTATCGAGTAATGAAGATAGCATATACAAAACCTCAAGCTCATCATCGAATTTAATATCAACCGATTTCAACCGAGTCAAAATCGAATTAAACTCATTAGCATGATCCGCCTCCGAGGAACATCCATCATCCTAGCTTTTACAAATTACGAAATCAAGTAAACTTTATTCATAGCGGATGACTTTTCATACATGTTGGATGACCCCGCAATCAATCCCGCAGTTTTGGTTTCACCCACAATGTTGTAGGCAACGTTCTTAGTAGAGAAAGTCGAACGACCCCTATGGTCTGCCTATCCAAAAAGTCACATTCGCCTTGCCCCATCTTTTCCGGTTTAACACATATTAAAGGTTTGTACAGCTTCTTTTGATAGAGAAGGTCTTCAATTTGCATGCTCAAAAGCTAAATCAGGTCCATCAAACCGATCAGTCTTCACATTACTCTTATCCACCATTGTTCTCGCAAACACGTGAGCCTAAGTTCCAATACCACTTGTGTAACACCCAGCTTAACATGACTACAATATTGTCCGCTTTGCCCGCAAGCGCACGACTTTTTCTTGGCGACCACACACGAGGCGCACTTTATCAGGAGGTCACTGATATTGCTCATGTACACTACGTTTCTCACATAATATCTACTTCATTTCACTCGGTTTTTATGTCCATTGTGCCTTAAAAGTGAAGAAATTGGGATTAGTCATGTTCTGAGTGCTACTGCAGTTTTGGTTATGAATTTGGTATAACTTGACCAAAGTGTATGGAAATGATCAAGAAAACTTCAAAGTGCTGGAAATGGCCTAAGAACGACGTTCCTGTTATCCAGAACGGCATTTTACTCGCAAGAACGGAGTTCCAATTCATGGAACGATGTTCCACCTGGAGAAAAAGGGCGTTCCAAGCCAAGAACGACGTCCCATTATAAAGGAAATGGAAACAGAACATTTAA
Source organism: Rutidosis leptorrhynchoides (assembly GCF_046630445.1). Taxonomy (NCBI): domain Eukaryota; kingdom Viridiplantae; phylum Streptophyta; class Magnoliopsida; order Asterales; family Asteraceae; genus Rutidosis; species Rutidosis leptorrhynchoides. The sequence goes on from NC_092339.1 coordinate 127,390,623, forward strand.
GCATTTAGAGGCCGAATTGGGAAAGGCGTTCCTATTATTCAGAATGGCGTTCCATCTGAACGGGCTTAAAAACGACGTTCCTGACAAAGGAACGACGTTCCTGAGGAAATTCTGGGCAGTTTTGTGAAGAGGTATAAATAGAATAAGATGAGGGTTTTTCTCATAACATCACATAACACATCATTGAGTAGCCGGTGGCTGAGGTAATTAGGGTTTGGTAGCTAGATAATTAAGGTTTTCATTAAGTTTCCATCAATTTTCAACATCTACATCAAGGATTGAAGATTTGCTCAAGATCTAGGGCTTGTTCTTCATCATCTTCATCTTCTTCATTAAGCTCAAAGTTTTAATTTCTTATTTTGGTACAATATTATCTTTATTATTGCTTAATGATGTTTGAATCCACTTTTGTTACTTGTATTGTGATTGTTCTAGCCATGCTTGGCTAGATTTTGGTATGTACACTAGATTATGAAGCATGTAAGCTAGGGATTGTTCTTATTTATGTTTATGATTGTGTTTGGATGAATCTATGAGTTGATGATTGCGATTTGTTGTTAGAATTATCTAAGAGATCCTTTGCTATCTTTGTTTTGGGCTTTACTTTGATTATATAAGTTTTGTAGCTTCTCTTAGGAATTTGATTAGTGAAGCAACTTGTACTTCAACACTCAGGTGATCTAGACAATCAAATTGGGGATTTCAAGGGATTGGGTTCTTGGTTTGGATTGGTTTTCAATTGGTCCTTAGTCAAAATAGTGGAGTTTGGTTTTTTTTAAGGGATTTTGATTACCAAAGGGTTTTAGGGGACTTTAACGTAAGTTAAGTGCAAATTGCATTCACATGATTCAACTAGATCAATTGATATAAGCTTATGAGAATTTGCAAGTATTGATTTGATCATTAGAACATCTAATAGGGATATTAGAACATATAAGTTTGAACACGATTAGATATTAAGAAGAAAAAAATGAACAATCTGAATTCTTCAAGTGAAATAGTCAAGTGTGCATGCTTTTATTATTGATATTTACTTAATCATTTCTAGTTGTTAGTTAAGTTTATATTTGTTTTCTTAAAACGTTTTAAAATACAAAACCCCTCAACCAAACAAACCTTATGATGATTATGAGTTTTCATCGATTCAACTAGCAATTACTGCTCTCTTGGGACGAATTTTAAACGGAAAACTTACTAATTACAACTACCGAGTCATTGTTTCTCGAGAGTTTGTTGATAGAAAAGTCCACGTTTAATTAAATTATAAATCTAAAAGAGATCAAGTAAGCATATTTGTAATAAATTCATCAAATGTTTTGGTGCCGCTGCCGGGAAATGGTTAGCTAGTTGTATCTTTGAGTTAAGCTTTTAATTGTTCGATCCTTTTGTAAGGATTTATCCTTACAAAAGTTACTTTTCTTGTTTTTATTATATTATTATGTTTGGAGAAGCCCGTTTTTGTTTGTGTTGTGATCAAAGGTTAGGTACTACGGTGTATGAAAAGAAGATCCCAAAAGGATCAAGAGTTTGAACATCCGTTTTCCGATCCGGAGAGGCACGTTCACGGTGTTTATAAGCGAAGGGAAGAAAGGGTTTTAAGAAAGAATTTTGAAGTATTACCATTTTGTATTGAAGAAATGGACGCTGTTAATCCACAATCCGGAGGTAATCCATTTGGTCATGGTGATCCCAATAACCCACCACCCATTAATCAAGAACAACAAATAGATCTAAATGATACACCTATGTGGGATGCAAGGTTGGTACACCTATGGTGGTGCCTCCGGCTATTACTAAGCCGCCCATCAGGGCCGATCATTGAAAAGTTGAAGGAAATTTCTGCACTATGTTAAGGATGTTCAACTTTACGGTTTAATGGAGGATAATCCTTTTGAGCACCTTCAATTGTTCAATGACATTTGTGATCTCTACAAGCATAGAAACGTTGTTAAGGGCATTATCCTTTTCTCTTCAAGGCGATGCCAAGATTTGGCTAAGAAATCTACCTTCCGATTCAATTCAAACTTTTCAAGATTTAATTGATTCTTTCCTCAATCATTTCTTTCCACCATCGAAGGCGGAGAGACTTAAAATGGAGATCAATGCATTTACTCAATGGAGTGACGAATCATTATATGACGCATGGATTCGTTTTAAGAAGATGTTGAGGGCGTGTCCATCACATGGTTTAACAAAGAGGGAGTATATCAATATTCTCTATCGGGGTACGAATGATAGAACGAGTCAAATTCTTGATTCCTCCGCGGAAGGTGTGTTCATGTATAAGTCACCAAATGCGACCAAGAAGTTACTAGAAGACATATCGATTCACACTTATGAATGGAATCCCTCACCTAGGGATATCCCAAGAAAGAGTATAGCTCAAATGGAAAGTGAAACGGTCAAGTTACACTTTCTAGCTTAACCAACCAATTTCAATCGTATGGTAAGGAGTTGAAGAAGCTACAACCATCTATTGGTGCGATGCAAGTCGGATGTGAAAGGTGTGATGGACCTCACCTTACAAAGAATTGTCCATAAATCAACCAATGCAATCAACTTGATTTTGACGATATCCCAATGAATTCGGGTGCTCATGTTAACTTTGTAGGTAACCAAAACTACTAAAGGGCTGGTTCATCAACCCAAGGCAACAACTCTTTCCAAGGAAACCAAGGCCACTTCAACCAAAACCAAACACAAGCCTCTTTTAACACCCAAAGTAACCCACCACCCGGATTCCAATTCCAAAACAGAAGCCAAGGCTACAACCCAAACTACAACCAAAACTGGAGCAACAACAACCAAACACACAATCAACAATCATACAACAACCAACCCTGTAACAATCAAAGTAATCAAGGCTGATATTGGCTAAAAAGTCACGTTTTCACCCCTGTATTAAGGCCTAAATACAAGAAAGATTCAAACTTTGTCAGCAAAATACCCACTTCGTCGGTTAGAATTGAAGAACAAGTAATTACGAGGACGGTGCAAAAAGAATCAAGAGAATCGGAGCTAAAACGAAGATTCTAGAGCGAAAACGGTGAAAGACAATAAATTAAGTTACGATCCAGGGAATCAGCAAGCCAAACGGCTTGCCAAACGGGCTGCCAAACGGCCTGTCAGTGTGGCAAACGGCCTGCCAATCACCCAGATCAAACGGACTCGTTAAACGGCTTGCCTTAGCAAACGGGCCCTGCAAACAGCTTGCCAAACGACCTGCCAAACTGCCTGCCAGCCGTTTGCAGGCAAATTTTGTGCTTATTTAAAGGGTCTTTGTCATTCATTCCAACACACTTCAATTCACTTCTTTCTCTCTCTTGTACAATATTAGACATACCCTCAAGGCCTTCGACTTCGTGTGGGAAACCTAGTACCCGGAGAAGAACGCCGAAGATTGTATTAGGAGCGGTCTGGAGTCTTGAAGTTGTCACTTTTGTATTCGGAACTCATTTAATCTACTCGTACTTCTATCCCTTATCTTTATATAATCATTATGTTCTGTGATATTGTTGCCATGATTAGGGAGTAGTTATCTTTAGTGTATGCTATGATGCAAGCAGTTATAATGCCGAAATAATATTATGGTTTGTGTATGCTGTTGAAATGCTTTCCAATTATGCTTTAAACTCAATTACTTTTCCAACTAATAGAACGTAGTTATTGGCTCTGTTATTGGGAAGTCGTGAACCCCGATTCATAGTACACTATCGGTGTCACTCCTTGGTAAGAGAAGTCTATCGGATACAACGTAAGATCGACTGAGGCACACCGATTATAGTAAGTCTATCAAGCTTTGGATTCCGACTGAGGACTCTTTCGTAATGAAACATCTAACTAGACCCTTAGTACATTATCGGTCCCAGACCATGCTAGTGTAGTCACCAAGCATATAAACTTCGTACGTGCACGCTAAAGCACAACGGTTGTTGTAAGCTGTACCTCTGCTAAGTAAGGCCATGGAACCCGGTCAGTGTTGATTAGTACACTGCACCATAACGCGGTGTCAAGCATTGCACCCCGCTTGAGGGATTCTTAGTTAATTAAGGAACTGTTTGTTTAGACACATAAAGGATTGGACCGTTATGATAACTGAACGTGTTCATGGAAGTCATCTTGACTTGGCCATGGTGTTCTTTGTGGTTAAACTCTTTTTAAGGGCCTAACTATCTTTTAAAACCAATCATTAACGAAAGCATTGAAACACATCACGTCTCTCGGATATGGTAAACCATGTATTCTATTATGCTTAAGAAATTTTAGACTATTGTGGAATGTTAATACGTCACCCAACTGAGTCGCTCAATTGGATGAGCCGTCTGAACGTGTATGCCTGTAGTCAGACTGCACGGGCATCGGGGGTAAGGGACGTTGCTGTCTATTCAGAATCTTCAAGCCTAACGCAGTACCCAGTGACATGTCTTATGACAGGGGCGTTTAGGACCAGTGTAATGAATACAAGGCCTCTGCCTATTCATGAGCCAGTATTCTATAATCTAGGTAGAATAACTAATGAAATCATAGTATGCACTCACTTTAACCTTATCTGAATTATGAATTTTATCGCATTTACTTTATCTGTCTTATAAATTAGAAAATCCCAAAATTAAGTAATCACTACTCCTTCATAACTATCTTAGGTTTAAATATAGGTTCGATTCTACTGATATCTCAAAATACGACTATAGGTCATACTTCCCTTACTCATACTAAGAAGTAGTACAATTTAGGCCACGCTAAATATAAATTTAAAAAAGTACCACCCCCTTGGTGGTTGATTATGGCACGTTGCGGCCCGACGACACCGCACAAATAAAACCGTCCGTTTTGGCCTTATCAAGGGGGAGTATAGTTTTTGGCGCCGCTGCCAGGGAACTGATATCAGGCAATACTGCTATCTACCAAACTTATTCACAAGCATTTAGTGGTGTCTAAGAAAGACAATTATACACGGACTTGGTTGTTGGATTTTCCGTACAGTCTCCAATTATATTGGGACCAAAAGGATCCTGCCTCTCCGTAGTCGGCTTGGCCACTTGGTTTGTTGAATAGTTCGTGCGGAGCTCTGTTATCGAAATACCAGGGAATCAGTAGCCAGAACTAAAAACTTATTCAACCATAGGATAGTTAATTAAGTTAAATTAGATTACCTTAAATTAGATTACCTTAGACTAAGACTACCGTAGATTAGATTACTTTAGACTAGTTAGCCTACCTTAGATTACTTTAGAAGTTTAGTTTATTTGCTAAAAATTAAAAACAAAAAAGGCATACCCAGTGTATGACCCAAACCTGATCTAGACCAGGGCCGTTGTTATTCGTACCTGATCCAGACGCAATAATCTCTAAAGCACGCAAGGAAGCACGAATCAGAAATCGAATGGCATTACGTGTTACTTTAGCATAAAATACCAAACTCTTGATTGAAGGTCAAGGAGGACCAATCAGATTTCTAGAGATTCAAGGACACTCGTTCGAATTAAAACATCACATCATCCAGCTCATCCAGAATAGCTGTCAGTTTCATGGATTACCTAACGACGATCCTAATTCTCACCTTGATAAATTCATATCTCTTTCAAAATCCTACAAATAGCCAGGGATAGGACAAGATATAGTCCGGCTATACTTGTTTCCCTATTCTCTCACTCATCATGCTCAAACATGGTTCGAAGGACTGGAAAAAGATTCCATCACGTCATGAACGGAGATGGCTACTAAATTCCTAACCAAATATTTCCCTCCTTTTAAACAAACCAAACTAAAGAATGACATCATTAACTTCAAACAAAGTTATGATGAATCTCTTTACACTGCATGGGAGCGATTCAAAACCCTGCTGAAGAAAAAATGCCCTAATCACCAGCTAGAACGGTCAGCCCAAATCTGTACCTTCTACAATGGTCTTACGGTAAATTATAGGATGACGATCGATGCCGCAGCTCAAGGGAATCTGATGAACCAAACCACAGACGAAGCATGGGAATTGCTCAAGAACATGACAATGCATCATCATGACTGGAACAGTGGTGAAACAACTTCATCATCTGCCCCACTCTCTGCACTTAACAATCAAACGGAGGCCATCAAATCCCTCACGGATAAGATGGAATCTCTTGCTAAACAACTCAGAGAATTGAAGACGCAGCCGCAGCAGGTCAACCAAGCCCAGGCTTGTGTTAATTGTACCAACCCGCAACCTACTGAAGAATATCAAGTTGAGTGCGAAAACCCTGACGGTTCAGTCTGTTACGTTCAATACCCAGCTCGTCCGCCAAATCCCGGATTCAATCAACAACCTAGGGTTAATCAATTTCAACGAAGCAATCAACCTTTTCGCTCTCGTTATCCACCTTATCCATCCCAACAATCTCAATTGACCTACGATCAACCACTTCCACTCACTGGTTCACCAGCCGAGGAAAATTCCCCTACCACCCAGATTACAAAAGAAACTAATCCCACTCTCGGAGCTGATGATCAGTTGATTCAGTTCATTCAAGGATAACAACAGCTAAATCAGAGGACTACAGCCAGGCAAGATTAGACGGAGATACTAATGAGAAATCAATTGGCCCTGCTCAAAAGTCTAGAGACGCAGCTCCGACAGTTATCACAGCGCCTTGAAACCCGATCGCAGGGAAGGTTACCAAGTAATACTATCCAAAATCCCCACATAGAAGAAGCAAAGAAAATGGATTCCGTAATCCCAGAGGAAGAACCACGGCGAAGGTCAGCTAGGCTCAAGAACAAATCGACATATACTCAGAAGCTGACCCCTGAAACTCCAGTTCGAGTATCCTATCCTGGAAGGCTACAAGAAGAACCATCCAAGCTTGATTCCTTCAAACTTGACGGAAGATTCCTGGATACTATGTCCAAAGTCCCCAACCAGAAGAGACACATCCGAAGGCTTCTCTCTACAAAGGAAAGGATACCAGATTCTAACAAAATTCCACTGAGTGAAGAATGCTTTACATTACTCAGGAACTCTCTACCACCAAAGCTAGGAGATACGGGCCGATTCATTTTCCCGTATTCAATCTACCAATCTGGAACCATTCATGCGCTAGCAAATTTAGGAGCAAGTATCAACCTAATCCCCTACTCTCTCTATAAGAGATTAGAGTTAAGAGAATTGTCACCAACTAAAATGACAATCCAACTTGCCGATCACACAATTCGATATCCTAAGGGCATAGTTGAGAATGTCTTGGTGAAAGTCGACAAATTCTTGTATCCTAAGGATTTCGTAGTAATGGATATCAAGGATGACCTACACACGCCAGTAGTGTTTGGAAGACCTTTCATGAATACGGCTAGGACTGTCATTGATGTGTACAATCAAACCTTGATCTTATGATCACATGGGGAGAGCGTTACCTTCAAAATTGACGGACCAACCGGTCTTTCTGGACAGGCAAAGATGTTTGCTATTTCCACCAGACGGATCACTTCCGATGACGAGTCTTCACCACCACCCGATGATATCGAGATGGGTGTCGAATCACAGTCTGTAGACGACCCAGAAATGGAAGAAGAGGATCTCAGCGAAGAAATAGAGGAAGAGGAGGAATCTGAAGAGGAAGAGGAAATGGAAGACGTAAAAGAAACTGCGACAATAACCGCTCTAAGCATTAAGCATCATGAAGAATTAATGAGGCTTGAGACGAAAGATCACAGTTTAATCATTCGCTTCAAGAAGAAGACCGATAAGGCTGAGGTTAAGGATATAGAAATTGATCCTGCAAGTATCAAAGTGGAGAATCAGAATACTGAAGAAACTCGTTCATCAGACGCATCCTCAGAAGAATAATATACCGATGATGACTAGGAAGAGCAACATGAAGACATTCTGAATAACTCACACACTCCAACTGAACCAGATCAAGGGGAGCCGGACTCTTCTTCAGATCGAATTTCGGTCATATCTACACACTCAGACATGATAACCTTCATCAATGATACCGATGAATTTAAAGATATTCTCGAAGCCATCCGTAAATCAACAATTGGTTTTACGCTACGCTTAACAGAACGAATTATGGCTATCCGAGAAGAACACAACCTCTATCTCCAAAGAGAAGACAATGATGTTGAAATCCTAGAAGAACGCATTCAAGACTTTATCAATTCTCTTTACGATCATATCTACCAAGAAGAAAGGCAACGAGAGCACAATTCAGTGGTTCGCACTATTCTTGAGACAAGATTCTGTCGGGATCAGAAGATCATTTACTCTAAGGTTTATAACGCCTTAGCCGGATCTGCACTTCCGTTCTCAGTAAACCAACGAGCATTAATGACTCTCATCCGGAAGCACATGGATCTTTTCACCGGACGCCCGACTTATCACTCTGATTTACAAATGATCGAGGATATTCACAGCTTGTTCGCTCTCTTGGAAAGAGATAATTTCAAAAGCACACCAGACAGACTAGTGATTTACGTAACAGTTGATCACCATGCTGATCTGATTATCAAAGAGTTACGAGATGCTGTTAGGGGGGAAGTAAGGCGAAACAATCCGTTCTCTCATCTTGAACCAGATCGAGTCAACATTGCCACCTATGTTACGAAGCAGATATCACGTATCTTCCACGAATCCACAGATCCTAGTTTCACATTTAAAGCTGGATGTCGGGAGATATACTCAAAGACGGTGACATTAATGCTCGGATCAGGATTGCTTTTCACTTCTTTTCAGCTTCGTCTTTTAACAAATCTGTGCAAAGCTACAGACTCTTACTGTGGAGATCACCATTTCGAAGACTTCGAAATTCTAAAGATACAGTTTCTAACATTGTGTGAAGACCTTTGAAATGAGCATCCCATCAGAGAAACAATCACCACCAGCACTGCTTCTATGATTGACATTCATGGGTTAACCAGCAGAGCCGTGGATCACATTCTCATCGGACTTCAAGACTTATCAAGAGCCGAAACTGCGCACTACTTATCTTTCAGAAGATCTTCAAGAGAAGTACCGGATCTTCTACCACTATTGGTCCGACAATTTCTCAGGATTTACCCGCCAAGACTCACATTCTCTCGAGAAGACCAAGATTACAACCATCAGCGAGGAATGTTTGCTTTTTAAAACGTCACTACAGTCGAGCCAACGACCTTAAACAAAAGCGCTTCTCGGGAGGCAACCCGTGCAATAAATTAGAGTAGAAGAATAAAGGATGACAAATGAGCCGATCAATAAAAGACGCAAGGATTGAAAACCATCCGCATCTGCTAGGGGTATTTCTTTCTTTTCGCTACTAGCTCAAGATTCAAACTATGCCACATTCTAGTTTATCACTAAGTGTGGGATTCCAACACAATTAAAACACTAGACAAATACTCCCAAATCTTCAACTAAAACTCCTAAGTGTGGGATACACTAGGAACATTGAGGACAATGTTCATCTAAGTGTGGGATGTTGGTATAATCTTTTTATGCTGTATTAAAATAACCCATTACGAAGATTCCAAATCCTTAAGCCAAATTTCAAAATTTTTACAAAAGAAAGCCTTTTCGAAAAAGCATTTTTGAAAACCTAAAATGTTTGTCAATAAAAGTAAGGCTTAAGTAGGGTGGAAATCTTGTTAAGTTGAACCAAATCTCTAATAGAGCATTGCATGACTAAGGAATTATTGACCTGAATTGATTATGGTGAGGCACCCCAAATATGACCAGCATTCATCTTTAATGCTTCACTATTTTCCGTTGAGAGTGCCGATGCCTGTACTCAGAATCAGAACTTGCTTTAGATCTACATCTCTGAACAGCGAAACGTGATTCGGTTATAATCAGAAGAGTTAGCCATTTGTCAAGAATAAGCCTTTCACACCTCCACTACTTCTACTCCACCACCACACCCACATCATCTTTGCTATTACTAGAAAAATCCAGAAAACGAGATTCCTTCCGAAAACCCGATGTTATAAACCTCTCAAGTATCATGGCAAGGGTCTTGAAAAAGTTTACCGGCAAAAAGTTTCTCGAGATGAAATCTCCAAATATATATATATATATATATATATATATATATATATATATATATATATATATATATATTTATTTATTTATTTCAAAGTTCTGAAAAAAGGAGCAAAACTTAATAAGAGAAATGCCGAAGAAAACTTGACCGAAAATGATTATCAAATGAAGAAAAGTTCAAAAGTGCTTCTCAAACACTTCAGCACTCCTATCTATCCAAATAAAAGTCTGTATAAAGACTGCATTACCCTTTTTTCTCACCCTTCAAAAACAACTTCACTTCCACTCCAAAATTCCTTTTCCATCATTGACAAATGACCTAGAAGCTAAGATTACTACCATTCTCGTATTAGCAACAAGGATTTGAGTCTTTATCAAGCCTATAACGATGGGTGCAACATGACTGGCTATGAGTGAATTCATTTCTTAGATCTATAGGGAACCCTAAACACTTGTGTGATTTGAGTGACCCGTGAAAGCTAGTCTATGTCATGTAACCTCTTCGCATGCTTGCAGAGATAGTTTCAATCATAACATAGATAACTCACCTTATCTTTTTGCTCTTATAATAAAAGCAAACCGCTTAGGCTATTAGAAAAGAAACTCCGAAAAGATTCTTAAGGAAATGAGAGTTTGCTTGAGGACACCAAAGTCTAAGTGTGGGATATTTGAAAGATTCGAACTTTGTCGGCAAAATACTAACTTCGTCAGTTAGAATTGAAGAACAAGTAATTATGAAGACGGTGCAAAAAGAATAAAGAGAATCGGAGCTAAAATGAAGATTCTAGAGCAAAAACGGTGAAAGACAAGAAATCAAGTTACGATCCAGGAAATCAGCAAGCCAAATGGCTTGCCAAACGGGCTGCCACACGGCCTGCCAGTGTGGTAAACGGCCTGCCAAATGCCCAGATCAAACGGCCTCGTTAAACGGCTTGCCTTAGCAAACAGGTCCTGCAAACGGCTTGCCAAACGGCCTGCCAGCCATTTGCAGGCAAATTTTGTGCTTATTTAAAGCGTCTTTGTCATTCATTCCAACACACAATTCAATTCACTTCTTTCTCTCTCTTGTACAATATTAGTCATACTCTCAAGGCCTTCGACTCCGTGCGAGAAACCTAGTACCCGGAGAAGAACGCCGAAGATTGTATTAGGAGCGGTCTGGAGTCTTGAAGTTGTCACTTTTGTATTCGGAACTCGTTTAATCTACTGGTACTTCTATCCCTTATCTTTATATAATCATTATGTTCTGTGATATTGTTGCCATGATTAGCGTGGAATGTCCCGTTCATAATGATTATAAACGTTCCATATTAATTGATTTCTTTGCGAGGTTTTGACCTCTATATGAGACGTTTTTCAAAGACTGCATTCGTTTTTAAAACAAACCATGGCCTTTATTTTATCGACAAGGTTTAAAGGACACAATGGTTTACAATATTAATATGTTACAACAAAGTATGTTCTCGAATACAGTTTTTAAACAATATTATACAAGCATGGACTCCAAATCTTGTCCTTAATTTAGTATGCAACAGCGAAAGCTCTTAACAATCACCTGAGAATAAACATGCTTAAAACGTCAACAAAAATGTTGGTGAGTTATATGTTTAACCTATATATTTATCAAATCATAATAATAGACCACAAGATTTTCATTTCCATTTATCAATAACATGCAATCTGCATAAAAATCATTCATATGGTGAACACCTAGTAACCGACATTAACAAGATGCATATAGAATATCCCCATCATTCCGAGACATCCTTCGAACATGATAAATTCTAAGTACTAAAGCATCCGCTACAACGGATGGGATTTGTTGGGCCCAATACATCTATCTTTAGGATTCGCGTCAATTAGTAGACTGGTTTACTAATTCTTAGGCTACCAAGCAAAAAGGGGCATATTCGGCTTCGATCATTCAACCATAGAAAGTAGTTTCACGTACTTGTGTCTATTTTGTAAAATATTTATAAAGCTGCATGTATTCTCATCCCAAAAATATTAGATTTTAAAAGTGGGACTATAACTCACTTTCACAGATTTTTACTTCATCGGGAAGTAAGACTTGGCCACGGGTTTATTCACGAACCTATAACAAATGTATACATATATATCAAAGTATGATCGAAATATATTCACAACATTTTTTTATTACATTTTAACGATTTAAGTTTGTTAAGTTAGCAGTCCAACGTTAGTAATCTACAACTAGTTGTCCTCAGTTAGATGTACAGAAATAAATCAATATATATTATCTCGAATCAATCCACGACCCAGTGTATACAAGTCTCAGGCTAGATCACAACTCAAAGTATATATATTACTTTGCAATCAACCTCAGCCCTGTATAGCTAACTCGAGCATTACTGCATATAGAGTGTCTATGGTTGTTCCCAAATAATATATATAGATGGGTCGATATGATATGTCAAAACATTGTATACGTGTCTATGGTATCCCAAGATTACATAATATATGTTAGAATACATGTATAATATAATATAAGTTAGTTAAGTTATGATGTATAGATTTGTTACAAATTTCACGTAGCTACAACAAGCAAACTTATTCGATTTTGTTTTACCCGTCATTTCTTCGTTACAAATCCATTTTGAATGAATCAAGTTGCTATGGTTTCATAATGAACTGAAATTTATGAAACTAAACAGAAAACGTATAAGTTTATAGTCAGAAATACAGGTTACAAGTCATTTTTTAAAGAGGTCGTCATTTCCGTCGAAAGAACGACATCTTGATGACCATTTTGAAAAACATACTTCAACTTTGTGTTTAACCATGATTTTTGGATATAGTATCATGTTCATATGAAATATTATTTTTCCAGAAAACAAACTTCCAATTCAAATATTAAGATAGTTTTTATTTTTCTAACCCAAAACAGCCCCCGGTTTCACTACGACGGCGTATGTCCGGTTTTACGGTGTTTTTCGTGTTTCCAGGTTTTAAATCATTAAGTTAGCATATCATATAGATATAGAACATGTGTTTAGTTGATTTTAAAAGTTAAGTTAGAAGGATTAACTTTGTTTGCGAACAAGTTTAGAGTTAACTAAACTATATTCTAGTGATTACATGTTCAAATCTTCGAATAAGAAAGTTTTATATATATGAATCGAATGATGTTATGAACATCATTACTACCTCAAGTTTAGTATGTAAACCTACTAGAAGTGACAAAAATTTATCAAGCTTCAAAGGATCTTGGATGGCTTGAATGTTCTTGAAGTAGAATCATGACATGAAAACAAGTTCAAGTAAGATTATCACATGAATTAAGATTGTTATAGTTATAGAAATTGAATCAAAGTTTGAATATGAGTATTACCTTGATTTAGAAAGATAACCTACTGTAAATAATAAAGATTTCTTGAGATTGGATGATCACTTGAAATGGATTTTCAAGATTGGAAGTAAGCTAGTAAGCCTGAAAGTATTTGTGAAGTGTTCTTGATGTGTTCTTGAATGATGATGTTTCTTGATTGTAATTGAAGCAAGATTGACCTAGATGATCAATATTACTGAAGTATAGACGTTCTTAGGCTTAGAGAGAGTTAAGATGGAGAGAATTTGGATTTGAAAATCAAAGAAATGTGATGTGTGTGTTGTTTGAAAAAAAATGTCTAATGCTTAGTCAATATAAGGTTACTAGTTTTTGTTTTCATGCTCATAAGTCATGCTAGTTGTCAAATGATGGTTTCCACATGTCTTGGTGACTCACAAGGACTGCTAAGAGCTGATCATTGGAGTGTATATACTAATAGTAAATACATCTAGAAGCTGTGTATTGTACGAGTACGAATACGGGTGTATACGAGTAGAATTGTTGATGAAAATGAATGAGAATGCAATTGTAAGCATTTTTGATAAGTAGAAGTACTTTGATATGTGTCTTGAAGTCTTTCAAAAGTGTATGAATATACATTTTAACTGAGTCGTTAAGTCATCGTTAGTCGTTACATGTAAGTGTTGTTTTGAAACCTTTAAGTTAACGATCTCATTTAATGTAGTTAACCCATTGTTTATTATATCTAATGAGATGTTAAATTATTACATTATCATGATATTATGATGTATGAATATATCTTAATATGATATATATATACATTAAAATGTCGTTACAACGATAATCGTTACATGTATGCCTCGTTTCGAAATTCTTAAGTTAGTAGTCTTGTTTTACATATGTAGTTCATTGTTAACATACATAATGATATATATAATTATCATTTTATAATGTTAAATATAGTGTAACAATACCTTAATATGATACATATGTATTTAGTAAGGCGTTGTTATAACGATAATCGTTATATATATCGTTTCGAGTTTCTTAACTTAGTAATCTCATTTTTTATGTATATAACTCATTGTTAATATACCTAGTGAGATACTTACTTATCATAATATCATGTTAACTATATATATATATATATATATATATATATATATATATATATATATATATATATATATATATATATATATATATATATATATATATATATATATCATATAGTTTTTACAAGTTTTAACGTTCGTGAATCGCTGGTCAACTCGGGTGGTCAATTGTCTACATGAAACTCATTTCAAATAATCAAGTCTTAACAAGTTTGATTGTTTAACATGTTGGAAACATTTAATCATGTAAATATAGTTTTCATTTAATATATGTAAACATGGAAAAGTTCGGGTCACTACATAGCGAGTAGTTATCTTTAGTGTATGCTATGATGTAAGCAGTTATAATGCCGAAATAATATTATGGTTTGTGTATGCTGTTGAAATGCTTTTCGATTATGCTTTAAACTCAATCGCTTTTCCAACTAATAGAACGTAGTTATTGGCTCTGTTATTGGGAAGTCGCGAACCCCGATTTAGAGTACACTATCTGTGTCACCCCTTGGTAAGAGAAGTCTATCGGATACAACGTAAGATCGACTGAGGCACACCGGTTGTAGTAAGTCTATCAAGGTTTGGATTTTGACTGAGGACTCTTTCGTAGTGAAACATCTGACTAGACCCTTAGTACATTGTCGATCCCAACCATGCTAGTGTAGTCACCAAGCATATAAACTTCGTACGTACACGCTAAAGCACAGCGGTTGTTGTAAGCTGTACCTCTGCTAAGTAAGGCCATGGAACCCGGTCAGTGTTGATTAGTACACTGCACTATAATGCGGTCTCAAGCATTGCACCCCGCTTGAGGGATTCTTAGTTAATTAAGGAACTGTTTGTTTAGACACATAAAGGTTTGGACCATTAGGATAACCGAATGTGTTCATGGAAGTCAGCTTGACTTGTCCACAGTGTTCTTTGTTGTTAAACTCTTTTTAAGGGCCTAACTATCTTTTAAAACCAATCATTAACGAAAGCATTGAAACACATCACGTCTCTCGGATATGGTAAACCATGTATTCTATTATGCTTAAGAAAGTTTAGACCATTGTGGAATGTTAATACGTCACCCAACCGAGTCGCTCAATTGGATGAGCCGTCTGAACGTGTATGCCTGTAGTTAGACTCACGGGCGTCGGGGGTAAGGGACGTTGCTGTCTATTCAGAATCTTCAAGCCTAACACAGTACCCAGTGACATGTCTTATGACAAGTGTGTTTAGGACCAGTGTAATGAATACAAGGCCTCTGCCTATTCATGAGCCAACATTCCATAATCTCGATAGAATAACTGATGAAATTATAGTATGCACTCACTTTAACCTTATCTGAATTACGAATTTTATCGCATTTACTTTATCTGTCTTATAAATTAGAAAATCCCAAAATTAAGTAACCACTACTCCTTCATAACTATCTTATGTTTAAATATAGGTTCGATTCTACTAATATCTCAAAAATAAGACTCTAGGTCATACTTCCCTTACTCATACTAAGGAGTAGTACGATTTAGGCCCCGCTAAATATAAATTTAAAACAGTACCACCCCCTTGGTGGTTGATTCTGGTACGCTGCGGCCTGATGACACCGCACAAAGTCCGTTTCGGCCTAATCAAAGGCAATCAAAATAACCAACAACCTTAATAAAACACTCAACCACCTCAACCTTCAAAGAGCTTGGAGTTGATGTAAAACTACATCAAGAAGGTGGAGACAACCGAGGCATTTTTGACTAAGGAGAATGAGTTTGTAAAACAACATTTAAGACATCAACAAGCATCATTCCAAAACCTTGAGATCACCGTAGGGAGATTATCAAACCAAGTCTCTGAGAGACCTCAAGGAACTTTACCATCCAACACACAAGTTAATCCCAACAACAATTACAACAACAATGGAAACAATCAACACCCAAACTAAAACCAAAACAACAACAACACAAGAACCATTTCCATTGAGAGCACCAACCACAACCAAAACAATAACTAAGAAAGTTCATCAAATCCCACACCAAATTCCAATTACACTCAAGTGAACTCAATTTTTACAATCGAAGAAGAAGATCAACAAGATTTTCCTTGAGTATTTACATTTGATGTTGAAGAAGAGGAGTTTGATATGGATGAAGGATTGCAAATCACCACAATGGAGCTTGGAGTGTTTAAGTTTTTGGATGAGTCTGAAGTAGTGGATTACATTCCTTATTGTGTGAAAAGCGTGATGTCCATGGAGACTACTGAGTCCCCATGTGAGAAAATGGGAAATGATTCCAAGGCAATTGAATTGAACAAGGTCGAAAATGGGGCAAAAGTAGAAAATGGTTTGAATGAAAAGGAGCAAAGGAACGAGATCGAGGTTTATGCTACACCAACCATGAGGAAATATGAGGCACCAATTTCATATCCTCAAGCATTGCTTCCTACACATCCAAAGATGTGGATTGTAAGTTTACTCAAGCCGAAAACGAAATTATCTATGTCAAACTATCCTTGGCGTAAGTGCTGGAGAATATGCCCAACTATGGGAAATTCTTAAAGATGCTTATGGCCAATAAAGGGGAATGTGAACAATCGTCCACTGCTTTCCTAAAGAGTGAGTGTGATGGGATTTTGAAAAAACGTAATTTACCACCTAAAATGGGCGATCTTGGGCCTTTCCTAATCCCATGAAATATAAACGGGTCGGAGATGTATACTTCATTGGCCAAATTGGGAGCAAGCATAAACTTTATGCCTTACTCTATATATAAGAGGTTAGGCCTTGGTGACCTTGTACCCACCAAAAAGGGAGTTAATTTGATTGACCAATCTATTAGTCCAAGTGTGGGGATCGCCGAGGATTTAATTATTAAAGTAGGTGAAATGGAGTTCCCGGCCTATTTTGTTATTGTTGACATAAAGGAAGACCCGGTTGTACCCCTTGTATAGGGGAGACCCTTCTTAGCAACCACGGGTTCTTTCTTTGACTTTAGGACCGGTAAGTTGACCTTAAGAGACCAAGGAATAGTATGAGCTTTCATAGTAAATACATTAGTTTACCACCCAATCCTAAAGCCACACCACACATGGTTGCTAGTGTGCAAGACTCTACTAGCACAACTTAAGTTGGTTCACCAACTAAGTGTGGGGGGTTGACCAAAGAAACACAAAGTCAACCCAAGGATGAAATTGATGTCATTAACAAATCCATGAGAAAGTTGTATGGACGGATTTGTCGTTCTATATCCAAGAAGGATGAGCATGGGAGAAAATGATTAATGTCAAATTTGTCAAAATGTGAAAAAGGTAAACTTAAGGAATTAATCATGGAAGCTAGAGTGATGGATGATTGGTTGTTAGCGATGTTAAAAGATGGTTCTCTATGTGGAAATGTCCCTAGCTCAAGGGAAGGGGAAATTTACCACCCCGGTATTAGTTGAACTCATAAGTGGAGTGGACTCGGGTGATAGACTCGTTAAACACTTTCCACAATCGTGTACATAGCTCATTTAGTTGCATTTCATTTCGGATTTTATGATATTGCCTTTTTATAGCTTGCATTTGCATTTAGATTGCATTACATGCATTTGGGTAAACCAGAAAACACCAAAAAATAGCTTGTAATTGAGTTAGGTTGTGCTTGAATTGAATAAAAATTCAGGAAACTGGAAATTTTAAGGTGGAACGACGTTCCTACATCTGGAACGACGTTCCTATTGCACTAGTTTTTGGAAAATTTTGATCAGAGAAAAATGGAGTTTATAAGCTGTTTGAGGAACGACGTTCCATTTTATGGAACGACGTTCCATTTTATGGAACGACATTCCAGTGCTGTGAAAGAACGACGTTATGGGTTAAAGAAGCACGTTCTGGTTTAGGAAGGAACGACGTTCCACTTTATGGAATGACGTTTCTGACCCCGTTTTACTGTGTTTTGAGGGTTTATTTTGAATCACTTTTCACACCCCACTTTTCTTCTTTTCTCTCTAGCCGACTTGCACTCATAAACCCTAATTTCAAACTGCAAAATTAACAACTTTTCACCAAGAATCTTGCATAATCAACTACAATGAACATTGTTAGAGTATGATTCCCACTTCAGTCTTCTTTAATTTCACGATTTTGAGTGATTTTCATGTTTTATACTCTATTTGCTTTATATGATGATTATGTTTGATTTAGGTTGATTGTGATGAAATTATTGTTGATTCTAGACTACATTGTTGTCGATTTACATGTTGTTCATGTTTAATTACATAAATTATAACTTTAAAAATTTAGGGTACTTCAAATTTGGACTTTTTGGAATTGGCTAATTGAGATAAAAATAGGTGTTGTCTAGGTTAATTACTAGTCTACCATCTTACTATTGTCATGTATCCTTGAAAATTAGTGATTTTTCGCAATGAACTTGATAATTAGGGTTAATGAATTTAGGGTTTGACCGGTTTTGACTTTTTGACTTGTGAATTTGTTGATTTGAAGCATGAAACACTATGGCCTATAGTTTTAATGTGTGCTTTCAGTATGCTTGCAAGGTTATTTAGGTTTGCTAGAATTGCACCTATTTAGTTTGTCCGGAATTGACCATTGTACCATTGTTACATGTTAACTATTTGGCCTAAACATTAAAATTTTGAAGCTTTTGTGTAATTGTTAGGACCCCGAAGTTGTATAGTGTTAATGTGAAACATGCTTAAATGAAGGTTCCTTAGAAGAGGGCTATATAAGGAACCTATGTAGTCCTAATTAGATAGTCATTGCATTGTAACTGAGTTCTAGAAGCTGTGGAATGTAAATTTTACCGATTCTCTCTCATACTGAGTCTCCTTCTTACTTACCGAATCTCAATCTAACTTGTCTCACTTCCAATCTCAACATGATCTGACCTATCATTTGGTATCAGAGCTTTCAGGGAGTGATATTACATCACTAGATCGATCCAGAGATTGAAGATTACAGAATCTGTACACTCTCGGTATATTAAATCAGATTCGGTATATTCGAATCTGATAATCTGACGTTCAGATTCTTGTGATAAGTTCAGCGAAGGTGTATTAGGTTGATTAGAAAGAGTTTCGATCATCATTACAGCTTTTGAACAACAATTATGAAGAATCAAGTTGATTTTTAGAGTTCGTGGCTAAAACTCTCGGTATTGATCAATTCAAGCTTGATTCTATATTTTAGTAAAGATTTGAGGTTTCAGTTGTGTTCGTGAGGTGATTAATCAAGTTTTTGACAGTTCAATTTCATAAATTCTTCAAGTTTTGAAGATTCGATCAACTCTCGGTATATTAACTGCCATACCAAGTCTGCTTCAAAGTTAACAATTCGTGTTAAGTGTTGCAGATTGTGGTGTGTTTGTGATTCTATCACATTCGGTTTGATCATACGCAGCTAATTGGTGTGGTTTGAAAAAGGATTCGATTGTTTTCTAAGATTCTATACTTAGACTCGGTATTGTCAACTGCTACAGTTGACACTCGGTATCCTATACATTCGGTATCTTTGATATTCTGTGTGTTACTAATTTGTTTCCTTGTGCAGCAAGGTTACTGAATCTAATTCAAAGGAATTGGATTGTGTTTGCATTCAAAATTTTACAGAATTTGACTACCGAGTCAAATGCCGAACCAGAGTCTCGGTATCACTTAATTCATTGGTTTTAAGTGTTCTAAGGCTTCAAATCTTGTGGTTACCGAATCTTTACCGAATCTGGGTTTTGTTACTTGTGTTACTGATCAGTTTCTGATACAGAATCTGGTTTACCGAATCTTTACCGAATCTGCTACAGTACCGAACCACTTACCGAGTTTGCTACAGTACCGAACCAGATACCGAATCTGACATTTTGTTAGATTTTTGTGAACCTTTATCTAAGATTTGTGTAATACCGAATCTTTACCGAATCTACCTCAATTTCAAGTTGTCTACACAAGATACTTTGATCATTGGATCAGATTCCTGACCTCCAGTGTTGTTTGATGGCAAGTACACTCAGTGGCTTCATCGTATCACTCAGTACATAGACTATAAGGGTGGGAAAGCAAAGTACATATGGGCTTCTCTGAGAGATGGTCCAGTTGTAGAGTATCATATGGATACTAGTATGCCAATTCCAGTCTATGAACTTTCTGGTGATAGATGTGAGAGTGCTCATGGTGACATAGAGGCAAAGAACATTGTTATGCAAGCCATCTCGTATGAGTTGTTTGAAAATGTTGATAGCAACACTACAGCAAAAGACATATGGGATGAGATTAAATGACAGCAAGAAGGTTATGACATGTCAGATGTTACTAAACTGAATAAGGCTCTTGGATTTTATAAAGATTTCAAGCAGGAACCCGAAGAACAACTCAAGGATACCCATCGTCATTTCAATGGTGTTCTCAATGAGTTGAAAAGGTGCAAGATCATAAAAGCGAATGCTGAAGTCAACATGAAGTTCCTCAAAAAGCTCAATGATGATTGGCTTCCTTATGGAACCATTGTTCGATCTACCAAAGAGATTGATAAGATGACTATTCATGAGCTTGTTGGTGTTCTTATGCATTATCAACCAGAGGTGTCTAAACTTTAATAGGGAAGGAAAGAGTCGTCTCCAAGTGATCATCTTGCTCTCATTTCCAAAAAGAAGAGCAAATCATTTACAACTTTTAAAAGCTTGTCCAAGAAAGTGCTTGTTGAAGAATCAACTTATTCTGAAGAGTTGAATCTTTCTGATGTTGATGATTCTCACCTTGAATTAGTCAATATGGCAGCCATATTCACCAAAGCCTTAAAAAAACACAAGTTCAAAACCAAATCAAGCAATCAACGCAAGAACTCATCTTCATCCTCCTACTACAAGAAACCTGATCAATCAAAACAACAATGTGCTGATGATTCCAAGAAGGATGATTCATTCTATTTCAATTGTGGAAAAGCTGGTCATTACTCTCGAGAGTAAAAGATGCCTAAGAAAAATGATGCAGCTTACTACAAGAATAAAATGTTGATGGCAAAGATTGTGGAAACAGGAGGAGAGCTGAAACTGATTGATGATACTTGGTTTAACTGGACTGATGATTCAGATTCAGAGGTAGAACATGCAAATATTTGCAAGGTGACCAAGCTCATCAAAGCAAAGGAAGCAACGGAGAACTCTGACTCAACATCTGATGATGATGAGGTACAATCAAATGAAATCTCAACTGATTTTATCAAAATGCAAAATGACCTGATGAAGAACTTGGTATCAATGTCAAAAGAAGTTAAAGGTTTAAAATCTGAAAAAAAAGGTTTTGAAAGATAAAATCAAAATAAACGAGACCAAACCTTCTTCATCTAAATTACAATCGGAGTTGGAAAGATTGAAAGTCCAACTCAGCTCTACGGAAACTGAGTTGGAAGATCTCAAAAAGAAAATTCATCCGATTAAAGTCGAAAGGACTGCTTATCGTCTAAAATCGAAATGACTTGCAGAAAAAGTTCAATTTTTAGAAAAAGATCTTTCTGATTTGAAAACTCAACATGAACCCACACTTTCAAAGCTAAACAAGAAAATTATTCAATTGGAAAACACCATATTTGAGAAGAACACTGAAATTTCTTCATTGTCAAAAGAGTATTTTCAAATGAAAGCTCAACTTGCTCGATATGAGAAAAAACTCTATCGTACAGAGCAATCTAAAGCTATCATTGATATGGAACTTTTAAAACAAACAATTAGATGGTGATGATTGATATTTGAACTTAAATGTAAGGGGTGAGTACCACATTGATGAATTGCTTGTGGTATGGTTGTACTTATGCTAACTTTGTACAAACGTGGTCTTATTTGTTGTTTATGTTCTATTTCAGGGTGGAAAGGGAAAGGGTAAAGGCAAGCAATATAAGGGCACCGCCTGCCAACAAGCAATGACGAGCAACAAATGAGCTAGGAAAGATCAATCACAATCACCACCACCTCCTTCACCACCTGGCTCACCACCTCACGGAGGGGAGGGAGCTCAAGGATATTTTATCCATCCATGGCTACAAGCCATCTTAAACATGCATAATTAGGTAGAGTGGAGGAGACGTTTGTCAGCCCGCTTAGCTAAGCCCGTCCATAGTGCCAAGTATATCGATTGGCAAACCTTAAAGAACATTAATCATTACAACCAACTTTTAGGGAATATAGTGGTTTATCCAGATTCGAGTAATAAGAAACACAAGATAAACCCTTGGTGGCCACTCTTCATAATGTGAGAGACCACATACCCAACTCTCACAAGGAAGTTTCTTACCAACATTAACTTTAGACCACGGCCAAGTTTAATTAATGAAGAGAGCTATACGACCTTTCGCCTCGAGGGTGTTGAACAAAGTTTAAGCTTGCTGCAATGGATTAGAATCTTAGGAATCTATCGTGAGTATTATGATAACCTGGATGCTTTGTAGGAATATTTGCAAACTTGCCACAACTTTGCTATGACCTTTGTCTTCAATCAAAAATGGGACCGCATGGCAAATGACCAACATTAGAGGCATCTCCCGCCGCATGATTCACATGTTTGTTTCTCGTGTAATAAACAACCGGGCGGAGAATCTTGAGAAGATGTCCCACATGGACGTTTAGCTCAACCACATGATTTACAATGGTTGGAATACGCACATCCCCAACACCATTGCCTAAATTCTTTATGATGAGGATGGTATGAAGGCTATAAAGCCTTCATCGGGTGGCCCTTTCGTGATGTTGGTAGCCAAATACTTTGACATCGACCTAGATGATTAAGTGGGGGAGAAGAAGGAAATTAAGAAAACCAACATGAATGACTACTTAGGCTGTGACATTTTAAGGAAGCAGAATGATGAATATGTTGAGTTTGTGAGAGGAGCAGTTAAACCCAACCAAGCACCAACCTTTGAATCTGACCCAAACCAAGCACGGGGTAGTGGGAGTTCTAGTGTGCTGGCCCAAGGGGTGTACTTTCGTAGCCCTCAGGATAGGGAGTTCATTAGTGATCAATTTAGTAGGGTGGACCAACACTTTTACGGCCTTGGATACACCCAAGCGGGTCAAGGCCGCGATATCCAATGGCTATGTCATTTCATCGAATCCATGCACATGAACCCCCACCGCTCCATTGCCATATCGTGAGCCATGGGCCCGGTTTGTGAATGCAACCCCACAACCACCTTATTTGACTCCCTACAACTATGAGTACTCGGCACAATACACTCAAGCAATGCATAACTCGCAATAATAATGAATGCATGAACAATAGAAGGCACAACAGGAGGAGGAGGAAAGGTGAAGGTCTGAACAAGGAAATCAAGGTGAATCTCAATATGGTCCTAGTGGGTGGTCCAATTGGAACTTTTGGCAATAAACTTGGTAATGATGCTTCATGTTTGATGGTTGGTTATTGATTTTTAAAACTTTAATGGTTTGTGGTTTGTGGAAGTTTTTAAACAATTTGTGATGTGATAATTGCGGGAGGTATGGGTTGGAATTTGAAACATTTGATGGTATTTTATAGTTTGCTACGGGTGATGTTGAACAATTTATGTTTCTATTTGTGATGACATGTTAGAATTGTGGTTATGGAATCCGGATGGTAAGTAGTTCCCGGATGAAACAATTTATGAATTTGATGATGGTTTGTAATAATTTGATACTTGATTAGGATTGTGATATTTAAATTCATTTTCGTGGTTATGTATGCGTGGTTGATAGTTTTATCATGCTTGTTTGTTTAGTTTAGAGATTATCTTATGAATTGTTTGTGATGGATTGATTGGTAATGCTATGAGATTTGTTTTGTTTGTGATTGGTTGGTCATGTTTGTGATGGATTGGATGCTAGTGATTTTCTTGTGGGTGTACATACTTGCACAAGTATCGCCCCACATATTGTGTACCTTGTGAGCATACTTGATTTTTAAGGAATGTCATGTACAATTGGCTCCTTATTTTGGCCGCAACAACAACATGCGAGCAAATCGGTGACTAAGTTTACTCTGAATGGTGACAACGAAGATCATTTGATCTATTCTAGTTTTCTTTCTCTTCTCTTTTCTATTCTATTTCAAAATTCCCACTATTTTACAAAAAAAATTCGTTTAATGCAATGAGGGCATTACATTAAACTGAATGTAGGGGGAGAGTTAAAATCTCGGGTCATTTTAAACTTTCTGGATTTAACTTGTCACATACACCTTAAATTGATAAAAGCTTGCATTGTTGATAAATTTTTGGAACAAGTTTTTACCATTACATTATCACATATCATAAACATAAAAATGATGCAAAACTTGTAATTTTGGGAATGTAAAGTCTTTCCTTTGTGTTTCAAAGTGTGGTAGTAAAGTCTTCCATGGTATTCCACAAACTCAAGTGTTTAAAGCCTCAAGCTTTAACACTTCTGGATGACTCAAGTCCATCCACTAAAGGGATTCAAGTCTCCCGAATGCCGTTCTACTTGGTGTGGGATACTTCCCAATCCACACCATTTCATATTGACATTGGTTGATTCATCATTTCACGATTTTTCACATAGATGTATCAGACCGAGGGAAGAGGATCCACCGAGCTTCACAATGTGCTATCATTTTTAGGAGCAATGGCTTCGTGCTAGTATTTCTTAGAAAACACACGCCATAGCCAAAAGCTATGGCACCCATGTTCTATCAATTAACGGAGGGGTAGTCCCTACTTTCTACCATTTCTAAACATAAGCATAAAAGCTTGTTATGTGAGAAGCACCTCCCATATTTTGTTTTGGAAGTCAAGTCTTCCAAACTTGGAAGTAAAGTCTTCTAAGTTAAGTTGCGAATCAAAAAGACCTAAGCTTGAAAGTAAAGTCTTTCAAGTATCGTGCCATAGACCCACCAAAAAACTCACACCTAAGATAGTTACTTTCTCATCGCTATTGACACCGATTAGTATGTTTACGGGGGAAGTAGCTACCCGTGCAGTCATCCCTCCACTGGGGTGGCTTGTATGCACACAACCTTATGACCCAAGATAGTTGTTGTCTCATCGCTTTCAATACCGGGAGGTAATTCACTTTTGTGATATACCGGGGCAATACCTATCCGTGCGGTTGTCCTAAAACCGGGATGGCTTCGGATGAACAAAGCTTTTAAACCATAAATTTTTCAGAAAACTTGTTTTGTTTCACAACTTGAATCGTTTTTCCTTTCTAAAAACAAAAAATGGTTTTCTAAAAAGCATTGTCTTCCTTAAGGCTAAATGTTTTCTTGGGTAACTCATGTAACTTGACCGCTTATAATGAGGAGAGTTAGATGTAACATCCTCAGACAGGGCTTAGATGTAAGATGACTATTTTGCCCTTAGGCATAATTGTGTGGTTAATTATGCTTTTATTTTAGATGAATAGTTTATATTATTTTATTATTTGGTTAAGACCAGTTTGTGACAAGGGTCGCAGAACAGGTTCATTTATTTAATTTGGACTCCGTTAAGGTAGTAAAATTAAGTACGAAAGATATTAGATAACTGGTAAATACCCGTGTGTGATGGGGTATGGGATAATAACCCCAATTAAGTGTATTGTGTAGCCATTCTTACCTCATTTATCTATCTCTCTAGAAAATTCCCAAAAATACTCCGTACCCACTTCATCTCCAATCTCTAACCCTAGATTCCTAAATTGTGTTCTAGAGCTCAAATTGTTGATATCATCTTATTCTTTACAAATTACTAGTCTTTTGAGGTAAGAATCAAATTGTTTCAAGCTCTAATCTTTGAGAAATTAGGGTTTTTGTGTCAAGTTTGTTAAAAGTGCAATTTGGGTCAAAATGGTTGATTTTGATGTTGTTAGTGTCAAAATCTTATGGGTTTATGTCTAGTGATGTTTAGTGTACTTGATTTGGTCAGTTTTGAGGTATGAAACGAGCTCTAGAGCAAGAAATGGTGAATTTTAGGTTAAACCCGTAGCTGTGTTCATCTTCCTCATCAGATGAACACACTCGGCCGAGTGTCTCCTGACACTCGACCGACTGTATAGACGATCGACCGGTTGAGTAACACACTCGACCGAGTGTGTCTGAGTTCTGACCAGATGACTTATTATACTCAGTCAACCGTGTGAGAGGACACTTGACCGAGTGTGTGGACACAGTCGACCGACTGTGTGAGTCGACTCGACCGAGTGTCTTTGTGGGCAGAATATTTTACCAAGTGTTAATTTCTAGCCGTTATGCTGTCCGTGTAACTTATGATAATTAGAATATAAATTCTGAAAATGTATAAGTGTTAGGTGGACTTTTAGTGACACTTTTGTTACTGATTTAGTGTACGGTGCTGTTTTGTGCTAACAGACGGAAATTAACTTGATTTGCCTTATGTTCAGGTGATAAGCATAAGGAAGCTGCTCAGTGATAGATTATCTGAGCTAGTTGCTGGTATTCGGTGAGTGGGTCTATCTCCAGATAGAGTATTAAGTAGCTGACACGCTACTTGTTCGGACTCTTTATTACTATGTTTATGTTCAGTATGATTACCATGCGTAGTTAGATATTTCCATACTAGTTAGGACGATTGCATGACAGTTTATATGTGATCTTATGTGCGCACTGTTAGTTGGACACCAACCGAGGCGGCAATGTTGGGAACCCACCGAGGCGGCAAGGTAGGGTTGGTGTGAGGTCAACCATGGTAGCCTGGTCGGGTCTTGATGTTACTGATTGTTCAGTATAGCATAGAAGGACGCATGTGTTGCGTCTGGACGCTTATACAGTAGATTCAGTAAAGTGGACTATCGGTAGACTGTAGCCTGATCAGCTAAGTCGTGTGCTCGTACAAGCCACCGGTCCTCATATTGTCAGTTGTTGTATGCTAGTTCAGGACGTTAGCATATCTATGACCTTTGCATGTTCAGTTGCTTATGCTTAGTCTGTTAGATAGTATCCATTCACTTAGCAGTTGTGCTTATTGCCCCATATTTCCACCTATTGCAGGTTTAGGTACTGCTAGTTAGAAAGGTGTTATGGACGGGATGAAGACATGTTTGACTATACGTAGGACTCTGATGTTTGCCCTTTTGTATTATTATTATGTAACACCTTCATTTTGGAATACTGTAATAACGTTAACTAAGTTGATTAGATAAATTTTGTTTGTAAGTGTTAAACAGTGTATTTTGTTATTATCTGTACTTCCGATGTGTTTAAAAAAATTAGGGTGTTACAACTTGGTATCAGAGCGTGGTTTAGTAGCAAGTACATGCGCGTATCTATTCCTAAACCCTGAGTTAAGACAAACATGTCAGTGGGATGGGGGCTAAGAGAATGTAGGATGTTGTGCATGTTAGTGTTTAGTAAACTAACAGTTATCCACTAAGCTTTTGTTCGAGTGTTTTGTAGCACGGATGGCAGATAATAGAGATGCGAATGCTACAAGCCCAATTCACCCTAGAACGTTCAGTGCTCCAGATGTGGAGGATGAGGCAGAGGTTTACGATGCTGATTATGTGCATGAGCTTGAAAGTAAGTTTAAGGAAGCTCAGGAAAAGATTGCTGAGCTTGAGTTAGCTAGAAATTTGGGTAATTAGGATACACCACTGGGTTTTGCCACAGCTCAATCACACACCGTACCGCAAATACACCAGAACTAGTACCAATACCCATTCCAGAATCAATTCCCTCAATACATCACGCCACCACAGATCAACTACCAGTACCAAAACCCAATGATGATGAACCAAGTTCAGCCACCCATATATCAACAACCATTTCCACAACAACAACTCCAACAACAATACCAGCCACCAAAAAGATGCACTTTTAAACAATTCAGAGATTATGGACCGTCTCCGTTCTCGGGAAGTTCTGAACCAGTTATGACTCTCAATTGGTTAAGGGAGGTTGAAAAAACATTTGAGGCTTGTCAGTGTGAGCCAGAATTAAAGGTGACTTATGCGAGCAGGTTGTTAAAAGATAGATAAATGGTGTGGTGGGATTCTGTGATAGCTAGTGTCCCTTCAGAGCAAGTTAGAATGATTACTTGGGAACAGTTTTATGTAAAGGTGTGTGAGCAGTACTACAATGTGTTTGACATGAACATAATTAAGATGGAGTTCCCTGAAATGCGGATGACACCGCAGATGTCAATTGACGAGGTGATTGAGAAATACATGGACAAGTTAAGGTTTGTGCAACAATGGGTGCCTGATGAACAATCAAGAATCAATCATTTTGTTAATATGATCTTGCCGGAATACAGGACGTTTGTGAGGTCAGCACCGACATTGTCTCAAGCTTTTATGATGGCAAAGATGGTGGAAAGTGATGTAAGAGCAGCTAGGGGTATGAACTTTGGAAGTGTTGCACCACAGGGTAGTCAGGCTACTAGTCAAACGGGTTCGAAGTCTAAGAAATCGTTTGGATTTAGACAAAAGGGTAAAAGTAATCAAGGTTGTTCAGGTTCTGGTTCTGGTAAGAGAGAATGATGTAAAGGTTGTAAGTCTTCTCACAGTGGGCAATGTTCTGAGGCAACGAGAAGATGTTTGAGATGTGGTATGGTAGGTCATGAATCTCAAGGGTGTTCCTTCATAGAGAATGTATGTTGGAGTTGTCATCAGCCAGGTCATCGTTCAGCGAGTTGTCAGGCGTCAAAGGGCGCAAGTTCTGGGGCAGGATCAGGGGCGCGTTCAACATCTGTCGAGGGTTCCACAACCTCAAGTGGACATAAGAGAAAGAACCCATCGAGTGTGGAAGCCAGGTCCTTTCAGATGACAGTTGAGGCCGCAACTAATAATGAAGACGTCATAACCGGTATTTTCTTGATCAACTCAATACCTTCTAGAGTATTGTTTGATTAGGGTGCAAATAGGACGTTTATGTCTGTAGATTTCTGTACAAAGTTAGGGTTACCTGCTACTATGCTGCCTGAGCCTGTTAGAGTAGAGGTAGCGGATGGTAAGATGGTTGCAGTCACAACTTATGTGTCTGGGGCTAGTATAGAAATTGATGGTAGACCGCTTGTTATGTCTTGTTTAGTGTTGCCTATCCCTAGTTTCGATGTAGCGTTATGGATGAACTGGATGAGCCCAAATAAGGCCCACATTAAGTGTGATAAGAAGATTGTGACTTTCCAATTGACCGATGGTGTATATATATATATATATATATATATATATATATATATATATATATATATATATATATATATATATATATCTCTATGATGAAGGCGAAGAAGTCACTTTCTAAGGGGTGTGTGTCTTTTATGGCTTATATTATTGATGTTAAGATAGAGAAGAGATTTGTTACCGATATTCCGGTGATTTCGGAATTTCCTGAGGTGTTTCCTGATGAGTTACCGGGTTGCCGCCGGTAAGAGAAGTAGAGTATAAGATTGAGTTGGTTCCGGGAACAACTCCAGTGGTTAAGGCTCCTTGTAGGCTATCACCTTCTGAAATCAGAGAGGTGATGTCTCAGATACAAGAATTGTTAGACAGAGGGTTTATAAGACCAAGTTCTTCGTCATGGGGTGCACCGGTGTTGTTTGTAAGGAAGAAAGACGGTACTCTGAGAATGTGTATAGATTATCGAGAACTGAATAAGAGAACGGTTAGGAATAAGTATCCGTTGCCTAGAATCGATGATCTGTTCGATCAGCTTCAGGGTGCGTCGTACTTTTCGAAAATAGATCTTAGATCTGGATATCATTAGGTTCGGGTTGCAGAATTAGATATTCCGAAGACATCGTTTAGAACGAGATATAGGCATTACGAGTTCTTGGTCCATGTGTATGTTTATTACTATGTTTATGTTCAGTATGATTACCATGCGTAGTTAGATATTTCCATGCTAGTTAGGACGATTGCATGACTGTTTATCTGTGATATTATGTGCGCACTGTTAGTTGGACACCAACCGAGGCGGCAAGGTTGGGAACCCACGAGGCGGCAAGGTAGAGTTGGTGTGAGGTCGACCGTGGTAGCCTGGTCGGGTCTTGACATTACTGATTGTTCAGTATAGCATAGAAGGACGCATGTGTTGCGTCTGGAAGGTTATGCAGTGGATTAAGTAAAGCGGACTATCGGTAGACTGTAGCCTGATCAGCTAAGTCGTGTGCTTGTACAAGCTGCCGGTCCTCATATTGTCAGTTGTTGTATGCTAGTTCAGGACGTTAGCATATCTGTGACCTTTGCATGTTCAGTTGCTTATGCTTAGTCTGTTAGATAGTATCCATTCACTTAGCAGTTGTGCTAATTCCCCCACATTTCCACCCATTGCAGGTTTAGGTACTGCTGGTTAGAAGGGTGTTATGGACGGGATGAAGACATGTTTGACTATACGGGGGATTCTGATGTTTGCCCTTTTGTATTATTATTACGTAACACAGTTGTAACATCCCGCCTTTTTCGGTTAATTTATTTTAACGCCCGTTTTTTTTTAGATAATTTATTTAATTCTCTAAATTCGTATGTTTCGTTAACTAACGTTCTTAATATTCCCGTTATTTAATTATAACATCTCTCGTTAATTTGTGTTTTTAAAATAATTCGTTCGGTTAATTCACGCACCCGCTTTTAAACTCGAGGGACTAAATTCGCCATTGGGCTAAAGTGGCAACTAGTTGAACTAGTCACCACCTCCCCACCACTCATTTCCACCTCCCCACCATTTTTTATACTTCTACTTTTTCTCTCATTCCTTCATAAGCAAAGATTTATCATCCATTTCCAATCTAGCAATCAAACATCAAAATGATTTGTACTTTTGGAATCCTCTCTTCATCCTCTACAACTTGATACAATTTCATCTCGTTTGGGTAACATTTCTAAAACTCTAGATTTCTCTAATTCGTTTTATAGACTTGAAATGGTGTTAGTTAGTGTCTATGGCTCAAGTCTAACATGAATATGTGATTTATTTGCTCGATCTTGTTGTTTTGCATAAACTAGCATGAACTTGAAATGGGTGTGCTTAATCTTTAATTTTGGGTGATTAAATGTTGATTAAATGTTTAAGTTCATGTATTAAATATGTTACTAGCATCATTAGCTTCGTTTTGGTATGTTGGTTGACTTAGAAAAACTTCATAAACAAAAATTATTGAATTCATGATTTTTGGTTAGGGTTTAGTAATCTTGAATATGAATTTTGATGCATTGAATACTATGAAATATTGTTAGTAAGTGTTTAGTTGCAATGTATGTTTAATTACCTTCGAAACGGCATATCGTATGTGTAAATTGGATTCCCGAATCACCATTTGCATTTTTGAGCTTGAAACGTTAAATAATGATCTTTCGGCGAGATTTCGGTTATTGTAAATGATGTTTTTGTTTAATGAAATGTATTTAGTTGTATTACTTGTTAAATTACCTTTCCAACGATATAAGATACGTGTTTTGAATATTTACGGTTCATAAGTTATGTTTGTTTGAAGTTTGGTTCGAGCATATACATGAAACAGACCAGCATTTTTTTTTTTGTTAAGCCGCGGCGCGGCTCCTCTAGCCACGGCGTGGCTTAAAGCGTGGAAAGTGGGTTGTCCAAAATTACCAATTTTCATTTAATTCTAACTATACTACGCAACTCCGATTGACATGAAACTTGGCCAACATGCTTATATATGACTTCTAAGCTTAGAAAAATTGTTCGAGACCCGACCCGAACACGTTGACTTTTTCGTTGACTTTGACCAAAGTTTGACTTTTAGTCAAACTTAACCAAATACTTATGCAATCATTCATACCGTCTTTTATACTTATATCTTGCATGAAACTTGACAACGTGATTCACATGCTATATAATCGAGTCGTAACGAGCCATAGGACTAATTGAACACATTTCGCCCGACCTTGTGTCGTAACCGGTAATTGATACAACTTACTTGTTTAGGTCAAGGCTAAACAACTTTCATGCACACGTTTACTTTGTGAAGTACCTTTATACTCGTGCACTCGAGGTGAGATCATAGTCCCATCTTTCAACAACTTTTACTCTTTAAACTATGGGATGAGAAACATATACGTATCATAATTTTATGCTTTGAACATAAGTACGAAAACAAACATTCCACAGCGAGTTAGAACAAAAAGCCTCAATTTAATTATCATTAGTTACACTTGCAGGGTGTAAGCGAAAACTTATATTATGTGATCACATGGGCTTGACGAGCCTCATTCGGACGGTTCGCTACCGTTAGCGGATGAAATATATTTTCGGGTTTAGTGTATGTTCTAACACTACGTAACAGGGTACAAAATAGTTAAGTCTTGATAATTGGGTGCTCGCGATCATACTTTTGGAATGCAAACGATTTAGATAATCAACGTTATGGAAATACAAAATCTTGTGGTTCAAAAACAACGTTTACAAATACATCTATGATTTCACCAACGTTTTTCGTTGACAGTTTTCTATATGTTTATCAGGTTCATACTTGGCTACTTGATACATGCTTCGGCACATTTTGATTACTTGCTTGGAGTCAAGCATACATGCATACGCTAGTGATAGCACCTTTGGATTTAAGCATACTGTTTACATACTTACGCTATTTATAGCAACCGTGATTTTCAACTTATTATGTCGCAAGTTATTTCATTTATACTTTACAACTTTTGTAAAAACTTAAACTTGTTGTCGATCCGTTTCGTAAACTAAACTTTGCAAGTCTTGTACGTTTCAAATGAATGCGACATAATTTTGGTCAAACGCGTCTCATATAGGGACTATGACCATGCAACGAGACCTAATTTAACGGCGCCGTCAATGATGATTTTGTCGGGTCGCTACAGATGGTATCAGAGTGTTAGTTGTAGGGAACTAAGATATGCATTAGTGTGTCTGACAGAGTCGTTAGGATGCATTAGTGAATCTAGACTGCAACCGGATAGTTAACCATTGCATTCCGACTTGCATTTACTGTAGATAGCACTTACTTGACTACTTGTGCATTTATACTTGAATCATTCTTAGGCGAACTTCTTAATAGTACTAAATTTTCATCATACGAACTCATACTCTACCACTTTCTGGTAACACACGTAAACTTAAGATTCATACGCATAAGGAGGACGACGACTTCATTAGTCATACTAGTCTGGGAACTCTATCTCCCATATTGTTATTCACCACCGTTCCATTTTACTATCCACGAGTACTATAAAGTTACCACCACTATGGAAATCACTAGCCACTACCGAAATTACACCGATGTTCTTCACTATATAACATTTCTTGTTACTACCACCAATACTCTAAGAGAGTATCGTCATCAATACTTATCAGTACGGTTGCGCACTACTCGTTATCATAATTCGTTGCTCTTTTCGTACCTAAAGACATTATTATTTGACTTGAACTACACTGACGTGAACAACTAGTTATACACTGCCCTCGAGAAACACATCTTCAGAGTTGCACTAATTCTTTCGATTCAATACGAGTCACGTTAGAGATGTCGCTATACTTTGTTCATTTTAAATCTTCACGATTACACAAACTTGAATCTATGGAGTTGTAAGACCTAAATATTTATGGTACATAATGTATTTATGGTGTAGGATGTGTGTATGAGGTGTACGAAGCATGTACGTGTTGCTTGCTCGAACGTCGAAGGAAACTGGACGTTGTCTAAAGTGACAAGGTATGTACGTATCTTTTCAACCCCAAATAAAGTTTGTGTTGATGTTTCAAAGCCTTACCATTGGAAAGAAAATATTATTACGTTTCCTACGATATTTGATTCATCAAAAACGGAGCTACGGTCAAAAAGTTATGGCCAAAACAAGTTTCTGAAAACTGACCTGTAGGTTGGAGCGGCGCTCCACCATTTGGAGCGGCACTCCGATCCCGTCTGATGCAATTTTCAGCTTTTTTAAAAGGTTTAAATGAGGGGTACTTTGGTCTTTTCACTAGGGGTCGGTTTGGGGTCATCAAAACTAATCCATTGATCATTTTGGATCACATTTCACCCACACAAACACTCTCTTCAAACCCTAGTGAGAGAAACCCACTTTTAGTGAGAGAGAGCTAGATTTGAAGAAGAAGGAGTTGGATTCTCACCAAAGCTCGGGTTTTAAAGTTGTTCTACTCGTCAACGGCATCATTTTGATGGTATTGGTACATTTCATCGGCGATTGCGGATTATTCGGTGGCATTCTTCAAGGCGACAAGGTGAGTGTTAATATCCTATATGCATATGTATGTGTAGGATGGGTGCGGGTCGGGTGAAGGGGTTCTCGGTTATAGAGCTCACTTCTCATATAGGTGGAATTGTTGGACTTGTGTATAGGTCCAATTGGCACGGTTGTGCGTTTTGGTTGACTACTTTGGCGAGGTACACACTTTGTGTGTACGTTATCACATGGGCGTGTGATGTGGATTATATAACCCCAATGGCGAAGGGTTAATATTGTGAGTGTAATATCTATGTATGTATGCATATGATTTAGTTGCCCGTAGTAATGGTGTCACATAGCCGTTTTTGTGACCATAGTTGTGGGACATAGCCGTTTTGTCCAATTGATAATTATGCACATAGCCGTGTTTGTGCATATGGTGGCGAGTCAAGGTGGCGCGTCAACAAAATTTATCAACGTAAGATCAAGATCGAATACGAGTTAGATATGATAGAAGAGTTCGAGTATAGATGCACAAATAGTCAAGTAATTCCTACTTCAGTCTATATGCCGGTTGTAGTCTAGATTCACCTATGTACCCTATGACTCGGGGTGGACACAAATGAACTCTAAATCCCTACAACCAAGGCTCTGATACCACTTGTAGCGACCCCGACAAATCGTCAAGTGACGGCGTCGACTACGTAGGTCCCATTACCTGGTCATAAGTCTTTAAAACAGACGTTGACCCAAAATATGTCGCATCCATTCAAGTGTAAAGATTGTTTCAAAGTTTACAAAGATAATTGACCACAAGTTAAGTTACAACGTTATAAGTACAAATGAAAACTATGCGACACAGTTTAAACAAGTTCAAAAGATGCTCCAAAATGCATGTATACTCGACATCCAAGCAAGTATCAAAAGAGTGCGGAAGCATGTATCACTAAGCATTCAAAAACCTGAGAAAACATAGAAGAATCTGTCAACGAAAACGTTGGTGAAATCATAGGTTTAGTAAGTATTAAACGTTGTTTTTGAACCACAAGATTTTGTATTTCCATAACGTAGATTATCCAAATCATTTGCATTCCAAAAGTGTTGTTATACGCGAGCACTCAATTATCAAAACTTAACCAACGTTACCCCATCACACAGTGCTAGAACCCACACTAAAACACAAAAATATATTTCATCCGCATAACGGTAGCGAACCGTCCGAATGAGGGTTTGTTAAACCCGTATGGCCACACAATATAAGTTCTCGCTTACACCCTGCAAGTGTAACTAATGATAATCGAATTGAGGCATTTTTGTTCTAACACGCACGTGGAATGTTTGTTTTCACACTTGTGTTCAAAACATAAAAGTAAGTAGTACAAGATGTAACAAAGTATATGTTTTCTCAGCCCACGATTTAAAAGTATAAAAGTTGTTGAAAAGGTGGGACTATGATCTCACCTTGAGCGCAAGAGTTAATAAAGTACTTCAACGAGTAAACGCGTGCAAAGACAAAGCTAATCTCGACCTAAACAAGTAGGTTGTATCAATAACGATAGTCACGAAGGGTCAAAGTTGTTCAATTAGTCCTATGGCTCGACACGACTCGATTATGTAGCATGTGAAGAAAATTGTCAAGTTTCATGCAAGATACAAGTATAGAATCATGTTAGAAAGATTGCATAATTAATTGGTTAAGTTTGACAAAAAGTCAAACTTGGTCGGGTCAAAGTCAACGAAAAAGTCAACATGTTCGGGTCGGGTCCCGGACGGATTTTTCTATGCTAATTATTCATATACAAGTATATTAGAACAAGTTTCATGTGAATCGGAGGTCGGTAGCTAGTCAAACATTTCACGTGAAATGGGACAAAGAGGTCAGAATCTGACCAGGCCAATCCGCGCGCCGCGCGGGGATGGGGCGCGCCGCGCCACCATCTGGGCAGAGAATTCTGGTCAGTTTTTCAAAGTATGCACGAACCAAAACCTTTTCCAACCCAACTCTTGACCCGCAAACACTTATAATGCCTATCATATATCGTTGGAAAGGTATTTTGACGAGGAATACAACTAAGCACTTATGGTCCAACAATAACATCATTTACAATAGCCGAAATCTCATCAAGCGAACAATAAAAGTCCATTTCCTAAGTTTCAAGTTCATCAATTGCATTTTGAGTTTCGGGAAACCAATTCACACATATGATATGCCGTTTTGAAGGTAATGAAGCATACATTACTACTAAACACTAACAATTAACATTCCATGACATTCAAGCATCCAAAAATTCATGTCAAGAACTATCAAACCCTAGTCAAACATCTCAAAATCAATAATCATGTTTTTGAAGTTTTCTTAATCAACCTACACATCAATTTGAAGCTAATGATGCTAGTAACACATTTAATACATGAACTTTAACAATTAAACAACTTTTAATCATCCAAAATCAAAGATTAAGCAAGCAATTTTCATATTCAAGCTAGTTACACCAAAAACAACAAATCGAGCATACAAATTACATACACAACATCACAATGAGCCATAGACACTAATTAACACACTTTTAAGTCAAGAACACAAATTTAAAGAAATCTAGTGTTTTAGAAATGTTACCCAAAATCGAAGTGGTTAGCATCAAATCGAAGAGGATGATGAGAGGATCAAGAATATGTAGTTTGTTTGGATTGAAGCTCGCTTGAACGGATTTGGATGATGATTTAAGGTTTGAATGTTGGGAGAGTTTGAAAGTATCAAAAAGGAAGAAGGAGGTGAAATGAATGGATGGAGGAGAAGGGTTGACTAGTTGACCTAGTCACTACTTTGACCCTTTGGCGACTTTAGTCCTTCGAGTTCAAATCGGGTGCGGGATATAACCAAACGATTTATTTTAAGTTACACGGGAGTACGGGAGATATTGAGATCCGATAACGAGAATATTTAAAATGTTACATAACAAAGGATACGAATCTAGATACGAAGGGTATTATTTAAAAAGAAAAAGACGGGCGTTAAAATAATTTAACGGAAAAATGCGGGATGTTATAGGTATGGTTTAACATAAGGTTTATCCTTAACTGTGTTATCTTCATTAACCTTTTCAACTACCGGTTCTTTTTCCTTATCTTGATCAGGTTGTGGTTCTTGTGGAGTAGGAATAGTTTCATCAGAAGTTACAGGTATTTCAGGTGGTTTAAGTGTTGTACCACTTCTTGTGGTAATAGCTTTAGCTGTTTCATTCCTGGGGTTAGCATTTGTATCACTAGGTAGACTTCCCGGTTTTCTTTCACCTATTAACCTTGCTAGGTTACTTACTTCTTGTTCCAGATTTTGAATAGAAGCTTGTTGATTTCTAAATGCTTGAGCATTTTGTTCATTGGTTTGTTTCTGAGATGTGAAAAACTGCGTTTGAGTTTCAACTAGCTTCGTCATCATATCTTCTAAATTTGGTTTTTTATCATCGGTTTGTTGTGGTGGTTTGTTTTGAAAATTAGGTCTTTGCTGATTGTAAGTATTATTGGATACTTGTTGATTGCTAGGACCTTGTTGGTTGTTGTATGGAATATTTCGGTTATAATTCTGGTTTTGATTGTAAATCGGTCTTGGCGGTTGATAATTATTCTGATAATTATTTCCAGGCCTTTGGTTTATGTATGAAATATTCTCTCTTTGTTCCATTGTTAATTCAATACTGAGACAATCTTTTGTCAAATGTGGTCCTCCACACTGCTCACAACTAATTCGTATTGAGTGAATATCCTTAGTCATCTTTTCCATTCGTCTCTCCACAGCATCTATCTTTGCGGAAATGGAATCTAAGTCATGGCTAGAATCGGCTCTAGCTGCTTTAGATGATCTAATGATATCTTTTTCTTGGTGCCACTCATGTGAGTGGGAAGCAGTGTTATCAATAATTTTGTAAGCCTCAGTTTCGGTTTTCTTCATAATAGAACCACCAGCTGCTATATCTATGTCTTTTCTTGTAGTGATGTCGCATCCTTGGTAGAATATTTGTACTATTTGACAGGTGTCTAAACCATGTTGCGGACATCCTCTTAACAACTTTCCATATCTTGTCCACGCCTCATATAGAGTTTCATTTGGTTTCTGTGTAAACGTAACAATTTCTGCTTGAAGTCTTACGGCTTTAGATGCAGGAAAAAATTGTTTAAGAAATTTGTCAACTAAAACGTCCCATGTATCGATCGCCCCTTCAGGTAACGATTCCAACCAATCTTTGGCTTCTCCCTTTAAAGTCCAGGGAAATAACATGAGATATATCTGTTCATCCTCCACTTCTCGGATTTTAAATAGTGTGCAGATCCTATTAAAGGTACGTAGATGTTCATTTGGATCTTCCTTCGGCGCACCACTAAATTGGCATTGATTAGTCACCATGTGTAGAATTTGTCCTTTGATTTCATAATCTGGCGCATTAATGTCTGGATGAGTAATTGCGTGACCTTGGCCAGTGCGTTTAGCTCTCATTCGGTCTTCCATACTTAAAGGTTCCAGATTCTCCATAATTGAATTTGTTGAATCGATATCACTAGATGATTCTGATTTAATGGTTCGTTCCTCAACAATCTCTGTTTGAATGATTGGTGGTTCCGGAGGAAAGTTTAGTGGTTCAGGATCTACGAACCGTTCCTGAATATTTTTCGGATTCTCAATTGTGAGGTCGGGTTCAAAAAATGGATTATCGGAAATTTGAACTGAAGTACTTGGTTGACTAGATGACGATTCTAAAGAAAAATCAACGGCGGTTATATTTGCTAAATGTCTTGATCTAGTTACAGGTGGTGAACGTACAAAAGGTGATGAACGTCTTGCTCGGTGCATTCACTGAATATCCTATTAGTTTTTAAAAGGAAAGAAAAATTATAATAAGTTATCCAATCAATAGACTTTTCTGATTTTGCCCACGTTTCGAATAGCCAAAAGATGCAGCAGAGGGGCAGGATTCGTTTGGTCTCAATATAATTGAGGACTGTTTGGCTCCAATAACCCGGTCCACGTACAAATCCAACTATTACTACGAACCAGAAAATTTTGATGTCTATCAATTTAACCACTCAAAATAGATTTTCGTAATTTTAAGAAATTTAGATAAGAAGTAGAATAAAAATCTATGTCCTAAAACTAGAATAGCGAGAAATAAGAGAGAAAAAGAGTTCGTTGCAAAAGGTAGAAAAAGAAAAAAAAAATGGTTGAAAAATAAAAGGTGACGGAAAAATAAAAGAAACTTATAAAAACTTAAAAATACTTAACTAACCTAACCTTATTACTACAACTAACTTAAAATTATAATCGCAAATTGAGATTACTAATTGGAATGATAATTGATACATAGTAAAAGGTCTAAAAATATTAAAGTTTACAAGGAAAAACTAAATCCCAAATGGAAATAACTTAAAAAGAAACTAAAACTTAAAAAGGCGTCGCAAAATTCTAAAGCACCTAAATCTTAGTCTAAAGAAAAAGCACTTAAGGAATTCTACGGCAAAGCCTAAAAATCTAGGAGTAAAAATAACTATAGCAAAAACTAAGTTTAAAATTAAATATGAGCTAAAAATACAAAAGTTATGCTACAACGATTAAAAAGGTACAAAATATAAAAATATACAAAAAGTTGTAAAAATTACAATTTTTATAAAAATATTATTTTTATATTATTTATTTAATAAAACTACTAATTTTACAATTTAAATAAATTAATTAAACTAAAAATACAAATTAATTAAAAAGTAAAAGTTAAAATAAAACTAATAATAATAATAATAATAATTAGGGTTAAATAATAATAATAATTAATAATTAATTAATACCCGTAATTAATGCTGAATTAGGGCTTCTGTCCGTGTGTCAGATGATCTCCGCGAGTCGCGGTATTTTATGCTTCAAACCCCGCGAGTCGCGGGGTTCCAGAATTCAGATGACAGCTTTCAATATTCGACGCGTTTTTTCTTTATTTATTTATATTTTTTTTTTATTTTCTGTTTTTTAATTAAATAAAAGATATTAAAACTTATATTTTTATAAACTAAAATAAAAATAAAGAAACTTATAAAACTTAAATATTTAACAAAATCTTAAAAATACTTATATTTTTGTTTTTCTTTTTATATTTTCGAATTTTTAAAACGTATTTTTACAAAAACGACTTTTAATAAAACTAACTAAAAATCTTTTTTTTTTTTTTTTATATTAGCGTTGCGCTTCCGGCGTTTAAGAGTGTTCCCCGGCAGCGGCGCCAAAAATACTTGATGTTATGCGAGGTGTATATAAAATAGTTATTAATTTTAGCAGGAAATACTATTAAATACGATACAATTTTACACAAGATATTTATTTATTTATAGAATGGATATACTTAAACCTTGCTACAACACTTATAGGCAGTGTACCTAATCGTATAGTAGTGTAGTTTTTAGTAAGTCCGGTTCGTTCCACAGGGAAATCTTTAAACAAAGCTCAACGCTATATTAGTTTACTTTTATAAAAATACAAATATATATATAAGTAATATTATTATTATAAAGGGGGGTTTTTACCGTTTAATGACCGGTTTGTCGATTTTAAGACTTTAGTCGCAGTTAAAACCTAATGTAAAATATTAAAAATAAATACAAGACTTAAATTAAAGCGTAAAGTAAATAACGATAATGAAATTTCGAATAATAAAAGTGCGATAAAATAAACTTGCGATAATTAAAGAGTACAATAATTAAAAGTGCAATTAAATAAAATAACAATAAAAATGCGATAATTAGAAATGCAATTAAATATAAAATAAAGGAAATTAAATATGAAATAAAAGAATTATGCTTATTTAAACTTCCGTAATCATGATGTTTGACGTGTTGATTTTAGTTTTATGCCCATGGGTTAATTGTCCTTTGTCCTGGATTATTTAATATGTCCGTCTGGTTTTTGTCCATAACAGTCCATCAGTCATAAATATAAAATGCGAGTGTCCTCATCAAATTATTCTTATACCCGAAGTTAAATATTCCAACTAATTGAGGATTCGAATTGTAACAAGGTTTTAATACTTTGTTTAATGAATACACCAGGTTATCGACTGCGTGTAAACCAAGGTTTTACTACTTTGTTAACAATTACACCAATTACCCTTGAATGTAATTTCACCCCTGTTTTAATTATTCTAGTGGCTATTAATCCATTCCCGTGTCCGGTTAAATGAACGATTATTCGTACATATAAATACCACTCCCATCGTGTCCGATTGAGTGTATATGGTAATTTATAGGGACGCCCAATTGTAAATCTTTATATTAACATTAACAAACTTTCATTTAGTTAAACAAATATAAAGCCCATTAATAGCCCATAGTCTAATTTCCACAAGTGTCGTTCTTTTGTCCAAACCCCAATTATGGTACAAAGCCCAATTACCCAATTTTAGTAATTAGCCCAACATCATGATTACTTCGTTTTAAATAAGCATAATAATAACTTAGTTACGAGACATTAATATAAAAAGGTTGAACATAACTTACAATGATTAAAAATAGCGTAGCGTTACACGGACAGAATTTCGACTTACACCCTTACAACATTCGCTAACATACCCTTATTATTAGAATTATAATTAAAATTAAAATTAAAATATAAATTATATATATATATATATCGTATAGATAGAGAGATGAGAGAAATAGAATATGAAAAATGATCAGAATTCGGTTTGCTTTATAGCCAGAGTTGATTTTTGGGGCTCCGCGACTCGCGGCAAAATCCTCTTCAAACTCCGCGAGTCGCGGAGAATGTATTTACAGCTCACACCCTTGGAGTTTCTCTGCCGACGGTTTTATAATATATATATATAATATATATATATAATTAATAAAATTAATTATATATTATATTATATTTATATGCATAGTTAACTTGTAATTTTTAGTCCGTTACGTCGAGCGTTAAGAGTTGACTCTGGTCCCGGTTCCGGATTTTCGAACGTCCTTGCGTACAATTTTATATTTTGTATTTTGCGTTTTGAATCTTGTACTCTTGTAATTTCGAGACGTTTCTTATCAATAATTGGAACCTCTTTGATTGTCTTTTGTACTTTTGAGCTTTTTGGTCGTTTGCGTCTTCAATTCGTCGAATCTGTCTTTTGTCTTCACCTTTTATTATTTAAACGAATATCACTTGTAAATAGAACAATTGCAACTAAAAGCTTGTCTTTCTTGAGGAATAATGCTATGAAATATATGTTCGTTTTTAGCATTATCAAATATTCCCACACTTGAGCGTTGCTTGTCCTCAAGCAATATTGTCTTGAAATACTAGAATCACTTCTTTATTCTTCACACTTTGTACATCAGTGATTTCTATACGGCGGTATAAACAATGGTAGTAACGATATGGTTTACAGTCCCACATGACTATAAAAATTTAGATCCATTAAGGAAATTGGATCTTTATGAAAACATTTGATCTTTTGAAAATTAAATCTAGTTTTTACCCTAGATAAGTTTTCCGGGATAACCCTTTACCGGTGTTTGCAAAATATTTTTGTGGGTTTGGTGGGTTTTAAATTTGAAAATTTTAGCTCAAAACTTGCGGTTTTGTGTCACCCACTTGCTAACCTTGTATTTGGAAAGCAACACGTCCAGTTTACTTGTCCCGTATATTACCTTTCGGTAAACTACCGTCCGGTTGTAAAGGAAAGCGTTGAACAAGCAACTGTTAAGGCAATGTCCCGTGACATGCTTTTGATTATGGTCTATAACGTGTCGGACGCAATTACTATCCTTGGTAGGAGCAATAGTAAAGCTCACCCTTATAATTTTTCAGTATGGCACAAGGTCCTGTCTTTGACCATGCTATGCAACCACCGTTCTTACGGTTGATACCCGATTTAGTTCAGGTGACCTAATGAATTCCAGGTGAATTCCTAGGATTTTACGTTCAATGGTAATGAACGCATTGAAAATAGGGTTTTCAGAAAACAAATCGGTTTATAATTTTGATCAAAATATTTTCTCGTTCAAGCTCGAGTTTAGATATCATTGAATTCCATGAGTTTGTAATTCTCAATCTTTAAGGTCAATCTCTAGGATTGAGTAATATCAGTCTTAAAAGCTGATTTTTAATCTTTAAGGAGATTATCCTTTCTGGGGATCTGATTCATTAGTCTTATCCAGCTAATTTGCATGGTGCCCCCCCATTGTACGAGATAAATCCTTCTCATGGTTAGGATAAATCTGACCACTTGGCGACCCTGTTTAATGCTGAGGTCCGTGGATTTCCTGCTGATTTTAGTGATGACTTTTCTAGATTTTTCGTCAACCTACAGCTGGTCTGGACGACAACTTCATGACCTAAATCAAGAAGCGCGTTTCTTTTTCGGAAGACTTTACTTCCTTTTAATGATGGAATTGATTCATCATGTAGATCCATCTCTTCTTTTCTTTCATCGGGTAAAACAGTTTAGTTTAGTCCATTGCAAAAGTATTTTCAGTTATTTGTTACAGATATATGTGACATATGTTTAAAATAACTTGGTAAATTTTCCCACACTTGGCTTTTTATTTTCCTTTTTATCGTCCTCTATTCCATTTTAAATGAATTTTAACATTTTAGTTTGTTTCTCAATTTA
This sequence comes from Rutidosis leptorrhynchoides, assembly GCF_046630445.1. Classification (NCBI taxonomy): domain Eukaryota; kingdom Viridiplantae; phylum Streptophyta; class Magnoliopsida; order Asterales; family Asteraceae; genus Rutidosis; species Rutidosis leptorrhynchoides. The sequence continues at coordinate 127,434,727 of NC_092339.1, forward strand.
TGTCCTTTCCGAGGTAACAATAATTTCGGTGTTAAAACCTAGTTTTATCGTTCATAAATATGTATAACATGATTTTGAGTTCATTTAATTGAAATTTTTTTTTTTTTTTTTTTTTTAAAAAATTTTACTAGAATTGGGTAGTTAGTATATAAGACTAGGGCTGTTCTTTATTATCAGAGAGCACTAGATTCTAATACAACTACTGCTTTACTAGTTTTTTTAATGGTAACCAAGTGTTTAAGATAAAAATTTTAAAATCCGAAAGAATTTAAGTTTAAGATAAAAATTTTAAAATCCGAAAGAATTTAACCCCTTCCCACACTTAAGATCTTGCAATGCCCTCATTTGCAAGAAATCAGTAACAATTTAAATTATTGAGGGTGATTAGTGTGAAAATGATTAAATTTTACCAAAGTTTCCAAATATATTGGCGTTTGTTTGCTGAATGATAAATGGTGCACATCATTTGTTCATTCCGTCTTGTTGTTATTTCACATATATTTTGCATCTTGTCGTCAAAATTAGTTGCTTTTGCTGAACTTAATGCCAGTCTTTGAAAATGCGTTGTTTTACCCTGTTGTGTACATAAGATAAACTGCAAACATAAATACATATTTTTGAAGTTTGGTATATTACCCCACATTCAAAAATTATTAAAATCTAAGAATAAAAGTTAGATAATTATAAAAATGATTACAATATTAACAAAAGTATTAAACGTATCAATAATTACAAATTACAAAAAAAAAAAAAAAAATAATAAGTAAACTAAGGATGATATTGGTACCAATAGGGGTTCCAGGCATAACCATAAGTTCTATAGAATGCTTCGGCAGGGTCATACGTAGGATATGGTGGCTGCATCTCTATAGACCAAGGAGGGAAGATGGGTTTCGGTGTAGGAATATAGTTTCTACCTATATGTTGGCAATGAGCTATGATCTGGTTCTGATGAACTTGCCAATCTTCAAATGCTCTCTGTCTAGCATTTTCGTATTCCTGAGAAGCTATAAACCTATGCATTTCTTGCATCTCATTCCCCCCTCCTACATTACCTTGCTGCTGGTTTCTCTCCACCTGTGGATGTCTACCATGGTATCGTACTGCGGCGTTATTTCGCCTCTTCAAAACTTTCGCACCATGGTATACATTTAAACCTATAGTATCGCGGGGTTCCGGCTCTTCTAGTAATAATCCCCCCCGACTTATATCCACACCGAGATATTCACCAATCAAAGTAATAAAAATACCACCTCCTATTATGCTATGTGGTCGCATCCCCCGAACCATAGCTGATAAATAATAACCCACACAATATGGTATACTTACAGCGCTTTGTGGGTCTCGAATACACATATGGTAAAACAAATCCTGTTCATTTACTTTTTCTTTGTTCTTACCCCTTTGTGTAATCGAATTAGCTAAAAACCTATGTATCACTCTTAATTCGGCTCTATCTATATCCAAATAAGAGTAATTTCCCCCTTTGAAACGGTGATGGCTTGTCATTTGACTCCACACACCGTGTGTATCAAAATTTTCATCTATCTTTCTACCGTTTAGTATCAATCCTCTAGAATCGGCAGACGCTAACTCCTCAGGCGTATATATACGTAAAGCCTGAGCCATGTCCAGTAAAGACATGTGGCGCATCGAACCGCCTAACAAAAATCTAATAAAAGAACGATCGGTTAAACTAGCTACCCGATCATTCAACTCTATACTACATAACAATTCTTTACACCATACTTTATATACAGGTCTACGTATGGTGAATAAACATATCCAGTCATTAAAAGAAGAATTACCATACCTCTGTACAAGTAATTCCCTAATTGGCCCGGCCAATTCTACAGCTTCTAAGGGTCCCCATTCTATGACCCTCGGTACCTCAACAACCTTAGAATGAAGAGTATGCAAACCCCTTTGATATTTTGGATAATCTATCCAAAGTCTGTCAAATCTCAGGTTCGGGTGCAACTCTTCCAAATGCATATCGGAAAAGGTCATGACTGGATGAGGTACATCCTGCTTGTAGTAGTTATCCACCTCCTGTTGTTCCAAATTCTCAGCAGGAGCATTGCGGGCTTGGGATGAAGATTCACCCCTTTCATTCTGCAAAACACATCAAACACAATTTTTGTGCATCTAAATATGCATTAGTGTCAGCAAAATCATCAATCAAAATAATTACAATGACATTATCAATTTATATCAAACTTAAGCTTATTTTCACATTTTTATCAAATCTACACTTTTTCAAATAAGCATATACGAAAATTTTCGCCAAGTTCATAAGCATTCAACTCAAATAACATGTCAAAATAATCATTACTAACAATCAAACAAGTCTCAAATGGCATTATCTTTCAAAAATCAAGTTCATGAATTTTAGACTTGAAAAAGTCCACTTTAATTCTCAAAATCATCTTTAGGCTCAAAGTTTGGATCATTTAACTACCTAGACATGTTACACTACTCAATTTAGCAACAATTCATGACAAAAATCGGCCATAACCTGTTTATATCAAAAAGCCCCAAATTTGCTCAAGAACACAAACCCTAGATTACTCAAAATTTGAAGTTTAAGGCTTCTAATCATGTTAAACAGCATCAATCTAGGTTATACAGGCATAATACATAAACAATTTAAGTCTAATTACACTAAAAAGCATCAAAATCAAATTGGGGAAAAAATAGCTCAAGAATACCAAATTTCGGATTAAATGGTGTTTAGGTGTAGAAATTTACCGTTTTTCTTGAGTAATTCTTAGATAGCATCCTTCTCAACATGATTTTAGCAAAAGATTTGGTGATTAACGGTTAAAAATTGGGATTTTTTGGGTGTTTTTGGGTGGTTTTTCGGAGTATTTTCGCTGTTATTTTTCGCAGTGTATTTTTGTGGTTGTGGACTGATCAGTTCGGGTGTTTATTATTTTTTTTCTGGGTTTTGATCCCTCCGCGAGTCGCGGGGATTTACCCTCCAAACTCCGCAACTCACGGAGTTTGGTATATTTTTTTTTTTTTTTTTATAATCATTAACTTATTAAAACAATTAAGTAATTAATTTTAAAATTTTGTTTCCCTTATTATTTAGGACGAGGTCGTTTCGGATCGATGTCCTAGTCCGTCCCTCGACAAAATTTTAAAATTTGTCTTTTAGTAGCGACTGTTTTAAAAGCTAAGATTTTTGGGTTTTTTCAATGTTTTTGGCATACTCTAATTCAATAAGATTAAAAATAATGATAATAAAAGTTCTCGTCCCTCCCTCGGGTAAAGCAATTTCGGTTCAAAGACCTAGTCTTCAACTTACGACGAATTTTAAAAATCATATTCTTAACTTAATGAGATAAAGTAAATTTTTGTTTTTAAATTCACACAACTTAAATATAAAATTCAAAATTTATATTAAAAGTTCACACCAAACTTAAAATTTGAAATGCATAAAATTAAAAATTTATATTTTAAAAATTAAAAATTCACACCAAACTTAATTTAAAAATTTATAAATTCATACCAAACTTATATTATGGTTCAAATATTTACAATTTTAATTATATTGTTTTTGCAAAATTTACAATATTAATTTAAGATTTAAATATTAATTTTAAAAACATGGTAAAAATAAATTTAAAAATCTTTTTGTCTTTTTATCCCACTTTAATCAATCAAATATTATCAAAAATATGCGCCCCTCTTTTCGGTAAAGTAATTTCGGTTCCAAGACCTAATTTAACTCATGACGAATTTTTGAAATATTTTGGGGTGATTGATTAAAGATATTTATACCTTAAGAATAAACGTTAAATTTCGCAGTGATGTAATAAATTTTTGAATGATATCAATAATTTCGGTCGCCAAACCTAATTTTATTCAATACCAATTTAATACTTTTTAGCGAACAAATTAGCGTTTATTATCAAAAGGTTAAAAATAAAAATAAAAATAAAAACTGTACAGACATACCTGTGAAATAGATTTCTTAGTTATATGATCTATCCCATTCATAAGATAGTCGGTTTAATTGGTTTTCCATAGCTACATAGGCGTAACCTCGAGCATTCAGTGTCTTTTCTTCTAAACATATGAACGGTCCGTCTCTGCATATAGTAACAAATTCGGTATTTGAATAGGTTTGATTATTTGAACATTTACCTCCATGTGACCATTTTCCGCATTTGTGACATCGTTCTAGGTGTCGTGCTCTTCTTTTCGCTGCGGATTTTGATTTTCCTTTACCAAATTGTAACTTATTATCTTCGCATCTGGATTCTTTTCTAACTCCGTCCATTCTTTCTCTGATTACTGATACTATTTCACTCGGTAGTATGTCATTATTTCTTTTAGTGATCAAAGCGTGTAGCATTAGACCATGGTTTAGTTCACAGGCAGTCTTCATTTTGTAAAAACCTAAAAAAAATAAAAATTCAGAATGGGGGGAGAAGACTAGTTCTTTAGGGTCTGCTAGGGAAAGACCATTCGGGTTCCATTTTCGAGAACTACACGAAAACAGACAATCTAACTCTAACAGAAATACATATTATCCTTTAAAGACTTGATTCTCCCCACACTTAGTTAGCTGTGGTGTCGAAATTGTGATTAACTTCGTTGTCGACTTCCATCGGACCATGTATGTAATGTTTAACTCTGTGACCATTAACTTTAAATTCAATCCCATTTGAATTTATCAATTCTATCGTTCCGTATGGGAAAACTCTTTTGACTATGAATGGTCCAGACCATCTTGATTTCAATTTTCCAGGAAATAGCTTGAATCGTGAATTGAAAAGAAGAACTCTGTCTCCTTCTTTAAATTCTTTTGAACTTCTGATCCTTTTATCATGCCATTTCTTCGTTCTTTCTTTATAGATTAACGAATTTTCGTATGCTTCATGTCTTAATTCTTCTAATTCATTTAGTTGACTTAATCGTAGACGTCCGGCTTCATGTAAATCAAGATTACATGTCTTCAAAGCCCAAAATGCTTTGTGTTCAATTTCTACTGGAAGATGACATGCTTTTCCATAAACAAGTCTAAAAGGTATGGTTCCAATTGGAGTTTTGTAGGCTGTTCTAAAAGCCCAGAGTGCATCCTCCAATTTAATGGACCATTCCTTCGGATTTGATCCTACGGTTTTCTCTAGAATACGTTTTAAAGCTCGGTTGGTATTTTTAACTTGTCCACTTGTTTGTGGATGATATGCGGTGGAGATTTTATGAGTTACTCCATATCTTTTAAGAACTTTCTCAAGTTGATTATTACAGAAATGAGTACCCCGATCACTTATTAAAGCTTTCGGTGTTCCAAACCTTGCAAAAAGACGTTTTAAAAAGTTGACTACAATTCGTGCATCGTTAGTTGGGAGAGCTTGTGCTTCCGCCCATTTAGATACATAATCAATGGCTACGAGTATATATAGATTATTATGAGATTTTGGAAATGGACCCATAAAGTCAATACCCCAAGTGTCAAATACTTCACATACTTGGATGACATTTTGTGGCATTTCATCACGTTGACTTATTTTTCCGGCCCTTTGACATGCATCACAGGATTTGCAAAGAAGGTGTGCGTCTTTGTAAATTGTAGGCCAATAGAATCCAGCTTCATAAACTTTTCTTGCTGTTAGTTGAGGCCCATAATGCCCTCCTGTTGGTCCTGTGTGACAATGGTTTAAAATTTTACTAGCTTCATCTCCAAATACACATCGGCGTATTATTCCATCGGGACAACTTTTAAACAGATGTGGATCTTCCCAAAAATAGTGTTTTATATCACTGAAGAATTTCTTTCGTCTTTGGTACGATAATCCTTTTTCAAGGAATCCACAAACTAAGTAGTTTGCATAGTCTGCAAACCATGGGATTTCTTTATAATCTATCTTCAATAGATATTCATCAGGAAAGTTGTCTTGTATGGCCGATTCATTCAGAACTTCTAATTCGGGATTTTCAAGACGAGAAAGATGATCAGCGGCGAGATTTTCTGCTCCTCTTTTATCTCGGATTTCAATATCAAACTCTTGTAAGAGTAAGATCCAACGGATTAATCTTGGTTTAGCATCTTGTTTTGAAAATAGGTATCTAAGAGCAGAATGGTCGGTATAGACCACCGTTTTTGCTAGAACGAGATACGATCGAAATTTGTCAAAAGCAAAGACAATAGCAAGGAGTTCTTTTTCAGTAGTTGTATAGTTCGTTTGTGCTACTTGTAACGTCTTACTAGCATAATATATAGGTTGAAATCGTTTTTCAATCCTTTGTCCTAAAACGGCTCCCATTGCAAAATCACTTGCATCGCACATTAGTTCAAATGGTAGATTCCAATTTGGTGTTATCATGATCGGTGCATTAGTGAGTTTTTCTTTAAGAATATTAAAAGATTTGATACACTCATCTGAAAAGATGAATGGCGCATCCTTTTCTAGGAGTTTATTCATAGGAGTGGCAATTTTAGAAAAATCTTTTATGAAACGTCGGTAAAAACCGGCATGCCCTAGAAAACTCCTAACTCCTCTAACATTGGTGGGATGTGGAAGTTTAGCAATTACATCTACTTTAGCTCTATCCACTTCAATTCCTTCTTTTGAAATTTTATGTCCAAGAACGATGCCTTCTTTAACCATGAAATGGCATTTCTCCCAATTAAGTACTAGATTTGATTTTTCGCATCTAATTAGCATTCGTTCCAGATTAACTAGACATGATTTAAATGTATCACCGAAGACTGAAAAGTCATCCATGAATACTTCCATGCATTCTTCTATCATGTCGTGAAAAATCGCCATCATACACCTTTGAAAGGTTGCAGGGGCGTTACAAAGTCCAAATGGCATGCGTTTGTAAGCAAAAGTACCATAAGGGCACGTGAATGTGGTTTTCTCTTGGTCCTCGGGTGCTATTAGAATTTGAAAATATCCGGAAAATCCATCTAGAAAACAATAGTAACTATTTCCGGCTAATCTTTCCAACATTTGATCTATGAAAGGTAAGGGAAAGTGATCTTTTCTGGTGGCGTCATTTAATTTTCTATAATCAATACATACACGCCATCCTGTTACAGTCCTAGTAGGAATAAGCTCATTTTTCTCATTTGTAATGACAGTCATGCCACCCTTCTTAGGTACGCATTGAACTGGGCTTACCCATGGACTATCAGAGATTGGATAAATTAAACCTGCATCTAGCAGTTTAATAATCTCTTTCTTAACTACATCTTGCATATTAGGATTTAGTCTTCGTTGGCGTTGCACATACGTTTTATGACCTTCTTCCATAAGGATTTTATGTGTGCAATACGAAGGACTTATTCCTTTAATATCATGAATCTTCCATGCAATGGCTGGTTTATGAGCTTTCAACACAGAAATGAGTTGTGATTTCTCATTTTCAGTAAGAGAAGACGATATTATTACAGGTAATTCAGATTCGCCATGTAAATAAGCGTATTCCAAATGGTTTGGAAGTGGCTTTAACTCTAATTTCGGAGGTTCTTCTATCGATGATTTATATCGATATCTGTCTTCTTCTTTTAGCATTTGAATTTCTTCTGTTGTTGGTTCATATCCATTAGCTATAAGTGTAGCTAACATTTCAGCTTCATCAATTGGTTCATTACCTTCTCCTAAAGAACATTCTCATGTTCCTTGTAATTCTGGAAATTCTTCTAATAATTCTGCATGTGCATCTATAGTTTGAATATAATAACATGTATCATCTGCAGATTGTGGTTGTTGCATTGCTCTATCAACTGAAAAGGTAACACTCTCATCCTCTATACTTAGGGTCAGTTTCTTACCGAACACGTCTATCATTGCTTTAGCCGTGTTTAAGAATGGTCTTCCTAATATGAGAGGAACTTGAGAATCTTCTTCCATGTCCAGAACAACAAAATCTACTGGAAATACTAAAGTACCAACTTTAACTAGCATGTTCTCCATTATCCCTCTAGGATATTTTATTGATCTATCGGCTAGTTGTATGCTTATTCTGGTTGGTTTCAATTCTCCAAGGTCTAGTTTAGCGTATAGTGAATACGGCATTAGATTTATACTAGCACCTAAGTTTGCCAATGCTTCTATTGAACTAAGACTACCCAGAAAACATGGAATTGTGAAACTTCCTGGATCAGATAGTTTTTCTGGTATCTTATTCAACAGCACTGCTGAACAATTAGCATTCATAGTAACAGCCGAGAGTTCTTCCATTTTCTTTCTATTTGAGATTAGATCTTTCAAGAATTTAGCATATCTTGGCATTCCTGAAATCACATCAATGAAAGGAAGATTTACATTTATCTGTTTAAACATATCCAAAAATTTGGATTGCTCGGCTTCAAGTTTTTCTTTCTTCATTTTACTCGGGTAAGGAAGTGGTGGTTGGTATTGTAGCGACCCCGACAAATCGTCAAGTGACGGCGTCGACTACGTAGGTCCCATTACCTGGTCATAAGTCTTTAAAACAGACGTTGACCCAAAATATGTCGCATCCATTCAAGTGTAAAGATTGTTTCAAAGTTTACAAAGATAATTGACCACAAGTTAAGTTACAACGTTATAAGTACAAATGAAAACTATGCGACACAGTTTAAACAAGTTCAAAAGATGCTCCAAAATGCATGTATACTCGACATCCAAGCAAGTATCAAAAGAGTGCGGAAGCATGTATCACTAAGCATTCAAAAACCTGAGAAAACATAGAAGAATCTGTCAACGAAAACGTTGGTGAAATCATAGGTTTAGTAAGTATTAAACGTTGTTTTTGAACCACAAGATTTTGTATTTCCATAACGTAGATTATCCAAATCATTTGCATTCCAAAAGTGTTGTTATACGCGAGCACTCAATTATCAAAACTTAACCAACGTTACCCCATCACACAGTGCTAGAACCCACACTAAAACACAAAAATATATTTCATCCGCATAACGGTAGCGAACCGTCCGAATGAGGGTTTGTTAAACCCGTATGGCCACACAATATAAGTTCTCGCTTACACCCTGCAAGTGTAACTAATGATAATCGAATTGAGGCATTTTTGTTCTAACTCGCACGTGGAATGTTTGTTTTCACACTTGTGTTCAAAACATAAAAGTAAGTAGTACAAGATGTAACAAAGTATATGTTTTCTCAGCCCACGATTTAAAAGTATAAAAGTTGTTGAAAAGGTGGGACTATGATCTCACCTTGAGCGTAAGAGTTAATAAAGTACTTCAACGAGTAAACGCGTGCAAAGACAAAGCTAATCTCGACCTAAACAAGTAGGTTGTATCAATAACGATAGTCACGAAGGGTCAAAGTTGTTCAATTAGTCCTACGGCTCGACACGACTCGATTATGTAGCATGTGAAGAAAATTGTCAAGTTTCATGCAAGATACAAGTATAGAATCATGTTAGAAAGATTGCATAATTAATTGGTTAAGTTTGACAAAAAGTCAAACTTGGTCGGGTCAAAGTCAACGAAAAAGTCAACATGTTCGGGTCGGGTCCCGGACTATTTTTCTATGCTAATTATTCATATACAAGTATATTAGAACAAGTTTCATGTGAATCGGAGGTCGGTAGCTAGTCAAACATTTCACGTGAAATGGGACAAAGAGGTCAGAATCTGACCAGGCCAATCCGCGCGCCGCGCGGGGATGGGGCGCGCCGCGCCACCATCTGGGCAGAGAATTCTGGTCAGTTTTTCAAAGTATGCACGAACCAAAACCTTTTCCAACCCAACTCTTGACCCGCAAACACTTATAATGCCTATCATATATCGTTGGAAAGGTATTTTGACGAGGAATACAACTAAGCACTTATGGTCCAACAATAACATCATTTACAATAGCCGAAATCTCATCAAGCGAACAATAAAAGTCCATTTCCTAAGTTTCAAGTTCATCAATTGCATTTTGAGTTTCGGGAAACCAATTCACACATATGATATGCCGTTTTGAAGGTAATGAAGCATACATTACTACTAAACACTAACAATTAACATTCCATGACATTCAAGCATCCAAAAATTCATGTCAAGAACTATCAAACCCTAGTCAAACATCTCAAAATCAATAATCATGTTTTTGAAGTTTTCTTAATCAACCTACACATCAATTTGAAGCTAATGATGCTAGTAACACATTTAATACATGAACTTTAACAATTAAACAACTTTTAATCATCCAAAATCAAAGATTAAGCAAGCAATTTTCATATTCAAGCTAGTTACACCAAAAACAACAAATCGAGCATACAAATTACATACACGACATCACAATGAGCCATAGACACTAATTAACACACTTTTAAGTCAAGAACACAAATTTAAAGAAATCTAGTGTTTTAGAAATGTTACCCAAAATCGAAGTGGTTAGCATCAAATCGAAGAGGATGATGAGAGGATCAAGAATATGTAGTTTGTTTGGATTGAAGCTCGCTTGAACGGATTTGGATGATGATTTAAGGTTTGAATGTTGGGAGAGTTTGAAAGTATCAAAAAGGAAGAAGGAGGTGAAATGAATGGATGGAGGAGAAGGGTTGACTAGTTGACCTAGTCACTAGTTTGACCCTTTGACGACTTTAGTCCTTCGAGTTCAAATCGGGTGCGGGATATAACCAAACGATTTATTTTAAGTTACACGGGAGTACGGGAGATATTGAGATCCGATAACGAGAATATTTAAAATGTTACATAACAAAGGATACGAATCTAGATACGAAGGGTATTATTTAAAAAGAAAAAGACGGGCGTTAAAATAATTTAACGGAAAAATGCGGGATGTTACATTATCCACACCTCAAAAGAAATTTCGTCCCGAAATTTAGTTGGAAGTAGTAGTCGATATCTCTTACTCGAGACTTTACGTTGTCAATGTTATGAATAAGTGAAGGCACGTCCTTGAGTGTTCTCATGAATTTGGATAGTTAGGGTATTTCGTTGTATTAAGGTTCGGTTTTTTTTTTTTTTTTTTTTTTTTTTTTTTACGATCCCTGGTTTCAACTGGTTTTCCTATGAAGAGAAGTTTGTCATCGATAGTTGATGTATCCAGCAGGATTGCACGTTCCTGTTCCGCAGGACACGTTTCTAAGTTTGTTACATGGTACACAGGGTAAGCAGAAACTTAATTGAGTCAGAAGTTCCAAACGGTAGGAAGCGGTTCCAATACGCCCCAAGGTTTCAAAAGGGTTAACGTGTCGCGAGTTTAACTTTCCCTGATTCCCGAAACGGATTACACCTTTTCAAGGTGCGGGTTCTCAATATTACACTGTTACAGGGATTTTGTGAGGTTTTCATCTAAGTTTGGTATAACTCTTTTGGTGACTATGGGTTGTCTCGAGCCCTTCTTGGACTTGAATGATCTCAATTGTTGTTTCTTGATTGAGTTCAGATTCTGTGTTTTGTTTGCCACATGCGTTGGTTAAATGAACAGGGGTACGACATTAGCGGTCATATAGGGTTTCGGAAAGTGCGGGTGAACACACGAGTGGTAACTACTGTTGTACGAGTGATCTACTAAAGGTGACAATACGAGTTTGTGACATGTCTTTCCAAGACGTAAATCGTTCGTTTGCTCGGTTCATCGGTTTGTGGGTGGTACGTGGTACTCATGTCTAAGCGGGTCTCCAGGGTTTCTTGTAAAACTAGAAGTGAAACGAGTATTTCGATACAGGATAATTGACAAGGATACACCGTGTTGGAATAGAATCTCTTAAGATATGTTTGAACAAGTTAGTTAGGGTACAAAAAAAAAATGTTCGTTAGGACTATTCACCCTTGTGGCGAATACTAATGTAATGTGAGGAGTTTCTCTATCCATGGAGAAATGTTACAAGGAGTTTCCTTAAACGGAAATGCGAGCGATAAAGATAGGAGTGAAATGAGGACTGAGAATAGGATGAGCTTACATCTCGAGGTTGCCATAACGCGCCTCTAGTTGTCGAAAATTGAAGTCTGGAAGAGAAACAAGATAGTACACGTAATTGTATAGTTCGGGGTTGAATAATAGTTGGCCGATTATCAGAAACACAAGGACGTTAAGTCAAAGAAGAGTGAAGTATCGTTGGATTGTGTGTTATCTTAAATCCCAGTAATATCAGACAGTAACGGTGAAATAACAGAGGTATGTGTGTGGTACGTGATGACGAGAAAGTTGATCGGATCTACAGTTTAATATTCGAATTCTTCGTGCAAAATAACGAATTTTAGTTACGTTAATTTTGAGTCGAGAGAGTATGCCTTTCGGCGTTCATGTAGAAATATTTCCATGTTTGAGTTCCATCTGTTGCTATACGATTTTAACTAGAAATGTTGGTGTGAAGAATCACGCTCAAGGTTCGAACACGGAGAGGTTTAAAGTTTTCCCTCAGTGAGTTAACGAGTTTAAAAGTCGGGTAACACGAGAAAAGTCAGAAATGAATCTTCGGTGATAACAGGCGAGATCTAAGATTTTACGAATACAAGTCTGAGTTGAGAGAGTTTCATGATTACGTGTGGCTTGATTTCGAGATTGATTGTAATGCCTTGACCATTAACATCATGGTCTAGAAAATTTGACTTCGTTTAACAGAAATTCTCACTCGGAGAATTTGGTATAGAGTTGCTCTTTTCTCAAAGTTCGAGCGTAAGATGATGATGTTGTTCGTTTGCCTTCTTTACTTGAATAAGTTAAGATGTCATCTATAAATATGATAACAGATTTGTCTAGATAAGTTGCATACATGGTTTAGGAGGTTCATGAATATGGACGGAGTCCTAAATAAATCAAACGGTACTAAGAGGGATTTACAACTAACGTTGCGAGCTCGGAAAATGGCTTAGGAGACATCGTCTCCCTTAACCCCCAATTGATGATAACCAGAACGGAGGTCGATTTGGAATACACGGGATCCACGCAAATAATCATGAGGTAATGGATACGAGGAAGAGAGTATTGGTTTCCAACCGAAAGTTACTTAGTTCACAATAATCTATACATAAATGTAGGGCAACAATTTCTCCTTAATGAATAAGTTTTGAGTTCCTTAGTTCTATAGGTGTCGAGTCCAATTTCTTAACGCATATCCTCCGATAAAATTTATAGGCACGCAATATTTTCCGTCGGTCACTTAAATCGTCTAAGTCGTATCTGGGGGAAAGAGGTGGAATATAAAGAGCACGAGTCAAATCCTTGGTTATAAAACGTCTAACGGTACTCGAATCGAATAAGTATGAAATATACGGTTTGTTGTGAAGAAACGTACCCGTGACTAGTCCATCATCGTCTCGGGCATCCTAGGTGTCGATGTTGTAAGTTCAACGGCGCGCGTTGGTTTTTGCTTTATTCTTTGGGCATTCATTCCTAAAATGACCCGATTGGCCACATTTGTAGCAAATACTCGGCTTTGGTGCGTCGGGCCCCTTTTGAGTGACGGGGGCGGTACTTCCACAATACTTGGCAATATGACCACTACCTTGGCACCGATGGCAAATTAGCTTGCCACATTCACCAAAATGATGCTTGTGGCGTTTGTTGCAAAAAGGTCGTGTCCCGGCATAACTTTTCTTGCCGACGGGGGTGAGAGGTTCCTTGGAAAAGTTGTTGTTGTAGTTACTCGATTGGGGGGCTTCCCATTTTCTTTTGTTGTCACCCGACTCATCCTCGGCTTTAGGTGCCGGCACTTCAATCTCGTCTACCGTTTCGATCAATTGACGGACCATATTCAGGGCCTCTTGGTGATTACTGGGTTTGGATGACATTACTCCTTGTTTGATGCTCTTGGGAAGACCATCCATGTAAAGTTCAACCCTTAGAGGTTCGGGGGTCACGAGGTTTGGGCACATCAAGGATAGCTCAGAAAATCGTTGATTATATGCCTTTAGGTCATTCCCGACCGCTTTTAAAGTTCTTAGTTCGTGTTCGAGCTTACGGGTCTCTTCGCGCGGGAAGTATTCGGTGATCATCTTTTTCTTTAAGTCGGCCCATGAGAGTGTGTGGGCTTCATCGATACCCACCGACAGCACATACGTATTCCACCATGTGAGGGCGATACCGGCAAAAGTGTGGGTGGAATATTTGACTTTGTCTTGGTCCCGACAACCGCTTATGCTAAAAACGGCTTCTGTTTGCTCAAACCATCGGGTGAGCACAACCGGTCCTCCGGTCCCATCGAAGGTGTGAGGTTTGCACCCCATGAAAGTTTTGTAGGAGCAACCCTCGTTTGAATTACCGGCTCCATGGTTGTTGTGGTTGTGGTTGTTATTGATGTCGGAGGAGATACTAGCCATAGCCGCACCTATGGCGGTGGCTAACATGCGTTGAAAAGCTTGTTCGGAAGTTTCATTACGTGGTCCGCGATGGGGAGGCATTGTTCCTTCAAGACACAAGAATATCGTTGATTAGTATTCTCAATAATACTAATCATGATAGGGAATGATGATGTAGAGAAAATTTTCCTTGACTCGCCTTAAATTCTTTATGTCATAATGTCGGAATGTCCATATGAATCACCGTAATATAATCCCGGAAATTATATTACTCTGATTCTCATGTGCATTTAACATTACCTCATAAAGTCAAGGTGGCGCGTCAACAAAATTTATCAACGTAAGATCAAGATCGAATACGAGTTAGATATGATAGAAGAGTTCGAGTATAGATGCACAAATAGTCAAGTAATTCCTACTTCAGTCTATATGCCGGTTGTAGTCTAGATTCACCTATGTACCCTATGACTCGGGGTGGACACAAATGAACTCTAATTCCCTACAACCAAGGCTCTGATACCACTTGTAGCGACCCCGACAAATCGTCAAGTGACGGCGTCGACTACGTAGGTCCCATTACCTGGTCATAAGTCTTTAAAACAGACGTTGACCCAAAATATGTCGCATCCATTCAAGTGTAAAGATTGTTTCAAAGTTTACAAAGATAATTGACCACAAGTTAAGTTACAACGTTATAAGTACAAATGAAAACTATGCGACACAGTTTAAACAAGTTCAAAAGATGCTCCAAAATGCATGTATACTCGACATCCAAGCAAGTATCAAAAGAGTGCGGAAGCATGTATCACTAAGCATTCAAAAACCTGAGAAAACATAGAAGAATCTGTCAACGAAAACGTTGGTGAAATCATAGGTTTAGTAAGTATTAAACGTTGTTTTTGAACCACAAGATTTTGTATTTCCATAACGTAGATTATCCAAATCATTTGCATTCCAAAAGTGTTGTTATACGCGAGCACTCAATTATCAAAACTTAACCAACGTTACCCCATCACACAGTGCTAGAACCCACACTAAAACACAAAAATATATTTCATCCGCATAACGGTAGCGAACCGTCCGAATGAGGGTTTGTTAAACCCGTATGGCCACACAATATAAGTTCTCGCTTACACCCTGCAAGTGTAACTAATGATAATCGAATTGAGGCATTTTTGTTCTAACTCGCACGTGGAATGTTTGTTTTCACACTTGTGTTCAAAACATAAAAGTAAGTAGTACAAGATGTAACAAAGTATATGTTTTCTCAGCCCACGATTTAAAAGTATAAAAGTTGTTGAAAAGGTGGGACTATGATCTCACCTTGAGCGCAAGAGTTAATAAAGTACTTCAACGAGTAAACGCGTGCAAAGACAAAGCTAATCTCGACCTAAACAAGTAGGTTGTATCAATAACGATAGTCACGAAGGGTCAAAGTTGTTCAATTAGTCCTATGGCTCGACACGACTCGATTATGTAGCATGTGAAGAAAATTGTCAAGTTTCATGCAAGATACAAGTATAGAATCATGTTAGAAAGATTGCATAATTAATTGGTTAAGTTTGACAAAAAGTCAAACTTGGTCGGGTCAAAGTCAACGAAAAAGTCAACATGTTCGAGTCGGGTCCCGGACTATTTTTCTATGCTAATTATTCATATACAAGTATATTAGAACAAGTTTCATGTGAATCGGAGGTCGGTAGCTAGTCAAACATTTCACGTGAAATGGGACAAAGAGGTCAGAATCTGACCAGGCCAATCCGCGCGCCGCGCGGGGATGGGGCGCGCCGCGCCACCATCTGGGCAGAGAATTCTGGTCAGTTTTTCAAAGTATGCACGAACCAAAACCTTTTCCAACCCAACTCTTGACCCGCAAACACTTATAATGCCTATCATATATCGTTGGAAAGGTATTTTGACGAGGAATACAACTAAGCACTTATGGTCCAACAATAACATCATTTACAATAGCCGAAATCTCATCAAGCGAACAATAAAAGTCCATTTCCTAAGTTTCAAGTTCATCAATTGCATTTTGAGTTTCGGGAAACCAATTCACACATATGATATGCCGTTTTGAAGGTAATGAAGCATACATTACTACTAAACACTAACAATTAACATTTCATGACATTCAAGCATCCAAAAATTCATGTCAAGAACTATCAAACCCTAGTCAAACATCTCAAAATCAATAATCATGTTTTTGAAGTTTTCTTAATCAACCTACACATCAATTTGAAGCTAATGATGCTAGTAACACATTTAATACATGAACTTTAACAATTAAACAACTTTTAATCATCCAAAATCAAAGATTAAGCAAGCAATTTTCATATTCAAGCTAGTTACACCAAAAACAACAAATCGAGCATACAAATTACATACACGACATCACAATGAGCCATAGACACTAATTAACACACTTTTAAGTCAAGAACACAAATTTAAAGAAATCTAGTGTTTTAGAAATGTTACCCAAAATCGAAGTGGTTAGCATCAAATCGAAGAGGATGATGAGAGGATCAAGAATATGTAGTTTGTTTGGATTGAAGCTCGCTTGAACGAATTTGGATGATGATTTAAGGTTTGAATGTTGGGAGAGTTTGAAAGTATCAAAAAGGAAGAAGGAGGTGAAATGAATGGATGGAGGAGAAGGGTTGACTAGTTGAACTAGTCACTAGTTTGACCCTTTGGCGACTTTAGTCCTTCGAGTTCAAATCGGGTGCGGGATATAACCAAACGATTTATTTTAAGTTACACGGGAGTACGGGAGATATTGAGATCCGATAACGAGAATATTTAAAATGTTACATAACAAAGGATACGAATCTAGATACGAAGGGTATTATTTAAAAAGAAAAAGACGGGCGTTAAAATAATTTAACGGAAAAATGCGGGATGTTACAGGTATGGTTTAACATAAGGTTTATCCTTAACTGTGTTATCTTCATTAACCTTTTCAACTACCGGTTCTTTTTCCTTATCTTGATCAGGTTGTGGTTCTTGTGGAGTAGGAATAGTTTCATCAGAAGTTACAGGTATTTCAGGTGGTTTAAGTGTTGTACCACTTCTTGTGGTAATAGCTTTAGCTGTTTCATTCCTGGGGTTAGCATTTGTATCACTAGGTAGACTTCCCGGTTTTCTTTCACCTATTAACCTTGCTAGGTTACTTACTTCTTGTTCCAGATTTTGAATAGAAGCTTGTTGATTTCTAAATGCTTGAGCATTTTGTTCATTGGTTTGTTTCTGAGATGTGAAAAACTGCGTTTGAGTTTCAACTAGCTTCGTCATCATATCTTCTAAATTTGGTTTTTTATCATCGGTTTGTTGTGGTGGTTTGTTTTGAAAATTAGGTCTTTGCTGATTGTAAGTATTATTGGATACTTGTTGATTGCTAGGACCTTGTTGGTTGTTGTATGGAATATTTCGGTTATAATTCTGGTTTTGATTGTAAATCGGTCTTGGCGGTTGATAATTATTCTGATAATTATTTCCAGGCCTTTGGTTTATGTATGAAATATTCTCTCTTTGTTCCATTGTTAATTCAATACTGAGACAATCTTTTGTCAAATGTGGTCCTCCACACTGCTCATAACTAATTCGTATTGAGTGAATATCCTTAGTCATCTTTTCCATTCGTCTCTCCACAGCATCTATCTTTGCGGAAATGGAATCTAAGTCATGGCTAGAATCGGCTCTAGCTGCTTTAGATGATCTAATGATATCTTTTTCTTGGTGCCACTCATGTGAGTGGGAAGCAGTGTTATCAATAATTTTGTAAGCCTCAGTTTCGGTTTTCTTCATAATAGAACCACCAGCTGCTATATCTATGTCTTTTCTTGTAGTGATGTCGCATCCTTGGTAGAATATTTGTACTATTTGACAGGTGTCTAAACCATGTTGCGGACATCCTCTTAACAACTTTCCATATCTTGTCCACGCCTCATATAGAGTTTCATTTGGTTTCTGTGTAAACGTAACAATTTCTGCTTGAAGTCTTACGGCTTTAGATGCAGGAAAAAATTGTTTAAGAAATTTGTCAACTAAAACGTCCCATGTATCGATCGCCCCTTCAGGTAACGATTCCAACCAATCTTTGGCTTCTCCCTTTAAAGTCCAGGGAAATAACATGAGATATATCTGTTCATCCTCCACTTCTCGGATTTTAAATAGTGTGCAGATCCTATTAAAGGTACGTAGATGTTCATTTGGATCTTCCTTCGGCGCACCACTAAATTGGCATTGATTAGTCACCATGTGTAGAATTTGTCCTTTGATTTCATAATCTGGCGCATTAATGTCTGGATGAGTAATTGCGTGACCTTGGCCAGTGCGTTTAGCTCTCATTCGGTCTTCCATACTTAAAGGTTCCAGATTCTCCATAATTGAATTTGTTGAATCGGTATCACTAGATGATTCTGATTTAATGGTTCGTTCCTCAACAATCTCTGTTTGAATGATTGGTGGTTCCGGAGGAAAGTTTAGTGGTTCAGGATCTACGAACCGTTCCTGAATATTTTTCGGATTCTCAATTGTGAGGTCGGGTTCAAAAAATGGATTATCGGAAATTTGAACTGAAGTACTTGGTTGACTAGATGACGATTCTAAAGAAAAATCAACGGCGGTTATATTTGCTAAATGTCTTGATCTAGTTACAGGTGGTGAACGTACAAAAGGTGATGAACGTCTTGCTCGGTGCATTCACTGAATATCCTATTAGTTTTTAAAAGGAAAGAAAAATTATAATAAGTTATCCAATCAATAGACTTTTCTGATTTTGCCCACGTTTCGAATAGCCAAAAGATGCAGCAGAGGGGCAGGATTCGTTTGGTCTCAATATAATTGAGGACTGTTTGGCTCCAATAACCCGGTCCACGTACAAATCCAACTATTACTACGAACCAGAAAATTTTGATGTCTATCAATTTAACCACTCAAAATAGATTTTCGTAATTTTAAGAAATTTAGATAAGAAGTAGAATAAAAATCTATGTCCTAAAACTAGAATAGCGAGAAATAAGAGAGAAAAAGAGTTCGTTGCAAAAGGTAGAAAAAGAAAAAAAATGGTTGAAAAATAAAAGGTGACGGAAAAATAAAAGAAACTTATAAAAACTTAAAAATACTTAACTAACCTAACCTTATTACTACAACTAACTTAAAATTATAATCGCAAATTGAGATTACTAATTGGAATGATAATTGATACATAGTAAAAGGTCTAAAAATATTAAAGTTTACAAGGAAAAACTAAATCCCAAATGGAAATAACTTAAAAAGAAACTAAAACTTAAAAAGGCGTCGCAAAATTCTAAAGCACCTAAATCTTAGTCTAAAGAAAAAGCACTTAAGGAATTCTACGGCAAAGCCTAAAAATCTAGGAGTAAAAATAACTATAGCAAAAACTAAGTTTAAAATTAAATATGAGCTAAAAATACAAAAGTTATGCTACAACGATTAAAAAGGTACAAAATATAAAAATATACAAAAAGTTGTAAAAATTACAATTTTTATAAAAATATTATTTTTATATTATTTATTTAATAAAACTACTAATTTTACAATTTAAATAAATTAATTAAACTAAAAATACAAATTAATTAAAAAGTAAAAGTTAAAATTCATGGCTTCTCCCCTTTTTTATGTATCTATATTTTTATTTATTTATTTTTATTTTTCTATTTTATTTATTTATTTATTTATTTTTTTTAACTTATCTTTAAAAAAAAAAAAAAAAAAAAAAAAAATTCTTTTTAGCCGGAGGTCCTCACGGAAGCAATCTCTCTACCTGGAGTAGAGAGGGGGATGAATTTCCCTTTCCTATGAGTGGAGAATTCCTTTTCTCGACTCGTGGTAAAGGAAACGACTTCTCTTCTAGTTTAGGGTAGAGGAAGGATTGTCTACATCTTACCTCCTCCATACCCCGCAGGCGCGGGATTGGGTATTGTTATTGTTATTGTTATTGTAATTATTAGGGTTAAATAATAATAATAATTAATTAATACCCGTAATTAATGCTGAATTAGGGCTTCTGTCCGTGTGTCAGATGATCTCCGCGAGTCGCGGTATTTTATGCTTCAAACCCCGCGAGTCGCGGGGTTCCAGAATTCAGATGACAGCTTTCAATATTCGACGCGTTTTTTCTTTATTTATTTATATTTTTTTTTTATTTTCTGTTTTCTGTTTTTTAATTAAATAAAAGATATTAAAACTTATATTTTTATAAACTAAAATAAAAATAAAGAAACTTATAAAACTTAAATATTTAACAAAATCTTAAAAATACTTATATTTTTGTTTTTCTTTTTATATTTTCGAATTTTTAAAACGTATTTTTACAAAAACGACTTTTAATAAAACTAACTAAAAATCTTTTTTTTTTTTTTTTTTATATTAGCGTTGCGCTTCCGGCGTTTAAGAGTGTTCCCCGGCAGCGGCGCCAAAAATACTTGATGTTATGCGAGGTGTATATAAAATAGTTATTAATTTTAGCAGGAAATACTATTAAATACGATACAATTTTACACAAGATATTTATTTATTTATAGAATGGATATACTTAAACCTTGCTACAACACTTATAGGCAGTGTACCTAATCGTATAGTAGTGTAGTTTTTAGTAAGTCCGGTTCGTTCCACAGGGAAATCTTTAAACAAAGCTCAACGCTATATTAGTTTACTTTTATAAAAATACAAATATATATATAAGTAATATTATTATTATAAAGGGGGGTTTTTACCGTTTAATGACCGGTTTGTCGATTTTAAGACTTTAGTCGCAGTTAAAACCTAATGTAAAATATTAAAAATAAATACAAGACTTAAATTAAAGCGTAAAGTAAATAACGATAATGAAATTTCGAATAATAAAAGTGCGATAAAATAAACTTGCGATAATTAAAGAGTACAATAATTAAAAGTGCAATTAAATAAAATAACAATAAAAATGCGATAATTAGAAATGCAATTAAATATAAAATAAAGGAAATTAAATATGAAATAAAAGAATTATGCTTATTTAAACTTCCGTAATCATGATGTTTGACGTGTTGATTTTAGTTTTATGCCCATGGGTTAATTGTCCTTTGTCCTGGATTATTTAATATGTCCGTCTAGTTTTTGTCCATAACAGTCCATCAGTCATAAATATAAAATGCGAGTGTCCTCATCAAATTATTCTTATACCCGAAGTTAAATATTCCAACTAATTGAGGATTCGAATTGTAACAAGGTTTTAATACTTTGTTTAATGAATACACCAGGTTATCGACTGCGTGTAAACCAAGGTTTTACTACTTTGTTAACAATTACACCAATTACCCTTGAATGTAATTTCACCCCTGTTTTAATTATTCTAGTGGCTATTAATCCATTCCCGTGTCCGGTTAAATGAACGATTATTCGTACATATAAATACCACTCCCATCGTGTCCGATTGAGTGTATATGGTAATTTATAGGGACGCCCAATTGTAAATCTTTATATTAACATTAACAAACTTTCATTTAGTTAAACAAATATAAAGCCCATTAATAGCCCATAGTCTAATTTCCACAAGTGTCGTTCTTTTGTCCAAACCCCAATTATGGTACAAAGCCCAATTACCCAATTTTAGTAATTAGCCCAACATCATGATTACTTCGTTTTAAATAAGCATAATAATAACTTAGTTACGAGACATTAATATAAAAAGGTTGAACATAACTTACAATGATTAAAAATAGCGTAGCGTTACACGGACAGAATTTCGACTTACACCCTTACAACATTCGCTAACATACCCTTATTATTAGAATTATAATTAAAATTAAAATTAAAATATAAATTATATATATATATATATATATATCGTATAGATAGAGAGATGAGAGAAATAGAATATGAAAAATGATCAGAATTCGGTTTGCTTTATAGCCAGAGTTGATTTTTGGGGCTCCGCAACTCGCGGCAAAATCCTCTTCAAACTCCGCGAGTCGCGGAGAATGTATTTACAGCTCACACCCTTGGAGTTTCTCTGCCGATGGTTTTATAATATATATATATAATATATATATAATTAATAAAATTAATTATATATTATATTATATTTATATGCATAGTTAACTTGTAATTTTTAGTCCGTTGCGTCGAGCGTTAAGAGTTGACTCTGGTCCCGGTTCCGGATTTTCGAACGTCCTTGCGTACAATTTTATATTTTGTATTTTGCGTTTTGAATCTTGTACTCTTGTAATTTCGAGACGTTTCTTATCAATAATTGGAACCTCTTTGATTGTCTTTTGTACTTTTGAGCTTTTTGGTCGTTTGCGTCTTCAATTCGTCGAATCTGTCTTTTGTCTTCACCTTTTATTATTTAAACGAATATCACTTGTAAATAGAACAATTGCAACTAAAAGCTTGTCTTTCTTGAGGAATAATGCTATGAAATATATGTTCGTTTTTAGCATTATCAGTAAGCAAATTATGTTATTCATATATATATATATATATATATATATATATATATATATATATATATATACATATATATATATACATATATATATATACATATATATATATATACATATATATATATATATATATATATTGTATACGTATAATGTTGTATTATCGTGATGTAGCTAACCCTCTGGGTGTAGCTTATTGGAATAGTTCACATCGTTGTTGGTGAACTTATATTTTGTTGATGTATCTTTAGCTCGTTGCTTAGTGATCTTACGGAATGCTTAGACTAGCTTGCCTTTATGCTTGGATGCCCCGGTATGCGGTATTTGGTTATTTGTGTGGCGTGTCCTTTTAATGCCTATATATGTATGTAGTATATTCTCACTCACTAAGCATTAGCTTACCCTCTCGTTGTTGACATTTTTATAGATTGCATGGATGCGGCGGCTCGGGTAAGCGTGGGAACTAGTGGACTCGCGTAGTTGCTTTAGAAGGCTTGCTTTTGGATTTGATTAGGATTGGGTAGCGTATCCCCAATCGCCATGCTCGACTTTATTTTGTGTTAAAAATCATGTCGTTGAAAACTTGTATTTTATACGAAAGTCGTAAAACGGTTGATGTGGGCCCAGTCTCGTAAAACTCATTTTATTATTGGAACGTGTTAGTTTTAACTAACATAAAATGTTGTGAAAAGCGTTTGGTCTAAAAGTGTCAGGAAGCAAGAGATCTTTTTCGCAAAAAATGAAAAGTTAGACAGGCCGTTTTGGCGCCCCGCGCAGGTCAGTGGCGCGCGGAGCCACTATGCTGTACAAAAATATATTATTATTTTTTTTTTGCATATTTCGATTGCATATGGGTTGGGTTGTTACAAGTGGTATCAGAGCATGGTCTGAGAGATTTAGGTGACTTGAGATAGGTGCTAGACTTAGACTTTTATGTGTGCTTAATTGTTGCGGGACTTATAGGACTATGGGTCGGAATGGGTTATAGTTAGTGCCTTGTTTATAAGTGGACTAACGTTTATATTTGTAAGACCCGTATATTTTCCTTGTACATTTGTGTAATTAAGTTATTCAAGTTGTGGGGTTTTCGTTCCATATAATAAAAATAAGGAAGAATCTGGCCTGGGCTATCTGCGCGCCGCGCGGCCATATGGCGCGCCGCGCCAATACGGGCTCACAGCTCATCTTTTCCTTTTTATTAGATATTTAAAAGGGCAAATTGGTAAAATCACAAGAGATCCGACTTTAAGGCCTTGGATCAGTTTTTGGAGTGTCATTTACTCCATTTTCAACCACCAATTCTTATCCAATTCAATTTTAGAGAGAGTACGAATCCTAGTGTGAGAAAGCTCAAAATAAGGAAGAAGAAGCTTGAATCGGGTCTAAGTGCAAGCATTAAAGTTGTTCATCTATCCTCTAGCTACGTTTTGATCATAGTGGTATGTTTTAATCTTGATTTCCTAATTTAATTTTGGGAAAGGGTTAGTGTTAGGGTTAATGGTGAACTTAAAAACCCACTTTGTTAGTAAATTGGGTGTTTTGGGCGAATTCGGGTCATGTAGACCCAAAGGTGACTAACTAGGGTTTTCAAAGTATTAAATTATGTTTATGAGCTTAAATTGGTTAGTTGAATTACTAGCACACTTATATAAATGTAAATGGGTATCGAGTGGGTTAGTGGATGATCCGAAATGGGTGTATTGACTTTTAAGTGGTCAAATGGGTCATAATGGACCTAAGATGGTTAGTGTATGTGTAAGATGCATAGACCTTGTGTTGAAAAGTGTTTTAAGACCTAATTTGGCAAATTTTAGGGTTTTGGTTATGATTGACCCAAATATTAGGGTTAAGGGTGCAAATGGGTCGAGATTGCACCATGGGTCAAAATGACTATAGAATGGAGTTTGAGTTGGTCGACCAACTTGAGTTTGTGATTGATATTATGTATAATGTAATAGGTACGTTACATTGAAGATTTTCGAGCTTGTCTATCTCTCACCAAGACTTTGAGGTGAGTGGAAAATCTATATATGTATGTATATGATTTACGTGCCGTATTAATGGTGTCACATAACCGTTTTGTGACCATAGTTGTGAGACATAGCCGTTTTGTCCACGTTTTATATTTATGCACATAGCCGTGTTTGTGCATATAGTGGCGAGTAATAGCCGTGTTTTACTCCCACATTATTATCCGAGTTATTGTGCACATAGCCGTGTTTGTGCACATTATTGTGAGTAATAACCGTGTTTTACTCACACGTTGATCAAATGATGCCATAGCCATTTTTGGGAACACTTGGGGGTGATGCCATAGCCGTTTTTGGAACACCTCGGGGGTTAGCATACCATAGCCGTTATTGGGAGCTAACGGTTGTTATGAACATCGATGACTTGTTTAGCGAAGTCATTCCCTTGCGAAGATATTGGTTAACCATGGTGTATAGTTGTTGACGTTAGCATTTAATTATTATTATGAAAATTATGCTATTGATGTTGCTAGTTGTACGAACTGACGATACTAGCTTGTTTATTGAGACGTTATGCGTTTGTATGCGTTATATGATATCGTGGATGCAAGTAGGTAAGTTTTATATGCATGTATATATTTATTCTACTCACTAAGCGTTAGCTTACCCTCTCGTTGTTTACCATTTTATAGGTTCTGGCGTGGATAAGGGTAAGGGCATACGGTTGGATTAGAGATCCCGCTTGTTAGGGGACGCCTTTTGGATGTGTTAGCTTTGGGAGTTCGACCGTGACTTGGGTAGTTTAATCCCAAATACCATGCTCATCGTGTCGTTTGGTACTTAAACTTTTTGGTGGTCGAAACTCACGTTATGTATTAAACTCGTAAAACGGCTAAAGTGGGCCCCGTTTTGTAAAACTTATTTTATGTTTGAATTGTGTTAGTTTTACATGTTTGAATATGTTGTTAAAAGCGAATTGTCTAATTATGTCGGGAAGTGGCCGATCTTTTTCGCGTTTCATGACTTTTGGGACAGACCAGTTGGCGCACCGCGCGGCCATATGGCGCGCCGCGCCATATGCTTTTCCAGCAAAAAAAAAATTTGTTGTTATTTTTACGCTGGTTGTTCGTGGTTTAGTTTGGGTTGTTACAATATTAGTAATGCGGATATTATTAATATATTATTGTGTTGTGATAATAATTCTTGCGTGTGTTTTTATCGCGTAGAATTTTGTTTGTGTTTGCTTATATCATCGAGCGAGGCGGTCGTTGTACTAACAAGTTGATACGGCGTGCATGCGTAATATGGACTTGCAAACCTTATTACGGGTGCAAATCGTGTCTAATAAGTGATGTACGATGAGTATTTAGCAAGATGGGGCGGTGTTGTGCGTGTGGTTTATACGTTCGTGATCTAATCGTTTGCATTCCTTAGAATGAAAACGGAAGATGGATGCGGAACGAGTGAGCCTATTCACGAAGGGAATGATGAGTTAACGTTAAAGATTAAGGCCGTGTTTGAACAATATGTCTCGGTTTTCACCGGCAAAGTTAGGGAAGTAACCAAGGAGTTGGTCGAAGGACAAATGACGGAAATGGTTCGAGACCAAGTGACTAAAGTTGTAAAGGAAGAGTTTGAAAAGAGGTTTCCCAAACCTCGAGGTAGTGATGATGAAGATGTACTTGTAAGGTTAGGATTACATGGTGCTCATGGTAAGAGGGCACGAAATACGCCTGATGGCGTCAGGAATGTGAAGAAGAAGAGTAAGAAGGGTCACATGCTTACGTGTTATAAGTGTGGGGAACGAGGTCATTTGGCACAAGATTGTACGGTGGTGCCTTTAGGCTCGATCAGGTGTTTCATTTACCGGATGGATGGACACCGAAAGTCAGAGTGTTCCGAATCGCATGACAATCAGGTCAGGAGGTTAGAGCGTGAATACATGATGGGTAGTGGAGCGTGGAAGCCCAACAGCGCTACATCAGGTACTTTTAGTACGAAATTATATGTTGTTCGCTTGTAATAACATGCGGTAAGTGCGTAAGTCTTAGCTAAACTTTATTCTCCGTTAGAGATAATTCGTAGCGAGCGGAGGGTTTACGTTTATGGCTCCGGTTTGCTCTCAGTAGAGCGTATAAGTGGTGTGTTGTGCCTTGACTCTATGGTGCGAATCCTTGGGCGCTTAGGCATTTTGGTTGGTATCGGGTCGTTAAGCTTGTTCGAGTGAGACCCTTAAGGTTTTAATTGTGTTGTGCATGTTATTGATACGGGTGATGTTCCTAATGGAAGTACCTGATAAGGCTAAAAAGGAACATATATTTCATAGCAATATCCCTCCTAAATAATAGGTTTTCATATGTAATTGTATTATATTTTCATTGTAATTGTTTAAATAAATAAGTGCGAAGACAAAAGGCGAAAACGAAGATTTGAAGACACAAACGTCCAAAAAGCTCAAATGTTCAAGATACAATTCAAAAGGTTCAATTTATTGATGAAAAACGTCTAAAAATGACAAGAGTACAAGTTACAAAACGCAAAGTACAAGATATTAAATTGTACGCAAGGACGTTCGAAAATCCGGAACCGGGACATGAGTCAACTATCAACGCCCGACGCAATGGACCAAAAATTACAAGTCAACTATGCACAAGAATATAATATAATATTTAAATAATTATATAAATTATTTATATATTATATATATTTAAAAATTATGTCGACAAGCTATGAGACAAATGATCCTGAGCTGGATTTTCAAACTCCGCGACTCGCGGAGTTTGAAGGCTAAAAACTCCGCGACTCGCGGAGCTGTCAAAAATCAAAACTCCTATAAAAGCTCACGAATTCTGCGAGTAAAAAAATATAATAATAATAATACTCCTATGTAATAATAATAAATATATATATATATATATTATATATATAGTATAGTATAGTTTTATATTAGATTAGTTTTGGGTTATGCGAAGGTTATTTTACGGGTTTTAAAGTCGGAGCTCTGTCCGTGTAACACTACGCGATAAATAATCAATGTAAGCTATGTTCTCCTTTTTAAATTAAATGTCTCGTACTTAAGTTATTATTATGCTTATTTAAGCCGAAGTAATCATGATGTTGAGCTAAATATTAAAGACGGGGTAATTGGGTTTTGTACCATAATTGGGGTTTGGACAAAAGAACGACACTTGTGGAAATTAGACTATGGGCTATTAATGGGCTTTATATTAAATTAACGATACCTCGTTAATTTAATATAAAGGTTATGATTTGACGTATCTATATATAACCACATATGCTTAATCGGACACGATGGGCGGGATATTTATAAGTACGAATTATTGTTCATTTGACCGGACACGGGGATGGATTAATAGTCAATGGACTCATTAAAACAGGGGTGGATTACATTCAAGGGTAATTGGTGTAATTGTTAACAAAATATTAAAACCTTGGATTACACACAGTCGATAACCTGGTGTATTCATTAAACAAAGTATTAAGACCTTGTTACAGTTCGAATCCCCAGTTAGTTGGAATATTTGACTTCGGGCATAAGGTTAAATTTGCCGAGCATTTTATACTTATGATCGATGAACTATTGTGGACAAAAACCAGATAGGTTTCAAATACATCCAGGACAAAGGACAATTAACCCAGGACAATAAATTAAAATCAAAACGTCAAACATCATGATTACGGAAGTTTAAATAAACATAATATATTTTATTTCATTTTTCCTCGTACTTTTATTTATTGTCATTTTAATTATTGTTATTTATTTTATATTGTTATTTAAATATCGTCATTTACTATACGCTTTGCTTAAAATATAAATCGACAAACCGGTCATTAAACGGTAAACCCCCTTTTATATATTATTATATATAATTATATATATTTTATACAAATATAGTTGTTTAAAAATATAGTGTGCAATAAGCCCGCTCCCTGTGGAACGAACCGGACTTACTAAAAACTATACTACTCTACGATTAGGTACACTGCCTATAGTGTTGTTGCAAGGTTTAGGTATATCCCATTTGTAAATAAATAATTAAAACTTGTGTAATTTGTAACGTATTTCGTAGTAAAAATATAGTACTATTTCGTACCCCCACGCTACCACATCAAGTTTTTGGCGCCGCTGCCGGGGAACTTGGCGAAACGCTATATTTTTAATATATATTTGTATAAATATATTTTTAGAAAAACAATATCAAATATAAAAAAAAAACCGAAAAAAATAAAAAATAAAATATATATATAAATCTAGTTTTACGATTTTTATTTATAAAATTATAAAGTAGTTCTATTTTTATTTTAGTTTTTAAATATAAGTTTTTATTATATAAATATTTAGATTTTAAAAAAGAAAAATATAAAACAAAAAAAAACAGGTCGAATTAAAAACTGTACCAGGGTTGAATTTTGGAACCCCGCGACTCACGGGGTTTGCTGCTTGAAATACCGCGACTCGCGGAGACACTCTGACACACGTGACAGAACCCTAATTTTACATTAATTACGGATTTTATTATTATTATTATTAATAAACCCTAATTAGTTTAATTATTATAATTAGTTTAAGTTTTTTTTTAATTAAATTGTATTTTAAATTTTAATTAGTTTTATTATATGTAAAATTAATAGTTTTAATAAATAAATAATATAAAAATAATATTTTTATAAAAATTGTACTTTTTACAACTTTTTGTATATTTTTATATTTTGTCCCTTTTTAATCGTTTTAGCGTAATATTTGTATTTTTAGCTCATATTTAGTTTTAAACTTAGTTTTTGCCATAGTTATTTTTACTTCTAGATTTTTAGGCTTTGCCGTAAAATCCCTTAAGTGCTTTTTCTTTAGACTGAGATTTAGGTGCTTTAGAATTTTGCGACGCCGTTTTTATATTTTAGTACCTTTTTAAGTTATTACCATTTGGGATATAGTTTTTCTTTTAAGCTTTAATATTTTTAGACGCAACTTTTAATTCTTAGTTTTTAATTCCTTTTTAAGTTACGACGCGCTATTTTCTTATTTTTATTTTTCGACGTTTTTCGACGAGCATTCTTTTTCTTTCTTATTTCTCGACGCTTTAGTTTTTAGGACTTAGAAATTTTCTCTATTTCTTATCTAATATCTCAAACAGAAATAAAAATTATTTAAGTGGTTAAATTAATGGACGTTGACAATTTTCTGCTTCGTAGTAATAGTTGGATTTGTTAGTGGCTGAGTTGTGAGCTTCCGATTTAAAGGGTTCTGGCTCCCTGCTGCATCTTTTGGCTATTCGAAACGTGGGCAAAAGCAGAAAAGTCTATTAATTGGACAGCTTATATAAGTTTTTCTATTTTTATAACTAATAAGATAATTAGTAAATGCACCACATTGTAGCTAAAATTTGGCCATCGCAATAAAATGGAAAATTTTGAAAACAAGGCTATGGAAACTCTTTTTGATATCCAAAATCAATTAAATCAATACTCTCAAACGAGTGTTGATGACAATTCGTTCGGTCAATCTTGGATCACGAATGACGAAACAATAACTGGTTGTGAAATCTGTGGAGATTATCACTCAACATGGGAATGTTATTATTACGTTCCTATGAAAAATTACGCACCCACGGAACCTGAATGGAATGATTATGAAGAATACAATTCAAATTGGGATTATTCCCAAAAATATATCCAAACTCAACAACCAGTAGACGAGGAGAATTACGTGTCTGAAAATTTATTAGACAATATGAAAATCAAACTCGAAGAACTCAATGCTCAAAATGAACAAATGAGAGAGTTTGTAAACCGGCAAGCTGAAACTCTATCAGACTACACACCTGTTGATCTGAGGAGTCGTGTGCAAGAAAATCTCATATCATCGAATTTTGATGAATTCGAGAGCTCCGAAATCACCAACTATCCCGATGATACTTTTTATTCAGTCTTACCAATTTCACAACATATCGACATATTAGCCTCTACCGACGAAATCATCTATCCATCAATGGATAAAGAAGAAGTAAGGGTAACAAATTGGTACTCTTGGGAATACGATAACGTTGAAAATTTTACCCCCAAGGCCAAACCGAACTTCACCATTCTACAACCTTCCAACCCAATATTCTCAATAGACGAGTCATCCACCGGAAATGAACTACGAGCTGTAATAGATAATGACACCTCGAATTTCACCCAATTGGGTAATAGAGGTGAAAACTTTGACGTCGAGAATAAACGGAAGGAAATGTTAGGAATTGTCCACCCTATAGATATAAGTATGTCGGTGTATATCGATCCATTTGACCAAGAACCAGAAAAGAGACATATCCATTTACTAAAAGCTACACTTAAAAAAGAATTAAGTAGTGACGATCGGGTGAGTCTAAACTTTAAACCCATTGATATATTCTACACCACCCGAAATGTAAATAACTGGCTCACTATTTTAATTCGTGGAACTTATTCTACCGACTTCACATGTCGTCAGCTAAGTATGGGGAAGTCTAACCCCACTTAACGTTAAATTAGGGGTTCGGGTTAGTGCATAACTCGTTAATAAACATGCATAATAAATTAGGGTAAAAGACGCATTTTCAAAAATTATCAAACAGTTCAGAAAAGCAACCGTTTTTGAAAGAAAAAAAAAACATGTGTGATAAAACAAGAAGGAATGAACGATGAGGTGCACCATCTATCATCCTGCAATTTTATGGTATCTTTAACTACTTTCTACACTAATCACCCTCATGAATTTATATTTATAGTCTGATTTCATGCAAATGAGGGCATTGCATGATCTTAAGTGTGGGGAAGGGTTATAAATTCTCTCGGGTTTACACTTGGTTTTATTTGCCAAATTTTGTGAAAATTTTAAAAAAAATTCAACTAAATGAATTTAAAATCATGTTTATACATATTTATGAACGATGAAAATTAGGTGTTAATACCGAAATTATCGTTACCTCGGAAAGGACATAAATTGAGAAACAACCCAAAACGCTTGAATTCATTTAAAATGGAATATAAGAGAATAAAAAGGCAAAGAACATAATAAATAAAAGCCAAGTGTGGGGAGAATATACCAAGTTATTCAATAAAAAATTATCTATCACATGTTTCTGTAAAGTTATTGCAGGTGCTTTTGTTTTGGACTAAATTAACTGTTTTACCCGATTTACTGTAATGAAAGATGGATCTACACGATGAATCAATTCCATCATTAAAAGGAAGTAAAGTCTTCCGAAAAAGACACGCGCTTCTTGATTTAGGTCAAGAAGTTGCCATCCAGACCAGCTGTAGGTTGACGAAAAATCTAGAAAAGTCATCTCTAAAATCAGCAGGAAATCCACGGACCTCAGCATCAAACAGGGTCGCCAGGTGGTCAGATTTATCCTAACCATGAGAAGGATTTATCTCGTACAATGGGGGGGCACCGTGCAAATTAGCTTGATAAGACTAATGAATCAGATCCCCAGAAAGGATAATCTCCTTAAAGATCAAAAATCAGCTTTTAAGACTGATATTACTCAATTCTTGAGATTGACCTTAAAGATTGAGAATTACAAACTCATGGAATTCAATGATATCTAAACTCGAGCTTGAACGAGAAAATATTTTGATCAAAATTAAAACCGATTTGTTTTCTGAAAACCCATTTTCAATGCGTTCATTACCATTGAACGTAAAATCCTAGGAATTCACCTGGAATTCATTAGGTCACCTGAACCAAATCGGGTGTCAACCGTAAGAACGGTGGTTGCATAGCATGGTCGAAGACAGGACCTTGTGCCAGACCGGAAAAATTTTAGGATGATCTTTACTATTGCTCCTACCAAGGATAGTAATAGCATCCGACACGTTTTTGGACCATAATCAAATGCATGTCATTAGACATTGCCTTAACAGTTTCTTGTTCATCGCTTTCCTTTACAACCGGACGGTAGTTTGCCGAAAGGTAATATACGGGACAAGTAAACTGGACGTATTTCTTTCCTAATACAAGGTTAGCAAGTGGGTAACACAAAACCACAAGTGTTGAGCTAAAATTTTCAAATCTGAAACCCACACAACCCACAAAAATATTTTGCAAACACCGGTGAAGGGTTATTCCGGAAAACTTATCTTGGGTAAAAGCTAGATTGAATTTTCAAAAGATCAAATATTTTCATAAAGATCCAATTTCCTTGAGGATCTACATTTTCATAGTCATGTGGGACTGTAAACCGCCTTTCAAATGTGCACTTTGCTTTGGAAACCGAAAGTAAATCGGCTATTTGATTGCAAGTGTCGTTGACCTAAACCCGAGGCAACTGTGGATGACACACCCACCTTTAACCATGGTTCTATCGTTACTATCATTGTTTATACCACCATATCAAAATCACTGATGTACAAAGTGTGATGAATAAAAAAGTGATTCATGTATGTTTTTATTTCAAGTTCTGTATTGCTTGAGGACAAGCAACGCTCAAGTGTGGGGATATTTGATAAGGCTAAAAAGGAACATATATTTCATAGCAATATCCCTCCTAAATAATAGGTTTTCATATGTAATTGTATTATATTTTCATTGTAATTGTTTAAATAAATAAGTGCGAAGACAAAAGGCGAAAACGAAGATTTGAAGACACAAACGTCCAAAAAGCTCAAATGTTCAAGATATAATTCAAAAGGTTCAATTTATTGATGAAAAACGTCTAAAAATGACAAGAGTACAAGTTACAAAACGCAAAGTACAAGATATTAAATTGTACGCAAGGACGTTCGAAAATCCGGAACCGGGACATGAGTCAACTATCAACGCCCGACGCAATGGACCAAAAATTACAAGTCAACTATGCACAAGAATATAATATAATA
Source organism: Rutidosis leptorrhynchoides (assembly GCF_046630445.1). Classification (NCBI taxonomy): domain Eukaryota; kingdom Viridiplantae; phylum Streptophyta; class Magnoliopsida; order Asterales; family Asteraceae; genus Rutidosis; species Rutidosis leptorrhynchoides. Next base: position 127,468,233 of record NC_092339.1, read on the forward strand.
TTTAAATAATTATATAAATTATTTATATATTATATATATTTAAAAATTATGTCGACAAGCTATGAGACAAATGATCCTGAGCTGGATTTTCAAACTCCGCGACTCGCGGAGTTTGAAGGCTAAAAACTCCACGACTCGCGGAGCTGTCAAAAATCAAAACTCCTATAAAAGCTCACGAATTCTGCGAGTAAAAAAATATAATAATAATAATACTCCTATGTAATAATAATAATATATATATATATATATATATATATATATATATATATATATATATATATATATATATATATATTATATATATAGTATAGTATAGTTTTATATTAGATTAGTTTTGGGTTATGCGAAGGTTATTTTACGGGTTTTAAAGTCGGAGCTCTGTCCGTGTAACACTACGCGATAAATAATCAATGTAAGCTATGTTCTCCTTTTTAAATTAAATATCTCGTACTTAAGTTATTATTATGCTTATTTAAACCGAAGTAATCATGATGTTGAGCTAAATATTAAAGACGGGGTAATTGGGTTTTGTACCATAATTGGGGTTTGGACAAAAGAACGACACTTGTGGAAATTAGACTATGGGCTATTAATGGGCTTTATATTAAATTAACGATACCTCGTTAATTTAATATAAAGGTTATGATTTGACGTATCTATATATAACCACATATGCTTAATCGGACACGATGGGCGGGATATTTATAAGTACGAGTTATTGTTCATTTGACCGGACACGGGGATGGATTAATAGTCAATGGACTCATTAAAACAGGGGTGGATTACATTCAAGGGTAATTGGTGTAATTGTTAACAAAATATTAAAACCTTAGATTACACACAGTCGATAACCTGGTGTATTCATTAAACAAAGTATTAAGACCTTGTTACAGTTCGAATCCCCAGTTAGTTGGAATATTTGACTTCGGGCATAAGGTTAAATTTGCCGAGCATTTTATACTTATGATCGATGAACTATTGTGGACAAAAACCAGATAGGTTTCAAATACATCCAGGACAAAGGACAATTAACCCAGGACAATAAATTAAAATCAAAACGTCAAACATCATGATTACGGAAGTTTAAATAAGCATAATATATTTTATTTCATTTTTCCTCGTACTTTTATTTATTGTCATTTTAATTATTGTTATTTATTTTATATTGTTATTTAAATATCGTCATTTACTATACGCTTTGCTTAAAATATAAATCGACAAACCGGTCATTAAACGGTAAACCCCCTTTTATATATTATTATATATAATTATATATATTTTATACAAATATAGTTGTTTAAAAATATAGTGTGCAATAAGCCCGCTCCCTGTGGAACGAACCGGACTTACTAAAAACTATACTACTCTACGATTAGGTACACTGCCTATAGTGTTGTAGCAAGGTTTAGGTATATCCCATTTGTAAATAAATAATTAAAACTTGTGTAATTTGTAACGTATTTCGTAGTAAAAATATAGTACTATTTCGTACCCCCACGCTACCACATCAGTACCCTAGGGTAACGTTTGATTGTCGGGCGAAGGGCGTAAGACTTGGTGTAACCAAGCATTCCTTAGTATTTGGGAAGTGTTTCTACCAAGCCATGGAAATGAGTATTGGTGTTTGGATGCTAGTGCGTGTTCGCTCTCGTGTTGAAGTTGATGAACCATGAGGTTCGACGGGTGGGATGAAACCCGAGAAATCGAGTGTTTCGGATCTCGATGTATGTTGGTAAAGGAGTCTACGTGACGCGACATTAGGTGCCTCTTTTATACCTACTAGCGTGGTGTTCGACTCCAATTATGTTGCGGTTACATTGTACTTAGGGTACCGAAGTGAAACCCTTAGTTACATGAGTAACTGGGTGAAGTTTGACAAGCTATAGCAATTGGATGATTGCGAGAGTGGAGTTGTGTAATTTGCGGTACACTTTTTGTTCGAAGTGTTAAGGATTGGTTGAAATCCTTTGTGTGCTCAAGATTGGAGCAAGATGTAGTGATGGGTCGTGTGAACCCAATTGTTGATAAAGTCTACCTTTGGTAGCAATGTACGGTTGTAAAAACTGCGGTTATGGAACGTAGTTCCAAGTGGGGGAGTTACACCCCCGCACGAGGATGTTTTGGTGGGAGATTTCGGATGACGCTTTTAGTAAACGGAAACTTGTGTCGGGACCTAGATTTGGTCGATTGTGGTAGAGTACAATTTCGATTAAATTGTACTTATGATTTTGGATTTGAATTATCACCAAGGTTGTAATGTGGTAAATCTCGTTGAGAGATAATGGACGTGTTTGGCAAGCAAGGTGAAATCCCTCGGTTAAGGGATGTGTGTGTCGGATTCTCTTTTAGAGAATTATTGTTTTATACCTATGTTTGATATAGGTGGTTCTTGCTCGATTGTGTGAATGGTTAGTGGTATCCGTTAGGATTCACTATGGCGTAGCAGAGCGTGATGTTACGCTACTCGTTGTTCGAGGCCAAAAGGGATTGTTGACTGGTGAAGCATGACCTTCGGGGTCCTCTGACTTCATCATGAGATCATTGATTGGTGAAGCATGACCTTTGGGGTCCGCTGACTTTATCATGAGATCGTTGATTGGTGAAGCATGACCTTCGGTGTCCGCTGACTTCATCATGGGTGTAGTGTTATATCGATGAAGCATGACCGTTGACGGGGTCCGCTGACTTCATCCGGTGTTGAGATTTGGGAAGTGGGTCGCGTGTAGTTTTCTGCCAGCCTTCATGTTGTTGGATGTGTCATCTATTGGTTGTTTTATACGCCAATGGTGGGGTCGTAAGGACCACGTTGTGTGAACTAACGGTGGTTTTATACGCCGATGGTGGGGTCGTGGGGACCATGTCATGGGATTAGTGAGGCGATAGCCGTGTTTCACTCACATGTTGTTACGGGTGTAACAATAGTCGATTTTTTGTGCACCTTGGGTTTAGCGTTGTCATAGTCGTTTTGGGCGCTTTTGGTTTTAGCCGTTGCTTATGATGTTAGGATAGTGACGTATTGGAAGTATTGCGCACTACAAAGGATGTTTAGTGGTAAGTGTAATCCGTAAGGATTCATGTGGTTTGATCTTCAACGTTCGGATTGTTGACTTTAGGTTGAGACTTGGTCGCTTTTAGCGTTGTCCTTGGTAAAGGTACGCTAAGGAATTGATATCTCGGTACGAGATTGGTTGAGTTTTTCCCGATATGGGGAAAAGAGCAGGTTTTAGTGCTCGAATGGTGGTTTTGTTAAATCGCGGGTGACGATTTAGTTGTTAAAGGCGATTCATTGGGAAGGATGGCCTAAGAAAGTCGGATTGGAACATATGTTGAGGACCTTTGAGTGTAGGTCCGGATGGTTAAGTGACGAGGATCACGAGGACGTGATCGAGTTTAAGTGAGGGAGAGTTGTAAACCCAAATATTTATGGTACATAATGTATTTATGGTGTACGATGTGTGTATGAGGTGTACGAAGCATGTACGTGTTGCTTGCTCGAACGTCGAAGGAAACTGGACGTTGTCTGAAGTGACAAGGTGTGTACGTATCTTTTCAACCCCAAATAAAGTTTGTGTTGATGTTTCAAAGCCTTACTATTGGAAAGAAAATATTATTACGTTTCAAACGATATTTGATTCATCGAAAACGGAGCTACGGTCAAAAAGTTATGGCCAAAACAAGTTTCTGAAAACTGACATGTAGGTTGGAGCGGCGCTCCACCATTTGGAGCGGCGCTCCGATCCCGTCTGATGCAATTTTCAGCTTTTTTAAAAGGTTTAAATGAGGGGTACTTTTGTCTTTTCACTAGGGGTCGGTTTGGGGTCATCAAAACTGATCCATTGATCATTTTGGATCACATTTCACCCACACAAACACTCTCTTCAAACCCTAGTGAGACAAACCCACTTTTAGTGAGAGAGAGCTTGATTTGAAGAAGAAGGAGTTGGATTCTCACCAAAGCTCGGGTTTTAAAGTTGTTCTACTCGTCAACGGCATCATTTTGGTGGTATTGGTACATTTCATCGGCGATTGCGGATTATTCGGTGGCATTCTTCAAGGCGACAAGGTGAGTGTTAATATCCTATATGCATATGTATGTGTAGGATGGGTGCGGGTCGGGTGAAGGGGTTCTCGGTTATAGAGCTCACTTCTCATGTAGGTGGAATTGTTGGACTTGTGTATAGGTCCAATTGGCACGGTTGTGCGTTTTGGTTGACTACCTTGGCGAGGTGCACACTTTGTGTGTACGTTATCACATGGGCGTGTGATGTGGATTATATAACCCCAATGGCGAAGGGTTAATATTGTGAGTGGAATATCTATGTATGTATGCATATGATTTAGTTGCCCGTAGTAATGGTGTCACATAGCCGTTTATGTGACCATAGTTGTGGGACATAGCCGTTTTGTCCAATTGATAATTATGCACATAGCCGTGTTTGTGCATATGGTGGCGAGTAATAGCCGTGTTTTACTCCCACGTTGTTGCCCGTATTAATTGTTGCACATAGCCGTGTTTGTGCACATGATTGTGAGTAATAGCCGTGTTTTACTCACACATTGATCAAGTGATGCCATAGCCGTTTTTGGAACACTTGGGGGTGATGCCATAGCCGTTTTTGGAACACCTCAGGGGGTTAGCATGCCATAGCCGTGTTTGGAAGCTAACGGTTGTTATGAACATCGATGACTTGTTTCGCGAAGTCATTCCCTTGCGAAGATTTGGTTAACCGTGGTTATTGTGTTGTAAGCGTATGCAAATTATGTTATTCGAGATATATATATATATATATATATATATATATATATATATATATATATATATATATATATATATATATATATATATATATATATATATATATATATATATATATTGTATACGTATAATGTTGTATTGTCGTGATGTAGCTAACCCTCTTGGTGTAGCTTATTGGCATTGTTCACATCGTTGTTGGTAAACTTATATTTTGTTGATGTATCTTTAGCTCGTTGCTTAGTGATCTTACGGTATGCTTAGACTAGCTTGCCTTTATGCTTGGATGCCCCGGTATGCGGTATTTGGTTATTTGTGTGGCGTGTTCATTTTATGCATATATATGTATGTAGTATATTCTCACTCACTAAGCGTTAGCTTACCCTCTCGTTGTTGACATTTTTATAGATTACATGGATGCGGCGGCTCGGGTAAGTGTGGGAACTAGTGGACTCGCGTAGTTGCTTTAGAAGGCTTGCTTTTGGATTTGATTAGGATTGGGTAGCGTATCCCCAATCGCCATGCTCGACTTTATTTTTTGTTAAAAATCATGTGGTTGAAAACTTGTATTTTGTACGAAAGTCGTAAAACGGCCGATATGGGCCTGGTCTCGTAAAACTCATTTTATTATTGGAACGTGTTAGTTTTAACTAATATAAAATGTTGTGAAAAGTGTTTGGTCTAAAAGTGTCAGGAAGCAAGAGATCTTTTTCACAAAAAAGGAAAAGTTGGACAGGCCGTTTTGGCGCGCCGCGCCACTATGCTGTACAAAAATATATATATATATATATATATATATATATATATATATATATATATATATATATATATATATTTTTTGCATATTTCGATTGCATATGGGTTGGGTTGTTACAGGAGTGACGTGGGAATGGAGGTATGAGTTAGCGTAATATAATGACACTCGATCAACGTGATTATATTACGGTAAGTCATACCAAAGTTCTAATGATACGTGATGGTGGTTGGACTCGATCAACCTAATCACCATCATGTGCCATGTACATGACTTCATTTTTCTTGTTGGATATCCGAAAACTCCGAGAATATTGATAACAACCATACCAGGGACACATCTTCGATTATTGCCGAACCATACTTATGATTCCGAATGAATGGCAAATTCTTTCAACTTCAAACATATGTTGCACGTGTATACTATCACGTTTTCGCACAGTTTTATCAAAGAACTACAATATGCTTGTTATGCTCACATCGAGGCGGAAACTTCTCTTGCATTACACTCGTACTTCCGTTTAAGGAAATCTTTTATCTAAATTCTCAATGGAGAGAGAGACTCTTCACGTTATACTAGTATTCACCACGGGGGTGAATAGTCCTAACAAACGTTTTCAGAAACCGATAAGAAATTTGTTCTAACAAACGTTTACAAGTCCTAACAAATTGTTCAAATATATCTTAAAGAAATGTACCTCGTCTTGGATCGAGATTCCCGTTTCACTTCTACATTTTTGGAGTGCCTTACAAAAAGCCTTGGGACCACGTTTAGACATGGGTACCGCGTATCACCCACAAACTGACGAACAAAGCAAATGTACGATTCGAACCTTGGAAACCATAATACGAGTTTGTATTATCAACTTCAAATTTACTTGAGAAAAGTATTTGCCTTTAACTGAATTATCTTACCACGATATTTATCACCCGAGTATTAACGCCACACCTTTCGAAAACTCACATAGCCGAAATTATCATTTTCTAAATTAATTGAACCGAAGTAAGTGACAAGCAAACCACCGGACCCGAAATCATTCATGAAATAACCGTTAAGATCGTTCAAATCTAAGAAAGGCTCAAGACGGCCCGTAGTCACCAAAAGAGCTACGCCGATGTTAGACGTAAACCTTTCGAATTCCAAGTGGGTAACTGCATAACGTTAAAAGTCGCACCTTGGAAAGGTGTAATCCGTTTCAGGAAACGCAGAAAGCTAAATCCGTGATACATTAATCCTTTTGAAATCTTGAGGCGTATTGGACCCGTTGCTTACCGTTTCGAACTTCCAACTCGGTCGAATTCCGCTAATTCTACATACCATGTATCAAACTTAAAGAAGTGTTGTAATGACCCGCACTTTTTCGATCATTCTATACTTATAAGATTAATATTTACATAAATTAAACCTTACCAACATGACAAGCAATCCAAATTGTTGAGACTTATGTCTTCGAAAAGAGTTTTACACAACGTTTGACCGTCTAGTTTGACCGATGATATCACGAACTATACAATATATGATAATTATACGTTTGTGTATATATATGTATATATACATATTTAACATGATCTAAGAATGTTTTAATACCTCATTTTGTATTAATAACAATAAGTTACAAGTATATTTTGAAACTACTAACTTAAGTTTTTAAAACGATAACCATACGTAACGTTATTTGACATAAATACTTATGACCTATAATGTTTATACATATATCGTATAAGTAATGTATTTAATCACTTTTTAAGGACTTAAATACATAAAACAATATAAGTGTATTCACAAAAGATAGCTATATTTGAATTCTCATTCCATTTTTCACAAAATTTCTATACGTATATCTAGAGTACATGTACTCGTATCATACCTAACCTCTATACGTATTTACTATTGGTATATACACATCAAATCACCACCAACCAGCCCTTGTTCAATGCCTTATGTATAGCTATCTTATTTTGTGGTATAAAATTTTAACAACAAGAACATAGTTTGAATGTTTTCAAACTTGTTTGCAAACTAAATAGATCCTTCTAACTTAACTTTTAAAATACTTCAAGACCTGTAATATTTCATAAATATATGCTAATTTAACAAGGTATAACTTGGTTTTTCAAAGAACACCTTAAAAACTGAATTTACGACGTTGGAGTGCAACCGGGGGCTGTTTTGGGTTGGATAATTAAAAACTATCTTGAACTTTGAATTGGAGGTTTATTTTCTGGAAAAATGATATTTGCTATGAATATGATAACACATAAAAATTTCATGATTTAACTCAAAGTATAAGTATTTTTAGAAAAGTAATCATTTAAGGTTGTTTACATGATGGAAAATGATTAACTTCATAAGTTTCACTAAAGTTTGACCTATGACCTGTGATTTCGAATACAAACTAAGGTATTTACAGTTCATAGTCTTAAAGAGGGACTCGATCCAAGGAAGTGGCAAGTTGAATCAACGAAAACGGAGTTGTAACGAAGAAACTATGACCAAAACGAGATCGGATATCTAAGACTAGTTTAGCTACGAAAATAATTGGAGAAAATTAAATAAATCACATCTTTTTAAAATAACATGATATTTTATATATATGTACTCATAATTTAATTTTATATGGTTCAGGATCACCCGTAAACAATACGAGAAGATTAATCATAAGATCCCATGATTGTACGCAACACGTCATTTGACAACACCGGTACTTTATGTACGCAACACGTCATTTGACAACACCGGTACCGTGGGTCAAGATTAATCTCGACCAATACATATACGATGGGGGTTTTTATTTATTTCGTTGGGGGTTTATTAAACACCTAAAAATGAACCATTTAAAATTGAATTACTAACATCGAACTGCTAACTACGGACTAAGGAATTATTAAAAGTATTAAAAGTATTATAAGTATATATATGTGACGTTTGTTTAAAAGAAAAGGTATTGATATATTATATATGGATAGGTTCGTGATATCAATCGGAGACCAAGTCAAAATTACATATCTTCAAGACGAAAGTGAGTATATAGTCCCACTTTTAAACTCTAAACATTTCGGGATGAGAATACATGTATTTTATGTTTTACGTTATGGACACAAGTAACTGAAAAATATATTCTACGTTGAGTTGTACCACTGGCATATTTCCCTGTAGCTTGGTAACTGTTATTTACAGCGGTATTGTAAACGCGAATCCTGTTGATAGATCTATCGGGCCTGATAACCCCAACCGGACTGGACGACCAGTATTCAACGGTTGCACAGTACTTCGTTTTGTGACTACACTTGGTACGGTGTAGTAAGATTTCATAATAAAGGGAATATGCGACGTGATTAAATGTTAAGTATGGTTACCAAGTGCTCAACCACTTAGAATATTTTTATTAAAACGTTTATATATGAAATCTTGTGGTCTATATATATATATATATTGCTGCCGGCATTAAACTTATATCTCACCAACTTTATGTTGACGTTTTAAACATGTTTATTCTCAGGTAATAATTAGAAGCTTCCGCTGCAACATGTTGAATTTAAGCAGGATCTTGCGTACTCATATTTGTGTCAAAAATAAAACTGCATATCCGAGGATTTGTATTGTAAAATATGCTAGAAATCGTGTTGTTATCATCATTTGTAAAGTTTGTAAGTCTAAGATTATCGCTAAACGATAATCATCTTTATTTTGTCTAAAGCTTGTATCAAAATAAGAATTATGGTTTGTAATGTAAAATATATGCAGTTGTTCTTTTAAAAATGTCGCATATAGAGGTCAATACCTCGCAATGAAATCATACGTTATCTAACACGTTCTTATGGTTAAGGACGGGTTATGACATGTGGTATCAGAGCGGTGGTCTTAGCGAACCAGGTTTGCATTAGTGTGTCTAACTGATAAGTCGTTAGGATACATTAGTAAGTCTGGACTTTGACCGGGTCTGATTTAAAAACCATTGCTTATCATTGTTGGTTAAAATTTATATGTAAATATTATGTAGTACTAATGGGTTAGTTGTTGTATGATAGATGTCGGGCTCAAAACTTGTTATCACATTCAGCGACTCCGAACCAGAATCTTCAGATGGCGTTTCAGTCATTAACCTATCCGATGACGAAAATAATATCTTTGGGGAAGACTCACAAATTCCGGATGAACCAACTATAGGGAACCCGAAAAGTGAACCCGAGGAGGAAAGTGAACCCGAGGAGGAAAGTGAACCCGAGGAAGAAATACAGGAAATTACGAAAGACAAGTTCGAATTAGGAAAGAAACGAAAGGCTAATGAATTAGAAAATTCAAATCCCGAGTTTAGTGAGGATGATGTGGCACCAACTCCACTAAACACTACCACCCCTATTCCTGCTATTCCTATTCGTTCTATCCCGACATCTAGTTCTTCAGCCCCACAGCCAAAATATAGGCAGACAGCTAGGATAAGCGTTAGGCCATTCCTTGAACCTAAACGTCCTAGAAAATAGACCAAACGATGCGCTGCCGTATTAAACCATGGGATCATATAATGTTTTGTATAATATTATTAGTGTGGTTTGCTTAATTTTCGATGTAAGATAAGCATATGTAAAATAGTGAAGTATGAAATGCAATAATTTTCCATGGTTAAGTATTATTTAGATTGTAGTAATTGGTTCATACTAAGCTATTAAGTATGGACATTAACGGGTAGGTACTACCCTAGATATAATTATAAAACGCTAATAAGAAGAAAAGGCTTTTATAATAATACATGGTTCATATTATTAATAAGCTATAATGTACTGTAAATATACACTACATCTATAATATTCCATGTGAATAATTATTTTTTTTCATTCTTATAGAAGAATATGGCGCGATTGAACCGAATGACGGAACAAGAAATCCAGGAACTCATCAATCAGCGAGTGAACGACAGAATGTTATGGGTCGAGGCTGCAAGAGGTGCTGCAGTTAACCCAAATCCTCGTGTGGGGTGCACTTACAAAACTTTTCAAGCTTGCAAGCCCTCATCATTCAGTGGAACAGAAGGACCGATCGGTTTAACCCGGTGGATAGAAAAGATGGAGACTGTGTTTAAAATCAGTGGTTGTGTTGAAAAGGACATGACCAAGTATGCATCGTGCACTTTACAAGATAGTGCACTCACGTGGTGGAAAAATTTTGTGAAGGCTGTAGGAGGAGATGTAGCTTATGATACTCCATGGGAAGAATTCAAAACAATGTTAATCAACGAATATTGTCCAAGGAACGAGGTTAGGAAGTTGGAAGATGAATTACGAAGTCTGAAGGTTGTTGGTACTGAAATCACCAACTACAATCAGCGATTCATGGAATTAGTTTTGCTATGTCCTGAATTGATTCCAACCGAAGAACGGAAGATTGAAATGTACAAAGATGGTTTGCCCAAAAAGGTCAAGGCAAATGTTACAGCATCGAAACCTAAGACAATTCATGAAGCTATAACCATGGCAAACGAGCTAATGGATCAGGTCATCATGGATAAGAAAGTATCCAATACTGATGTGAAGGTATCAGGTAACAAAAGAAAGTGGAATGGAAATTATGATCGAGGTAACCAACAACAATCTTTTAAGAAACAAGAAATCACGCAAGGTGCGGGTAGTGGTTTAAGCTTTGGTTACAAAGGACAAAATCCTTTATGCAACCGATGCCACAAACATCACTCTGGTTACTGTAATGTGGTATGCAACAAATGTAATCGAAAGGGTCATCTTGCTGAAGATTGTAGGGCTCTCGTTACAAATACAAATGGTACCAAGACTCCTGCCACCAATGCAAATAGAACTGCTTTGGCTACCATTACTTGTTGTGGGTGTGGAAAACAAGGTCACTATAAGAGCCAGTGCCCGAATCCTGAGAAGAATATCAGACCTGCACGTGGGAGAGCATTTATTATTAATGCTAGAGAGGCATGTGAAGACCCGGAGCTTGTTACGGGTACGTTTACCATTAATAACTTATCAGCGTCTATTATATTTGATACTTGTGCCGATAGAAGTTATGTGTGTAGAAATTTTTACACTAAATTGAATTGTTCATCATTACCTCTAGATGCTAAGTACATGATTTAGTTAGCTAATGGTAAACTAATTAAAGCCGATAAAATTTGTCGTGATTGTAAAATAAATTTAGCTGGAGAAACGTTTAAAATTGACTTGATACCCGTAGAATTAGGAAGTTTTGATGTAATAGTCGGCATGGACTGGATGTCCAAAGTAGGAGCTGAAGTTGTGTGTGCCAAGAAGGCAATTCGCATTCCTTGTAAGGATAAAATGCCGGTGATGATTTATGGAGAGAAGAGTAACTCAAAGTTAAAACTCATTAGCTGTTTGAAAGCCAAGAAGTGTTTAGAAAAGGGATGTTATGCTATTCTAGCACATGTTAATAAAGTCGAAAAGAAAGAAAAAGAGAAGTGCATCAACGACGTGCCTGTGGCAAGAGATTTTCCTGAAGTTTTTCCGGAAGAGTTGCCGGGATTACCTCCATTTCGATCTGTAGAATTTCAAATAGATTTAGTACCAGGAGCTGCACCAGTGGCTCGTGCTCCATATAGACTTGCACCGTCCGAATTAAAAGAACTTCAAAGTCAGTTAAAAGAATTACTAGACCGTGGATTCATACGACCAAGCACTTCACCGTGGGGAGCTCCAATTTTGTTTGTTAAGAAGAAAGATGGATCTTTTAGGATGTGTATAGATTATCGTGAATTAAATAAGTTAACTATCAAGAATCGGTATCCACTACCGAGAATTGATGACTTATTTGATCAACTGCAAGGATCATGTGTTTATTTGAAAATCGACCTAAGATCGGGTTATCATCAATTACGTGTCAAAGAAGAGGACATTCCGAAAACTGCTTTTCGGACACGTTATGGTCATTACGAATTTTTGGTCATGCCGTTTGGATTGACGAATGCTCCAGCTGTATTCATGGACCTCATGAATCGAGTTTGTAGTCCATATTTAGATAAGTTTGTTATCGTTTTCATTAATGATATTCTTATCTATTCCAAGAGTGAGCAAGAGCATGAACAGCATTTAAGGTTGATATTAGAGTTGTTGAGAAAAGAACAGCTATATGCTAAATTTTCTAAGTGTGCTTTTTGGTTGAAAGAAGTGCAATTTCTTGGCCACGTTGTTAGTAGCAAAGGAATTCAGGTTGATCCAGCAAAAATTGAAGCCATTGAAAAATGGGAGACTCCTAAGACACCAACGCAGATACGCCAATTTTTGGGTTTAGCCGGTTATTATAGAAGGTTTATTCAAGATTTTTCCCGAATAGCTAAGCCGTTGACAGCGTTAACGCAAAAAGGGAAGAAATATGAATGGACCTCTGAGCAGGAGAGTGTATTTCAATTACTGAAGAAGAAGTTAACTACGGCGCCTATTTTATCGTTACCAGAAGGGAACGATGATTTTGAAATATATTGTGACGCTTCGCGACAAGGTTTTGGTTGCGTTCTTATGCAACGGAAGAAAGTTATTGCATACGCATCCCGACAATTGAAGATTCACGAGCGAAATTATACGACGCATGATCTAGAATTGGGAGCAGTCGTGTTTGCATTGAAGATGTGGAGACACTACTTGTATGGGGTTAAATTCATTGTGTTTACTGATCATAAAAGTCTTCAACATATTTTTGATCAGAAACAGTTGAACATGAGGCAACGTAGGTGGGTCGAGTTAATAAATGACTATGATTGTGAAATTTGTTATCATCTCGGGAAGGCGAACGTGGTGGCCGATGCTTTAAGCAGAAAGGAACGAGAACCAATTCGAGTTCGAGCGATGAACATAAAAATTCGCATGAATCTCAACTCGCAAATCAAAGAAGTTCAACGAGAAGCACTTACTAAAGAAAACATAAGAAATGAAATAATGAAGAAGTATGAGAAGCAACTCGTTATACGGGAAGACGGAATTCGATATTTTGCAAATTGTATTTGGGTACCGAAGTTGGGTGGATTAAGGAAGTTGATATTGAACGAGGCACATAAGACAAGATACTCGATACATCCCGGAGTCGGAAAGATGTATCAAGATCTTAAGACACATTATTGGTGGCCTAATTTAAAGACAGACGTTGCAACATATGTTGGGGAATGTTTAACTTGTTCCAAAGTCAAAGCTGAACACCAGAAGCCGTCAGGGTTATTTCAACAACCAGAAATCCCAGAATGGAAATGGGATGGTATTACCATGGATTTCATCACGAAGTTACCAAAGACTGCCTGGGGATACGACACCATTTGGGTAATTGTTGATCGTCTTACCAAATCTGCACATTTCTTGCCTATAAAGGAAATGGATAGAATGGAGAAATTATTACGATTATATATAAAGGAAATAGTTTCAAGGCATGGAATACCTATTTCCATTATATCTGATCGTGATAGTAGATTTACCTCAAAGTTCTGGCAATCACTACAGGAGGCACTAGGAACTCGTTTAGATATGAGTACCGCATATCATCCGCAAACCGACGGGCAGAGTGAAAGAACAATTCAGACTCTTGAAGACATGCTCAGGGCATGTGTGATCGATTTTGGAAACGGATGGGATAAGTATTTACCGTTAGCAGAATTCTCGTATAATAATAGTTATCATGCGAGCATTAAAGCTGCGCCATTTGAAGCACTGTATGGGAGGAAGTGTAGATCTCCTATCTGTTGGAATGAAGTAGGAGATCGACAATTAACTGGTCCCGAGATCATACATGAAACTACTGAAAAGATAGTACAAATTAAGGAGAGATTGAAAACAGCCCGTAGTCGCCAAAAGAGCTACGCTGATGTTCGAAGGAAACCATTAGAGTTTCAGATCGATGACATGGTTATGTTAAAGGTATCACCATGGAAAGGTGTAATACGTTTTGGCAAAAGGGGTAAACTGAACCCAAGGTACGTAGGCCCGTTCAAGATCATCGAACGCATTGGACCGGTAGCTTATCGACTCGAGTTACCGCAACAACTCGCCGGAGTACATAATACCTTTCACGTCTCAAACCTTAAGAAGTGTCTTGCAAAGGAAGATTTCACTATTCCTCTTGAAGAAATCCATGTCGACGAGAAACTACAATTCATCGAAGAACCAATCAAAATCATGGATCGTGAAGTTAAACGGCTCAAGCAGAGCAACATACCGATCGTTAAGGTTCGTTGGAATGCTCGAAGAGGTCCTGAGTTTACTTGGGAACGAGAGGATCAAATGAAACAAAAGTATCCACACTTGTTTCCCGATGACGCAAAATAGGTACAATTTTAAAATTTCGGGACGAAATTTATTTAACGGGTAGGTACTGTAATGACCCGCACTTTTTCGATCATTCTATACTTATAAGATTAATATTTACATAAATTAAACCTTACCAACATGACAAGCAATCCAAATTGTTGAGACTTATGTCTTCGAAAAGAGTTTTACACAACGTTTGACCGTCTAGTTTGACCGATGATATCACGAACTATACAATATATGATAATTATACGTTTGTGTATATATATGTATATATACATATTTAACATGATCTAAGAATGTTTTAATACCTCATTTTGTATTAATAACAATAAGTTACAAGTATATTTTGAAACTACTAACTTAAGTTTTTAAAACGATAACCATACGTAACGTTATTTGATATAAATACTTATGACCTATAATGTTTATACATATATCGTATAAGTAATGTATTTAATCACTTTTTAAGGACTTAAATACATAAAACAATATAAGTGTATTCACAAAAGATAGCTATATTTGAATTCTCATTCCATTTTTCACAAAATTTCTATACGTATATCTAGAGTACATGTACTCGTATCATACCTAACCTCTATACGTATTTACTATTGGTATATACACATCAAATCACCACCAACCAGCCCTTGTTCAATGCCTTATGTATAAGGTAACTACTTTTGTTATCTAGTATGACAATTTCACATGATTAAAAGATTTTTTCACAAAATTACAAACTTATACACCTTTTACACCACCATTTATACTCCATTCCATTTTCATTTTACTACACATTTCCTTTAACAAAAACACACTCTTAAGAAACTCCATAACCATTCAGCTAGTATCCATGAAGATCTAGCCATAAAAACATCACTTAAACACCATAAGAAAAACCTTACAAAAACACTTCAAGAATCCTTTCAAGAACACAAGTTTACTTCCAATCTTTCATCCAATTCCATCACTCTTTTGGTTCTAGGTTCTTACTCCTCTTTTACAGCAATCTTGTCCAAGTAACTTGAGGTAGTAACTTTGTTCATAACCTTATTCGATTCATATATATATAGCTATCTTATTTTGTGGTATAAAATTTTAACAACAAGAACATAGTTTGAATGTTTTCAAACTTGTTTGCAAACTAAATAGATCCTTCTAACTTAACTTTTAAAATACTTCAAGACCTGTAATATTTCATAAATATATGCTAATTTAACAAGGTATAACTTGGTTTTTCAAAGAACACCTTAAAAACTGAATTTACGACGTTGGAGTGCAACCGGGGGCTGTTTTGGGTTGGATAATTAAAAACTATCTTGAACTTTGAATTGGAGGTTTATTTTCTGGAAAAATGATATTTGCTATGAATATGATAACACATAAAAATTTCATGATTTAACTCAAAGTATAAGTATTTTTAGAAAAGTAATCATTTAAGGTTGTTTACATGATGGAAAATGATTAACTTCATAAGTTTCACTAAAGTTTGACCTATGACCTGTGATTTCGAATACAAACTAAGGTATTTACAGTTCATAGTCTTAAAGAGGGACTCGATCCAAGGAAGTGGCAAGTTGAATCAACGAAAACGGAGTTGTAACGAAGAAACTATGACCAAAACGAGATCGGATATCTAAGACTAGTTTAGCTACGAAAATAATTGGAGAAAATTAAATAAATCACATCTTTTTAAAATAACATGATATTTTATATATATGTACTCATAATTTAATTTTATATGGTTCAGGATCACCCGTAAACAATACGAGAAGATTAATCATAAGATCCCATGATTGTACGCAACACGTCATTTGACAACACCGGTACTTTATGTACGCAACACGTCATTTGACAACACCGGTACCGTGGGTCAAGATTAATCTCGACCAATACATATACGATGGGGGTTTTTATTTATTTCGTTGGGGGTTTATTAAACACCTAAAAATGAACCATTTAAAATTGAATTACTAACATCGAACTGCTAACTACGGACTAAGGAATTATTAAAAGTATTAAAAGTATTATAAGTATATATATGTGACGTTTGTTTAAAAGAAAAGGTATTGATATATTATATATGGATAGGTTCGTGATATCAATCGGAGACCAAGTCAAAATTACATATCTTCAAGACGAAAGTGAGTATATAGTCCCACTTTTAAACTCTAAACATTTCGGGATGAGAATACATGTATTTTATGTTTTACGTTATGGACACAAGTAACTGAAAAATATATTCTACGTTGAGTTGTACCACTGGCATATTTCCCTGTAGCTTGGTAACTGTTATTTACAGCGGTATTGTAAACGCGAATCCTGTTGATAGATCTATCGGGCCTGACAACCCCAACCGGACTGGACGACCAGTATTCAACGGTTGCACAGTACTTCGTTTTGTGACTACACTTGGTACGGTGTAGTAAGATTTCATAATAAAGGGAATATGCGACGTGATTAAATGTTAAGTATGGTTACCAAGTGCTCAACCACTTAGAATATTTTTATTAAAACGTTTATATATGAAATCTTGTGGTCTATATATATATATTGCTGCCGGCATTAAACCTATATCTCACCAACTTTATGTTGACGTTTTAAACATGTTTATTCTCAGGTAATAATTAGAAGCTTCCGCTGCAACATGTTGAATTTAAGCAGGATCTTGCGTACTCATATTTGTGTCAAAAATAAAACTGCATATCCGAGGATTTGTATTGTAAAATATGCTAGAAATCGTGTTGTTATCATCATTTGTAAAGTTTGTAAGTCTAAGATTATCGCTAAACGATAATCATCTTTATTTTGTCTAAAGCTTGTATCAAAATAAGAATTATGGTTTGTAATGTAAAATATATGCAGTTGTTCTTTTAAAAATGTCGCATATAGAGGTCAATACCTCGCAATGAAATCATACGTTATCTAACACGTTCTTATGGTTAAGGACGGGTTATGACAAGTGTCTTACCGAACAAGAACTTGTTATTCCTTTTGATGAACATACTATCGATGACAAACTTCACTTCCTAGGAGAACCGGTTGAAATTGTGAATCGTGAAACCAAACT
The DNA here is from genome assembly GCF_046630445.1 of Rutidosis leptorrhynchoides. Classification (NCBI taxonomy): domain Eukaryota; kingdom Viridiplantae; phylum Streptophyta; class Magnoliopsida; order Asterales; family Asteraceae; genus Rutidosis; species Rutidosis leptorrhynchoides. The sequence continues at coordinate 127,486,070 of NC_092339.1, forward strand.
CTAAAACAACGTAAAGATCCCCACTGTCAAAGTTCGTTGAAATGCCCAAGGAAGTACCTTCACCTATTCGTAGAATTTTCAACGCAAGATCTTGAGGAAGAAACAACGACTACAACTTCCAACTAAATTTCGGGACGAAATTTCTTTTAAAGTGTAGGTAATGTAACATCCCGCCTTTTTCGGTTAATTTATTTTAACGCCCGTCTTTTTTTTAGATAATTTCTTTAATTCTCTAAATTCGTATGTTTCGTTAACTAACGTTCTTAATATTCCCGTTATTTAATTATAACATCTCTCGTTAATTTGCGTTTTTAAAATAATTCATTCGGTTAATTTACGCACCCGCTTTTAAACTCGAGGGACTAAATTCGCCATTGGGCCAAAGTGGCAACTAGTTGAACTAGTCACCACCTCCCCACCACTCATTTCCACCTCCCCACCATTTTTGATACTTCTACTTTTTCTCTCATTTCTTCATAAGCAAAGATTCATCATCCATTTCCAATCTAGCAATCAAACATCAAAACGATTTGTACTTTTGGAATCCTCTCTTCATCCTCTACAACTTGATACCAATTTCATCTCGTTTGGGTAACATTTCTAAAACTCTAGATTTCTATAATTCGTTTTATAGACTTGAAATGGTGTTAGTTAGTGTCTATGGCTCAAGTCTAACATGAATATGTGATTTATTTGCTCGATCCTGTTGTTTTGCATAAACTAGCATGAACTTGAAATGGGTGTGCTTAATCTTTGATTTTGGGTGATTAAATGTTGATTAAATGTTTAAGTTCATGTATTAAATGTGTTACTAGCATCATTAGCTTCGTTTTGGTATGTTGGTTGACTTAGAAAAACTTCATAAACAAAAATTGTTGAATTCATGATTTTTGGTTAGGGTTTAGTAACCTTGAATATGAATTTTGATGCATTGAATGCTATGAAATGTTGTTAGTAAGTGTTTAGTTGCAATGTATGTTTAATTACCTTCGAAACGGCATATCGTATGTGTAAATTGGATTCCCGAATCACCATTTGCATTTTTGAGCTTGAAACGTTAAATAATGATCTTTCGGCGAGATTTCGGTTATTGTAAATGATGTTTTTGTTTAATTAAATGTGTTTAATTGTATTCCTTGTTAAATTACCTTTCCAACGATATAAGATACGTGTTTTGAATGTTTACGGTTCATAAGTTATGTTTGTTTGAAGTTTGGTTCGAGTATATACATGAAACAAACCAGCATTTTTTTTTTGTGTTAAGCCGCGGCGCGGCTCCTCTAGCCACGGCGCGGCTTAAAGCGTCGAAAGTGGGCTGTCCAAAATTACCAATTTTCTTTTAATTCTAACTATGCTACGCAACTCCGATTGACATGAAACTTGGCCAACATGCTTATATATGACTTCTAAGCTTAGAAAAATTGTTCGAGACCCGACCCGAACACGTTGACTTTTTCGTTGACTTTGACCAAAGTTTGACTTTTAGTCAAACTTAATTAAATACTTATGCAATCATTCAAACCGTCTTTTATACTTATATCTTGCATGAAACTTGACAACATGATTCACATGCTATATAATCGAGTCGTAACGAGCCATAAGACTAATTGAACACATTTCGCCCGACCTTGTGTCGTAACCGGTAATTGATACAACTTACTTGTTTAGGTCAAGGATAAACAACTTTCATGCACACTTTTACTTTGTGAAGTACCTTTATACTCGTGCACTCGAGGTGAGATCATAGTCCCATCTTTCAACAACTTTTACTCTTTAAACTATGGGATGAGAAACATATACGTATCATACTTTTATGCTTTGAAAACAAGTACGAAAACAAACATTCCACAGCGAGTTAGAACAAAAAGCCTCAATTCAATTATCATTAGTTACACTTGAAGGGTGTAAGCGAGAACTTATATTATGTGATCACATGGGCTTGACGAGCCTCATTCGGACGGTTCGCTACCGTTAGCGGATGAAATATATTTTCGGGTTTAGTGTATGTTCTAACACTACGTAACAGGGTACAAAACTGTTAAGTCTTGATAATTGGGTGCTCGCGATCATACTTTTGGAATGCAAACGATTTAGATAATCAACGTTATGGAAATACAAAATTTTGTGGTTCAAAAACAACGTTTACAAATACACCTATGATTTCACCAACATTTTTTGTTGACAGTTTTCTATATGTTTCTCAGGTTCATACTTGGCTACTTGATACATGCTTCCGCACACTTTGATTACTTGCTTGGAGTCAAGCATACATGCATACGCTAGTGATAGCACCTTTGGATTTAAGCATACTGTTTGCATACTTACGCTATTTATAGCAACCGTGATTTTCAACTTATTATGTCGCAAGTTATTTCATTTATACTTTACAACTTTTGTAAAAACTTAAACTTGTTGTCGATCTGTTTCGTAAACTAAACTTTGCAAGTCTTGTACGTTTCAAATGAATGCGACATAATTTTGGTCAAACGCGTCTCATATAGGGACTATGACCACGCAACGGGACCTAATTTAATGGCGCCGTCAATGACGATTTTATCGGGTCTCTACAACAGTCATTTTGGAATACTGTAATAACGTTAACTAAGTTGATTAGATAACTTTAGTTTGTAAGCATTAAACAGGGTATTTTGTTAATTATCTGTACTTCTGTTGTGTTTAAAAAAAATCAGGGTGTTACATTAGATGATGGAGGTGAAGCTTGATGATTTATGGTTTGAAGAATGCTCGTAGAAAGGTTTGAACTAAAAATCTCGATTCTTGATTTGATTACTTTTAAATGAGAAATCTTGTGGATATTTGAGGCTTTCTAGGGAGTATGTTTGTTTGTTTGATTGATTGTTTTGAAGATTTGTGAAGAGGTAGAGATGTTTAGTGGTTTAGGCTTGAATTTTGTTTGAATTTGAGGATGTTTGAAGAATTGAAGTTTGAATTGGAGGAGTAGTGCATCCTTTGTGAGTTTGAAGACATGTAGTGATGATTTGATTTTGAAGAAAAAGAAGAAGAAGAGGTTAATGCTTGGTCCTTGGTAAGTGCAAGTATTTGGAAAACATTTGAGCCTTCAAAGTGCATACTCATTGAGGTATTCCTTATTGCTCAACTTTTGCACTTTGCTCGTATTCATTAATTTGTTCATATTTGCTAGAGGCGTTTCTTCAAGTCTTGTTTGTTGTTATGCTTGCTTGAATACAAGCACGGTTCAAATGTAGAATGTTTGATATTGCTCATTTACACTACGTTTCTCACGCAATATCTACCTCGTTTCACTCGGTTTTTATGTCCATTGTGCCTTAAAATTGAAGAAATTGGGATTAGTCGCGTTCTGAGTGATACTGCAGTTTTGGTTATGAATTTGGTGTAAAATTGACCAAAGTGTATGAAAAAGATCAAGAAAACTGCAAAGTGCTGGAAATGGCCTAAGAAAGATGTTCCTGTTATCCATAACGGCGTTCCACTCGCAAGAACGGCGTTTCAATTCATGGAACGACGTTCCACCTGGAAAAAATTTATAATGACATCATCATTATAAAATTTTTCCTCTTCTGTTTCGATATCGTTGTCACAAAAGGAACACCTTGTTGAATGAAGATCTATACCTCGTTTGTCAAGCTCGGATCTTACGGGGAGTTTGTTTTGAAATGCACACCATATGAAAATTCCAATTTTTTGAGGAAGCGGGGAGTTGAAAATTGTAGGATTAGGAGCGATTAAGTTGGCGGTTGTGGCTTCAATTAGCATCTGCATAAAAGAACTTGAGGAAAAAACTCCGTTATTAGCAAATTTCCACATCCATTTGTCATTATCTTTACCCGAGACCACGACACCTTTTAACAGTTCCATTATAGATTCAAGCTTGAATTGTGTACGCCATTTGGGCTGGGCAGTCCAGGCATAAGAGAAGATGCATGATTCTTCGGTCCACTTGATTCTGTTTCCAACCAAGGCGTGTTTATCCGCTTCAAGTCTATAGAGCCTAGGAAACTCGTATTTTAGAATCACACCTCGACACCATCTATCGTCCCAAAAGCATGTTTCCATTCCATTACCTATTATCTTAACAAAAGCATTAAAAATATCAAACCCTAACTTAGTTAGGGCATGTTCAATATTAATGATGTTATACCATGTTCTATCCGAGAATTTTTTTAAATTATTTACCGGTAGTGAAGAGACACATCCCAACCCACCGTTGTCACCATAAATGCTTTTAATAACACGTGATCAAAAAGAGTTTTTATTGTTAAGAAATCTCCACCACCATTTTGCAAGGAGTGAAAAGTTTTTAAGTTTTAGGGAGCCAACATTTAGACCACCAACTTCGTAAGGTAGCAAGATTTGCTCTCATTTAACCCAAGCCATTTTTCTTTCATCAAGAGACCTGCCTCCAAAAAAAATCACGACTCATACCTTCTAGTTCATTTATGATTCCGACGGGAGCTTTGAAAAAAGAGAAGTAGTATAAAGGAAGGCTACTTCGAATCGATTTGATAATAGTAGCTTTAACAATTATATTAAGGGATGAAAATAATTAGTCTCACCGAGAAGATCAAATTATCTTTACGTATGATACATATTTTTAGTTTGTTAGAAGGCACGTACGTATCCATCTATCAAAAAATTGTAAATAAATTATACAAAAATATGTTGCCTTAAAACTAAGTTTAAAAATCTTATTCTAACTACTTAATCTATAATCTATATATAGTTTCTATTAAAATTCTATAATAATGATGTCATCATTAGGCTAATTTCTTTGTTAAGAAAAAAATTAAAAATAAATAGAAAAAAATCTAAGTCATCTTGATGATGTCATTAACATTAATTAAATATTTTATTTATTTATTTAAAGTTTTTATCATATATATACTCTTCTTAACTTTAATAATAACATATTTATTCACTTAAATATGATTATATCATATGAGCCCATTTTAAACATATAAACTTATCATATTTACCTATTTATTTAATCTCTAAAATGATGATGCCATAAATACTAATTTCTTTTAAATCTCTAAAATGATGGTGTCATAAATAAACATTTTTTAAGCATAAAAATAATTCAAAATAAAGAAGAAAATTTTTAAAACATCTTTGATGATGTCATTATTTTATATTAATTTAACTAAAAAATAATATAAAATTTTTTATAAAAGAAAATACTAATCTCTCCTGAATTGTACAATCTTAAATAGAACATCAACACATTTACAAATCTTAAAGCATATTGTACAACCTTTATATAATAATTGTATTTTAATTTTATAAAAAAATTCAAAAGGCATTTATTATTAATAATAATTATTATTAAAAATATAAATACTCAACTTTGAGCAAACTTTTATTATTATTATTATTATTATTATTATTATTATTATTATTATTATTATTATTATTATTTATTTTTATTATAATAATTATATTATTAATATTAAAATATGGATTCTTTTTACGAGATTAATTACGTTAAATATGTATGCGAAAATAAATGTATGTATATATTTGTAAACTCAACGACAAGTTTCTTAGTCGAACGGATCATTAAAATAAATGACTTTAGCACTTACATTCACTTAATACCTAAAACATGTCATTAAATTATTTCGTTTAAACAAACCCGTAATTTTACTGGTCATTTTACTAGTATATTTATATAAATATTTTGAAATTTATATTAGCACCAATAACATTTAAACTATATATTATAAAAGTTTAACAATGTCGGATGGGGTTCTGAATATTAGGTAACAATAAAAGTGAATTTATAGTTCTTTAAGTTTTGAACATTTGAGATTCTTAATTAGTTAAACATGAGTTCGTATGAAGGAGATATAACAAAAATGGTGACACGTCACGAATTCTGCAAACATTCATCATTTTGTTTATTTGTCATTCATACGAACTATAGTTTAATTGATTCAAAAACCAACTAATCATAACTCAAAAGGTTACAAATTGTATTACTTACCCAATTGTTTTAGGGCAAGATAGCCCCTCCTTTATCCTAAAAAGATTCGCTGGTGTTAAGGAATTAATCGTAAGATCGGTAGTTTTGATAAAATAAACGTTTCCCATTAAAACTTTACAAGCATATATAGGTATAACTAAATAAACTTAAAAATTGACAATCAACCTATTTTAAAACTTTAATTGTGAGACTTAACTATAGTAGTACGTAGAGCTATTTTCCATAACAGACACGCTTTTGTTGAATTTTTCGTGACACGGTCACGTATCATGGTAACTTTATCCATTCATGTGTTAACTTGTATTTTTCTCAGATTTTAAACTTATAGATTAAAGAGAAATGCGTTAGATGCTTAATGCTAAATCCATAGCCAAACAAATAATTTAAAAACTTTCGTATAAGATGATACTTAATTACTTATAATTATAATTATATAAATTATACCTATATATCTAAAAGATATACAACAAATGAATAGGAAACTCTAGGGGTTTCACACATTCACCACAAAAGTTTAACTTTTTACAAATTGACCACACTTTTTACCACTCTTATCTTTATAGTTTTCATAAACTTACCAAATACTTCTCACTTCTTATAATTTAACCACAAAACTTCTCATCCATTATAAATCCACCACATATTCTTTTTCAATTTACTAACTCCTCGCCAAACACTTCTCACTTCTTATAATTTAACCACAAAACTTCCCATCAATTATAAATCCACCACATATTCTTTTTCAATTTACTAACTCCTTATTATTATTATTATTATTATTATTATTATTATTACTCACTACACTAAAACAACTACCAAAGTGAACAGTAACCCACACGTGCTTCGTCGGGTTGTACCTCACGCTTAAACAGTTGTATCCACACGGGGTACTATTGTGCTACAGTAACTTCTTTTTTTTTGTCCCCAACAATAAATAAGCAACTTTCATAAAAGGAACAACCTTATACATCAACTAACTTTTTTTTTGTCTTCAACGATAAAAGAAACAACTTTCATAAAAGGAACAACCCTTCAATGTTACCAAAAAATGTCGGAATTTTTTTTTTTTTTTACAAAATAGATCAACCAAATTTTTTTTTTTAAACTCGATCGCTAAAAGAAGCAACTTTCACAAGAGGAACAACCCTTCAACGTTAGATGTCGAAAAAAATTCCTTTTTACAAAATAGATCAACACTTTTTTTTAAAACCCGCATTCAAAATGGAGCCCCCGGCGCAAAGCGAGGGCTCCACAACTAGTATAAATCTAAAGACTAAATTGCGCCGTTGGTCCTTGTTGTTTGCTCAAAAGTGCATGGTTTGACCTAAACTTTTTTTCGACTTCGTTGGTCCTTGTAGTTTGAAAATTGAACCCGCTTGGTCCCCCTCTCAAACGTCTGTTTAGATTGAGGTGTTAGATTACCCGTGTGTGTGGCACATGAGGGTATTTTCGTCCATTATATCAATCAGGGACCAACCGTGCATCACCTTCATTTTGCTCCCCTCTTTCCTTTCATCATCTTTCGATCTTTCCCTTCATCTTCAACTTTCAAACCTTAATTTGTCTAAATCAAAAACTCACACTCTAATCAAAAACTCACACTCTCTGCAATTCTACTTATTAATCTTAAATTCCCCTTTTTTCTTAAATTCCCCTTTTTTCCCCTTCCCATAATAACCCCTAAATTGAGAAATCATCTTGATTATCAGCACCTTTTATTCCTTCATAACCTTAAGACAACAATTTTCAACTACCTGCACCAAATGTTAGATATTATCCACAAACTAAATTGAATCGACTGGATATGCAAACACAAACAAATCTGCTTTGTTTTATGTCATTAAAAAAATACCAAATCTTCCTTTATCAAAAAGAAAGAAAGGAATAACTGTACAATACGGAGAAATACGGTTGATTGTGGTGAGAGTGTCGGCAATGGAGGTAGTGGTATTAACGTTTGCCTCCTTGCAACAAGTCGTTCTTATCTGCAGCTACATCTTCGAGTTCACCTCGGGCGATAGTTCTACCACCGCCGATGAAGAAAAACTCAATTGTAATTTATTTGGATTTGTATCCTAATTCGATTGCTTCCAATTGGAGTAGATCTGAATTCGTTCTCGGAAACTCAAAAAAATTTCATTTTCATTTTCCAAGTTTCGTTTTTCGTTTTTCGTTTTCGATTGAGGTAGATCTGAAAAAAATTCAATTGAAGAAAAACTTAATTGTAACTGAGTTTGAAGCTCCTGCCATATTTGTGAAGTTTTCTAACGACAACCCTTAGGGTTGTCAATAAGAAATTCAGACACGCAATATCTATTTGTACATTCCAAGTAACCGCTCACTTTCTAGAAATAACTACCTTTAATACACCTAATGTACTACTTTTCTTTGCATAATTTATTTCTTAAAGACAGCCCTTAGGGCTGTCATTAGAAATTTTCTTTGGAATTTTTTGATTATTTATAAATTAGGGCCAAGGATGAAGAAAGAAAATGGAAAAGGTAAAGGAAAAAAAAGTGGAAAAGAAAATAATAAGTTAAAAGACTGAAATACCCTCATGTGACTTGCATGTGATACCTGGTAACGGATCACTTTTAACAGACGTTTATATTGGGGACCAAGCGGGTTGAATTTTCAAACTACAAGGATCAACGAAGTCGGAAAAAAAAATTTAGGCCAAACCATGCACTTTTGAGCAAACCATAAGGACCAACGGCGCAATTTAGTCAAATCAAAATGATAAGTTGTTAGTATAAGACAAGACAAATATTTGACATCTATTGGATAAGGTTGTCAACATCAATATTATATCTAAAATCTTTTATTATTCTATCGACATATTTTAATTAGGTATATTAAAGAGGGGTCAAACTTTTCGCAAAAAGTTGTGTGTGTTTGAAAAAATTTACTTAGTAGTTGTAGCTCAAAATTTATAATAAGTTTAATTTATTTAATTTATATTTATAACTTAAGACTTACCTTTTTATTAGAGAAAATTATTTCTATGATCTTATCCCGATTAAAAAACAAATTAAATGAAAAAATTTTATGATTGATTCTCAAACTTTGTACGAAAAATCAAGATAGAGACTAAAGTTTAATACGATCACATTTGGTCCCAAATTTTTAACATGAGTCACGAATGGTCCAAGGATTTAACAATTGTTTGTCACTACCAGTTAAGTTAAACATGTGAAAAACACATGATGCGCAATTTGGTCTTTTCCTTTATTCATATGATCACTGTCATCTTCATCATCATCTTTGTTTTTTTTTTTTTTTTGAAAAGCAAGTAAATTATATTTCCACTATAATATGTACATTACAAGTAGACGGCCCAATAAAGATTGAGGCAAGCCTATTTGATCAACGAAATAAGCCCGATTTTATAAAGCCTACTACATCATAATAGCCGATTCCTGTAGGAAGATTAGATAAAGACACGAACGATCCCTGGTTGATTAACCATTGTAGCCAGTCAAGCGATGCTTTCTTGAATCTTTTGGATATCCAATTATAGCTATGTATTTGGATTTCGGAAAGAATGATATTAGGATCCCCACGGCTTTTTTCGAACACTTTTTGATTACGCCATTTCCAAATTATGTAGCCACATACCCATCTTGTTGCTTGCCAAATGATTTCCCCTGATGTCGTATTAGCTAGAGTTTGGTTATCCCCAAACGCTTCTTCGAGTGATGAAATCGAAGTTGAGTTCAAGTTCCACCACTTAAGGATCAATGACCAAATAGTATTCACCATGGGGCAATTAACTAATATATGTTCCACCGTTTCTGTATTGGCGTTGCATAATGGACAAAGTATCGAATCCAATTCTATTCCTCTTTTGTCGAGTTCCACTCTTGTAGGAATCCTTTTCATGAGCGAGCGCCAAATAAAGATGTCGATTTTTTGGGGTATTGCCTTGTTGCGTATAGTTTCAACATTTGCCCCAAACTCTGCAAGTTTAATTTCATCGATTAGTAATGACAGGGCTTTAGTTGTGAAGACTTTTGATACATCCAGGTTCCATTCCCACGAATCAGGTTCGTCGGTTAGTGAGAGGCCAATAATAAGTTGATTAAGATTTGCAAGTTCATCGATGACTCTGCCTCTAGGTGTACGAGTCCAGCTCCAGTTTCCGCTGAATTGGTTGCTATTGCGATTGATTTTATCGAGTATCGTTGCTTCCTTGTTAGATTCTAGGTTGTATAGTCTTTAAAATCTCGATTTGAGGCTACTGTTTCCATTCCATATGTCGTTCCAGAAGCATGTTTTTTCTCCATTTCCTGTGATTTTGATGAAAGATGTAGTGAAATTCAGTCCGAGCTCATCCACCAATTTCCCAATTTTGATGATTTCGTTCCACGTTGTGCTCCCAGTAATTGGCCTGCAAGAAACAGAAACAGCGAGTCCTCCTCCTTTTCCATATATACTATTTATTACCTTGACCCAAAAGACATTTGGTTCGTGTCATCTTCATCTTCTACATTAGGCAAATATACTAATCAAACATCCAACTACACAAGTTATTCAAAGGAACATTAAAACTCATTCTCCATAAAACTCATTCTCCATAAATAAACCGGGCAACATTTTTTGAGCTACTGCTGTCTGCTCAAATAGTTAAATCCCCTTCTTACAGTCTTCATTAGCAAAACGTTAGGGTTTGATGAAATAGCGTGGAGACAAACGCAATTGCTGAAACATAACCTAATCTCACTAATTCCTTCCAAATCAAATACTTTTGTCGCTAATTATTCTTCCGAATCATATCTTTACCACAATAATAAAATTCACGCATTTCCGTAATATTTGTTTCTTTTTAATACGGAGTATTATTCTACGAGTAATAATAATATTTTATACTCCGTAGTAATTTATATTTATGCTACGGAGTATTTAAGATACAGTAAAAGTTGTTATACCGGAGTTTTTGAACGGAATCGAGAACGGAGTAGAGACATATGCAAAAAAACTTGAATCAGTAATTTAGTGATTTATAGATTATGTTGGTTGCTCGCTAAAGAATATTAATATTGGTTGTGATTCAAAAGTTTTCAAACACGTAAGTCCAAATTTATTGTTATTTTTGTGGCATTTCAGTATTTGTAGATTTATGAGTTAACACACCTAATGCCTAATGGTATCTGTTTTGTGCACGCTAGTAATTGATCTAAGAGCTCAAATTGTTGGTTTTCTGCGGGTGACTACTTAATCCACCATATAGCATAACCTAATATGGTACTTTAGTTAATAATGATGGAGGATATTATGACATGGGAATGGGTGTCTGAATGATGATGAAGATGATAGTGATGACATGAATTAAGAAAAATACTAAACTGTTCATCATGTGTTTATCACGTGTTTCATTTAACTAGTATGACTAATGATTGTTAAATTCTGGGATTTCGTGATTCATGTTAAAAAGTTGGAACTAAACATGATCGTTTTAAACTTTAGTCCCTATCTTAATTTCTGGTACAAAATTTGAAGACCAACCATGAAATTTTTTCATAAAAAATACTCCCTAAATGTTTAGTCCCTTAAATTTTCCATGACAAACTTACATGGATAGTCTTTGTGGTTTATTATAAGTTTCACTGACAGTCCAATTTTTTTTACACAAATAGTCCGTTAGTTTGCATATTTTTCATGAATAGTTCAATTGTTAAGTCCTTGCTAGTTTTTTCCATTACATGAGATCACGTGACATGCACAAAAGGGTATTTTTATCATTTTTTACGTTTCCTTCCAATTTTAATTTTGAGTTAATGATATTAATTTAAACTTAGGGTGTGATATTTGGATAGAAGGTGAACGTGGTGATTGTAAAATTAAATTGACAAGGGAACATGTAAATGACGAAAAATACTCTCATGTGCATATCTTGTGATTTCATTTAACGGAAAAAATTAAAAGAGACTTAACAATCGGACTATCCACGAAAAATATGCAAGCTATTGGACTACCCATATAATTTTCTTTTCTTTTTGAAGTATCCGTAAAAAAAATTTACAAACCACGAGAACTATTCGATTTGTCATTTCCTATTTATGTAGATGGTTTTTATTTAATTAATTAGCGTGATGTTGTTAATCCTATACATTAAGGATCGTTAATGATTTTGTTTATATTTTCTTTATTGTTTAGTTAGTCATTTTCTATATAATTCTGACTCTTATTTGGTTATTCATCATTTGCTTTCTCTACTCCTCGTCTCCTCATAACTAATTTAGTCAATATACTAAAATCACCACATAAATAAATAAGTAAATATATAAATCTAATAATATATTTTAAAGTTTTAGTATGTCAACAAACATGAAATTGATTAGTTTGTTTTTGTAAAATCGATTTGACAATGTATGAAAGTTTTATATTTTAATTAACATATATAAAATATAAATTAATTAATAGCTTTAATATGTCAACGCAGATGAATTTGATTAGTATAAAATCAGGTTGACAAAATCTAAAAGTTTTATATTACTAATTTGCCGGAAACTACATCTATCTTGCTTTCATGTCAATACTGATACCAGTGGCGGAACCAAGATTATTTTTCATCGGGGCAAAAAAAAATTAAAACCGTTGCAATTTTTTGAGCAAAATATGAATGTTTTTAGACAAAATATGAAGGTTTTTGGGCAAAATTTGAGGGTTTGTGGGCAAAATTTGAAGGTTTGGGGGCAAAATTTTGATATTTTTGAGCAAAATTTGAAGGTTTTGAGGTAAAATTTGGAGATTTTAGAGCAAAATTTGAAGGTTTTGAGATAAAATATAGAGGTTTTGAGACAAAAAAAAAAAAAAAAAAAAAAAATTTTCACCTGAGCCAAAGTCGAAAAATCCAAAATTTTTCTACTAAAATTTAAAAATCGACTGAAGGCCCCCACTTAAGTCCGCCCCTGGGTTAACTGTTACTCTACTATTTATTTTAGTATTTTTATTTTTATTGGGAAAATGTTTTAATAAAGCATCATGTTTTCTTCTCTTCAGATGGGTTACCATTGTTGATTGTGGTCCTTTTCAATGACTCGTGAAATTGCGGAAAGCGTATGAACGATCATAACGACATGAACTTGTATTGACTGAGTTAATTATGTTATTAAGCTTGCTTTAATCGTATATATAAGCTCCAAACAACGGTTTAGTTTCACTTAAATGTATTTTATGTATTTTGGTGTCATCTGCCATAGGCCCATAGCCCATATGCCGACTCATTGAATTATTTTTTGGATTAATTTGCATAACGTGACTTATCAGAAATTATAACAAGTCGGTAATTTTATATATATATATATATATATATATATATATATATATATATATATATATATATATATATATATATATATATATATATATATATAAGGAGAGATTGACCAACGTGTTACGTAAATAATATTTAGCTCTATATTCTAAACTTCAAAAACTTATTATTAATTTTTTTTATACAGATAGATAGATAGATAGATAGATAGATAGATAGATGATGATGTCATGCTAACGCTATGCTAACGTCAACGTCTTACAAAATATGCATAAGAAAATCGAAAATTATCAAAATATGTCCGCTGATGAAAAGTACCAAACGTCACCTGTTCAGTAGGTAAAATGACATTGTTGTTGGCACCATTTAGTATATTTATAAATAAATATAAACATAAATATAAATATAGGAAAGGGTATAAACTAAAGATTTGCTAAGACCTACTAATTATGCTTCTATTCAAGCCATATAAGTTTTCAAAATTATATTATGTAGCAATTATATAGATGCATTTAAGAGTTTCATAGAATTATATATCCTAAAGTCATTAAAACTTATATTCTCTAACAATTATCAGCAAATGGCTATTATGTAGAAGCATCGAGTGTTTTGGCCGTTTCAATTATTGTAGTTGTTTGTATTCATTTGCGTTGATCTTCAATGTTATAAGATTTTGATCATGTGCATCATATATGTTGTTCATGCATGTAGATTTATTTTTTATTTTAAACGGTAATTCAAGCTTGTTAATCTACTCAAACAAATTGTATGATCTATTCAAACACATTAAAAGAAACTGTATCATGTGTAACGTTTAGATCTTCGGACTAATTAAGTCACAATTTTTTTCTGAAAAAAGTAAGTCATTAAAAATGACAGATTTTGATAAATGCATCTAAATTAGTTAGATACAATTAAAAAAAATAAAAATTGGATGTATCAATTCAATGGATAATGATTCAATACTATAATGGACAATTTTAATGAATAGGCCTAATATTCTAACTAAAGAAAGAAGCCCAACTAGCTCAGCTGAGCCCATTAACAAAAAGATCACACCGGATCAGGAATGTACCTAAATGGACTAAGGATTACCAGTTAAGGAAGGGGCAAAGTAGTTTATTTGTTAAACACGTGTCATTAGCTACTGCAATTGGTTGTTAAGACGTTAGTTGTTAGAACAGAATAGGGCATCATCATCAATTGTAAAGAACAACGAATTTTTCAATCAATAAACTCTTCTTTCAATTTTCAATTCTGGAGAATTAGTGCATCTTGAATTAGGACGTATCAATTTAACCATGATTAACAACACGTAACTAATGAAATTTACAGCTCATATGCTCATATTCGTAGATTAAAATAAGTGGTTCTTAGAGTTAATAGTAAATATTTTTTTATTCGATTCCCGCCTATACAAGTGTTGGTCCAACTACGCTTTCTTGTACAAGGATGAAATGCGCATTTAGTTCGAGTGTTAGGAAGAGAGGATCGCCTGGACGTTGGGAGATACAAATTTGAGAGAAAAATAACTCTATTACTAACAAGAATAGATTACACGAGTATTTACAAAACTCTAAAAAATAACTCTCAAACTCACACACACTCTCAAGGTTGTGATTACACTTCTCTGAGTGATTTGGGATGATTTACAACTGAGGTTTACACCTCTATTTATAGCTAAGATCTTATAGCGGTAGATAGGTGTGAACGAGGAAGGTGACGTGTGAACGTGGAAGGTTGGCGGCCGTCACCGTTTTCAACTTTGCTACTTCCACATGGTGTTCAAAGAATGCTACTTTGAACATCTAGAAGGTGTGCTTCTAGATTGTAGGCTGGAAACCTTCAATTCTCCCCCTCCAGCCGAATCCACGAACATTCCAGTTATGTCTCTGCATAACTCCAATTTCTCTCGAGTCACCACCTTTGTCAACATATCCGCAAGATTCTCCTTTGTATGGATCTTCACTAGTCTCAACAGTTGTCGATCAATTACCTCGCGTATCCAATGATAGCGAATATCAATATGTTTTGTACGGGAATGGTACATGGAGTTCTTGCTCAAATCTAGAGCACTCTGACTGTCACAATATACTTTGTACTCCTTTTGCTTGATTCCAAATTCTTGGAGATAACGCTTTAACCACAACATTTCTTTTCCAGCTTCTGCGGCAGCAATATACTCTGCTTCAGTTGTGGATAATGCAACACATTTATGTAGTCTTGACTGCCATGAAACAGCTCCCCATGCAAAAGTGTAAATGAATCATGAAGTAGATTTCCTACTATCAGGATCTCCGGCCATATCCGCATCTGTATAGCCTTCCAAGATTGGATCAGCTCCCCCGTAACAAAGACATAACTTCGTTGTTCTTTTAAGATATCTGAGAATCCATTTTACCGCCTCCCAATGCTCTTTCCCAGGGTTGGAGAGAAAACGACTCACTGTTCCCACTTCGTGAGCAATATCGGGCCTTGTACACACCATTGCATACATCAAACTTCAAACTGCTGAAGAATATGGTACTGAAGACATCTCCCCGATCTCTTCCTTGGATGAGGGACAAGAACTCTTGCTTAACTTGAAATGGTTGGCTAATGGAATGCTAACAGGTTTGGCATTGTTCATATTGAAACGTTAAAGCACTCGTTCAATATACTTCTCCTGAGATAGCCATAACCTTTTATTCTTCCTGTCTCGGGTTGTGTATTAATGCAACGAACGAAGGTAATTGCTTATGCGTCTAGACAATTGAAGATTCAAGAGCAGAATTATACGACGCATGATTTGGAATTAGGCGCGGTTGTTTTTGCATTAAAGACTTGGAGACACTACTTATATGGAGTCAAAAGTATTATATATACCGACCACAAAAGTCTTCAACACATATTTAATCAGAAACAACTGGACATTAGGCAGCGCGGGTGGATTGAATTGTTGAATGATTACGACTTTGAGATTCGTTACCACCCGGGAAAGGCGAATGTGGTAGCCGACGCTTTGAGCAGAAAGGACAGAGAACCCATTCGAGTAAAAGCTATGAATATAATGATTCACAATAACCTTACTACTCAAATAAAGGAGGCGCAACAAGGAGTTTTAAAAGAGTGAAATTTAAAGGATGAAATACCCAAAGGATCAGAGAAGCATCTTAATATTTGGAAAGACGGAACCCGGTATAGGGCTGAAAGAATTTGGGTACCAAAATTTGGAGATATGAGAGAAATGGTACTTAGAGAAGCTCATAAAACCAGATACTCAATACACCCTGGAACGGGAAAGATGTACAAGGATCTCAAGAAATATTTTTGGTGGCCGGGTATGAAAGCCGATGTTGCTAAATATGTAGGAGAATGTTTGACGTGTTCTAAGGTTAAAGCGGAACATCAGAAACCATCAGGTCTACTTCAACATCCCGAAATCCCGGAATGGAAATGGGAAAACATTACCATAGATTTCATCACTAAATTGCCAAGGACTGCAAGTGGTTTTGATACTATTTGGGTAATAGTTGATCGTCTCACCAAATCAGCACACTTCCTGCCAATAAGAGAAGATGACAAGATGGAGAAGTTAGCACGACTGTATTTGAAGGAAGTCGTCTCCAGACATAGAATACCAATCTCTATTATCTCTGATAGGGATGGCAGATTTATTTCAAGATTCTGGCAGACATTACAGCAAGCATTAGGAACTCGTCTAGACATGAGTACTGCCTATCATCCACAAATTGATGGGCAGAGCGAAAGGACGATACAAACGCTTGAAGACATGCTACGAGCATGTGTTATTGATTTCGGAAACAGTTGGGATCGACATCTACCGTTAGCAGAATTTTCCTACAACAACAGCTACCATTCAAGCATTGAGATGGGGCCGTTTGAAGCACTTTATGGTTGAAAATGCAGGTCTCCGATTTGTTGGAGTGAAGTGGGGGATAGACAGATTACGGGTCCGGAGATAATACAAGAAATTACCGAGAAGATCATCCAAATTCAACAACGGTTGAAAACCGTCCAAAGTCGACAAAAAAGCTACGCCGACATTAAAAGAAAAGATATAGAATTTGAAATTGGAGAGATGGTCATGCTAAAGGTTGCACCTTGGAAAGGCGTTGTTTGATTTGGTAAATGAGGGAAATTAAATCCAAGGTATATAGGATCATTCAAGATTATTGATCGTGTCGGACCAGTAGCTTACCGACTTGAGTTACCTCAACAACTCGCGGCTATACATAACACTTTCCACGTCTCGAATTTGAAGAAATGTTTTGCTAAAGAAGATCTCACTATTCCATTAGACGAAATCCAAATCAACGAAAAACTTCAATTCATCGAAGAACCCGTCGAAATAATGGATCGTGAGGTTAAAAGACTTAAACAAAACAAGATACCAATTGTTAAGGTTCGATGAAATGCTCGTAGAGGACCCGAGTTCACCCGGGAACGAGAAGATCAGATGAAGAAGAAATACCCGCACTTACTTCCAGAAGATACGTCAACACCTCCAACTGCTTAAAATTTCGGGACGAAATTTATTTAACGGGTAGGTACTGTAGTGACCCGAACTTTTCCATGATTATATATATTAAATGAAATTGTTATGTACATGATTAAGTGTTTCCAACATGTTAAGCAAACAAACTTGTTAAGACTTGATTAATTGAAATAGGTTTCATATAGACAATTGACCACCCAAGTTGACCGGTGATTCACGAACGTAAAAACTTGTAAAAACTATATGATGACATATATATGATTATATATATAGTTAACATGATATTATGATAAGTAAGTATCTCATTAGGTATTTTAACAATGAGTTATATACATAAAATTGAGTTTATTGAATTAAGAAACTCGAAACGATATATATATATATATATATATATATATATATATATATATATATATATATATATATATATATATATATATAACGATTATCGTTATAACAACGTCTTACCAAATACATATGAATCATATTAAGATATTGATACACTATGTTTAATCATGATAAATGATAAGTAAACATGTCATTAAGTGTATTAACAATGAACTACATATGTAAAAACAAGACTACTTACTTAATGATTTCGAAACGAGACATATATGTAACGATTATCGTTGTAACAACATTTAACTGTATATATATCATACTAAGATATATTAATATATCATAAGTTTGATTTTTATGCAGAGAATCTATCTCATACTGCATTGCGAGCAACCATTTTTCTTTATCCTTATGAGTTACTGCTTCATGAAAACTCTCTGGTTCTCCATCTTCAGTAAGTAGAAGGTACTCGGATTCTAGATATCTACTTGATGGAATCCGACCTCGTTCAGATCTACAAACTTCTGGAACATTCTGAGGAGATCCACCATCATCTTGGCCTTGTGATGTTTCTGGAACGTCTGGCAGATGGGGTTGTGGCTCCCCCTGCTCAGCACCGTCATCATTATCTTCTACTTCTAGCATTTCTTCGTGCACTGAAAATTCATTTCTCATGAATGATTTCGTTGTTGCCTCTGGCACATGAGCAGCAACATTTGTCTTCTGAGATATTGTGGGCTTTTCAAT
This sequence comes from Rutidosis leptorrhynchoides, assembly GCF_046630445.1. Taxonomy (NCBI): domain Eukaryota; kingdom Viridiplantae; phylum Streptophyta; class Magnoliopsida; order Asterales; family Asteraceae; genus Rutidosis; species Rutidosis leptorrhynchoides. The sequence continues at coordinate 127,504,916 of NC_092339.1, forward strand.
ATCTTCTATTGTCTGGCTTTCATGAAACACAACGTCCCTACTTCTGATCACCTTTTTCTCCTTTGGATCCCATAATCTGTATCCAAATTCTTCATCTCCATAGCCTATGAATATACATGGAGTGGTTCTTGCATCCAGCTTCTGCCTGAGCTCCTTGGATACATGTGCGTATGCCAAACATCCAAATACTCTTAAGTGAGAGTATGATGGATCCTTTCCAGATCAAAGTTTCTCCGAAACTTCAAAATTCAGAGGCACTGATGGAGATCGGTTGATCAAGTAACATGCGACTCTGACTGCTTCTCCCCAGAATGGCTTTGGCAGCTTAGCCATACTGAGCATGCTCCAAACACGTTCCATGATTGTTCGGTTCATTCTTTCTGCTATACCATTGTGTTGAGGGGTACGTGGAACTATCTTCTCATGTCGGATGCCATATGATCTGCAATAGGCATCGAACTGCCTGGAAGAGTATTCACCACTGTTGTCGGATCGAAGACACTTTAACTTCTTTCCTGTCTCACGTTCTACCATGACATGAAACTGTTTGAAGTAATCAAACACATGGTCCTTCGTTTGCAAGAAATATACACACACCTTTCGAGAAGTATCATCGATAAACGTCAGAAAATATCGATTGCCGCCAATTGATTCAACCTCTAAGGGACCGCAAACATCAAAGTGTACCAGACTGAGTAACTCTGATTTTCTCGTTGAAGAGGAATTAAACGAGACTCTATGCTTCTTACCAAACAGACAATGATTGCAAGGATCTAGTGCAGCATCCTTGTCTACATTGATAAGTGTAGTGACCCGAACTTTTCCATGTTTATATATATTAAATGAAATTGTTATTTACATGATTAAGTGTTTCCAACATGTTAAGCAATCAAACTTGTTAAAACTTGATTAATTGAAATAGGTTTCATATAGACAATTGACCACCCAAGTTGACCGGTGATTCACGAACGTTAAAACTTGTAAAAACTATATGATGACATATATATGATTATATATATAGTTAACATGATATTATGATAAGTAAGTATCTCATTAGGTATTTTAACAATGAGTTATATACATAAAATTGAGTTTATTGAATTAAGAAACTCGAAACGATATATATAACGATTATCGTTATAACAACGTCTTACTAAATACATATGAATCATATTAAGATATTGATACACTATGTTTAATCATGATAAATGATAAGTAAACATGTCATTAAGTGTATTAACAATGAACTGCATATGTAAAAACAAGACTACTAACTTAATGATTTCGAAATGAGACATATATGTAACGATTATCGTTGTAACAACATTTAACTGTATATATATCATACTAAGATATATTAATATATCATAATATCATGATAATGTAATAATTTAACATCTCTTTAGATATAATAAACAATGGGTTAACAACATTTAACAAGATCGTTAACCTAAAGGTTTCAAAACAACATTTACATGTAACGACTAACGATGACTTAACGACTCAGTTAAAATGTATATACATGTAGTGTTTTAATATGTATTCTTACACTTTTGAAAGACTTCAATAAACTTATCAAAATACTTCTACTTAACAAAAATGCTTACAATTACATCCTCGTTCAGTTTCATCAACAATTCTACTCGTATGCACCCGTATTCGTACTCGTACAATACACAGCTTTTAGATGTATGTACTATTGGTATATACATTCCAATGATTAGCTCTTAGCAGCCCATTTTAGTCACCTAACTCATGTGGGAACCATCATTTGGCAACTAGCATGAAATATCTCATAAAATTACAAAAATATTAGTAATCATTCATGACTTATTTACAAGTAAATAAAATTACACATCCTTTATATCTAATCCATATACCAACGGCCAAAAACACCTACAAACACTTTCATTCTTCAATTTTCTTCATCTAATTGATCTCTCTCAAGTTCTATCTTCAAGTTATAAGTGTTCTTCATAAATTCTATAAGTTCTAGTTTCATAAAATCAAGAATACTTCCAAGTTTGCTAGCTTACTTCCAATCTTGTAAAGTGATCATCCAACCTCAAGAAATCTTTCTTATTTATAGTAAAAAATCTTTCTAATACAAGGTAATACTCATATTCAAACTTTGATTCAATTTCTATAACTATAACAATCTTATTTCGAGTGGAAATCTTACTTGAACTTGTTTTCGTGTCATGATTCTACTTCAAGAACTTTCAAGCCATCCAAGGATCCTTGGAAGCTAGATCTATTTTTCTTATTTCCAGTAGGTTTACCTACTAAAATTAAGGTATTAATGATGTTCATAACATCATTCGATTCATACATATAAAACTATCTTATTCGAAGATTTAAACTTGTAATCACTAGAACATAGTTTAGTTAATTCTAAACTTGTTCGCAAATAAAGTTAATCCTACTAACTTGACTTTTAAAATCAACTAAACACATGTTCTATATCTATATGATATGCTAACTTAATGATTTAAAACCTGGAAACACGAAAAACACCGTAAAACCGGACATACGCCGTCGTAGTAACACCGCGGGCTGTTTTGGGTTTGATAATTAAAAACTATGATAAACTTTGATTTAAAAGTTGTTCTTCTGGGAAAATAATTTTTCTTATGAACATGAAACTATCCAAAAATCATGGTTAAACTCAAAGTGGAAGTATGTTTTTCAAAATGGTCATCAAGACGTCGTTCTTTCGACTGAAATGACTACCTCTTACAAAAACGACTTGTAACTTATATTTCCGACTATAAGCCTATACTTTTTCTGTTTAGATTCATAAAATAGAGTTCAATATGAAACCATAGCAATTTGATTCACTCAAAACGGATTTAAAACGAAGAAGTTATGGGTAAAACAAGATTGGATATTTTTTGATTGTTGTAGCTACGGAAAATATTGTAACAATTCTATACAAATCATATCCTATGTAACTTATATTGTATTATACATGTATTCTAATATATTATGTAATCTTGGGATACCATAGACACGAATACAATGTTTTGACATATCATATCGACCCATCAATATATATATATTTCAGAACAACGATAGACACTCTATATGCAGTAATGTTGGAGTTAGCTATACAGGGTTGAGGTTGATTCCAAAATATTATATACTTTGAGTTGTGATCTAGCCTGAGGCTTGTATATACGAGGTCGTGGATTGATTCAAGATATAATATATTGCTTTATTTCTGTACATCTAACTGTGGACAACTAGTTGTAGGTTACTAACGAGGACAGTTGACTTAATAAACTTAAAACAGTAAAACGTATTAAAAATGTTGTAAATATATTTTGAACATACTTTGATATATATGTACATATATGTTATATGTTCGTGAATCGACCAGTGGCCAAGTCTTATTTCCCGACGAAGTAAATCTGTGAAAGTGAGTTATAGTCCCACTTTTAAAATCTAATATTTTTGGGATGAGAATACATGCAGCTTTTTGAATGTTTTACAAAATAGACACAAGTACATGAAACTACTTTCTATGGTTGAACGATCGAAGCCGAATATGCCCCTTTTTACTTGGTAACCTAAGAATTAGTAAACCAGTCTACTAATTGACGCGAATCCTAAAGATAGATCTATTGAGCTCAACAAACTCCATCCGTTGTAGCGGATGCTTTAGTACTTCGAGTTTTTATATCATGTCCGATGGATGTCCCGGAATGATGGGGATATTCTTATATGCATCTTGTTAATGTCGGTTACCAGGTGTTCACCATATGAATTATTTTTATCTCTATGTATGGGATGTATATTGAAATATGAAATCTTGTGGTCTATTATTATGATTTGATAATATATAGGTTAAACCTATAACTCACCAACATTTTTGTTGACGTTTTAAGCATGTTTATTCTCAGGTGATTATTAAGAGCTTCCGCTGTTGCATACTAAAATAAGGACAAGATTTGGAGTCCATGCTTGTATGATATTATGTAAAAACTGCATTCAAGAAACTTATTTTTGATGTAATATATATTCTTATTGTAAACCATTATGTAATGGTCGTGTGTAAATGGTATATTTTAGATTATCATTATTTGATAATCTACGTAATGCTTTTTAAACCTTTATCGATAAAATAAAGGTTATGGTTGTTTTAAAAATGAATGCAGTCTTTGAAAAACGTCTCATATAGAGGTCAAAACCTCGCGACGAAATCAATTAATATGGAACGTTTATAATCAATATGAACGGGACATTTCAGTTGGTATCCGAGCGTTGGTCTTAGAGAACCAGAAATTTGCATTAGTGTGTCTTATCGAGTTTGTTAGGATACATTAGTGAGTCTGGACTTCGACCGTGTTTTCTTTAAAAACGTTTGCTTAACACTTTTGTTGGAAACTATATATTATTAACATGTAAATATTATGTGATATATTAACCTCTTAATGTGTTTGATATTGTGTGATAGATGTCTACCGCTAGTACAAATCCCATCGACTCACCTAATAATAATGAAGAGTCGAATATAATTTGGGAAGATTCACAAATTCCCGAAGAGGAACCGGAAGAAGAGGAACCGGAAGAAGAGGAACCGGAAGAAGAGGAACCGGAAGAGGAGGAACCAAAAGAGGAGGAACCGGAAGAAAAGGAACCAGAAGAAGAGGAATCAGAAGAGGAGGAACAGAGGAGGAACCGGAAGAAGAAGAGGTTCCGGAGGAAGAAATATTGATACCTACAATAAATCGATTAAATAAAAGAAAATCATCAACCAACGGACCAAAGTTAAAATTGGTCAATGGTGTTTCCGCCGAGGAAGCAAAATATTGGAAAGATTATCAATTTTCCGATGAATCGGATCCCGATGAGGATTCCGATGATGTTATAGAAATTACCTCGACCCAATTTAATAAAGCAAAAGAAAATAATAAGGGAAAAGGTATAAAAATAGAGAAACCTGATTCCAACCCCGATGAACTTTATATGTATCGGCAACGTCCGTATTTCCTAAATTGTAACAATAACCCGGGAACCTCTAAACCACCAGGTTTTTCTAAACCATTGTGAAAAACGACGGCTCGTATTAGAGGAACACCATATATCCCTAGAAAATTAGGAAAACGAACCAAGTCCGAAGAAGAAGAAACCAGTGATTCAGATTAGAGGGTTGTAATCATGTTGTGTATTATATGTATTGTAGTGTGCTTGTACTTTTATGTTCTATGTAAAAATTACTTGTATTATTTAGTAATTATCTTTTACGAATCTAATCCTTGTCTATTTTACAGTATAAAAAACAAAATGGACGTTAAGGGTAGACAACCGAATATTTTAGAAGACCTACCAGAGGATATGATTGAGAAAATCTTGTCTAGAGTCGGTCAGAATTCATCAGCACATTTAGTTATGGCGAAATTAACTTGTCAAACATTTAAAAGACTTTCCAGAAATGCCTTAGTTTATAAAAGGCTTTCCTTTGATAGGTGGGGTATATCACATTGGGGATACCGTAAGTTACGCCGTGTTTTCTTTAAAGCGTTAAATGCGGGGAACCCAAATGCAATTTTACGCTACGGGTTAAGAACCTATTTTGACTCAACATATCCCAACATAGGATTTCGTGAGTTAGATAGAGCTTCTAACATGCAACATAAAGAAGCATGTTATACTTACGGGTTAGTGATGTTCGCTTCTTACCAAAGTGAGAAAAGAAACATCGGATTACAACTTTTAAATAAAACCTTCCCACAAGTGACGGATTCAGTAATTGGGGTGAGAAACAAGGTTTTTAGATTATTACGGGGCTGTTGGACATTACGAAACCCTCGTCCTTTTGACGACATTACAACATGCTGCCTAGCCAATGGTCATAACGGTTACTTTCCACAAGATCAAGGATGGGAAGTCGTCTTAGTAAAACCTGAATGCATGACTTGTTTCTGGACTTATGAATTACGTGTCTTTATTTCTTTTGCTGAACAACTTGCGTATTAACTAAAATTGCCTTCATAGCTGCCGAGTAGCAAAGTTATTATGTGCTATATTTCATCCTATATGTTTAATAGCGGTATTGTAAGTTTGTAAAATATTGTATAAAGTTTGAACGCGAAATATTATTGTAATAAGTTTTTCATATAGAATCGTAGTAGTTGAATTGTATAATAGCTACTAAGTATAAACATAACGGGTAGGTACTACCCGAATTAAAACTATAAAATGCTAATATGAAGAAAAAGCTTTTATAAATAAGTTCATATTATGCTATGAAATACTATTGACTACTCTTAAATTCTATATGATTAACTCAATTCTTTTGGCTATTTTTGAAGGAAATGGCACCGGCGACTCGTCAGAACTTGAACATGAGTGAGGAAGATTTCTGTGTTTTCCTTGCTGCGAACATAGCCGCAGTGCAGGCTACGATACAAAATAACAATAACTTTAGATCTAGCAGTGGAACTAATTCCGCAAGAAATCGTGTAGGATGCTCCTACAAAGAATTCACTGCCTGCAAACCTTTGGAATTTGATGGAACCGAAGGATCAATTGGATTGAAACGGTGGACCGAGAAGGTCGAATCGGTGTTTGCCATAAGTAAGTGTACTGAAGAGGACAAAGTTAAGTACGCTACGCATACCTTCACAGGTACGGCGTTAACATGGTGGAATACCTATCTCGAACAGGTAGGACAAGATGCTGCTTACGCACTACCATGGTCAGCATTCAAGCAATTGATGAACGAGCAGTATCGTCCCAGAAACGAGGTCAATAAGCTCAAGGTAGAGCTTAGAGGATTACGAACACAAGGTTTCGATATCACCATGTACGAACGACGATTCACAGAATTGTGCCTATTGTGTCCCAGAACGTTCGAAGACGAAGAAGAGAAGATCGACGCATTTGTAAAAGGGTTACTGGAAAGAATTCAAGAAGATGTGAGTTCACACGAGCCCGCCTCCATACAAAAGGCAAGTCGAATGGCTCATAAATTAGTGAACCAGATCGAAGGAAGGATTAAAGAGCAGGCGACCGAAGAGGCTAACATGAAACAAGTCAAGAGAAAGTGGGAAGAAACCAATGACAAGAGTCACCAATACAACAACAACAATCACAACCACAATCGCAATAACTATCCCAATAACCGCAACATCAATCGCAACATCAATTTCAACAAACGTCCCAACAATAACTACAATAACCGTCCCAATAACAATAACAACAACAACAACAACAACAACAACAACAACAACAACAATAACAACAATGCCAACAACAATCTCAATAACAACAATGGCAATAAAAACCAAAAACAGCCATGCCAAAGATGTGAAGAGCATCACCTGGGGTTCTGCACGATATTTTGCAACAGGTGTAAAAGAAATGGTCATAGCGCGAAGAAGTACGAAATCTACGGACCAATGCATAACAGAACTAAAGGAACAAATAATGTCGGAACCAATAACACCGCCATAGTTTGTTTTGGATGTGGAAAACTGGGCCACTTTAGTAGAAATTGCCCGAATCAGGGGAATACTAATGGGCAGGGCCGCGGAAGAGTTATCAATATTAATACGGCAGAAGCGCAGGAAGACCCAGAGCTTGTTACGGGTACGTCTCTCATTGACAATAAATCTGCTTATGTTTTATTTGATTCGGGTGCGGATAGAAGCTATATGAGTAGAGATTTTTGTGCTAAACTAAGTTGTTCACCGACACCCTTGGATAATAAATTTTTACTCGAATTAGCAAACGGTAAATTAATTACAGCAGATAATATATGTCGGATCGAGAAATTAAACTGGTTAGCGAAACATTTAAGATTGACTTGATACCAGTAGAGTTAGGGAGTTTTGATGTGATAATCGGTATGGACTGGTTGAAAGAAGTGAAAGCAGAGATCATTTGTTACAAAAATGCAATTCGAATTATACGAGAAAAAGGAAAACCCTTAATGGTGTACGGATAAAAGAGCAACGCGAAGTTAAATCTTATTAGTAACCTGAAGGCACAAAAACTAATAAGAAAAGGTTGCTATGTTGTGCTAACACACGTCGAGAAAGTCAATTCCGAAGAAAAGAACATCAAAGATGTTCCCGTCGCAAAAGAATTTTCCGATGTATTTTCGAAAGAATTACCGGGACTACCTCCACACTGATCCGTTGAATTTCAAATAGACCTTGTACCGGGAGCTGCACCAATAGCTCGTGCTCTATACAGACTCGCACCCAGCGAAATGAAGGAACTTCAGAGCCAATTACAAGAACTTTTAGAGCGTGGTTTCATTCGACCAAGCACATCACCATGGGGAGCTCCTGTTTTGTTTGTCAAGAAGAAGTATGGTACATTTAGGTTATGTATCGACTATCGAGAGTTGAACAAACTTACCATCAAGAACCGCTACCCACTACCGAGAATCGACGACTTATTTTATCAACTACAAGGCTCATCGGTTTATTCTAAGATTGATTTAGGTTCTGGGTATCATCAAATGCGGGTGAAGGAGGATGATATTCCAAAGACTGCTTTTAGGACGCGTTACGGTCATTACGAGTTTATGGTTATGCCGTTTGGGTTGACTAACACATCGGCTGTGTTCATGGACCTCATGAACCGAGTGTGTGGACCATACCTTGACAAGTTTGTCATTGTTTTCATCGATGACATACTTATTTACTCAAAGAATGACCAAGAGCACGAAGAACATTTGAGAAAAGTGCTAGAGTTGTTAAGGAAATAAAAACTGTACGCTAAGTTTTCAAAGTGTGCATTTTGGTTGGAAGAAGTTCAATTCCTCGGTCACATAGTGAACAAAGAAGGTATTCAGGTGAATCCAGCAAAGATTGAAACCGTTGAAAAATGGAAAACCCCGAAAACTCCGAAGCATATACGCCAATTTTTAGGACTAGCTGGGTACTACAGAAGATTCATTCAAGATTTTTCCAGAATAGCAAAACACTTGACTGCATTAACGCATAAAGGGAGGAAATTTGAATGGAAGGATGAACAAGAGAAAGCGTTTCATTTGTTAAAGAAAAAGTTAACTACGGCACCTATATTATCATTACCTGAAGGGAATGGTGATTTTGTGATATATTGTGACGCTTCAAAGCAAGGTCTCAGTTGTGTATTAATGCAACGAACGAAGGTAATTGCTTATGCGTCTAGACAATTGAAGATTCACGAGCAGAATTATACGACGCATGATTTGGAATTAGGCGCGGTTGTTTTTGCATTAAAGACTTGGAGGCACTACTTATATGGGGTCAAAAGTATTATATATACCGACCACAAAAGTCTTCAACACATATTTAATCAGAAACAACTGAACATGAGGCAGCGCAGGTGGATTGAATTGTTGAATGATTACGACTTTGAGATTCGTTACCACCCGGGGAAGGCGAATGTGGTAGCCGACGCTTTGAGCAGAAAAGACAGAGAACCCATTCGAGTAAAAGCTATGAATATAATGATTCACAATAACCTTACTACTCAAATAAAGGAGAAGGAGTTTTAAAAGAGGGAAATTTAAAGGATGAAATACCCAAAGGATCAGAGAAGCATCTTAATATTTGGGAAGACGGAACCCGGTATAGGGCTGAAAGAATTTGGGTACCAAAATTTGGAGATATGAGAGAAATGGTACTTAGAGAAGCTCATAAAACCAGATACTCAATACACCCTGGAACGGGGAAGATGTACAAGGATCTCAAGAAACATTTTTGGTGGCCGGGTATGAAAGCCGATGTTGCTAAATACGTAGGAAAATGTTTGACGTGTTCTAAGGTCAAAGCGGAACATCAGAAACCATCAGGTCTACTTCAACAACCCGAAATCCCGGAATGGAAATGGGAAAACATTACCATAGATTTCATCACTAAATTGCCAAGGATTGCAAGTGGTTTTGATACTATTTGGGTAATAGTTGATCGTCTCACCAAATCAGCACACTTCCTGCCAATAAGAGAAGATGACAAGATGGAGAAGTTAGCACGACTGTATTTGAAGGAAGTCGTCTCCAGACATGAAATACCAATCTCTATTATCTCTTATAGGGATGGCAGATTTATTTTAAGATTCTGGCAGACATTACATCAAGCATTAGGAACTCGTCTAGACATGAGTACTGCCTATCATCCACAAACTGATGGGCAGAGCGAAAGGACGATACAAACGCTTGAAGACATGCTACGAGCATGTGTTATTGATTTCGAAAACAGTTGGGATCGACATCTACCGTTAGCAGAATTTCCCCACAACAACAGCTACCATTCAAGCATTGAGATGGCGCCGTTTGAAGCACTTTATGGTAGAAAGTGCAGGTCTCCGATTTGTTGGAGTGAAGTGGGGGATAGATAGATTACGGGTCCGAAAATAATACAAGAAACTACCGAGAAGATCATCCAAATTCAACAACGGTTGAAAACCGCCCAAAGTCGACAAAAGAGCTACGCCGACATTAAAAGAAAAGATATAGAATTTGAAATTGGAGATATGGTCTTGCTTAAGGTTGCACCTTTGAAAGGTGTTGTTCGATTTGGTAAATGAGGGAAATTAAATCCAAGGTATATAGGACCATTCAAGATTATTGATCGTGTCGGACCAGTAACTTACCGATTTGAGTTACCTCAACAACTCGCGGCTGTACATAACACTTTCCACGTCTCGAATTTGAATAAATATTTTGCTAAAGAAGATCTCACTATTCCATTAGACGAAATCCAAATCAACGAAAAACTTCAATTCATCGAAGAACCCGTCGAAATAATGGATCGTGAGGTTAAAAGACTTAAACAAAACAAGATACCAATTGTTAAGGTTCGATGAAATGCTCGTAGAGGACCCGAGTTCACCTGGGAACGAGAAGATCAGATGAAGAAGAAATACCCGCACTTATTTCCAGAAGATACGTCAACACCTCCAACTGCTTAAAATTTCAGGACGAAATTTATTTAACGGGTAGGTACTGTAGTGACCCGAACTTTTCCATGTTTATATATATTAAATGAAATTGTTATTTACATGATTAAGTATTTCCAACATGTTAAGCAATCAAACTTGTTAAGACTTGATTAATTGAAATAGGTTTCATATAGGCAATTGACCACCCAAGTTGACCGGTGATTCACGGACGTTAAAACTTGTAAAAACTATATGATGATATATATATGATTATATATATAGTTAACATGATATTATGATAAGTAAGTATCTCATTAGGTATTTTAACAATGAGTTATATACATAAAATTGAGTTTATTGAATTAAGAAACTCGAAACGATATATATAACGATTATCGTTATAACAACGTCTTACTAAATACATATGAATCATATTAAGATATTGATACACTATGTTTAATCATGATAAATGATAAGTAAACATGTCATTAAGTGTATTAACAATGAACTACATATGTAAAAACAAGACTACTAACTTAATGATTTCGAAACGAGACATATATGTAACGATTATCGTTGTAACAACATTTAACTGTATATATATCATACTAAGATATATTAATATATCATAATATCATGATAATGTAATAATTTAACATCTCTTTAGATATAATAAACAATGGGTTAACAACATTTAACAAGATCGTTAACCTAAAGGTTTCAAAACAACATTTACATGTAACGACTAACGATGACTTAACGACTTATTTAAAATGTATATAGATGTAGTGTTTTAATATGTATTCTTACACTTTTGAAAGACTTCAAGAAACTTATCAAAATACTTCTACTTAACAAAAATGCTTACAATTACATCCTCATTCAGTTTCATCAACAATTCTACTCGTATGCACCCGTATTCGTACTCGTACAATACACAGCTTTTAGATGTATGTACTATTGGTATATACACTCCAATGATCAGCTCTTAGCAGCCCATGTTAGTCACCTAACGCATGTGGGAACCATCATTTGGCAACTAGCATGAAATATCTCATAAAATTACAAAAATATTAGTAATCATTCATGACTTATTTACAAGTAAACAAAATTACACATCCTTTATATCTAATCCATATACCAACGGCCAAAAACACCTACAAACACTTTCATTCTTCAATTTTCTTCATCTAATTGATCTCTCTCAAGTTCTATCTTCAAGTTATAAGTGTTCTTCATAAATTCTATAAGTTCTAGTTTCATAAAATCAAGAATACTTCCAAGTTTGCTAGCTTACTTCCAATCTTGTAAAGTGATCATCCAACCTCAAGAAATCTTTCTTATTTACAGTAAGAAATCTTTCTAATACAAGGCAATACTCATATTCAAACTTTTATTCAATTTCTATAACTATAACAATCTTATTTCGAGTGGAAATCTTACTTGAACTTGTTTTCGTGTCATGATTCTACTTCAAGAACTTTCAAGCCATCCAAGGATCCTTTGAAGCTAGATCTATTTTTCTCATTTCCAGTAGGTTTACCTACTAAAATTAAGGTAGTAATGATGTTCATAACATCATTCGATTCATACATATAAAACTATCTTATTCGAAGATTTAAACTTGTAATCACTAGAACATAGTTTAGTTAATTCTAAACTTGTTCGCAAATAAAGTTAATCCTTCTAACTTGACTTTTAAAATTAACTAAACACATGTTCTATATCTATATGATATGCTAACTTAATGATTTAAAACCTGGAAACACGAAAAACATCGTAAAACCGGACATACGCCGTCGTAGTAACATCGCGCGCTGTTTTCGGTTTGATAATTAAAAACTATGATAAACTTTGATTTAAAAGTTGTTCTTCTGGGAAAATGATTTTTCTTATGAACATGAAACTATATCCAAAAATCATGGTTAAACTCAAAGTGAAAGTATGTTTTTCAAAATGGTGACTAACTAGGGTTTTCAAAGTATTAAATTATGTTTATGAGCTTAAATTGGTTAGTTGAATTACTAGCACACTTATATAAATGTAAATGGGTATCGAGTGGGTTAGTGGATGATCCGAAATGGGTGTATTGACTTTTAAGTGGTCAAATGGGTCATAATGGACCTAAGATGGTTAGTGTATGTGTAAGATGCATAGACCTTGTGTTGAAAAGTGTTTTAAGACCTAATTTGGAAAATTTTAGGGTTTTGGTTATGATTGACCCAAATATTAGGGTTAAGGGTGCAAATGGGTCGAGATTGCACCATGGGTCAAAATGACTATAGAATGGAGTTTGAGTTGGTCGACCAACTTGAGTTTGTGATTGATATTATGTATAATGTAATAGGTACGTTACATTGAAGATTTCCGAGCTTGTCTATCTCTCACCAAGACTTTGAGGTGAGTGGAAAATCTATATATGTATGTATATGATTTACGTGCCGTATTAATGGTGTCACATAACCGTTTTGTGACCATAGTTGTGAGACATAGCCGTTTTGTCCACGTTTTATATTTATGCACATAGCCGTGTTTGTGCATATAGTGGCGAGTAATAGCCGTGTTTTACTCCCACATTATTATCCAAGTTATTGTGCACATAGCCGTGTTTGTGCACATTATTGTGAGTAATAACCATGTTTTACTCACACGTTGATCAAGTGATGCCATAGCCATTTTTGGGAACACTTGGGGGTGATGCCATAGCCGTTTTTGGAACACCTCGGGGGTTAGCATACCATAGCCGTTATTGGGAGCTAACGGTTGTTATGAACATCGATGACTTGTTTAGCGAAGTCATTCCCTTGCGAAGATATTGGTTAACCATGGTGTATAGTTGTTGACGTTAGCATTTAATTATTATTATGAAAATTATGCTATTGATGTTGCTAGTTATACGAACTGACGATACTAGCTTGTTTATTGAGACGTTATGCGTTTGTATGCGTTATATGATATCGTGGATGCAAGTAGGTAAGTTTTATATGCATGTATATATTTATTCTACTCACTAAGCGTTAGCTTACCCTCTCGTTGTTTACCATTTTATAGGTTCTGGCGTGGATAAGGGTAAGGGCATACGGTTGGATTAGAGATCCCGCTTGTTAGGGGACGCCTTTTGGATGTGTTAGCTTTGGGAGTTCGACCGTGACTTGGGTAGTTTAATCCCAAACACCATGCTCATCGTGTCGTTTGGTACTTAAACTTTTTGGTGGTCGAAACTCACGTTATGTATTAAACTCGTAAAACGGCTAAAGTGGGCCCCGTTTTGTAAAACTTATTTTATGTTTGAATTGTGTTAGTTTTACATGTTTGAATATGTTGTTAAAAGCGAATTGTATAATTATGTCGGGAAGTGGCCGATCTTTTTCGCGTTTCATGACTTTTGGGACAGACCAGTTGGCGCACTGCGCGGCCATATGGCGCGCCGCGCCATATGCTTTTCCAGCAAAAAAAAAAATTGTTGTTATTTTTACGCTGGTTGTTCGTGGTTTGGTTTGGGTTATTACAATATTAGTAATGCGGATATTATTAATATATTATTGTGTTGTGATAATAATTCTCGCGTGTGTTTTTATCGCGTAGAATTTTGTTTGTGTTTGCTTATATCATCGAGCGAGGCGGTCGTTGTACTAACAAGTTGATACGGCGTGCATGCGTAATATGGACTTGCAAACCTTATTACGGGTGCAAATCGTGTCTAATAAGTGATGTACGATGAGTATTTAGCAAGATGGGGCGGTGTTGTGCGTGTGGTTTATACGTTCGTGATCTAATCGTTTGCATTCCTTAGAATGAAAACGGAAGATGGATGCGGAACGAGTGAGCCTATTCACGAAGGGAATGATGAGTTAACGTTAAAGATTAAGGCCGTGTTTGAACAATATGTCTCGGTTTTCACCGGCAAAGTTAGGGAAGTAACCAAGGAGTTGGTTGAAGGACAAATGACGGAAATGGTCCGAGACCAAGTGACTAAAGTTGTAAAGGAAGAGTTTGAAAAGAGGTTTCCCAAACCTCGAGGTAGTGATGATGTAGATGTACTTGTAAGGTTAGGATTACATGGTGCTCATGGTAAGAGGGCACGAAATACGCCTGATGGCGTCAGGAATGTGAAGAAGAAGAGTAAGAAGGGTCACATGCTTACGTGTTATAAGTGTGGGGAACGAGGTCATTTGGCACAAGATTGTACGGTGGTGCCTTTAGGCTCGATCAGGTGTTTCATTTGCCGGATGGATGGGCACCGAAAGTCAGAGTGTTCCGAATCGCATGACGATCGGGTCAGGAGGTTAGAGCGTGAATACATGATGGGTAGTGGAGCGCGGAAGCCCAACAGCGCTACATCAGGTACTTTTAGTACGAAATTATATGTTGTTCGCTTGTAATAACATGCGGTAAGTGCGTAAGTCTTAGCTAAACTTTATTCTCCGTTGGAGATAATTCGTAGCGAGCGGAGGGTTTACGTTTATGGCTCCGGTTTGCTCTCAGTAGAGCGTATAAGTGGTGTGTTGTGCCTTGACTCTATGGTGCGAATCCTTGGGCGCTTAGGCATTTTGGTTGGTATCGGGTCGTTAAGCTTGTTCGAGTGAGACCCTTAAGGTTTTAATTGTGTTGTGCATGTTATTGATACGGGTGATGTTCCTAATGGAAGTACCCTAGGGTAACGTTTGATTGTCGGGCGAAAGGCGTAAGACTTGGTGTAACCAAGCATTCCTTAGTATTTGGGAAGTGTTTCTACCAAGCCATGGAAATGAGTTTTGGTGTTTGGATGCTAGTGCGTGTTCGCTCTCATGTTGAAGTTGATGACCCATGAGGTTCGACGGGTGGGATGAAACCCGAGAAATCGAGTGTTTCGGATCTCGATGTATGTTGGTAAAGGAGTCTACGTGACGCGACATTAGGTGCCTCTTTTATACCTACTAGCGTGGTGTTCGACTCCAATTATGTTGCGGTTACATTGTACTTAGGGTACCGAAGTGAAACCCTTAGTTACATGAGTAACTGGGTGAAGTTTGACAAGCTATAGCAATTGGATGATTGCGAGAGTGGAGTTGTGTAATTTGCGGTACACTTTTTGTTCGAAGTGTTAAGGATTGGTTGAAATCCTTTGTGTGCTCAAGATTGGAGCAAGATGTAGTGATGGGTCGTGTGAACCCAATTGTTGATAAAGTCTACCTTTGGTAGCAATGTACGGTTGTAAAAACTGCGGTTATGTAACATAGTTCCAAGTGGGGGAGTTACACCCCCGCACGAGGATGTCTTGGTGGGAGATTTCGGATGACGCTTTTAGTAAACGGAAACTTGTGTCGGGACCTAGATTTGGTCGATTGTGGTAGAGTACAATTTCGATTAAATTGTACTTATGATTTTGGATTTGAATTATCACCAAGGTTGTAATGTGGTAAATCTCGTTGAGAGATAATGGACGTGTTTGGCAAGCAAGGTGAAATCCCTCGGTTAAGGGATGTGTGTGTCGGATTCTCTTTTAGAGAATTATTGTTTTGTACCTATGTTTGATATAGGTGGTTCTTGCTCGATTGTGTGAATGGTTAGTGGTATCCGTTAGGATTCACTATGGCGTAGCAGAGCGCGATGTTACGCTACTCATTGTTCGAGGCCAAAAGGGATCGTTGACTGGTGAAGCATGACCTTCGGGGTCCTCTGACTTCATCATGAGATCATTGATTGGTGAAGCATGACCTTTGGGGTCCGCTGACTTCATCATGAGATCGTTGATTGGTGAAGCATGACCTTCAGTGTTCTCTAACTTCATCATGGGTGTAGTGTTATATCGATGAAGCATGACCGTTGACGGGGTCCGCTGACTTCATCCGGTGTTGAGATTTGGGAAGTGGGTCGCGTGTAGTTTTCTGCCAGCCTTCATGTTGTTGGATGTGTGATCTATTGGTTGTTTTATACGCCAATGGTGGGGTCGTAAGGACCACGTTGTGTGAACTAACGGTGGTTTTATACGCCGATGGTGGGGTCGTGGGGACCATGTCATGGGATTAGTGAGGCGATAGCCGTGTTTCGCTCACATGTTGTTACGGGTGTAACAATAGTCGATTTTTTGTGCACCTTGGGTTTAGCGTTGTCATAGTCGTTTTGGGCGCTTTTGGTTTTAGCCGTTGCTTATGATGTTAGGATAGTGGCGTATTGGTGGTATTGCGCACTACAAAGGATGTTTAGTGGTAAGTGTAATCCGTAAGGATTCATGTGGTTTGATCTTCAATGTTCGGATTGTTGACTTTAGGTTGAGACTTGGTCGCTTTTAGCGTTGTCCTTGGTAAAGGTACGCTAAGGAATTGATATCTCGGTACGAGATTGGTTGAGTTTTTCCCGATATGGGGAAAAGAGCAGGTTTTAGTGCTTGAATGGTGGTTTTGTTAAATCGCGGGTGACGATTTAGTTGTTAAAGGCGATTCATTGGGAAGGATGGCCTAAGAAAGTCGGATTGGAACATATGTTGAGGACCTTTGAGTGTAGGTCCGGATGGTTAAGTGACGAGGATCACGAGGACGTGATCGAGTTTAAGTGAGGGAGAGTTGTAAACCCAAATATTTATGGTACATAATGTATTTATGGTGTACGATGTGTGTATGAGGTGTACGAAGCATGTACGTGTTGCTTGCTCGAACGTCGAAGGAAACTGGACGTTGTCTGAAGTGACAAGGTGTGTACGTATCTTTTCAACCCCAAATAAAGTTTGTGTTGATGTTTCAAAGCCTTACCATTGGAAAGAAAATATTATTACGTTTCCAACGATATTTGATTCATCGAAAACGGAGCTACGGTCAAAAAGTTATGGCCAAAACAAGTTTCTGAAAACTGACCTGTAGGTTGGAGCGGCGCTCCACCATTTGGAGCGGCGCTCCGATCCCGTCTGATGCAATTTTCAGCTTTTTTAAAAGGTTTAAATGAGGGGTACTTTTGTCTTTTCACTAGGGGTCGGTTTGGGGTCATCAAAACTGATCCATTGATCATTTTGGATCACATTTCACCCACACAAACACTCTCTTCAAACCCTAGTGAGACAAACCCACTTTTAGTGAGAGAGAGCTTGATTTGAAGAAGAAGGAGTTGGATTCTCACCAAAGCTCGGGTTTTAAAGTTGTTCTACTCGTCAACGGCATCATTTTGGTGGTATTGGTACATTTCATCGGCGATTGCGGATTATTCGGTGGCATTCTTCAAGGCGACAAGGTGAGTGTTAATATCCTATATGCATATGTATGTGTAGGATGGGTGCGGGTCGGGTGAAGGGGTTCTCGGTTATAGAGCTCACTTCTCATGTAGGTGGAATTGTTGGACTTGTGTATAGGTCCAATTGGCACGGTTGTGCGTTTTGGTTGACTACCTTGGCGAGGTGCACACTTTGTGTGTACGTTATCACATGGGCGTGTGATGTGGATTATATAACCCCAATGGCGAAGGGTTAATATTGTGAGTGGAATATCTATGTATGTATGCATATGATTTAGTTGCCCGTAGTAATGGTGTCACATAGCCGTTTTTGTGACCATAGTTGTGGGACATAGCCGTTTTGTCCAATTGATAATTATGCACATAGCCGTGTTTGTGCATATGGTGGCGAGTAATAGCCGTGTTTTACTCCCACGTTGTTTCCCGTATTAATTGTTGCACATAGCCGTGTTTGTGCACATGATTGTGAGTAATAGTCGTGTTTTACTCACACATTGATCAAGTGATGCCATAGCCGTTTTTGGAACACTTGGGGGTGATGCCATAGCCGTTTTTGGAACACCTCAGGGGGTTAGCATGCCATAGCCGTGTTTGGAAGCTAACGGTTGTTATGAACATCGATGACTTGTTTCGCGAAGTCATTCCCTTGCGAAGATTTGGTTAACCGTGGTTATTGTGTTGTAAGCGTATGCAAATTATGTTATTCGAGATATATATATATATATATATATATATATATATATATATATATATATATATATATATATATATATATATATATATATATATATATATATATATATATATATATATATATATTGTATACGTATAATGTTGTATTGTCGTGATGTAGCTAACCCTCTGGGTGTAGCTTATTGGCATTGTTCACATCGTTGTTGGTAAACTTATATTTTGTTGATGTATCTTCAGCTCGTTGCTTAGTGATCTTACGGTATGCTTAGACTAGCTTGCCTTTATGCTTGGATGCCCCGGTATGCGGTATTTGGTTATTTGTGTGGCGTGTTCATTTTATGCATATATATGTATGTAGTATATTCTCACTCACTAAGCGTTAGCTTACCCTCTCGTTGTTGACATTTTTATAGATTACATGGATGCGGCGGCTCGGGTAAGTGTGGGAACTAGTGGACTCGCGTAGTTGCTTTAGAAGGCTTGCTTTTGGATTTGATTAGGATTGGGTAGCGTATCCCCAGTCGCCATGCTCGACTTTATTTTTTGTTAAAAATCATGTGGTTGAAAACTTGTATTTTGTACGAAAGTCGTAAAACGGCCGATATGGGCCCGGTCTCGTAAAACTCATTTTATTATTGGAACGTGTTAGTTTTAACTAATATAAAATGTTGTGAAAAGTGTTTGGTCTAAAAGTGTCAGGAAGCAAGAGATCTTTTTCGCAAAAAAGGAAAAGTTGGACAGGCCGTTTTGGCGCGCCGCGCCACTATGCTGTACAAATATATATATATATATATATTTTTGCATATTTCGATTGCATATGGGTTGGGTTGTTACAGGAGTGACGTGGGAATGGAGGTATGAGTTAGCGTAATATAATGACACTCGATCAACGTGATTATATTACGGTAAGTCATACCAAAGTTCTAATGATACGTGATGGTGGTTGGACTCGATCAACCTAATCACCATCATGTGCCATGTACATGACTTCATTTTTCTTGTTGGATATCCGAAAAATCCGAGAATATTGATAACAACCATACCAGGGACACATCTTCGATTATTGTCGAACCATACTTATGATTCCGAATGAATGGCAAATTCTTTCAACTTCAAACATATGTTGCACGTGTATACTATCACGTTTTCGCACAGTTTTATCAACGAACTACAATATGCTTGTTATGCTCACATCGAGGCGGAAACTTCTCTTGCATTACACTCGTACTTCCGTTTAAGGAAATCTTTTATCTAAATTCTCAATGGAGAGAGAGACTCTTCACGTTATACTAGTATTCACCACGGGGGTGAATAGTCCTAACAAACATTTTCAGAAACCGATAAGAAATTTGTTCTAACAAACGTTTACAAGTCCTAACAAATTGTTCAAATATATCTTAAAGAAATGTACCTCGTCTTGGATCGAGATTCCCGTTTCACTTCTACATTTTTGGAGTGCCTTACAAAAAGCCTTGGGACCACGTTTAGACATGGGTACCGCGTATCACCCACAAACTGACGAACAAAGCAAATGTACGATTCGAACCTTGGAAACCATAATACGAGTTTGTATCATCAACTTCAAATTTACTTGAGAAAAGTATTTGCCTTTAACTGAATTATCTTACCACGATATTTATCACCCGAGTATTAACGCCACACCTTTCGAAAACTCACATAGCCGAAATTATCATTTTCTAAATTAATTGAACCGAAGTAAGTGACAAGCAAACCACCGGACCCGAAATCATTCATGAAATAACCGTTAAGATCGTTCAAATCTAAGAAAGGCTCAAGACGGCCCGTAGTCACCAAAAGAGCTACGCCGATGTTAGACGTAAACCTTTCGAATTCCAAGTGGGTAACTGCATAACGTTAAAAGTCGCACCTTGGAAAGGTGTAATCCGTTTCAGGAAACGCAGAAAGCTAAATCCGTGATACATTAATCCTTTTAAAATCTTGAGGCGTATTGGACCCGTTGCTTACCGTTTCGAACTTCCAACTCGGTCGAATTCCGCTAATTCTACATACCATGTATCAAACTTAAAGAAGTGTCTTACCGAACAAGAACTTGTTATTCCTTTTGATGAACATACTATCGATGACAAACTTCACTTCCTAGGAGAACCGGTTGAAATTGTGAATCGTGAAACCAAACTCTAAAACAACGTAAAGATCCCGACTGTCAAAGTTCGTTGAAATGCCCAAGGAAGTACCTTCACCTATTCGTAGAATTTTCAACGCAAGATCTTGAGGAAGAAACAACGACTACTACTTCCAACTAAATTTCGGGACGAAATTTCTTTTAAGGTGTAGGTAATGTAACATCCCGCCTTTTTCGGTTAATTTATTTTAACGCCCGTCTTTTTTTTAGATAATTTCTTTAATTCTCTAAATTCGTATGTTTCGTTAACTAACGTTCTTAATATTCCCGTTATTTAATTATAACATCTCTCGTTAATTTGCGTTTTTAAAATAATTCATTCGGTTAATTTATGCACCCGCTTTTAAACTCGAGGGACTAAATTCGCCATTGGGCCAAAGTGGCAACTAGTTGAACTAGTCACCACCTCCCCACCATTTTTGATACTTCTACTTTTTCTCTCATTTCTTCATAAGCAAAGATTCATCATCCATTTCCAATCTAGCAATCAAACATCAAAACGATTTGTACTTTTGGAATCCTCTCTTCATCCTCTACAACTTGATACCAATTTCATCTCGTTTGGGTAACATTTCTAAAACTCTAGATTTCTATAATTCATTTTATAGACTTGAAATGGTGTTAGTTAGTGTCTATGGCTCAAGTCTAACATGAATATGTGATTTATTTGCTCGATCCTGTTGTTTTGCATAAACTAGCATGAACTTGAAATGGGTGTGCTTAATCTTTGATTTTGGGTGATTAAATGTTGATTAAATGTTTAAGTTCATGTATTAAATGTGTTACTAGCATCACTAGCTTCGTTTTGGTATGTTGGTTGACTTAGAAAAACTTCATAAACAAAAATTGTTGAATTCATGATTTTTGGTTAGGGTTTAGTAACCTTGAATATGAATTTTGATGCATTGAATGCTATGAAATGTTGTTAGTAAGTGTTTAGTTGCAATGTATGTTTAATTACCTTCGAAACGGCATATCGTATGTGTAAATTGGATTCCCGAATCACCATTTGCATTTTTGAGCTTGAAACGTTAAATAATGATCTTTCGGCGAGATTTCGGTTATTGTAAATGATGTTTTTGTTTAATGAAATGTGTTTAATTGTATTTCTTGTTAAATTACCTTTCCAACGATATAAGATACGTGTTTTGAATGTTTACGGTTCATAAGTTATGTTTGTTTGAAGTTTGGTTCGAGTATATACATGAAACAAACCAGCATTTTTTTTTTCTGTGTTAAGCCGCGGCGCGGCTCCTCTAGCCACGGCGCGGCTTAAAGCGTGGAAAGTGGGCTGTCCAAAATTACCAATTTTCGTTTAATTCTAACTATGCTACGCAACTCCGATTGACATGAAACTTGGCCAACATGCTTATATATGACTTCTAAGCTTAGAAAAATTGTTCGAGACCCGACCCGAACACGTTGACTTTTTCGTTGACTTTGACCAAAGTTTGACTTTTAGTCAAACTTAATTAAATACTTATGCAATCATTCAAACCGTCTTTTATACTTATATCTTGCATGAAACTTGACAACATGATTCACATGCTATATAATCGAGTCGTAACGAGCCATAGGACTAATTGAACACATTTCGCCCGACCTTGTGTCGTAACCGGTAATTGATACAACTTACTTGTTTAGGTCAAGGCTAAACAACTTTCATGCACACTTTTACTTTGTGAAGTACCTTTATACTCGTGCACTCGAGGTGAGATCATAGTCCCATCTTTCAACAACTTTTACTCTTTAAACTATGGGATGAGAAACATATACGTATCATACTTTTATGCTTTGAACACAAGTACGAAAACAAACATTCCACAGCGAGTTAGAACAAAAAGCCTCAATTCAATTATCATTAGTTACACTTGCAGGGTGTAAGCGAGAACTTATATTATGTGATCACATGGGCTTGACGAGCCTCATTCGGACGGTTCGCTACCGTTAGCGGATGAAATATATTTTCGGGTTTAGTGTATGTTCTAACACTACGTAACAGGGTACAAAACAGTTAAGTCTTGATAATTGGGTGCTCGCGATCATACTTTTGGAATGCAAACGATTTAGATAATCAACGTTATGGAAATACAAAATCTTGTGGTTCAAAAACAACGTTTACAAATACACCTATGATTTCACCAACGTTTTTTGTTGACAGTTTTCTATATGTTTCTCAGGTTCATACTTGGCTACTTGATACATGCTTCCGCACACTTTGATTACTTGCTTGGAGTCAAGCATACATGCATACGCTAGTGATAGCACCTTTGGATTTAAGCATACTGTTTGCATACTTACGCTATTTATAGCAACCGTGATTTTCAACTTATTATGTCGCAAGTTATTTCATTTATACTTTACAACTTTTGTAAAAACTTAAACTTGTTGTCGATCTGTTTCGTAAACTAAACTTTGCAAGTCTTGTAAGTTTCAAATGAATGCGACATAATTTTGGTCAAACGCGTCTCATATAGGGACTATGACCACGCAACGGGACCTAATTTAACGGCGCCGTCAATGACGATTTTATCGGGTCTCTACAACAGTCATTTTGGAATACTGTAATAACGTTAACTAAGTTGATTAGATAACTTTAGTTTGTAAGCATTAAACAGGGTATTTTGTTAATTATCTGTACTTCTGTTGTGTTTAAAAAAAATCAGGGTGTTACATTAGACGATGGAGGTGAAGCTTGATGATTTATGGTTTGAAGAATGCTCGTAGAAAGGTTTGAACTAAAAATCTCGATTCTTGATTTGATTACTTTTAAATGAGAAATCTTGTGGATATTTGAGGCTTTCTAGGGAGTATGTTTGTTTGTTTGATTGATTGTTTTGAAGATTTGTGAAGAGGTAGAGATGTTTAGTGGTTTAGGCTTGAATTTTGTTTGAATTTGAGGATGTTTGAAGAATTGAAGTTTGAATTGGAGGAGTAGTGCATCCTTTGTGAGTTTGAAGACATGTAGTGATGATTTGATTTGGAAGAAGAAGAAGAAGAAGAAGAAAAAGAAGAAAAAAAGGTTAATGCTTGGTCCTTGGTAAGTGCAAGTATTTGGAAAACATTTGAGCCTTCAAAGTGCATACTCATTGAGGTATTCCTTATTGCTCAACTTTTGCACTTTGCTCGTATTCATTAATTTGTTCATATTTGCTAGAGGCGTTTCTTCAAGTCTTGTTTGTTGTTATGCTT
Organism: Rutidosis leptorrhynchoides; assembly: GCF_046630445.1. Taxonomy (NCBI): domain Eukaryota; kingdom Viridiplantae; phylum Streptophyta; class Magnoliopsida; order Asterales; family Asteraceae; genus Rutidosis; species Rutidosis leptorrhynchoides. The sequence continues at coordinate 127,529,052 of NC_092339.1, forward strand.
GCTTGAATACAAGCACGGTTCAAATGTAGAATGTTTGATATTGCTCATTTACACTACGTTTCTCACGCAATATCTACCTCGTTTCACTCGGTTTTTATGTCCATTGTGCCTTAAAATTGAAGAAATTGGGATTAGTCGCGTTCTGAGTGATACTGCAGTTTTGGTTATGAATTTGGTGTAAAATTGACCAAAGTGTATGAAAAAGATCAAGAAAACTGCAAAGTGCTGGAAATGGCCTAAGAAAGATGTTCCTGTTATCCATAACGGCGTTCCACTCGCAAGAACGGCGTTTCAATTCATGGAACGACGTTCCACCTGGAAAAAATTTATAATGACATCATCATTATAAAATTTTTCCTCTTCTGTTTCGATATCGTTGTCACAAAAGGAACACCTTGTTGAATGAAGATCTATACCTCGTTTGTCAAGCTCGGATCTTACGGGGAGTTTGTTTTGAGATGCACACCATATGAAAATTCCAATTTTTTGAGGAAGCGGGGAGTTGAAAATTGTAGGATTAGGAGCGATTAAGTTGGCGGTTGCGGCTTCAATTAGCATCTGCATAAAAGAACTTAAGGAAAAAACTCCGTTATTAGCAAATTTCCACATCCATTTGTCATTATCTTTACCCGAGACCACGACACCTTTTAACAGTTCCATTATAGATTCAAGCTTGAATTGTGTACGCCATTTGGGCTGGGCAGTCCAGGCATAAGAGAAGATGCATGATTCTTCGGTCCACTTGATTCTGTTTCCAACCAAGGCGTGTTTATCCGCTTTAAGTCTATAGAGCCTAGGAAACTCGTATTTTAGAATCACACCTCGACACCATCTATCGTCCCAAAAGCATGTTTCCATTCCATTACCTATTATCTTAACAAAAGCATTAAAAATATCAAACCCTAACTCAGTTAGGGCATGTTCAATATTAATGATGTTATACCATGTTCTACCCGAGAATTTTTTTAAATTATTTACCTGTAGTGAAGAGACACATCCCAACCCACCGTTGTCACCATAAATGCTTTTAATAACCCGTGATCAAAAAGAGTTTTTATTGTTAAGAAATCTCCACCACCATTTTGCAAGGAGTGAAAAGTTTTTAAGTTTTAGGGAGCCAACATTTAGACCACCAACTTCGTAAGGTAGCAAGATTTGCTCTCATTTAACCCAAGCCATTTTTCTTTCATCAAGAGACCTGCCTCCAAAAAAAATCACGACTCATACCTTCTAGTTCATTTATGATTCCGACGGGAGCTTTGAAAAAAGAGAAGTAGTATAAAGGAAGGCTACTTCGAATCGATTTGATAATAGTAGCTTTAACAATTATATTAAGGGATGAAAATAATTAGTTTCACCGAGAAGATCAAATTATCTTTACGTATGATATATATTTTTAGTTTGTTAGAAGGCACGTACGTATTCATCTATCAAAAAATTGTAAATAAATTATACAAAAATATGTTGCCTTAAAACTAAGTTTAAAAATCTTATTCTAACTACTTAATCTATAATCTATATATAGTTTCTATTAAAATTCTATAATGATGATGTCATCATTAGATTAATTTCTTTGTTAAGAAAAAAAATTAAAAATAAAAAGAAAAAAATCTAAGCCATCTTGATGATGTCATTAACATTAATTAAATATTTTATTTATTTATTTAAAGTTTTTATCATATATACTCTTCTTAACTTTAATAATAACATATTTATTCACTTAAATATGATTATATCATATGAGCCCATTTTAAACATATAAACTCATCATATTTACCTATTTATTTAATCTCTAAAATGATGATGCCATAAATACTAATTTCTTTTAAATCTCTAAAATGATGGTGTCATAAATAAACATTTTTTAAGCATAAAAATAATTCAAAATAAAGAAGAAAAATTTTAAAACATCTTTGATGATGTCATTATTTTATATTAATTTAACTAAAAAATAATATAAAATTTTTTATAAAAGAAATACTAATCTCTCCTGAATTGTACAATCTTAAATAGAACATCAACACATTTACAAATCTTAAAGCATATTGTACAACCTTTATATAATAATTGTATTTTAATTTTATAAAAAAATTCAAAAGGCATTTATTATTAATAATAATTATTATTAAAAATATAAATATTCAACTTTGAGCAAACTTTTATTATTATTATTATTATTATTATTATTATTATTATTATTATTATTATTATTATTATTATTTATTTTTATTATAATAATTATATTATTAATATTAAAATATGGATTCTTTTTACGAGATTAATTACGTTAAATATGTATGCGAAAATAAATGTATGTATATATTTGTAAACTCAACGACAAGTTTCTTAGTCGAACGGATCATTAAAATAAATGACTTTAGCACTTACATTCACTTAATACCTAAAACATGTCATTAAATTATTTCGTTTAAACAAACCCGTAATTTTACTGGTCATTTTACTAGTATATTTATATAAATATTTTGAAATTTATATTAGCACCAATAACATTTAAACTATATATTATAAAAGTTTAACAATGTCGGATGGGGTTCTGAATATTAGGTAACAATAAAAGTGAATTTATAGTTCTTTAAGTTTTGAACATTTGAGATTCTTAATTAGTTAAACATGAGTTCGTATGAAGGAGATATAACAAAAATGGTGACACGTCACGAATTCTGCAAACATTCATCATTTTGTTTATTTCTCATTCATACGAACTATAGTTTAATTGATTCAAAAACCAACTAATCATAACTCAAAAGGTTACAAATTGTATTACTTAGCCAATTGTTTTAGGGCAAGATAGCCCCTCCTTTATCCTAAAAAGATTCGCTGGTGTTAAGGAATTAATCGTAAGATCGGTAGTTTTGATAAAATAAACGTTTCCCATTAAAACTTTACAAGCATATATAGGTATAACTAAATAAACTTAAAAATTGACAATCAACCTATTTTAAAACTTTAATTGTGAGACTTAACTATAGTAGTACGTAGAGCTATTTTCCATAACAGACATGCTTTTGTTGAATTTTTCGTGACACGGTCACGTATCATGGTAACTTTATCCATTCATGTGTTAACTTATATTTTTCTCAGATTTTAAACTTATAGATTAAAGAGAAATGCGTTAGATGCTTAATGCTAAATCCATAGCCAAACAAATAATTTAAAAACTTTCGTATAAGATGATAATTACTTATAATTATAATTATATAAATTATACCTATATATCTAAAAGATATACAACAAACGAATAGGAAACTCTAGGGGTTTCACACCTTCACCACAAAAGTTTAACTTTTTACAAATTGACCACACTTTTTACCACTCTTATCTTTATAGTTTTCATAAACTTACCAAACACTTCTCACTTCTTATAATTTAACCACAAAACTTCTCATCCATTATAAATCCACCACATATTCTTTTTCAATTTACTAACTCCTCGCCAAACACTTCTCACTTCTTATAATTTAAACACAAAACTTCCCATCAATTATAAATCCACCACATATTCTATTTCAATTTACTAACTCATTATTATTATTATTATTATTATTATTATTATTATTATTATTATTATTATTATTATTATTATTATTATTATTATTATTATTATTATTATTATTATTATTACTCACTACACTAAAACAACTACCAAAGTGAACAGTAACCCACACTTGCTTCGTCGGGTTGTACCTCACGCTTAAACAGTTGTATCCACACGGGGTACTATTGTGCTACAGTAACTTCTTTTTTTTTTGTCCCCAACAATAAATAAGCAACTTTCATAAAAGGAACAACCTTATACATCAACTAACTTTTTTTTTTGTCCTCAACGATAAAAGAAACAACTTTCATAAAAGGAACAACTCTTCAATGTTACCAAAAGATGTCGGAATTTTTTTTTTTTTACAAAATAGATCAACCAAATTTTTTTTTTAAACTCGATCGCTAAAAGAAGCAACTTTCACAAAAGGAACAACCCTTCAACGTTAGATGTCGAAAAAAATTCCTTTTTACAAAATAGATCAACACTTTTTTTTAAAACCCGCATTCAAAATGGAGCCCCCGGCGCAAAGCGAGGGCTCCACAACTAGTATAAATCTAAAGACTAAATTGCGCCGTTGGTCCTTGTTGTTTGCTCAAAAGTGCATGGTTTGACCTAAACTTTTTTTCGACTTCGTTGGTCCTTGTAGTTTGAAAATTGAACCCGCTTGGTCCCCCTCTCAAACGTCTGTTTAGATTGAGGTGTTAGATTACCCGTGTGTGTGGCACATGAGGGTATTTTCGTCCATTATATCAATCAGGGACCAACCGTGCATCACCTTCATTTTGCTCCCCTCTTTCCTTTCATCATCTTTCGATCTTTCCCTTCATCTTCAACTTTCAAACCTTAATTTGTCTAAATCAAAAACTCACACTCTAATCAAAAACTCACACTCTCTGCAATTCTACTTATTAATCTTAAATTCCCTTTTTTTCTTAAATTCCCCTTTTTCCCCCTTCCCATAATAACCCCTAAATTGAGAAATCATCTTGATTATCAGCACCTTTTATTCCTTCATAACCTTAAGACAACAATTTTCAACTACCTGCACCAAATGTTAGATATTATCCACAAACTAAATTGAATCGACTGGATATGCAAACACAAACAAATCTGCTTTGTTTTATGTCATTAAAAAAATACCAAATCTTCCTTTATCAAAAAGAAAGAAAGGAATAACCGTACAATACGGAGAAATACGGTTGATTGTGGTGAGAGTGTCGGCAATGGAGGTAGTGGTATTAACGTTTGCCTCCTTGCAACAAGTCGTTCTTATCTGCAGCTACATCTTCGAGTTCACCTCGGGCGATAGTTCTACCACCGCCGATGAAGAAAAACTCAATTGTAATTTATTTGGATTTGTATCCTAATTCGATTGCTTCCAATTGGAGTAGATCTGAATTCGTTCTCGGAAACTCAAAAAAATTTCATTTTCATTTTCCAAGTTTCGTTTTTCGTTTTTCGTTTTTCGTTTTCGATTGAGGTAGATCTGAAAAAAATTCAATTGAAGAAAAACTTAATTGTAACTGAGTTTGAAGCTCCTGCCATATTTGTGAAGTTTTCTAACGACAACCCTTAGGGTTGTCAATAAGAAATTCAGACACGCAATATCTATTTGTACATTCCAAGTAACCGCTCACTTTCTAGAAATAACTACCTTTAATACACCTAATGTACTACTTTTCTTTGCATAATTTATTTCTTAAAGACAGCCCTTAGGGCTGTAATTAGAAATTTTCTTTGGAATTTTTTGATTATTTATAAATTAGGGCCAAGGATGAAGAAAGAAAATGGAAAAGGTAAAGGAAAAAAAAGTGGAAAAGAAAATAATAAGTTAAAAGACTGAAATACCCTCATGTGACTTGCATGTGATACCTGGTAACGGATCACTTTTAACAGACGTTTATATTGGGGACCAAGCGGGTTGAATTTTCAAACTACAAAGACCAACGGCGCAATTTAGTCAAATCAAAATGATAAGTTGTTAGTATAAGACAAGACAAATATTTGACATCTGTTATTGTTTGGATAAGGTTGTCAACATCAATATTATATCTAAAATCTTTTATTATTCTATCGACATATTTTAATTAGGTATATTAAAGAGGGTCAAACTTTTCGCAAAAAGTTGTTTGTGTTTGAAAAAATTTACTTAGTAGTTGTAGCTCAAAATTTATAATAAGTTTAATTTATTTAGTTTATATTTATAACTTAAGACTTACCTTTTTATTAGAGAAAATTATTTCTATGATCTTATCCCGATTAAAAAACAAATTAAATGAAAAAATTTTATGATTGATTCTCAAACTTTGTACGAAAAATCAAGATAGAGACTAAAGTTTAATACGATCACATTTGGTCCCAAATTTTTAACATGAGTCACGAATGGTCCAAGGATTTAACAATTGTTTGTCACTACCAGTTAAGTTAAACATGTGAAAAACACATGATGCGCAATTTGGTCTTTTCCTTTATTCATATGATCACTGTCATCTTCATCATCATCATCTTTTTTTTTTTTTTTTTTTTTTTTTTTGAAAAGCAAGTAAATTATATTTCCACTATAATATGTACATTACAAGTAGACGGCCCAATAAAGATTGAGGCAAGCCTATTTGATCAACGAAATAAGCCCGATTTTATAAAGCCTACTACATCATAATAGCCGATTCCTGTAGGAAGATTAGATGAAGACACGAACGATCCCTGGTTGATTAACCATTGTGGCTAGTCAAGCGATGCTTTCTTGAATCTTTTGGATATCCAATTATAGCTATGTATTTGGATTTCGGAAAGAATGATATTAGGATCCCCACGGCTTTTTTTCGAACACTTTTTGATTACACCATTTCCAAATTATGTAGCCACATACCCATCTTGTTGCTTGCCAAATGATTTCCCCTGATGTCGTATTAGCTAGAGTTTGGTTATCCCCAAACGCTTCTTCGAGTGATGAAATCGAAGTTGAGTTCAAGTTCCACCACTTAAGGATCAATGACCAAATAGTATTCACCATGGGGCAATTAACTAATATATGTTCCACCGTTTCTGTATTGGCGTTGCATAATGGACAAAGTATCGAATCCAATTCTATTCCTCTTTTGTCGAGTTCCACTCTTGTAGGAATCCTTTTCATGAGCGAGCGCCAAATAAAGATGTCGATTTTTTGGGGTATTGCCTTGTTGCGTATAGTTTCAACATTTGCCCCAAACTCTGCAAGTTTAATTTCATCGATTAGTAATGACAGGGCTTTAGTTGTGAAGACTTTTGATACATCCAGGTTCCATTCCCACGAATCAGGTTCGTCGGTTAGTGAGAGGCCAATAATAAGTTGATTAAGATTTGCAAGTTCATCGATGACTCTGCCTCTAGGTGTACGAGTCCAGCTCCAGTTTCCGCTGAATTGGTTGCTATTGCGATTGATTTTATCGAGTATCGTTGCTTCCTTGTTAGATTCTAGGTTGTATAGTCTTTGAAATCTCGATTTGAGACTACTGTTTCCATTCCATATGTCGTTCCAGAAGCATGTTTTTTCTCCTTTTCCTGTGATTTTGATAAAAGATGTAGTGAAATTCAGTCCGAGCTCATCCACCAATTTCCCAATTTTGATGATTTCGTTCCACGTTGTGCTCCCAGTAATTGGCCTGCAAGAAACAGAAATAGCGAGTCCTCCTCCTTTTCCATATATACTATTTATTACCTTGACCCAAAAGACATTTGGTTCGTGTCATCTTCATCTTCTACATTAGGCAAATATACTAATCAAACATCCAACTACACAAGTTATTCAAAGGAACATTAAAACTCATTCTCCATAAATAATCGGGTCGGGTCGGGTCGGGTCGGGTCTTCTGTAAACCGGGCAACATTTTTTGAGCTACTGATGTCTGCTCAAATAGTTAAATCCCCTTCTTACAGTCTTCATTAGCAAAACGTTAGGGTTTGATGAAATAGCGTGGAGACAAACGCAATTGCTGAAACATAACCTAATCTCACTAATTCCTTCCAAATCAAATACTTTTGTCGCTAATTATTCTTCCGAATCATATCTTTACCACAATAATAAAATTCACGCATTTCCGTAATATTTGTTTCTTTTTAATACGGAGTATTATTCTACGAGTAATAATAATATTTTATACTCCGTAGTAATTTATATTTATGCTACGGAGTATTTAAGATACAGTAAAAGTTGTTATACCGGAGTTTTTGAACGGAATCGAGAACGGAGTAGAGACATATGCAAAAAAACTTGAATCAGTAATTTAGTGATTTATAGATTATGTTGGTTGCTCGCTAAAGAATATTAATATTGGTTGTGATTCAAAAGTTTTCAAACACGTAAGTCCAAATTTATTGTTATTTTTGTGGCATTTCAGTATTTGTAGATTTATGAGTTAACACACCTAATGCCTAATGGTATCTGTTTTGTGCACGCTAGTAATTGATCTAAGAGCTCATATTGTTGGTTTTCTGCGGGTGACTACTTAATCCACCATATAGCATAACCTAATATGGTACTTTAGTTAATAATGATGGAGGATATTATGACATGGGAATGGGTGTCTGAATGATGATGAAGATGATAGTGATGACATGAATAAAGAAAAATACTAAACTGCTCATCATGTGTTTATCACGTGTTTCATTTAACTAGTACGACTAATGATTGTTAAATTCTGGGATTTCGTGATTCATGTTAAAAAGTTGGAACTAAACATGATCGTTTTAAACTTTAGTCCCTATCTTAATTTCTGGTACAAAATTTGAAGACCAACCATGAAATTTTTTCATAAAAAATACTCCCTAAATGTTTAGTCCCTTAAATTTTCCATGACAAACTTACATGGATAGTCTTTGTGGTTTATTATAAGTTTCACTGACAGTCCAATTTTTTTTACACAAATAGTCCGTTAGTTTGCATATTTTTCATGAATAGTTCAATTGTTAAGTCCTTGCTAGTTTTTTCCATTACATGAGATCACGTGACATGCACAAAAGGGTATTTTTATCATTTTTTACGTTTCCTTCCAATTTTAATTTTGAGTTAATGATATTAATTTAAACTTAGGGTGTGATATTTGGATAGAAGATGAACGTGGTGATTGTAAAATTAAAATGACAAGGGAACATGTAAATGACGAAAAATACTCTCATGTGCATATCTTGTGATTTCATTTAACGGAAAAAATTAAAAGAGACTTAACAATCGGACTATCCACGAAAAATATGCAAGCTATTGGACTACCCATATAATTTTCTTTTCTTTTTGAAGTATCCGTAAAAAAAATTTACAAACCACGAGAACTATTCGATTTGTCATTTCCTATTTATGTAGATGGTTTTTATTTAATTAATTAGCGTGATGTTGTTAATCCTATACATTAAGGATCGTTAATGATTTCGTTTATATTTTCTTTATTGTTTAGTTAGTCATTTTCTATATAATTCTGACTCTTATTTGGTTATTCATCATTTGCTTTCTCTACTCCTCGTCTCCTCATAACTAATTTAGTCAATATACTAAAATCACCACATAAATAAATAAGTAAATATATAAATCTAATAATATATTTTAAAGTTTTAGTATGTCAACAAACATGAAATTGATTAGTTTGTTTTTGTAAAATCGATTTGACAATGTATGAAAGTTTTATATTTTAATTAACATATATAAAATATAAATTAATTAATAGCTTTAATATGTCAACGCAGATGAATTTGATTAGTATAAAATCAGGTTGACAAAATCTGAAAGTTTTATATTACTAATTTGCCGGAAACTACATCTATCTTGCTTTCATGTCAATACTGATACCAGTGGCGGAACCAAGATTATTTTTCATCGGGGCAAAAAAAAATTAAAACCGTTGCAATTTTTTGAGCAAAATATGAATGTTTTTAGACAAAATATGAAGGTTTTTGGGCAAAATTTGAGGGTTTGTGGGCAAAATTTTGATATTTTTGAGCAAAATTTGAAGGTTTTGAGGTAAAATTTGGAGATTTTAGAGCAAAATTTGAAGGTTTTGAGATAAAATATAGAGGTTTTGAGGCAAAAAAAAAAAAATCACCTGAGCCAAAGTCGAAAAATCCAAAATTTTTCTACTAAAATTTAAAAATCGACTGAAGGCCCCCACTTAAGTCCGCCCCTGGGTTAACTGTTACTCTACTATTTATTTTAGCATTTTTATTTTTATTGGGAAAATGTTTTAATAAAGCATCATGTTTTCTTCTCTTCAGATGGGTTACCATTGTTGATTGTGGTCCTTTTCAATGACTCGTGAAATTGCGGAAAGCGTATGAACGATCATAACGACATGAACTTGTATTGACTGAGTTAATTATGTTATTAAGCTTGCTTTAATCGTATATATAAGCTCCAAACAACGGTTTAGTTTCACTTAAATGTATTTTATGTATTTTGGTGTCATCTGCCATAGGCCCATAGCCCATATGCCGACTCATTGAATTATTTTTTGGATTAATTTGCATAACGTGACTTATCAGAAATTATAACAAGTCGGTAATTTTATATATATATATATATATATATATATATATATATATATATATATATATATATATATATATATATATATATATATATATATATATATATATATAAGGAGAGATTGACCAACGTGTTACGTAAATAATATTTAGCTCTATATTCTAAACTTCAAAAACTTATTATTAATTTTTTTTATACAGATAGATAGATAGATAGATAGATAGATAGATAGATAGATAGATAGATGATGTCATTCTAACGCTATGCTAACGTCAACGTCTTACAAAATATGCATAAGAAAATCGAAAATTATCAAAATATGTCCGCTGATGAAAAGTACCAAACGTCACCTGTTCAGTAGGTAAAATGACATTGTTGTTGGCACCATTTAGTATATTTATAAATAAATATAAACATAAATATAAATATAGGAAAGGGTATAAACTAAAGATTTGCTAAGACCTACTAATTATGCTTCTATTCAAGCCATATAAGTTTTCAAAATTATATTATGTAGCAATTATATAGATGCATTTAAGAGTTTCATAGAATTATATATCCTAAAGTCACTAAAACTTATATTCTCTAACAATTATCAGCAAATGGCTATTATGTAGAAGCATCGAGTGTTTTGGCCGTTTCAATTATTGTAGTTGTTTGTATTCATTTGCGTTGATCTTCAATGTTATAAGATTTTGATCATGTGCATCATATATGTTGTTCATGCATGTAGATTTATTTTTTATTTTAAACGGTAATTCAAGCTTGTTAATCTACTCAAACAAATTGTATGATCTATTCAAACACATTAAAAGAAACTGTATCATGTGTAACGTTTAGATCTTCGGACTAATTAAGTCACAATTTTTTTCTGAAAAAAGTAAGTCATTAAAAATGACAGATTTTGATAAATGCATCTAAATTAGTTAGATACAATTAAAAAAAATAAAAATTGGATGTATCAATTCAATGGATAATGATTCAATACTATAATGGACAATTTTAATGAATAGGCCTAATATTCTAACTAAAGAAAGAAGCCCAACTAGCTCAGCTGAGCCCATTAACAAAAAGATCACACCGGATCAGGAATGTACCTAAATGGACTAAGGATTACCAGTTAAGGAAGGGGCAAAGTAGTTTATTTGTTAAACACGTGTCATTAGCTACTGCAATTGGTTGTTAAGACATTAGTTGTTAGAACAGAATAGGGCATCATCATCAATTGTAAAGAACAACGAATTTTTCAATCAATAAACTCTTCTTTCAATTTTCAATTCTGGAGAATTAATGCATCTTGAATTAGGACGTATCAATTTAACCATGATTAACAACACGTAACTAATGAAATTTACAGCTCATATGCTCATATTCGTAGATTAAAATAAGTGGTTCTTAGAGTTAATAGCAAATATTTTTTTATTCGATTCCCGCCTATACAAGTGTTGGTCCAACTACGCTTTCTTGTACAAGGATGAAATGCGCATTTAGTTCGAGTGTTAGGAAGAGAGGATCGCCTGGACGTTGGGAGATACAAATTTGAGAGAAAAATAACTCTATTACTAACAAGAATAGATTACACGAGTATTTACAAAACTCTAAAAAATAACTCTCAAACTCACACACACTCTCAAGGTTGTGATTACACTTCTCTGAGTGATTTGGGATGATTTACAACTGAGGTTTACACCTCTATTTATAGCTAAGATCTTATAGCGGTAGATAGGTGTGAACGAGGAAGGTGACGTGTGAACGTGGAAGGTTGGCGGCCGTCACCGTTTTCAACTTTGCTACTTCCACATGGTGTTCAAAGAATGCTACTTTGAACATCTAGAAGGTGTGCTTCTAGATTGTAGGCTGGAAACCTTCAATTCTCCCCCTCCAGCCGAATCCACGAACATTCCAGTTATGTCTCTGCATAACTCCAATTTCTCTCGAGTCACCACCTTTGTCAACATATCCGCAAGATTCTCCTTTGTATGGATCTTCACTAGTCTCAACAGTTGTCGATCAATTACCTCGCGTATCCAATGATAGCGAATATCAATATGTTTTGTACGGGAATGGTACATGGAGTTCTTGCTCAAATCTAGAGCACTCTGACTGTCACAATATACTTTGTACTCCTTTTACTTGATTCCAAATTCTTGGAGATAACGCTTTAACCACAACATTTCTTTTCCAGCTTCTGCGGCAGCAATATACTCTGCTTCAGTTGTGGATAATGCAACACATTTATGTAGTCTTGACTGCCATGAAACAGCTCCCCATGCAAAAGTGTAAATGAATCATGAAGTAGATTTCCTACTATCAGGATCTCCGGCCATATCCGCATCTGTATAGCCTTCCAAGATTGGATCAGCTCCCCCGTAACAAAGACATAACTTCGTTGTTCTTTTAAGATATCTGAGAATCCATTTTACCGCCTCCCAATGCTCTTTCCCAGGGTTGGAGAGAAAACGACTCACTGTTCCCACTTCGTGAGCAATATCGGGCCTTGTACACACCATTGCATACATCAAACTTCAAACTGCTGAAGAATATGGTACTGAAGACATCTCCCCGATCTCTTCCTTGGATGAGGGACAAGAACTCTTGCTTAACTTGAAATGGTTGGCTAATGGAATGCTAACAGGTTTGGCATTGTTCATATTGAAACGTTAAAGCACTCGTTCAATATACTTCTCCTGAGATAGCCATAACCTTTTATTCTTCCTGTCTCGGGTTGTGTATTAATGCAACGAACGAAGGTAATTGCTTATGCGTCTAGACAATTGAAGATTCAAGAGCAGAATTATACGACGCATGATTTGGAATTAGGCGCGGTTGTTTTTGCATTAAAGACTTGGAGACACTACTTATATGGAGTCAAAAGTATTATATATACCGACCACAAAAGTCTTCAACACATATTTAATCAGAAACAACTGGACATTAGGCAGCGCGGGTGGATTGAATTGTTGAATGATTACGACTTTGAGATTCGTTACCACCCGGGGAAGGCGAATGTGGTAGCCGACGCTTTGAGCAGAAAGGACAGAGAACCCATTCGAGTAAAAGCTATGAATATAATGATTCACAATAACCTTACTACTCAAATAAAGGAGGCGCAACAAGGAGTTTTAAAAGAGTGAAATTTAAAGGATGAAATACCCAAAGGATCAGAGAAGCATCTTAATATTTGGAAAGACGGAACCCGGTATAGGGCTGAAAGAATTTGGGTACCAAAATTTGGAGATATGAGAGAAATGGTACTTAGAGAAGCTCATAAAACCAGATACTCAATACACCCTGGAACGGGAAAGATGTACAAGGATCTCAAGAAATATTTTTGGTGGCCGGGTATGAAAGCCGATGTTGCTAAATATGTAGGAGAATGTTTGACGTGTTCTAAGGTTAAAGCGGAACATCAGAAACCATCAGGTCTACTTCAACATCCCGAAATCCCGGAATGGAAATGGGAAAACATTACCATAGATTTCATCACTAAATTGCCAAGGACTGCAAGTGGTTTTGATACTATTTGGGTAATAATTGATCGTCTCACCAAATCAGCACACTTCCTGCCAATAAGAGAAGATGACAAGATGGAGAAGTTAGCACGACTGTATTTGAAGGAAGTCGTCTCCTGACATAGAATACCAATCTCTATTATCTCTGATAGGGATGGCAGATTTATTTCAAGATTCTGGCAGACATTACAGCAAGCATTAGGAACTCGTCTAGACATGAGTACTGCCTATCATCCACAAATTGATGGGCAGAGCGAAAGGACGATACAAACGCTTGAAGACATGCTACGAGCATGTGTTATTGATTTCGGAAACAGTTGGGATCGACATCTACCGTTAGCAGAATTTTCCTACAACAACAGCTACCATTCAAGCATTGAGATGGCGCCGTTTGAAGCACTTTATGGTAGAAAATGCAGGTCTCCGATTTGTTGGAGTGAAGTGGGGGATAGACAGATTACGGGTCCGGAGATAATACAAGAAACTACCGAGAAGATCATCCAAATTCAACAACGGTTGAAAACCGCCCAAAGTCGACAAAAGAGCTACGCCGACATTAAAAGAAAATATATAGAATTTGAAATTGGAGAGATGGTCATGCTTAAGGTTGCACCTTGGAAAGGCGTTGTTTGATTTGGTAAACGAGGGAAATTAAATCCAAGGTATATAGGATCATTCAAGATTATTGATCGTGTCGGACCAGTAGCTTACCGACTTGAGTTACCTTAACAACTCGCGGCTATACATAACACTTTCCACATCTCGAATTTGAAGAAATGTTTTGCTAAAGAAGATCTCATTATTCCATTAGACGAAATCCAAATCAACAAAAAACTTCAATTCATCGAAGAACCCGTCGAAATAATGGATCGTGAGGTTAAAAGACTTAAACAAAACAAGATACCAATTGTTAAGGTTCGATGATATGCTCGTAGAGGACCCGAGTTCACCTGGGAACGAGAAGATCAGATGAAGAAGAAATACCCGCACTTACTTCCAGAAGATACGTCAACACCTCCAACTGCTTAAAATTTCGGGACGAAATTTATTTAACGGGTAGGTACTGTAGTGACCCGAACTTTTCCATGTTTATATATATTAAATGAAATTGTTATGTACATGATTAAGTGTTTCCAACATGTTAAGCAAACAAACTTGTTAAGACTTGATTAATTGAAATAGGTTTCATATAGACAATTGACCACCCAAGTTGACCGGTGATTCACGAACGTAAAAACTTGTAAAAACTATATGATGACATATATATGATTATATATATAGTTAACATGATATTATGATAAGTAAGTATCTCATTAGGTATTTTAACAATGAGTTATATACATAAAATTGAGTTTATTGAATTAAGAAACTCGAAACGATATATATATATATATATATATATATATATATATATATATATATATATATATATATATATATATATATATATATATATATATATATATATATATATATATATATATAACGATTATCGTTATAACAACGTCTTACTAAATACATATGAATCATATTAAGATATTGATACACTATGTTTAATCATGATAAATGATAAGTAAACATGTCATTAAGTGTATTAACAATGAACTACATATGTAAAAACAAGACTACTTACTTAATGATTTCGAAACGAGACATATATGTAACGATTATCGTTGTAACAACATTTAACTGTATATATATCATACTAAGATATATTAATATATCATAAGTTTGATTTTTATGCAGAGAATCTATCTCATACTGCATTGCGAGCAACCATTTTTCTTTATCCTTATGAGTTACTGCTTCATGAAAACTCTCTGGTTCTCCATCTTCAGTAAGTAGAAGGTACTCGGATTCTAGATATCTACTTGATGGAATCCGACCTCGTTCAGATCTACAAACTTCTGGAACATTCTGAGGAGATCCACCATCATCTTGGCCTTGTGATGGTTCTGGAACGTCTGGCAGATGGGGTTGTGGCTCCCCCTGCTCAGCACCGTCATCATTATCTTCTACTTCTAGCATTTCTTCTTGCACTGAAAATTCATTTCTCATGAATGATTCCGTTGTTGCCTCTGGCACATGAGCAGCAACATTTGTCTTCTGAGATATTGTGGGCTTTTCAATATCTTCTATTGTCTGGCTTTCATGGAACACAACGTCCCTACTTCTGATCACCTTTTTCTCCTTTGGATCCCATAATCTGTATCCAAATTCTTCATCTCCATAGCCTATGAATATACATGGAGTGGTTCTTGCATCCAGCTTCTGCCTGAGCTCCTTGGATACATGTGCGTATGCCAAACATCCAAATACTCTTAAGTGAGAGTATGATGGATCCTTTCCAGATCAAAGGTTCTCCGGAACTTCAAAATTCAGTGGTACTGATGGAGATCGGTTGATCAAGTAACATGCGACTCTGACTGCTTCTCCCCAGAATGGCTTTGGCAGCTTAGCCATACTGAGCATGCTCCAAACACGTTCCATGATTGTTCGGTTCATTCTTTCTGCTATACCATTGTGTTGAGGGGTACGTGGAACTATCTTCTCATGTCGGATGCCATATGATCTGCAATAGGCATCGAACTGCCTGGAAGAGTATTCACCACTGTTGTCGGATCGAAGACACTTTAACTTCTTTCCTGTCTCACGTTCTACCATGACATGAAACTGTTTGAAGTAATCAAACACATGGTCCTTCGTTTGCAAGAAATATACACACACCTTTCGAGAAGTATCATCGATAAACGTCAGAAAATATCGATTGCCGCCAATTGATTCAACCTCTAAGGGACCGCAAACATCAAAGTGTACCAGACTGAGTAACTCTGATTTTCTCGTTGAAGAGGAATTAAACGAGACTCTATGCTTCTTACCAAACAGACAATGATTGCAAGGATCTAGTGCAGCGTCCTTGTCTACATTGATAAGTGTAGTGACCCGAACTTTTCCATGTTTATATATATTAAATGAAATTGTTATTTACATGATTAAGTGTTTCCAACATGTTAAGCAATCAAACTTGTTAAGACTTGATTAATTGAAATAGGTTTCATATAGACAATTGACCACCCAAGTTGACCGGTGATTCACGAACGTTAAAACTTGTAAAAACTATATGATGACATATATATGATTATATATATAGTTAACATGATATTATGATAAGTAAGTATCTCATTAGGTATTTTAACAATGAGTTATATACATAAAATTGAGTTTATTGAATTAAGAAACTCGAAACGATATATATAACGATTATCGTTATAACAACGTCTTACTAAATACATATGAATCATATTAAGATATTGATACACTATGTTTAATCATGATAAATGATAAGTAAACATGTCATTAAGTGTATTAACAATGAACTGCATATGTAAAAACAAGACTACTAACTTAATGATTTCGAAACGAGACATATATGTAACGATTATCGTTGTAACAACATTTAACTGTATATATATCATACTAAGATATATTAATATATCATAATATCATGATAATGTAATAATTTAACATCTCTTTAGATATAATAAACAATGGGTTAACAACATTTAACAAGATCGTTAACCTAAAGGTTTCAAAACAACATTTACATGTAACGACTAACGATGACTTAACGACTCAGTTAAAATGCATATACATGTAGTGTTTTAATATGTATTCTTACACTTTTGAAAGACTTCAATAAACTTATCAAAATACTTCTACTTAACAAAAATGCTTACAATTACATCCTCGTTCAGTTTCATCAACAATTCTACTCGTATGCACCCGTATTCGTACTCGTACAATACACAGCTTTTAGATGTATGTACTATTGGTATATACATTCCAATGATTAGCTCTTAGCAGCCCATTTTAGTCACCTAACGCATGTGGGAAAAATCATTTGGCAACTAGCATGAAATATCTCATAAAATTACAAAAATATTAGTAATCATTCATGACTTATTTACAAGTAAACAAAATTACACATCCTTTATATCTAATCCATATACCAACGGCCAAAAATACCTACAAACACTTTCATTCTTCAATTTTATTCATCTAATTGATCTCTCTCAAGTTCTATCTTCAAGTTATAAGTGTTCTTCATAAATTCTATAACTTCTAGTTTCATAAAATCAAGAATACTTCCAAGTTTGCTAGCTTACTTCCAATCTTGTAAAGTGATCATCCAACCTCAAGAAATCTTTCTTATTTATAGTAAGAAATCTTTCTAATACAAGGTAATACTCATATTCAAACTTTGATTCAATTTCTATAACTATAACAATCTTATTTCGAGTGGAAATCTTACTTGAACTTGTTTTCGTGTCATGATTCTACTTCAAGAACTTTCAAGCCATCCAAGGATCCTTGGAAGCTAGATCTATTTTTCTCATTTCCAGTAGGTTTACCTACTAAAATTAAGGTAGTAATGATGTTCATAACATCATTCGATTCATACATATAAAACTATCTTATTCGAAGATTTAAACTTGTAATCACTAGAACATAGTTTAGTAAATTCTAAACTTGTTCGCAAATAAAGTTAATCCTACTAACTTGACTTTTAAAATCAACTAAACACATGTTCTATATCTATATGATATGCTAACTTAATGATTTAAAACCTGGAAACACGAAAAACACCGTAAAATCGGACATACGCCGTCGTAGTAACACCGCGGGCTGTTTTGGGTTTGATAATTAAAAACTATGATAAACTTTGATTTAAAAGTTGTTCTTCTGGGAAAATAATTTTTTTTATGAACATGAAACTATCCAAAAATCATGGTTAAACTCAAAGTGGAAGTATGTTTTTCAAAATGGTCATTAAGACGTCGTTCTTTCGACTGAAATGACTACCTCTTACAAAAACGACTTGTAACTTATATTTCCGACTATAAGCCTATACTTTTTCTATTTAGATTCATAAAATAGATTTCAATATGAAACCATAGCAATTTGATTCACTCAAAACGGATTTAAAACGAAGAAGTTATGGGTAAAACAAGATTGGATATTTTTTGATTGTTGTAGCTACGGAAAATATTGTAACAATTCTATACAAATCATATCCTAGGTAACTTATATTGTATTATACATGTATTCTAATATATTATGTAATCTTGGGATACCATATACACGAATACAATGTTTTGACATATCATATCGACCCATCAATATATATATATTTCAGAACAACGATAGACACTCTATATGCAGTAATGTTAGAGTTAGCTATACAGGGTTGAGGTTGATTCCAAAATATTATATACTTTGAGTTGTGATCTAGCCTGAGGCTTGTATATACGAGGTCGTGGATTGATTCGAGATATAATATATTGCTTTATTTCTGTACATCTAACTGTGGACAACTAGTTGTAGGTTACTAACGAGGACAGCTGACTTAATAAACTTAAAACAGTAAAACGTATTAAAAATGTTGTAAATATATTTTGAACATACTTTGATATATATGTACATATATGTTATATGTTCGTGAATCGACCAGTGGCCAAGTCTTACTTCCCGACGAAGTAAATCTGTGAAAGTGAGTTATAGTCCCACTTTTAAAATCTAATATTTTTGGGATGAGAATACATGCAGCTTTTTGAATGTTTTACAAAATAGACACAAGTACATGAAACTACTTTCTATGGTTGAAGGATCGAAGCCGAATATGCCCTTTTTTACTTGGTAACCTAAGAATTAGTAAACCAGTCTACTAATTGACGCGAATCCTAAAGATAGATCTATTGAGCTCAACAAACTCCATCCGTTGTAGCGGATGCTTTAGTACTTCGAGTTTTTATATCATGTCCGATGGATCTCCCGGAATGATGGGGATATTCTTATATGCATCTTGTTAATGTCGGTTACCAGGTGTTCACCATATGAATGATTTTTATCTCTATGTATGGGATGTATATTGAAATATGAAATCTTGTGGTCTATTATTATGATTTGATAATATATAGGTTAAACCTATAACTCACCAACATTTTTGTTGACGTTTTAAGCATGTTTATTCTCAGGTGATTATTAAGAGCTTCCGCTGTTGCATACTAAAATAAGGACAAGATTTGGAGTCCATGCTTGTATGATATTATGTAAAAACTTCATTTAAGAAACTTATTTTTGATGTAATATATATTCTTATTGTAAACCATTATGTAATGGTCGTGTGTAAACGGTATATTTTAGATTATCATTATTTGAAAATCTACGTAATGCTTTTTAAACCTTTATCGATAAAATAAAGGTTATGGTTGTTTTAAAAATGAATGCAGTCTTTGAAAAACGTCTCATATAGAGGTCAAAACCTCGTGACGAAATCAATTAATATGGAACGTTTATAATCAATATGAACGGGACATTTCAGTTGGTATCCGAGCGTTGGTCTTAGAGAACCAGAAATTTGCATTAGTGTGTCTTATCGAGTTTGTTAGGATACATTAGTGAGTCTGGACTTCGATCGTGTTTTCTTTAAAAACGTTTGCTTAACACTTTTGTTGGAAACTATATATTATTAACATGTAAATATTATGTGATATATTAACCTCTTAATGTGTTTGATATTGTGTGATAGATGTCTACCACTAGTACAAATCCCATCGACTCACCTAATAATAATGAAGAGTCGAATATACTTTGGGAAGATTCACAAATTCCCGAAGAGGAACCGGAAGAAGAGGAACCGGAAGAAGAGGAACCGGAAGAGGAGGAACCGGAAGAAGAGGAACCAGAAGAAGAGGAATCAGAAGAGGAGGAACAGAGGAGGAACCGGAAGAAGAAGAGGTTCCGGAGGAAGAAATATTGATACCTACAATAAATCGATTAAATAAAAGAAAATCATCAACCAACGGACCAAAGTTAAAATTGGTCAATGGTGTTTCCGCCGAGGAAGCAAAATATTGGAAAGATTATCAATTTTCCGATGAATCGGATCCCGATGAGGATTCCGATGATGTTATAGAAATTACCTCGACCCAATTTAATAAAGCAAAAGAAAATAATAAGGGAAAAGGTATAAAAATAGAGAAACCTGATTCCAACCCCGATGAACTTTATATGTATCGGCAACGTCCGTATTTCCTAAATTGTAACAATAACCCGGGAACCTCTAAACCACCAGGTTTTTCTAAACCATTGTGAAAAACGACGGCTCGTATTAGAGGAACACCATATATCCCTAGAAAATTAGGAAAACGAACCAAGTCCGAAGAAGAAGAAATCAGTGATTCAGATTAGAGGGTTGTAATCATGTTGTGTATTATATGTATTGAAGTGTGCTTGTACTTTTATGTTCTATGTAAAAATTACTTGTATTATTTAGTAATTATCTTTTACGAATCTAATCCTTGTCTATTTTACAGTATAAAAAACAAAATGGACGTTAAGGGTAGACAACCGAATATTTTAGAAGACCTACCAGAGGATATGATTGAGAAAATCTTGTCTAGAGTCGGTCAGAATTCATCAGCACATTTAGTTATGGCGAAATTAACTTGTCAAACATTTAAAAGACTTTCCAGAAATGCCTTAGTTTATAAAAGGCTTTCCTTTGATAGGTGGGGTATATCACATTGGGGAGACTGTAAGTTACGCCGTGTTTTCTTTAAAGCGTTAAATGCGGGGAACCCAAATGCAATTTTACGCTACGGGTTAAGAACCTATTTTGACTCAACATATCCCAACATAGGATTTCGTGAGTTAGATAGAGCTTCTAACATGCAACATAAAGAAGCATGTTATACTTACGGGTTAGTGATGTTCGCTTCTTACCAAAGTGAGAAAAGAAACATCGGATTACAACTTTTAAATAAAACCTTCCCACAAGTGACGGATTCAGTAATTGTGGTGAGAAACAAGGTTTTTAGATTATTACGGGGATGTTGGACATTACGAAACCCTCGTCCTTTTGACGACATTACAACATGCTGCCTAGCCAATGGTCATAACGGTTACTTTCCACAAGATCAAGGATGGGAAGTCGTCTTAGTAAAACCTGAATGCATGACTTGTTTCTGGACTTATGAATTACGTGTCTTTATTTCTTTTGCTGAACAACTTGCGTATTAACTAAAATTGCCTTCATAGCTGCCGAGTAGCAAAGTTATTATGTGCTATATTTCATCCTATATGTTTAATAGCGGTATTGTAAGTTTGTAAAATATTGTATAAAGTTTGAACGCGAAATATTATTGTAATAAGTTTTTCATATAGAATCGTAGTAGTTGAATTGTATAATAGCTACTAAGTATAAACATAACGGGTAGGTACTACCCGAATTAAAACTATAAAATGCTAATATGAAGAAAAAGCTTTTATAAATAAGTTCATATTATGCTATGAAATACTATTGACTACTCTTAAATTTTATATGATTAACTCAATTCTTTTGCCTATTTTTGAAGGAAATGGCACCGGCGACTCGTCAGAACTTGAACATGAGTGAGGAAGATTTCCGTGTTTTCCTTGCTGCGAACATAGCCGCAGTGCAGGCTACGATACAAAATAACAATAACTCTGGATCTAGCAGTGGAACTAATTCCGCAAGAAATCGTGTAGGATGCTGATAAGGCTAAAAAGGAACATATATTTCATAGCATTATCCCCCAAGAAAGACAAGATTTTAGTTGCAATTGTTCCATTTTCAAGTAATATTCGTTTATATTAAATAAGTGCGAAGACAAAAGGTGAAAACGACGAATTGAAGACACAAAGGTCCAAAAAGCTCAAAAGTACAAGATACAATCAAAAAGGTTCAAATTATTGATGAGGAACGTCTAAAAACGACAAGAGTACAAGTTACAAAACACAAAGTACACGATATAAAATAGTACGCAAGGGCGTTCGAAAATCCGGAACCGGGACATGAGTCAACTCTCAACGCTCGACGCAACGGTGTAAAAATTATTAGTCAACTATGCACAAGAATAAAATATAATATTTAAATAATTCATAATAAGAAAAATAATAAATAATATAAAGTTGTTAATTGAGCATAGTTAAGGGGTCATAAGTGAAAATTTCATTTCATAATTCGCCTATAAAATCAAGTTGTGTCGATCAATTTTATGAACAACTTTTTCTATCCTCTTTTTATCTATATATCGATCAAATATCTATATCTAATATCCAATATCTATATTTATAATTCTCTATCATAATGTTAATGTAATCAGATATAACAATAATCTTAATTTTAATTTTAAATTATGATAATAATAAGATTTATGATAGAGATCGTTTGAGTGTATAAAGTCGAAATTCTGTCCGTGTAACGCTACGCTATTTTTAATCATTGTAAGTTATGTTCAACCTTTTTATATTAATGTCTCGTAGCTAAGTTATTATTATGCTTATTTAATCCGAAGTAATCATGATGTTGGGCTAATTACTAAAATTGGATAATTGGGCTTTGTACCATAATTGGGGTTTGGACAAAAGAACGACAATTGTGGAAATTAGACTATGAGCTATTAATGGGCTTTATATTTGTTTAACTAAATGATAGTTTGTTAATGTTAATATAAAGATTTACAATTGGGCGTCCCTATAAATTACCATATACACTCGATCGGACACGATGGGCGGGGTATTTATATGTACGAATAATCGTTCATTTAACCGGACACGGGAATGGATTAATAGCCACTAGAATAATTAAAACAGGGGTGAAATTATGTAAAAGGACACTTGGTATAATTGATAACAAAATATTAAAACCTTGGGTTACACTCAGTCGACATCCTGGTGTAATTATTAAACAAAGTATTAAAATCTTGTTACAGTTTAAGTCCTCAATTAGTTGGAATATTTAACTTCGGGTATAAGGATAATTTGACGAGGACACTCGCACTTTATATTTATGACTGATGGACTGTTATGGACAAAAAAAACCAGACGGACATATTAAATAATCCAGGACAAAGGACAATTAACCCATGAGCATAAAACTAAAATCAACACGTCAAACATCATGATTACGGAAGTTTAAATAAGCATAATTCTTTTATTGTATTTCTCATCGTATCTTTATTTACTGTCATTTTATTACTCGCAATTTTATTTACTGTCATTTTATTTATTGTCATTATTTTACGCACTTTAATTATCGTCATTTATCTTTGCGCTTAAAATATAGAATCGACAAACCGGTCATTAAACGGTAAAACCCCCCTTTTATAATAATATTACTACTTATATAATTATATATATTTTGTATAAATATAGTTTTTAAAAATATAGTAAGTATCGCCAGCTCCCTGTGGAACGAACCGGACTTACTAAAAACTACACTACTCTACGATTAGGTACACTGCCTATAGTGTTGTAGCAAGGTTTAAGTATATCCATTCTATAAATAAATAAATATCTTGTGTAAAATTGTATCGTATTTAATAGTATTTCCTGCAAAAATTTAATAACTATTTTATACCACTCCGCTACCACATCAGATGCTCCTACAAAAAATTCACTGCCTGCAAACCTTTGGAATTTGATGGAACCGAAGGATCAATTGGATTGAAACGGTGGACCGAGAAGGTCGAATCGGTGTTTGCCATAAGTAAGTGTACTTAAGAGGACAAAGTTAAGTACGCTACGCATACCTTCACAGGTACGGCGTTAACATGGTGGAATACCTATCTCGAACAGGTAGGACAAGATGCTGCTTACGCACTACCATGGTCAGCATTCAAGCAATTGATGAACGAGCAGTATCGTCCCAAAAACGAGGTCAATAAGCTCAAGGTAGAGCTTAGAGGATTACGAACACAAGGTTTCGATATAACCATGTACGAACGACGATTCACAGAATTGTGCCTATTGTGTCCCAGAACGTTCGAAGACGAAGAAGAGAAGATCGACGCATTTGTAAAAGGGTTACTGGAAAGAATTCAAGAAGATGTGAGTTCACACGAGCCCGCCTCCATACAAAAGGCAAGTCGAATGGCTCACAAATTAGTGAACCAGATCGAAGGAAGGATTAAAGAGCAGGCGACCGAAGAGGCTAACATGAAACAAGTCAAGAGAAAGTGGGAAGAAACCAATGACAAGAGTCACCAATACAACAACAACAATCACAACCACAATCGCAATAACTATCCCAATAACTGCAACATCAATCGCAACATCAATTTCAACAAACGTCCCAACAACAACTACAATAACCGTCCCAATAACAATAACAACAACAACAACAACAACAATAACAATGCCAACAACAATCTCAATAACAACAATGGCAATAAAAACCAAAAACAGCCATGCCAAAGATGTGAAGAGCATCACCTGGGGTTCTGCACGATATTTTGCAACAGGTGTAAAAGAAATGGTCATAGCGCGAAGAAGTACGAAATCTACGGACCAATGCATAACAGAACTAAAGGAACAAATAATGTCGGAACCAATAACACCGCCATAGTTTGTTTTGGATGTGGAAAACTGGGCCACTTTAGTAGAAATTGCCCGAATCAGGGGAATACTAATGGGCAGGGCCGCGGAAGAGTTTTCAATATTAATACGGCAGAAGCGCAGGAAGACCCAGAGCTTGTTACGGGTACGTCTCTCATTGACAATAAATCTGCTTATGTTTTATTTGATTCGGGTGCGGATAGAAGCTATATGAGTAGAGATTTTTGTGCTAAACTAAGTTGTTCACCGACGCCCTTGGATAATAATTTTTTACTCGAATTAGCAAACGGTAAATTAATTACAGCAGATAATATATGTCGGAATCGAGAAATTAAACTGGTTAGCGAAACATTTAAGATTGACTTGATACCAGCAGAGTTAGGGAGTTTTGATGTGATAATCGGTATGGACTGGTTGAAAGAAGTGAAAGCAGAGATCATTTGTTACAAAAATGCAATTCGAATTATACGAGAAAAAGGAAAACCCTTAATGGTGTACGGATAAAAGAGCAACGCGAAGTTAAATCTTATTAGTAACCTGAAGGCACAAAAACTAATAAGAAAAGGTTGCTATGTTGTGCTAACACACGTCGAGAAAGTCAATTCCGAAGAAAAGAACATCAAAGATGTTCCCGTCGCAAAAGAATTTTCCGATGTATTTCCGAAAGAATTACCGGGACTACCTCCACACCGATCCGTTGAATTTCAAATAGACCTTGTACCGGGAGCTGCACCAATAGCTCGTGCTCTATACAGACTCGCACCCAGCGAAATGAAGGAACTTCAGAGCCAATTACAAGAACTTTTAGAGCGTGGTTTCATTCGACCAAGCACATCACCATGGGGAGCTCCTGTTTTGTTTGTCAAGAAGAAGGATGGTACATTTAGGTTATGTATCGACTATCGAGAGTTGAACAAACTTACCATCAAGAACCGCTACCCACTACCGAGAATCGACGACTTATTTTATCAACTACAAGGCTCATCGGTTTATTCTAAGATTGATTTACGTTCTGGGTATCATCAAATGCGGGTGAAGGAGGATGATATTCCAAAGACTGCTTTTAGGACGCGTTACGGTCATTACGAGTTTATGGTTATGCCGTTTGGGTTGACTAACACATCAGCTGTGTTCATGGACCTCATGAACCGAGTGTGTGGACCATTACTCAAAGAATGACCAAGAGCACGAAGAACATTTGAGAAAAGTGCTAGAGTTGTTAAGGAAAGAAAAACTGTACGCTAAGTTTTCAAAGTGTGCATTTTGGTTGGAAGAAGTTCAATTCCTCGGTCACATAGTGAACAAAGAAGGATTCAGGTGAATCCAGCAAAGATTGAAACCGTTGAAAAATGGAAAACCCCGAAAACTCCGAAGCATATACGCCAATTTTTAGGACTAGCTGGGTACTACAGAAGATTCATTCAAGATTTTTCCAGAATAGCAAAACACTTGACTGCATTAACGCATAAAGGGAGGAAATTTGAATGGAAGGATGAACAAGAGAAAGCGTTTCATTTGTTAAAGAAAAAGTTAACTACGGCACCTATATTATCATTACCTGAAGGGAATGGTGATTTTGTGATATATTGTGACGCTTCAAAGCAAGGTCTCAGTTGTGTATTAATGCAACGAACGAAGGTAATTGCTTATGCGTCTAGACAATTGAAGATTCACGAGCAGAATTATACGACGCATGATTTGGAATTAGGCGCGGTTGTTTTTGCATTAAAGACTTGGAGGCACTACTTATATGGGGTCAAAAGTATTATATATACCGACCACAAAAGTCTTCAACATATATTTAATCAGAAACAACTGAACATGAGGCAGCGCAGGTGGATTGAATTATTGAATGATTACGACTTTGAGATTCGTTACCACCCGGGGAAGGCGAATGTGGTAGCCGACGCTTTGAGCAGAAAAGACAGAGAACCCATTCGAGTAAAAGCTAGGAATATAATGATTCACAATAACCTTACTACTCAAATAAAGGAGGCGCAACAAGGAGTTTTAAAAGAGGGAAATTTAAAGGATGAAATACCCAAAGGATCAGAGAAGCATCTTAATATTTGGGAAGACGGAACCCGGTATAGGGCTGAAAGAATTTGGGTACCAAAATTTGGAGATATGAGAGAAATGGTACTTAGAGAAGCTCATCAAACCAGATACTCAATACACCCTAGAACGGGGAAGATGTACAAGGATCTCAAGAAACATTTTTGGTGGCCGGGTATGAAAGCCGATGTTGCTAAATACGTAGGAAAATGTTTGACGTGTTCTAAGGTCAAAGCGGAACATCAGAAACCATCAGGTCTACTTCAACAACCCGAAATCCCGGAATGGAAATGGGAAAACATTACCATAGATTTCATCACTAAATTGCCAAGGACTGCAAGTGGTTTTGATACTATTTGGGTAATAGTTGATCGTCTCACCAAATCAGCACACTTCCTGCCAATAAGAGAAGATGACAAGATGGAGAAGTTAGCACGACTGTATTTGAAGGAAGTCGTCTCCAGACATGAAATACCAATCTCTATTATCTCTTATAGGGATGGCAGATTTATTTTAAGATTCTGGCAGACATTACAGCAAGCATTAGGAACTCGTCTAGACATGAGTACTGCCTATCATCCACAAACTGATGGGCAGAGCGAAAGGACGATACAAACGCTTGAAGACATGCTACGAGCATATGTTATTGATTTCGAAAACAGTTGGGATCGACATCTACCGTTAGCAGAATTTCCCCACAACAACAGCTACCATTCAAGCATTGAGATGGCGCCATTTGAAGCACTTTATGGTAGAAAGTGCAGGTCTCCGATTTGTTGGAGTGAAGTGGGGGATAGACAGATTAGGGTCCGAAAATAATACAAGAAACTACCGAGAAGATCATCCAAATTCAACAACGGTTGAAAACCGCCCAAAGTCGACAAAAGAGCTACGCCGACATTAAAAGAAAAGATATAGAATTTGAAATTGGAGAGATGGTCTTGCTTAAGGTTGCACCTTGGAAAGGTGTTGTTCGATTTGGTAAATGAGTGAAATTAAATCCAAGGTATATAGGACCATTCAAGATTATTGATCGTGTCGGACCAGTAACTTACCGATTTGAGTTACCTCAACAACTCGCGGCTGTACATAACACTTTCCACGTCTCGAATTTGAAGAAATATTTTGCTAAAGAAGATCTCACTATTCCATTAGACGAAATCCAAATCAACGAAAAACTTCAATTCATCGAAGAACCCGTCGAAATAATGGATCGTGAGGTTAAAAGACTTAAACAAAACAAGATACCAATTGTTAAGGTTCGATGAAATGCTCGTAGAGGACCCGAGTTCACCTGGGAACGAGAAGATCAGATGAAGAAGAAATACCCGCACTTATTTCCAGAAGATACGTCAACACCTCCAACTGCTTAAAATTTCGGGACGAAATTTATTTAACGGGTAGGTACTGTAGTGACCCGAAATTTTCCATGTTTATATATATTAAATGAAATTGTTATTTACATGATTAAGTGTTTCCAACATGTTAAGCAATCAAACTTGTTAAGACTTGATTAATTGAAATAGGTTTCATATAGGCAATTGACCACCCAAGTTGACCGGTGATTCACGGACGTTAAAACTTGTAAAAACTATATGATGACATATATATGATTATATATATAGTTAACATGATATTATGATAAGTAAGTATCTCATTAGGTATTTTAACAATGAGTTATATACATAAAATTGAGTTTATTGAATTAAGAAACTCGAAACGATATATATATATAACGATTATCGTTATAACAACGTCTTACTAAATACATATGAATCATATTAAGATATTGATACACTATGTTTAATCATGATAAATGATAAGTAAACATGTCTTTAAGTGTATTAACAATGAACTACATATGTAAAAACAAGACTACTAACTTAATGATTTCGAAACGAGACATATATGTAACGATTATCGTTGTAACAACATTTAACTGTATATATATCATACTAAGATATATTAATATATCATAATATCATGATAATGTAATAATTTAACATCTCTTTAGATATAATAAACAATGGGTTAACAACATTTAACAAGATCGTTAACCTAAAGGTTTCAAAACAACATTTACATGTAACGACTAACGATGACTTAACGACTTAGTTAAAATGTATATACATGTAGTATTTTAATATGTATTCTTACACTTTTGAAAGACTTCAAGAAAATTATCAAAATACTTCTACTTAACAAAAATGCTTACAATTACATCCTCATTCAGTTTCATCAACAATTCTACTCGTATGCACCCGTATTCGTACTCGTACAATACATAGCTTTTAGATGTATGTACTATTGGTATATACACTCCAATGATCAGCTCTTAGCAGCCCATGTTAGTCACCTAACGCATGTGGGAACCATCATTTGGCAACTAGCATGAAATATCTCATAAAATTACAAAAATATTAGTAATCATTCATGACTTATTTACAAGTAAACAAAATTACACATCCTTTATATCTAATCCATATACCAACGGCCAAAAACACCTACAAACACTTTCATTCTTCAATTTTCTTCATCTAATTGATCTCTCTCAAGTTCTATCTTCAAGTTATAAGTGTTCTTCATAAATTCTATAAGTTCTAGTTTCATAAAATCAAGAATACTTCCAAGTTTGCTAGCTTACTTCCAATCTTGTAAAGTGATCATCCAACCTCAAGAAATCTTTCTTATTTACAGTAAGAAATCTTTCTAATACAAGGTAATACTCATATTCAAAATTTTATTCAATTTCTATAACTATAACAATCTTATTTCGAGTGGAAATCTTACTTGAACTTGTTTTCGTGTCATGATTCTACTTCAAGAACTTTCAAGCCATCCAAGGATCCTTTGAAGCTAGATCTATTTTTCTCATTTCCAGTAGGTTTACCTACTAAAATTAAGGTAATAATGATGTTCATAACATCATTCGATTCATACATATAAAACTATCTTATTCGAAGATTTAAACTAGTAATCACTAGAACATAGTTTAGTTAATTCTAAACTTGTTCGCAAATAAAGTTAATCCTTCTAACTTGACTTTTAAAATTAACTAAACACATGTTCTATATCTATATTATATGCTAACTTAATGATTTAAAACCTGGAAACACGAAAAACATCGTAAAACCGGACATACGCCGTCGTAGTAACATCGCGCGCTGTTTTGGGTTTGATAATTAAAAACTATGATAAACTTTGATTTAAAAGTTGTTCTTCTGGGAAAATGACTTTTCTTATGAACATGAAACTATATCCAAAAATCATGGTTAAACTCAAAGTGAAAGTATGTTTTTCAAAATGGTCATCAAGACGTCGTTCTTTCGACTGAAATGACTACCTCTTACAAAAACGACTTGTAACTTATATTTCCGACTATAAACCTATACTTTTTCTGTTTAGATTCATAAAATAGAGTTCAATATGAAACCATAGCAATTTGATTCACTCAAAACGGATTTAAAACGAAGAAGTTATGGGTAAAACAAGATTGGATATTTTTTTATTGTTGTAGCTACGGAAAATATTGTAACAATTCTATACAAATCATATCCTAGCTAACTTATATTGTATTATACATGTATTCTAATATATTATGTAATCTTGGGATACCATAGACACGAATACAATATTTTGACATATCATATCGACCCATCTATATATATATATATATATATATATATATATATATATATATATATATATATATATATATATATATATATATATATATATATATATATATATATATATATATATATATATATATATATATATATATATATATTTCAGAACAACGATAGACACTCTATATGCAGTAATGTTAGAGTTAGCTATACAGGGTTGAGGTTGATTCCAAAATATTATATACTTTGAGTTGTTATCTAGCCTGAGGCTTGTATATACGAGGTCGTGGATTGATTCGAGATATTATATATTGCTTTATTTCTGTACATCTAACTGTGGACAACTAGTTGTAGGTTACTAACGAGGACAGCTGACTTAATAAACTTAAAACAGTAAAACGTATTAAAAATGTTGTAAATATATTTTGAACATACTTTGATATATATGTACATATTTGTTATAGGTTCGTAAATCGACCAGTGGCCAAGTCTTACTTCCCGACGAAGTAAATCTGTGAAAGTGAGTTATAGTCCCACTTTTAAAATCTAATATTTTTGGGATGAGAATACATGCAACTTTTTAAATGTTTTACAAAATAGACACATGTACATGAAACTACTTTCTATGGTTGAACGATCGAAGCCGAATATGCCCCTTTTTACTTGGTAACCTAAGAATTAGTAAACCAGTCTACTAATTGACGCGAATCCTAAAGATAGATCTATTGGGCTCAACAAACTCCATCCGTTGTAGTGGATGCTTTAGTACTTTGAGTTTTTATATCATGTCCGATGGATGTCCCGGAATGATGGGGATATTCTTATATGCATCTTGTTAATGTCGGTTACCAGGTGTTCACCATATGAATGATTTTTATCTCTATGTATGGGATGTATATTGAAATATGAAATCTTGTGGTCTATTATTATGATTTGATAATATATAGGTTAAACCTATAACTCACCAACATTTTTGTTGACGTTTTAAGCATGTTTATTCTCAGGTGATTATTAAGAGCTTCCGCTGTTGCATACTAAAATAAGGACAAGATTTG
Organism: Rutidosis leptorrhynchoides; assembly: GCF_046630445.1. Classification (NCBI taxonomy): domain Eukaryota; kingdom Viridiplantae; phylum Streptophyta; class Magnoliopsida; order Asterales; family Asteraceae; genus Rutidosis; species Rutidosis leptorrhynchoides. The sequence continues at coordinate 127,560,791 of NC_092339.1, forward strand.
GAGTCCATGCTTGTATGATATTATGTAAAAACTGCATTCAAGAAACTTATTTTTGATGTAATATATATTCTTATTGTAAACCATTATGTAATGGTCGTGTGTAAACGGTATATTTTAGATTATCATTATTTGATAATCTACGTAATGCTTTTTAAACCTTTATCGATAAAATAAAGGTTATGGTTGTTTTAAAAATGAATGCAGTCTTTGAAAAACGTCTCATATAGAGGTCAAAACCTCGCGACGAAATCAATTAATATGGAACGTTTATAATCAATATGAACGGGACATTTCAATAAGCTTCTTCTTTATTAGGGTAGACAACCCTTTCTCACTCATGTGACCGAGTCTCTGGTGCCATAAATTTTGTGAAGCCTCCTTTTCTGCAACATTAAGGCTGTCTGTACAGATCTTCACATGAGTTTTGTATAGTGTGCCACAAATGTGTCCTCGAGCGACTATCATAGCGCCTCTTGACAATTTTCATGTGCCTTTACAGAAATGACTATCATAGGCCTGTTTGTCGAGAGCTACTCCGGAAAATAAATTCAGCCGAAGATCTGGCACATTGTGGACATCCTTCAGAGTGATTGTGCTCCCGGAACTTGTCTTTATCTTGACATCACCAATTCCGACAATCTCAGCGGAACTGGAATTTCCCATCTTCACAGCTCCAAAGTCTCCAGCTATGTATGTTGTGAAGTATTCCTTGTATGGAGTCACGTGGTAGGAAGCTGCAGTATCTACCACCCATTCCGTATCTTCTCGTGAGACGTGAAGGCATCTCTCATCATGGGTTGAACAATAAGCGACATCACCAGAGATAGTCACTAATGTTTCTCCACCCTTATTCTTCGGCTGTGAACTGCTTTGACCTTGTTCCTCTTTCAATCTATAGCAGTTCTTCTTCATATGTCCCTCTAATCCACAATGATGACATTTATATAATAGTTTTCTGTCATCAGTAGACGACCTGCCCCTGCTCTTGCTTCTGCCTCTCCATTTGTTTTTGCTACTCATACGTTGTCTCCTCCGATTCTCTGTGACAAAGGCATGGGTCTGATCTGTGCCCATGTCCTTTCTCCTTGCCTCTTCACTGAATATGGCATCTTTGACCATTGACATTTTAAGTTTGCCATTCGGAGCTGAGTTGCTGAGTGTTACGACCAGCGTTTCCCAGCTATCGGGAAGAGAACTAAGTAGCAATAGCGCCTGAACTTCATCGCCAAGAGGCATCTCTACAGACGATAACTGGTTGACCAAGCTCTGAAACTCACTGGTATGCTCGGCAACTGAAGTTCCACTTTTGAGCTTCATGTTGACTAAACGCCTCATCAACAAGGCTTTATTTCGAGCAGTATTGGCCTGGTACATGTCCTTCAACTTTTTCCAGAGGGCATATGCGTCTGTCTCTTGTGCAACATGGTGGAAGACACTATGATCAATCCATTGACGGATCTGACCAATAGTTTTTCGGTTTGATTTCTTCCAATCTATCTCTTTGGCGGAATCAGGGTTTATACCCTTCAATTCAATAGGATCGAACAAATCTTTACAGCTGAGGAGATCTTCCACCCGAGGTTTTCACAGCGTGTAGTTTGTGGCTGTGAGCATAATCATAGCTCCGAAAGATGATGTTGACTCTTCTGTGGACATTATCACTTTACAAATGATTTTTCAACACTAACGGGGTTGAATTTTAGAAAACAGATATCACCGTTACGTCCGGAACGGTTGAAAATGGTGGAATAGACACTTCGCTGCTCAAATTTTACTTACGGGGCAAAATTATAATTTGTTATAAACTTCAGGGACCAAAAATGAAATTCTGAAAATTTCAGGGACCAAATTGTAAAATCTCAGAATTGCTACAGTAATTCTACAGTACTGCTACAGGAACTTGCTACATTACTGCTACAATAACTTGCTACAGTGCCGCCAGCTGCTACAGTGACTTGCTACATGACTGCTACAGTGAATTGCTACAGGACTTTCTTCTCCGGCGAAAATTCCGGCACCAGTCGTCTTCTCCGGCGAGATTCCGGCGAGTTGACCAAACTTTGACCGCGTTTTCTGGGCTCGTTATAACTCCGTTTAAGTCACCGTTTTTTGCGTTGGACTCGGATCGACGAGACGAATCCAATGGTACACTCAAAATTGAATTTTGAGGAAACTTCAAAAGACCCAAAAACTCAACCAATGTCTCTAACCAAGCTCTGATACCATTTGTTAGGAAGAGAGGATCGTCTGGACATTGGGAGATACAAATTTGAGAGAAAAATAACTCTATTACTCACAAGAATAGATTACACGAGTATTTACAAAACTCTAAAAAATAACTCTCAAACTCACACACACTCTCAAGGTTGTGATTACACTTCTCTGAGTGATTTGGGATGATTTACGACCGAGGTTTGCACCTCTATTTATAGCTAAGATCTTATAGCGGTAGATAGGTGTGAACGAGGAAGGTGACGTGTGAACGTGGAAGGTTGGCGGCCGTCACCGTTTTCAACTTTGCTACTTCCACATGGTGTTCAAAGAAGGCTACTTTGAACATCTAGAATGTGGACTTCTAGATTGTAGGCTGGAAACCTTCATCAAGTTCAATTTTTTAAATTTATATGAATAAAAAGAGAGAAAACCTAATGGTCACACTCATTAACATGTAAGGTGTATGTAATCCAGGTCAAACTAAAAACCTAACTGATATTATGAATATGATTTACTAAACATGGTTTTCAGTCAAGTAATAAGCAGATAGCACCAAGTTCAACTCATCCATTAAGCTGTAACAGCATTACAAACTTTGAAATATTACAAATTAACTCAAACTACTAACCAATTAGTAATACAAATCCTTTAAAATTACCATAATTAATCAATCAATAACATAATTAGGTGCCACGGCGAGAATCCTATTGTTTCTTGCTGCACGTCTGGTATTTGCATCAGCTTCACCTTCTGCTGCTGCTTCCTCTTCATCCACCACGATTAAATGCCCTTCTCTTCTTACCAAACTCTGCATCGGTCATACAACAACCCATTTACGACAATGCATTCAAGTTTTGCCATTTAAGTGAACTACATATATATACAAATGAAACATATATTACCTCGATTATAGCTTTAATTTTGGTCACTTCAGCTTTTACCTCTACCATGGAGGTGTAGTTGTTTTTTGCATTCTGCTGATCCACGTACCACTGGATCAGATCCTTTTGTCTCATTCCAGCTAGCCCAGTCCCTGAAAGAACCCAAACATTATATGAAATGAAATGGGTCATAATTTAATGACTAAATGCTTTCTGTAACATTCTATTCAAATGATTTGAATTATTATTGAAGTATAATATGTATTGTCTAACCCTATGTGTAAGACAGATTATATGTACAAAATAAGTAACAAAGACACAAACTTATTTTGGTTGAAATTGATCCACAACTCATTTTGACCCATATAAAATTACTCATTTAACCTGAACTCATTATAACATGCTACTAAACCACCCGACGTGCACATTTTATTTTGCCATTTCTACAAGCTTATATCATTGGTTACCTTCTTGTGCAACAGTTTCCTCATGCTGTCTAAGGCGCATCACAAGAGCTCGAGTTATCCGTTGAAAGTATTCATCAGGAATAGTAAGTTTCTTGGCAGCTCCAGGTGCTTCTCCATTTCCTGAACAAGAAAGATCAGTCATTGATAAAAAAAATTAAAATAAAATAAAAGTTCTAAATATACTGCCGTTGTAAATAATAGATTACAACCTGGGTTCTCATTGGTTACATCGGGTTCTGCACCACTTGGCGGAGCCTCACCATTTTCGCCATTTTCACCATTTTCACCGATATCGCCATCTTCTTGATTCTCTTCTTGAAACTCAGTCAAGTCTATCTCAGTTGATTCAACACTGCAAGTTTCTATACATAATTAGTGGGGATTCTTATTTGCAACTTATATAGAGGTGGCAATTATAACCCATTTAAGAATAGACAACTAACAGCATACTAAAACATGCCTGATTACTGAAGTTTTTAGGAGTCTTGTTGCTAAACGAACATGCCGTGAGTGAACCTGAAAGACAACACAATTTAGAGCTAAATTTCCATGCAAGTCTAGGACACTGTAAATGTTATAGGTTGTTTTGAGCTACAAAAGGCACCTCATCATCAAGGTGACATCGGGCAATTGCTTCAGATAGTCGGATTAGCGCTTCCAATTGTCTAACTGTCATGCGATATGCAACTCTGCTTCCCGGAGCTGTATCACCTCTACGCAGAGTAACATAGGAATCAACCAAAATTTGTCTGGCCTCGGCACTTAGCTGCATTGATTCAAAATCTGTTAGAAAAACAGGGGAAAATTGATTGAAAGGTGGTAATAAAAAGAAACAAAAACTAAACCTTTGGCTTTTTAGACTTGGCAACTGCAATGTAACGCTTCAATTGTGCAGTTGTGAATGTAGGAGCAACTGCATCTTCACGCTTTTGATGCACCCTTACGATGTGAGAGGCAATATGATAATCTGTTATATCATCAGGGTCATCAATCATGACATATACCAGGTCAAACCTTGAAAGAATGGCTGGAGGAAGAGCAACGTTGTACTGCACAGTTATAAAAAAATTGTTAATGTACCACAATTGATGCACAAAAACGTTGTACTGCACTGTTATAAAAAAATTGTTAATGTACCACAATTGATGAACAGAATAACAAACTATAAACAATTTAAAGTTTAATATCACCTTCAATGGCTTAGACTTATCATAACGGCCTCCAGTTGGATTGGCAGCAGCCAAAATCGATGTTCTTGCATTCAACGTAGCTTGTATTCCTGCTTTTGTGATACTAATGGTTTGTTGTTCCATAGCTTCGTGTATTGCAACCTTTTAAGGTTTTTTTTTTTTTTTTTTGATAAAAATATATACATCAGGCAGTGGTACACTATTGTATGCATATAAAAACCAAAAGGTAGCATTTGAGATTACGCAGGTGGGAAGCTTACCTGATCTCTTACATCCATCTTGTCAAATTCATCAATACAACATACACCATTGTCAGCAAGCATTAACGCACCAGCCTGTGAAAATAAAAATCGTAGCTTTAATATATCTTGTCTATTTGGATCATTGAAACTATATTTATTATGTCAAATTAGAAGATACCTCAATACAAAACTCTCCCGTTTCAGGTTCTTTAGCAACAGTGGCAGTCAAACCAGCAGCAGATGAAGATTTCCCAGATGTATAAACAGATCTTGGAACTAAGCCTGTTGTGTACCTATCAATTAAAATTAAATGTGAATATTCACATTTAACATTTCATAAAATAAAAAGGGTATGTGATATAAAAGTTTCAAAAGATGCATACTTGAGAAACTGAGACTTGGCACAACTGGGATCACCAACAATACAGACATTTATGTCTCCACGAAGATTGATTCCTTCATGAGTAAACTTGTGCACACCACCCAAAAGCATAAGCAAGATTGCTCGTTTGATGTCTTGATGACCGAAAACAGTAGGGCAAATACTGTCGACGAGCTTATTGAAGAAATCAGGAGTATTTCTCATTTGTCTAACCTCAGCTAACTCCTCCGGCTACAATGACATAAAAAATAGGGAACAAGTACAGCTAATTATATTTAGACATAAAAGCTGAAAACATATAATGCACAAACCAGCAAACAAATTTAAACAATGCACTACACTCAAGCAGAAGCTACCATTTCTATAAAGAATTATGTGACCAATGCTATTACTACATAAGCAATGTAGCAAGTCTAATTCTAGTTCTAATTCTAATATGTAGTAAAATAAAACATAAAAGTGAAAATACCAACCGAGAATTCTAAATTGTCGTTATCCTCAGAATCCCTCTTCCTATTTCGTATGTCAGCATCCCTTCTTCCATCACAAATCTGAATAAAGAATTACAGTTATAACCCAACATATAAACAATATCATCTCAAAGAAGTAAAAGATATAACACTACATTCATTCTTTTATATACAATGTTATTCACATAAAAACAGGTATAAAGTTTTAATTTTTAACCTGCACTGAGTTAGCAATGAAAGCAAGCTTGTAAGAAAGATCTCTAACGCCCAAAGCCCGAAGACCTTTAACACCTTCTTGTACAGTGCCACTGTTATTGCGTTGACCGCCATCTCTACGGCACTCGGCTCTCTCACCTGGAGCTGCCAATGCCAAAATGTCAGGTATCACCACTACAGTGCCTGTAAAAATTACCCTGCAACAAAAAAAAAATTAAACTTATCTTCTATTTTTCCATTCAAATAACTTTAACCATTAAGTCGTGCGGTGCGGTTTACATACGTGTCACCAGCCCTAGCCTGTTCGACAATGTCATGACGAAGAATGACATCTAACGATCTAGGAAGTGATCCTGCGGGTATTTCTTTTGATGTTTCCTGCATCCTCACCCTCTGCCAATCAGCAAATTTACTTTCTTGTCGAAGAAGTGTCCATCTTCCTTTCGTCGAACAAGTAACACTCATGCATATCATAGGCTATATACACACCAACAATAAATCCATTCAGCACACACACACAAAAACACAAACTTGCAACTTTGAAATATTAATTAATTTACAAATTATGTACCTCTGTGTACTTATACTGTTGTTCAACATTTTTAACAATGGTTCCACACTCCAAGCACTTAAATGTACCCTGAAGAAGCTCAGGCCTAACTTCACTCGTTCTAGTCACCACTCCGGTTACTGATACTAATCTACCTATCTCAGATGTACTCAATTCCCTCAATCTAATAATATCAAAAAAATCAAATTAATACAAAAATAGCACAAACAAAATAAAATAATACACAAACTAACAGTAACAAAGACTAAATTAGTACCTTTTAATGATAGGCAGGTTGTAAAATGCAATATTAATATCTTTATTAGGATTATCATCAGTAATAAAAGTAGGTTTCTGTCCCATCACAAATCGCTTACACGCGTTCTTCAAGTACGATTCAAACCTATAACAATTGATCACAAATTTCCCCCAAATTTTAGTACTAAACAGTATACAGAACAGATAACATATACATATTGACGAAAGGTGTATAAATTGACCTTAGGTATTCATCAGAAATAGCTTTCTGAAGAACATCATTAAACCGCATAACATGAGCGAAATCGATAAACATTGTATTCGATTCATTTGGTCTCATTGCTTCGATTTCCGATTCGTAGAACGGTTCTCTTGAGTTCGGATCTAATTTAAAGCTGTAATAATAATAGGATTTCATCAATTGATTAGTAGTAGATATATGAAATATAAACCCTAATTTTGAGTTTTAATTGGATTTGGGGGTACCTTTTGAGGAACTCTAAGAAGATGTTTTCGACCTTGGCTGCTTTCTCGTCGGTGAAGTATGCACCGCCGAATGAATCCATTTCTGTTGGCTGAGTTCACAAGTTTTTTGTTTTCAGAAATATGAAAATGGTGATTCTGTGTAGTTGTTAATGGTAGTGTGATGTAGATGAATACCTATGTGTATCTAATTATTTGGCGGGAAAATTAGGATGGGGGTTGAAGGGTTGCCGCCATTTCTTACATGTGGGCTGGCAAGTGGGCCGATGGGCTACGCAATAACGGTTTAGGTAGGTTAACCCGCAAAAAAGATAGAACAACAACAATATATCATATGATATAAGTGGGCCAATATATATGTTATTTTTCTAGAGGTACGGATTTGGCCTTTGGGTTCAGGATTGTGGATCTTGTGCTAGAAGTTTGAGTGATATCCTTGTTTGGGTGTTATTTGTCAACTGCCTGTTCAATTTGCACATGGATTACTACTCGTGTTCTTCTTTGGTCTCTCTGTGGTGGTCCCTCGTACTCGTTTACACATCTTCTTACATGTCACCAGGGCCGTCCCGTTAATTTTATGGGCTCTGTTCAATATAGAAAACGTGGGCATTTTGTATACTAAAATTTTGCAGGTAAAAAAAATATAAATAAGTTCAAAAATTAAGCATATTACACTGTTAGTTTTCTTACCAATAAATTGTTTCCATTAAATTCTTATTCTTTTTTTATTACTATAAGTTTATAATAAATACTAATTTATACTCCGTAATAAATACTACCCGTAATACTAATAGTTTTCAAAATTACTCGTACATGATTAGTATAAAAATCGCACTGAGTTGCCCTTATTTGGCACAAATCTTGTTGATTTTTTTTCTTTTCAACACTAGGGCCCAATTAAATTTCATAACAGCTGCTAGTAAACTTGTTAATCTTTTATTTGCAACTGTTGACCTCCTTAAAGCAGCTTTGTATTTGGAAATATGAAATATCATGATACTAAAATGGACTAGTAGCAGATCTTGGGCCCTATAAAAAGCTGGGCCCTGTGCTGTTGCACAGGTTGCACACCCAGTTAGCCGGCCATGCATGTCACTGAAGTACCACCCGGCTTGGTTGAGTCGTTACATTTTTTCCATTTTCATTAACACTTGGATTAGATTCTTGTGTATGTTCGGTGGATTTGATTCCTTCTCCAAAGTGTCCATACATCACTACAGGGGCGGATGTAGTTCCTTGTTAATGGTTGCACTTGCAACCATTGAAAAAAGCCCAATTAGTGTAATTTGTTTTGGGCCTAGAGTTGGTGATGATCACTGAGCTGTTTTGACTTGGAGGTTTAAATCTCTTGTGGTTGTGAGCGGAGTTGGTGGTCGTCGTCGTAGTTTTAGACTCATTGGATACGTATTGGTGGCTCGAGTATTGGCCTTTTTATGTCTTATGTGTCAGGTATTTCGTTACTAACTTGTGTGTAGAATTTCAATTGTGTTTGGTATGAGGTTAATTTGTTCAATGTAGTCAGCAACATGAGTTTGATTAAATTAGATTAATAGGATTTAGTCAATCAGATATGTTAAGGTACTCACTTCGATCATTGAATCTATTATATTTTCATTTTTGTTGTATAAGTATATGCTTTTGTGGTGATTCGGAGAGTTTCAATAATGTTATCAATTCTCGCTCCAATGATTTCATGTTGGTTTCACCACTCGCGGATATGGGGTCTCGTTTTTTTCGTTTTGCTTGGATTAAGTTAACGGGTGTCCCTTTTAATTGCGCATCGGAAGATAGCGTGTTGAAAGTGAGTAACTTATTCAGCGAGGTTATATCCGTTGCTAAGTCGTCCTCATCTTTGGATAGCGTTGGCTCGTTTTATGCTTTCATTAAATCGACTAGCGTTAAACATATACACGATTTGGTTGAGGCCGATGTGGAGGATTCTGTTAGCTCTAGAGGTGATGTTTGGGTTTCTGAGATCTCGGATTCTTCGAGTGTACATCGATTTATTTCTAACTCTTTTGATCAAAGGCTGCTGCTTTCAACTAACCGTTTCGTAGTTACTTCCGGTTCGATGGATAATGATTCTGTTAGTTTTGGAGGGGAGACATCAAACAAGGTGCAACCCATGAGAGGTTATTCTAATCAATTTAAGGATGTTAATGATAGGATGAAGATGTCTAATGGTGGCGTTTCGGGTGCAGAAGCATCTTATCATGTCACATCTGCTGCTTATGATGCTATATGTGTTGAAAAAATGGTTTCAACTGTTGATCCTCCGGTTGTTGCTACCGTTTTTGATGATTGTTCAAAGTCCATGTTGGAAGCTGCTTCTGATCGATCTATTTTGACGAATGGAATTGTCGATTCTGTTTTGGAATTCAGCGGTTCATTATCGATTAAAAGACCTGATACAGATTGGGAGAGGAAATATGTCCGTGGAGGCTTTCGCGGCATTCGACGTTATGATGACACGGGTGGCCGAGGAGAGCGCACCGAGTGATGCATCTGCTAACGTGTTATCTTACAAGATTGAGAACCGATCCGGGAAAAATTCTTTAAAAGAGACAGTCAACGGAAAATTGAAAAGGGCGGGTCCTCGAGGTTGATTGTTATGGCCCGTCTTGTTTTTCTTTGGTTGCTTTTGTTCGATGTATTTCGTAAATTTTTTGGTTTTTGTTTGGTTAATATGTTTGTATTTTCTTTTTCAGGATGTTAGGGAGGCTCGCTATAGATAGTTTTATGTTTAGTTGGTTGCTTTCTAGGCGTGAGCCTTCCAGTTCTCCCCTAGTCCTTTTGTATCTTCTGTTGAGAGCGTTTTCCTATGGGAAACGACCTCGTTTCTATATGAGTTTTCGTTTTTTCGCAAAAAAAAAAAAATCAACACACAAATATATAATTACTAAGAATAATTATAATCTTACTTTCCTTGATATCTTCACCTTATAAATATAAAGATTAATTTAAGACTCGTAGGTCATGATCAATTCGATAATTCTTTTGTGAACGGAGAGATTGGAGTCACTGAGGAGATCACCAACCAAAAGAATTTTTATCACCCGATCATATCCGTTTTATATGTCAAGGATGTTTCACCGAAAAACTGTCATAGTATAGGCTCTGTGTGTAGCCACTTTTGAAAAGCACTCACAAAACTGCCATATGACAGACTCACAGTGATGCTTCCAGAGGACTTCATAATCAACTGAAAAATATTTTTTTTTTTATAAAATCACCAGTTGAGATTCGAACTCGAGACCTCACGAACTCCTCCCATAGTTGATCAATTCGATAATTTGGTGTTTAGATGATTAGATGATATTTTGAGCGGGTGTGAATTATAATTTTTCAATCTAGTAATTAATTGTATTTATGTTATGAATTAATGGGGATGTAAATAAGTCAAATTAGTCACAAAATTTATACAAGCTCGACTAGTTAAAGTGTCAATTTGAGTCGTATTAAATGAGCAGAAACTCAAATTTATACATATAAAGTTTGATGTACTTGGGCCACTTGCAGTCATTCGTTAGCCACCACCGCCACCGTCCGCCACCCTTTCACCACCACCACCAGCGAATCGTTAAAGGGCCCGCCAGTGGACCCTGCAACGAAGGTAACGGCCCGATTGTGGGGCCCACTCGATGTTTTTGAATTTAAAAAATGGTCGGTTGCTTTTTTTTTCTTTTTCTTTTTTCCAACTCATTTCATATATATATATATATATATATATATATATATATATATATATATATATATATATATATATATATATATATACACCATTACTTAACCAAAATCATACCATTTCACTTTCAAATTTTCACTCTCAATTTTTACACAAAAACGGTTTTCACAAACACGGTTACGTTCGAGGTTCGCGGCGACGGGTTGTTTTCCGATGACATGGACCGATACGACGGTGGAAGGGTCGATACCTTAGATGTGGCGGTTACGGGCCTTTACGTTAGCGATTTGTTTGATCATTTAAGGCGAACCGCTGATTGCGACGAGGTTTCGCATTTTGCATACTGGAATGACGAAAAGAAGGTCTTCGAGTGGCTCAAGGATAACGATAAATGGGCGTGGCTACTCGGAACCGCAATAATCAACTCGACAAATGTAACATCCCGCATTTTTCCGTTAAATTATTTTAACGCCCGTCTTTTTCTTTTTAAATAATACCCTTCATATCTAGATTCGTATCCTTTGTTAAGTAACATTTTAAATATTCTCGTTATCGGATTTTTAATATCTCCCGTACTTCCGTGTAATTTAAAATAATTCGTTTGGTCAATTCACGCACCCGCAACCGAACGCGAGGGACTAGTTTCGCCATTGGAGCAAAGATGTGACTAGCTTGACTAGTCAACACCCACCTCCCCATTTTCCTTTTCATTTTCATTTTCATTTTCTTTCTATACTTTCCAATTTTCTCTCAAACACCACTACAAAGAATCATCATCTAAATTCGGATTTGGAAGCTTCAACCAAAACAAAATACATATTTGGAATCCTCTCTTCATCCTCTTCAATTTGATACCAACTTCATCTCATTTGGGTAACTTTCTAAAATCACTAATTTTATGTGTTCTTGAGATTTTTGAGTTATAAAGTTGTTAATTAGTGTCTATGGCTCATTGGGATGTCGTGTATGTAATTTGTATGCTCGATTCGTTGTTTTTGGTGTAACTAGTTCAATATGAAAATTACTTGCTAAATCCTTGATTTTGGATGATCAAATGTTGTTAGATTGTTAAAGTGCATGTTTTAAAAGTGTTACTAGTATCATTAGCTTCGTTTTGATGTATAGGTTGATTAAGGAAACTCCAAGAACATGATTAATGATTTTGTGAACTTGGATTAGGGTTTGATGAGCTTTACATGAACTTTTGATGCGTCAAATGCTATGAGATATTGTTGTTAAGTGTTTTGTTGCAATGTGTGTTTGATTACCTTCGAAACGGCATAACATACATGTAAATTGGTTGCCCGAATCATAAAATGCGTTTTTAGAACTTGAAACTTTGATTATGAACGTTTAATGCGGTTTTTGGTTGTTGTTAGTGAAGAATTGCTTGATGAAATGTGCTTAGTTGTTTTCCTTGTCAAAATACCTTTCCGATGGTATAAGATACATGTTCTAAGTGTTTTCGGTGCATGAGATGTGTTAAATTGTATTTTGGTTCGTGACTTGGACCATTTTTCTGCAAACTGCATGTTTCCCAGGTATTGCGCGCCGCGCATATACCCGCGCGCCGCGCAGAATTAGAAATCCCAGATGTTTGCCTTCGTGGTTAAGTTCTGACCAGGATTTACACTTGGGTGCGCGCCGCGCAACCCATAGCGCGCCGCGCATCTGCCCAGCTCATTTTGTCTTTGTTTTTCATGTCACAAAAATGTTTCCCGCTTTACTATAACCTCGTTTACCATGAAACTTGACTATTAGGCTCTTATATGACTTCTCGTCTTGGGAAAATTGTCGGATACCCGACCCGACCCCGTTGACTTTGACTTTGACCAAGTTTGACTTTTAGTCAAACTTAACCAAACGATTATACAATCGTTCTAACATACTTAACTACTTGTATCGTGCATGAAACTTGACAAATTGATTCACATGCTATATTAATCGAGTCGTAACGAGCCATAGGACTAATTGAACATCTTTGACCCTTCGTGACTATCGTTATTGATACAACCTATTTGTTTAGGTCAAGACTAGCATTGTTTCTTGCACGTTTACTTGTCGAAGTACTTTGTGGTTCGTGCATACAAGGTGAGATCATAGTCCCACTTTTACTCTTTTTGAACTTACATTTGGGATGAGAAAACATAAACATTTCTTTTACTAAGTGAACACAAGTACAGGAAAACAAACATTCTACATACGAGTTTAGAACAAAATCCTCAATTCGATTATCATTAGTTACATTTGCCGGGTGTAAGCGAGAACTTATGTTGTATGGATCCATATGGGTTTGACAAACCCTCATTCAAACGGTTCGCTACCGTTTACGAATGAATTATATTTTCGAGAAACAGTGTATGTTCTAGCACTAAGTGATGGGGTTCAATGGAAGGAATGTTAAGCATTGATAATTGGGTGCTCGTGAAATAAACTTTTGGAATGTATTATTATTATTTCATTGATGCAAATCTTGTGGTTCACTTGTACTTACTTACTTAAACCTATGATTTCACCAACGTTTTCGTTGACAGATTTCTATGTTTTTCTCAGGTTTTGCACGTTATGTGAAAAATGCTTCCGCTCATTATTTGATACTTGCATTGGATGTCGAGTATACATGCATTTCATGGAGCGTCTTATGACTTTACTTTAAACCGTGTCGCCTAGATTTCATTTGTACTTATAACCTCGTAACTTAACTTTTGGGTTGAACAATTCTTGTAAACTTTGGAAACAATCTTTATTTTGAAATGAAGGCGACATATTTTGGTCAAACGTTGTCATAAAGACTTATGACCAGGTAATGGGACCCACGTAGACGACGCCGTCACTTGACGATTTGTCGGGGTCGCTACAAGTGGTATCAGAGCCTTGGTTGTAGGGATTTAGAGTTCATTTGTGTCCACCCCGAGTCATAGGGTACATAGGTGAATCTAGACTACAACCGGCATATAGACTAAAGTAGGAATTACTTGACTATTTGTGCATTTATACTCGAACTCTTCTATCATATCTAACTCGTATTCGATCTTGATCTTACGTTGATAAATTTTGTTGATGCGCCACCTTGACTTTATGAAGTAATGTTAAATGCACATGAGAATCAGGGTAATATAATTTCCGGGATTATATTACGGTGATTCACATGGACCTTCCAACACTATGACATAGAGAATTTAAGGCGAGTCAAGGAAAATTTTCTCTTTATCTTTATTCCATACTCCGGTTAGTATTGTTGAAAATACTAACCAACGATATTCTTGTGTCATGAAGGAACAATGGCTCACCAAGGTCAACACAATACTCCTCTCGAAACTCTAGAACAAACTCTTCAACGCATGATAACCACCGCCGTGGGTACGGCCGTGGCCGATCATTTTTCTAACAACACCAATCGTGGAGCCGGTAATTCAAGCGAAGGTTGCTCCTACAAGAACTTCATGAAGTACAACCCTCCCACTTTCGATGGAACCGGAGGACCGGTTGTTCTCACCCGATGGTTTGAACAAATGGAGACCGTTTTTAACACAAGCGGTTGTCGAGACCAAGATAAGGTCAAGTTTTCCACCCTCACTTTCACCGGCATTGATCTTTCGTGGTGGAACAAATACGTACAATCGGTGGGTATTGATGAAGCCCACACACTCTCATGGACCGAATTAAGAGAAAGAATGATCACTGAATACTTCCCGCGCGACGAGACTCGAAGGCTCGAACAGGGTCTAAGGAATTTAAAAACGACCGGAAATGACCTCGAAGCTTATAATCAACGGTTTACCGAACTAGTCTCGATGTGTCCAAATCTCATGACTCCCGAATCCCTAAGAGTCGAACTTTACATGGATGGCCTCCCTAAGAGCATTCAACACAAGGTAATGACATCTCAACCCACTAACCTACAAGAGGCTTTAACAATGGCCCGCCATACTTTAGACACGGCGAATGAAATGGAAGCACCGGCACCAATGGTCGAGAACCACCCGAGTAACAACAAAAGAAAATGGGAAGCCCCCCAATCGAGTAACTACAACAACAACTTTGCCAAGTAACCTCTCACCCCCGTCGGCAAGAAAAGTTATGCCGGGACACGACCTTTTTGCAACAAATGCCACAAGCATCATTTTGGTGAATGTGGCAAGCTAATTTGCCATCGGTGCCAAGGTAGTGGTCATATTGCCAAGTATTGTGGAAGTACCGCCCCCGTCACTCAAAAGGGGCCCGACGCACCAAAGCCGAGTATTTGCTACAAATGTGGCCAATCGGGTCATTTTAGGAATGAATGCCCAAAGAATAAAGCAAAAACCAACGCGCGCCGTTGAACTTACAACATCGACACCTAGGATGCCCGAGACGATGATGGACTAGTCACGGGTACGTTTCTTCACAACAAACCGTATATTTCATACTTATTCGATTCGAGTACCATTAGACGTTTTATAACCAAGGATTTGACTCGTGCTCTTTATATTCCACCTCTTTTCCCCAGATACTACTTAGGCGATTTAAGTGACCGTCGGAAAATATTGTGTGCCTATAAATTTTATCGGAGGATATGCGTTAAGAAATTGGACTCGACACCTATAGAACTAAGGAACTCAAAACCTATTCATTAAGGAGAAATTGTTTCCCTACATTTATGTATAGATTATTGTGAACTAAGTAACTTTCGGTTGGAAACCAATACTCTCTTCCTCGTATCCATTACCTCATGATTATTTGCGTGGATCCCGTGTATTCCAAATCGACCTCCGTTCTGGTTATCATCAATTGGGGGTTAAGGGAGACGATGTCTCCTAAGCCATTTCCGAACTCGCAACGTTAGTTGTAAATCTCTCTTAGTACCGTTTGATTTATTTAGGACTCCGTCCGTATTCATGAACCTCCAAACCACGTATGCAACTTATCTAGACAAATCTGTTATCGTATTTATAGATGACATCTTAACTTATTTAAGTAAAGAAGGAAAACGAACAACATCACCATCTTACGCTCGAACTTTTGAGAAAAGAGCAACTTTATACCAAATTCTCCGAGTGAGAATTTCTGTTGAACGAAGTCCAATTTTCTAGACCATGATGTTAATGGTCAAGGCATTACAATCAATCTCGAAATCAAGCCACATGTAATCAGGAAACTCTCCCAACTCAGACTTGTATTCGTAAAATCTTAGATCTCGTCTATTTTTACCGAAGATTCATTTCTGACTTTTCTCGTGTTACACGACTTTTAAACTCGTTAACTCACTAAGGAAAACTTTAAACCTCTCCGTGTTCGAACCTTGAGCGTGATTCTTCACACCAACAATTCTAGTTAAAATCGTATAGCAACAGATGGAACTCAAACATGGAAATATTTCTACTTGAACGCCGAAAGGCATACTCTCTCGTCTCAAAAATCAACATAACTAAAATTCGTTATTTTGCACGAAGAATTCGAATACTAAATTGTGGATCCGATCAATTTTCTCGTCATCCCGTACCACACTACCTACCTCTGTTATTTCACCGTCACCGTCTAATATTACTGGAATTTAAGATAACACACAATCCAACGATACTTCACTCTTCTTCGACTTAACGCCCTTGTGTTTCTGATAATCGGTCAACTATTATTCAACCCCGAACTATACAACTACGTGTACTACCTCGTTTCTCTTTCAGACTTCAACTTTTGACAACTAGAGGCACGTTATGGCAACCTCGAGATGTAAGCTCATCCTATTCTAGGTCCTCATTTCACTCCTATCTTTATCGCTCGCATTTCCGTTTAAGGAAACTCCTTGTAACATTTCTCCAGGGATAGAGAAACTCCTTATATTACATTAGTATTCGCCACGAGGGTGAATAGTCCTAACGAACATTTTTTCGAACCCTAACTGACTTGTTCAAACATATCTTAAGAGATTCTACACCAACACGGTGTATCTTTGTCATTTATCCTGTATCGAAATACTCGTTTCACTTCTAGTGTTACAAGAAACCTTGGGAACCCGCTTAGACATGAGTACCGCGTAATATTGAGAAACCGCACCTTGGAAAGGTGTAATCCATTTTGGGAAATCGAGAAAGGCTATATCCGCAATATCGAACCTTTTGAAACCTTGGGGCGTATTGGAACCGCTTCCTACCGTTTAGAACTTCCGACTAAATTAAGTTTCCGTTTACCCTACATTTCGTGTAACAAACTTAGAAACGTGTCCTGCGGAACAGGAACGTGCAATCCTGCTAGATACACCAACTATCGATGACAAACTTCTCTTCATAGGAAAACCAGTTGAAACCGGGGATCGTAAAACCAAACCTTAATACAACGTAAAACCCTGACTATCCAAATTCATGAGAACACTCAAGGACGTACCTACACTTATTCATGTCAGGAACAACGTAAAGTCTCGAGTAAGAGATATCGACTACTACTTCCAACTAAATTTCGGGACGAAATTTCTTTTGAGGTGTGGATAATGTAACATCCCGCATTTTTCTGTTAAATTATTTTAACGCCCGTCTTTTTCTTTTTAAATAATACCCTTCATATCTAGATTCGTATCCTTTGTTAAGTAACATTTTAAATATTCTCGTTATCGGATTTTTAATATCTCCCGTACTTTCGTGTAATTTAAAATAATTCGTTTGGTCAATTCACGCACCCGCAACCGAACGCGAGGGACTAGTTTCGCCATTGGAGCAAAGATGTGACTAGCTTGACTAGTCAACACCCACCTCCCCATTTTCCTTTTCATTTTCATTTCCATTTTCTTTCTATACTTTCCAATTTTCTCTCAAACACCACTACAAAGAATCATCATCTAAATTCGGATTTGGAAGCTTCAACCAAAACAAAATACATATTTGGAATCCTCTCTTCATCCTCTTCAATTTGATACCAACTTCATCTCATTTGGGTAACTTTCTAAAATCACTAATTTTATGTGTTCTTGAGATTTTTGAGTTATAAAGTTGTTAATTAGTGTCTATGGCTCATTGGGATGTCGTGTATGTAATTTGTATGCTCGATTCGTTGTTTTTGGTGTAACTAGTTCAATATGAAAATTACTTGCTAAATCCTTGATTTTGGATGATCAAATGTTGTTAGATTGTTAAAGTGCATGTTTTAAAAGTGTTACTAGTATCATTAGCTTCGTTTTGATGTATAGGTTGATTAAGGAAACTCCAAGAACATGATTAATGATTTTGTGAACTTGGATCAGGGTTTGATGAGCTTTACATGAACTTTTGATGCGTCAAATGCTATGAGATATTGTTGTTAAGTGTTTTGTTGCAATGTGTGTTTGATTACCTTCGAAACGGCATAACATACATGTAAATTGGTTGCCCGAATCATAAAATGCGTTTTTAGAACTTGAAACTTTGATTATGAACGTTTAATGCGGTTTTTGGTTGTTGTTAGTGAAGAATTGCTTGATGAAATGTGCTTAGTTGTTTTCCTTGTCAAAATACCTTTCCGATGGTATAAGATACATGTTCTAAGTGTTTTCGGTGCATGAGATGTGTTAAATTGTATTTTGGTTCGTGACTTGGACCATTTTTCTGCAAACTGCATGTTTCCCAGGTATTGCGCGCCGCGCATATACCCGCGCGCCGCGCAGAATTAGAAATCCTAGATGTTTGCCTTCGTGGTTAAGTTCTGACCAGGATTTACACTTGGGTGCGCGCCGCGCAACCCATAGCGCGCCGCGCATCTGCCCAGCTCATTTTGTCTTTGTTTTTCATGTCACAAAAATGTTTCCCGCTTTACTATAACCCCGTTTACCATGAAACTTGACTATTAGGCTCTTATATGACTTCTCGTCTTGGGAAAATTATCGGATACCCGACCCGACCCCGTTGACTTTGACTTTGACCAAGTTTGACTTTTAGTCAAACTTAACCAAACGATTATACAATCGTTCTAACATACTTAACTACTTGTATCGTGCATGAAACTTGACAAATTGATTCACATGCTATATTAATCGAGTCGTAACGAGCCATAGGACTAATTGAACATCTTTGACCCTTCGTGACTATCGTTATTGATACAACCTATTTGTTTAGGTCAAGACTAGCATTGTTTCTTGCACGTTTACTTGTCGAAGTACTTTGTGGTTCGTGCATACAAGGTGAGATCATAGTCCCACTTTTACTCTTTTTGAACTTACATTTGGGATGAGAAATGTTTCGTGTTGTATATGAAACATATTTGGGACGAACTTCCTCACGTAACTGATCGTAGTGAGGATGGTTATTATACCGATTAATCGGTATTTAGTTTATTTACTCGTGTTTTTTTTTTTATGTATTAGTGTTTTTTTTATGTACTCGTGTTTTTTTTATGTACTCGTTTTTTTTTATGTACTCATAGTTTAATTTTAATGTAAGCGTATTTTTATTAATTAATGTAATCGGTTTTTTTTTTTTTTAGCTTATAAATGTTATTTATATTTTAAGGTTTAAATAATAATAAAAAAATGGGTAAACTGGGATGGTGAAGTTTATGATTGTGAGGGTTTAATGAAAGGAATGTGAAAGAAATGTTAAAGTGTTTGTGATTATATGACGGGTAAAACTAGTGTTAAAACCTTGAATCATTGTGTGTGGCCTTAAGGTCACATGTGTGTGTTATCGCATGTGATTATAGTTGATTTCACATATGAAATTAGGTGTATTAGATTTAGATGTGATATTAGTCACATATGATCGGGTTGTTTTTAAACTTTTAATGTATATATGGTGTTGACCAGAAATAAACAATTAAAGAATTGTGTCATCACTTTGTGCACACAAGTAATACATTGACTTATTTCCTGATGTCTCTCAGAACTTTTCATTTGTTTGAACAAAAACAACATGCTAGTCACTACTTAGGATCATGGCATCCACTCCATCTTCTATTATATATACACACATTTGTTCAACTCACTTTAATACAATTTATTTTTTTAAGGATTTAGCGTTTTGTAGCAATGTCGACTGAGTTAGCTAATGAGAAAGAGAGACACATCTCTGTAGATCCCATATCAATGAAAGAAGTTGTCGAATATTCAAGTTCGGGGGCACCTAAACCTAAAATCGTCGATAGATCCTTGCCTTCGTTACCAAAAAAGAACAAGTTTCTTAGCGCTAGTCTCCCAAGCTCCGCTTGTTCATCCCCTCGCAGCGTTATCAATTCAAAGGCGAAAACCATATATCAAGACGAAGGCCACGAAAAAGGTTCAACCCATTCGGCTTCCTTAGGCAATCAACACTCTTTGGCTCTTTCTCGTCTTATTTCACTTCGCGAAAGCCGCTTGCAAAGAAGCAAGTCTTGTGGCGAAGGGAGACCTTCTATTCAATATGATGAGTTTGACCTCCGACAGACTACCCCCAAAAGTACCAGTAGTAGTATTAGTACTTCTAGTGCTGATAGTACACCCAGAGGTCAAACTACATCATTATATAACGACGATGAATACAAAAAATTCATCGTTTCAGAAAAACAAAACGAGGAAGAGTTCAAATGTGGAGCTCTTTGCTTGTTCTTGCCAGGGTTTGGTAAAGGTAAGCCGGTAAGAAGTAGAAGAGAGCAAGGACAACCACGAGAACTAGGACATGTGATTTCACATAGGGTATCTCTCGAGAAATTCGAATGTGGATCTTGGAGGTCGTCAGGGGTTATGAATGGGAGCGATTTTTCATCCAATATGTATTTCGATTTGCCATTAGAACTTATACAAACAAGTGGAAATGACGCTAATTTGCCAGTCAATTCCGCTTTTGTGTTTGATAAGGATCTGAAAGGAGTTCTTAAGACGAAAGGAGCAGGTGGAGAAAGGAAGTCGACAAATGATAGACGCCATGTACGCTTTTCAACATCTTCGCCTACAACATCACCATCTTCAAGTGTCACACCTCGTATGCATAAGGCTCAAGATGACTTCAGTTCATACTTAGAAGCTCAAAATGCTTAATGATATTCATATGTTTATTACATAAAAGCATAACTTATAAGAGTTTAATATAACGTTTGATTTTTGGTCGAGTCGGATGAAGGTCATCCAAACTGACTTGTTGGTAGTTAAATGACACTTTTTACCTCTTTTTAACTGTTAATATTTTACAATTAAGAATAAGAGAATTTTGCACAACTACATTGATCAAGTCAAAGTTCATCAGTTAAGGAAATTCCGGCTTTAGTGCAATAATGTCGGAGTTGTTATGGTCTATGAGGGACCTTTAGGTGGAGTTCCTATGATCTTTAGATCGAAGGAGATAACCAACCGCCATGTCCGATTGTAGGACATGCATTCTTAGATGTCCATATGATCCATAAGTTTACGACCTTATTCTCATTCACAATTCATATAAGCTCACTTCCTTAGAGATTGACAAGATTTTGTGACCCGAGCTATAATTCTCCATTTCCAACGACCCCTAAAATAATGGACATTGGTCTCTATTTATAGAAAATTAACTCATGTGCGGATGTGACCTTGATCATATCCCCTGCAACGCAAATGCATTGTGCAACATTATTTCTGAATGATACGTTGTATCTTTGACGTATTCAACTAAGTAGTACTCCATAGAATAAATCACTTGGGCTGTGCTCAAGTGACCAAGACTCCTAGTGACGTTGTAGGTCCCGGGTTCAATCATTGTCAATGTTTTCTTGAGGCTAATTAAAGATTTACAAAGGAAAGTGTTTTACCTCGCATTAGGGTCAAATCTATGTTTAAGCCCGTGAGTCACGAGATACCACTAGTTTAAAATTTTTTAATACAAAAGAAAGTGTTTTACCTCGTATTAGTTCAATCATCTTCAAGGGTTTCTTGTTAAAAAATAGTGAGAAAAAATGTAGTAGAAACATTAGCTCATAATATTCAAATTGGTTTTTGTATGTGTTAAATAATTTATGGTCGATTTGAGCAGCCCAATAGTTATTATAGTTCGGTACAAAAATGGGATTATCACCAAAATGCCCAAATATTTTTCACCCCTTGCACCAGAGCCAAAAAAAAAAAAAATTGACAAAATGCCCTCGCAAGGCGCAAGGTACCTTGCGTACAAACCGGCGCAAGTACGCAAGCACCCTTGCGTCCTTGCGCCTTTTTCTTATCAGGATAGGATTTTCAGGATAAGATTTCATTAGATTTTCTAGATTTTCATGGATAGAATTTCGATCCTATATAAAGAATGTCCCTGGAACTTGTAATTTATCATTTCCTAATAACTCATTCCAAAATAATTTCAGTGATTATTGGCTACACAAGGTACATTTTCAAGCATTTTTTTGCACTACTTAAGTATTTATGAATTGTGTTAATGAAGATAAATTTGTTGTTCATATATGTTGTGGGGGTTCTTTTGAGTATATTAACAACATTCTCATGTATTTACCCCTAGATTGTTTTAGAATTCGGCTAAAACTACCTGTTGCACCTATAAAACCAATGAATCAGAGAATATTATTAAAAAATATTCTTAAAAAAATACAAATGCCACCCAATTCACCTGTTTCAATGAGATACATTTATAACAACCATGTTTTTGATATTACGGATGATTATGAAGACTTTCAAGAGTTTTTACAATATGCAATTGTAAATGCTCCGATTGATATTTATGTTGTTGAGAAAGTACAAATGAATCTACCACAACGAAACCCAGAAACATACTCAACACAAGTCACTGAACCAAACCTTCATAATTTAGAAGCGGAGGTGGCATTATATATATATATATATATATATATATATATATATATATATATATATAAGTCACTGAACCAAACCTTCATAATTTAGAAGCGGAAGAGCCTGAAATGCCACCTCCAAACACTGAAGAGTTTGATATGTTTAACTATGGTGTTGAAAACGTATGTAAAATTAAAGAAGGAGACCACCCGTTTGAGATATCTGTTGTCGCATCTAGTGGTTCAGATGGAGAAAAAGACGGAGACGAAGACGAAGAAGATCAATATGAAGAAGAAAAGCAAGATTTATTCTGGAATATGCCACCTCTATTGAGTCAGCAAGAGCAGAAGCCTGAAATTACGACACAAACACCAACCACGTATAGGGTATCAGATTTAATTAAAGTTCGTCAAACTTTTTTGAACAAGGCCGAGTTCATAAATACTCTATTTACAAAATGTCTTGAAGAAAACTTCCAAATTAAGCCTGTAAAGACATACAAATCTCGATACACCGCTAATTGTGTGTTGCCAAACTGTGAATGGAAAATTAGTGCTTACAAAATACGGAACACTGAAAACTTTATGGTAAAGAAATTGCATGACGTACACACATGCTCACGCACACTAATTATGGGAAACAATAAACATGCCACCAAAAAGGTGTTGGGTAGTATGCTTGTGGATTCGTTCAAGTCTGCAAACCGGGAATACAAAGCAAATGATATACGTGCGGATATAGGACACCGGTTCGGTGTCAGCATATCTTACAATCAAGCATGGAGGGCCAAATGTCATACATTACAGATGCTTCGTGGCAGTGCTGAAGACTCGTTCCGAATGCTTCCCCTTTACCTATATAACATTAGGATCCACAACCCGGGAAGCGTAAGTAATTTGGTCACCGACAAAGAAGATAGATTTTTGATGTGTTACTATTCCCTTGGCGTAGTTGTAAGTATCGATAATCTCTCTCAATTTTTAACTTATAATTGACCTTATTATAATTGAACACTTTTAACCTGCTAAAATCTATGTAGGTTCGATCATTTGTTCAACATTGTCGCCCGGTAATCATCGTCGATGGTGCGCATTTGAAGGCAAGGTACTCGGGGACAAATTTAGTTGCCGTTGCGATGGATGGCAATAATGGAATTCTGCCATTGGCTTATGGAATTGGTGGCGGCGAGACAAACGAGGTTTGGTCATGGTTCTTAGGCAACCTAAGAGATCATTTAATGAGTTGTGGTATGAGTGATCGTATTTCAGAGCTTACTTTTATTTTTGATCGTGCTGCTTCAATAGCACATGGTGTTTCAACTGTGTTTCCTGAAGCGTTTCACTGTTTTTGCGCACGTCATTTGTTTGGAAGCATCAAAACTAAATCTAACAAATTCAAATATTTTGAATGGCATTATTGGAATATGGTGAAAGCTTACCGTGGGTCAGATTTTGAGGATCATCTTAGTGTATTTCGAAGAAGATTGAGAGCGTCTTACAATTATTTAGAACAAGTTGTGTAGTGACCCGAACTTTTCCATGTTTATATATATTAATTGAGATTGATATTTACATGATTAAATGTTTCCAACATGTTAAGCAATCAAACTTTTTAAGACTTGATTAATTGAAATATGTTTCATATAGACAATTGACCACCCAAGTTGACCGGTGATTCACGAACGTTAAAACTTGTAAAAACTATATTATGACATATATATGGATATATATATAGTTAACATGATACTATGATAAGTAAATATATCATTAAGTATATTAACAATGAACTACATATGTAAAAACAAGACTACTAACTTAATGATTTTTAAACGAGACATATATGTAACGATTATCGTTGTAAAGACATTTAATGTATATATATCATATTAAGAGATATTCATACATGATAATATCATGATAATATAATAATTTAAAATCTCATTTGATATTATAAACATTGGGTTAACAACATTTAACAAGATCGTTAACCTAAAGGTTTCAAAACAACACTTACATGTAACGACTAACGATGACTTAACGACTCAGTTAAAATGTATATACATGTAGTGTTTTAATATGTATTTATACACTTTTGAAAGACTTCAATACACTTATCAAAATACTTCTACTTAACAAAAATGCTTACAATTACATCCTCGTTCAGTTTCATCAACAATTCTACTCGTATGCACCCGTATTCGTACTCGTACAATACACAGCTTTTAGATGTATGTACTATTGGTATATACACTCCAATTATCAGCTCTTAGAAGCCCATGTGAGTCACCTAACACATGTGGGAACCATCATTTGGCAACTAGCATGAAATATCTCATAAAATTACAAAAATATGAGTAATCATTCATGACTTATTTACATGAAAACAAAATTACATATCCTTTATATCTAATCCATACACCAACGACCAAAAACACCTAAAAAAACTTTCATTCTTCAATTTTCTTCATCTAATTGATCTCTCTCAAGTTCTATCTTCAAGTTCTAAGTGTTCTTCATAAATTCTACAAGTTCTAGTTACATAAAATCAAGAATACTTTCAAGTTTGCTAGCTCACTTCCAATCTTGTAAGGTGATCATCCAACCTCAAGAAATCTTTGTTTCTTACAGTAGGTTATCATTCTAATACAAGGTAATAATCATATTCAAACTTTGGTTCAATTTCTATAACTATAACAATCTTATTTCAAGTGATGATCTTACTTGAACTTGTTTTCGTGTCATGATTCTGCTTCAAGAACTTCGAGCTATCCAAGGATCCGTTGAAGCTAGATCCATTTTTCTCTTTTCCGGTAGGTTTATCCAAGGAACTTAAGGTAGTAATGATGTTCATAACATCATTCAATTCGTACATATAAAGCTATCTTATTCGAAGGTTTAAACTTGTAATCACTAGAACATAGTTTAGTTAATTCTAAACTTGTTCGCAAACAAAAGTTAATCCTTATAACTTGACTTTTAAAATCAACTAAACACATGTTCTATATCTATATGATATGCTAACTTAATGATTTAAAACCTGGAAACACGAAAAACACCGTAAAACCGGATTTACGCCGTCGTAGTAACACCGCGGGCTGTTTTGGGTTAGTTAATTAAAAATTATGATAAACTTTGATTTAAAAGTTGTTATTCTGAGAAAATGATTTTTATTATGAACATGAAACTATATCCAAAAATTATGATTAAACTCAAAGTGGAAGTATGTTTTCTAAAATGGTCATCTAGACGTCGTTCTTTCGACTGAAATGACTACCTTTACAAAAACGACTTGTAACTTATTTTTCCGACTATAAACCTATACTTTTTCTGTTTATATTCATAAAATAGAGTTCAATATGAAACCATAGCAATTTGATTCACTCAAAACGGATTTAAAATGAAGAAGTTATGGGTAAAACAAGATTGGATAATTTTTCTCATTTTAGCTACGTGAAAATTGGTAACAAATCTATTCCAACCATAACTTAATCAACTTGTATTGTATATTATGTAATCTTGAGATACCATAGACACGTATACAATGTTTCGACCTATCATGTCGACACATCAATATATATTTAGGAACAACCATAGACACTCTATATGTGAATATTGGAGTTAGCTATACAGGGTTGAGGTTGATTCCAAAATATATATAGTTTGAGTTGTGATCAATACTGAGATACGTATACACTGGGTCGTGGATTGATTCAAGATAATATTTATCGATTTATTTCTGTACATCTAACTGTGGACAACTAGTTGTAGGTTACTAACGAGGACAGCTGACTTAATAAACTTAAAACATCAAAATATATTAAAAGTGTTGTAAATATATTTTGAACATACTTTGATATATATGTATATATTGTTATAGGTTCGTGAATCAACCAGTGGCCAAGTCTTACTTCCCGATGAAGTAAAAATCTGTGAAAGTGAGTTATAGTCCCACTTTTAAAATCTAATATTTTTGGGATGAGAATACATGCAGGTTTTATAAATGATTTACAAAATAGACACAAGTACGTGAAACTACATTCTATGGTTGAATTATCGAAATCGAATATGCCCCTTTTATAAAGTCTGGTAATCTAAGAATTAGGAAACAGACACCCTAATTGACGCGAATCCTAAAGATAGATCTATTGGGCCTAACAAACCCCATCCAAAGTACCGGATGCTTTAGTACTTCGAAATTTATATCATATCCGAAGGGTGTCCCGGAATGATGGGGATATTCTTATATATGCATCTTGTTAATGTCGGTTACCAGGTGTTCACCATATGAATGATTTTTATCTCTATGTATGGGATGTGTATTGAAATATGAAATCTTGTGGTCTATTATTACGATTTGATATATATAGGTTAAACCTATAACTCACCAACATTTTTGTTGACGTTTAAAGCATGTTTATTCTTAGGTGAATACTAAGAGCTTCCGCTGTTGCATACTAAAATAAGGACAAGATTTGGAGTCCATGTTTGTATGATATTGTGTAAAAACTGCATTCAAGAAACTGATTTCGATGTAACATATTTGTATTGTAAACCATTATGTAATGGTCGTGTGTAAACAGGATATTTTAGATTATCATTATTTGATAATCTACATAAAGCTTTTTAAACCTTTATTTATGAAATAAAGGTTATGGTTTGTTTTAAAATGAATGCAGTCTTTGAAAAACGTCTCATATAGAGGTCAAAACCTCGCAACGAAATCAATTAATATGGAACGTTTATAATCAATAAGAACGGGACATTTCAGTTGGTATCCGAGCGTTGGTCTTAGAGAACCAGAATTTTGCATTAGTGTGTCTTATCGAGTTTGTTAGGATGCATTAGTGAGTCTAGACTTCGACCGTGTTTACTTGAAAAATGATTGCTTAACAAATTTTGTTGGAAACTATATATTTTTAACATGTGAATATTATGTGATATATTAATCTCTTAACGCGTTTGATATTATGTGATAGATGTCTACCTCTAGAACAAGTCTCATTGACTCACCTAATAATAATGAAGAGTCAAATGTAAATTGGAATGATTCGTGGACTGATTCACAAGTTCCCGAAGAGGAACCGGAAGAAGAGTCGGAACCGGAAGAAGAATCGGAACCGGAAGAAGAATCGGAACCGGATGAAGAAATAGAACCGGTGGGGGAAATAATAAACGGTTAAGTAAAAGAAAATCCTCAATCAACCGACCAAGGTTAATTATGGTCAATGGTGTTTCCGCCAAGGAAGCAAAATATTGGGAGGATTACCAATTCTCCGATGAATCGGATTCTGACGAGAATTCCGATGATGTTATAGAAATTACCCCAACTTAATTTAAAAAGGCAAAAGAAAATAATAAGGGAAAGGGCATAAAAATAGAGAAATCTAATTCCAACCCCGATGAACTTTATATGTATCGTCAACCCCCGAAGTCTTTAAGTTGTAACAATGACCCGGGAACCTCTAAACCACCAGGTTTTTCTAAACCAATGTGGAAAACGACGGCTCGTATTAGGGGAACATCATATATCCCTAGAAACTTGGCAAAACGAACCAAAACCGAAGAAGAAGAAGAAACAAGCGAGTCGGAATAAGATAGTTGTATTCGTGTGGTGTAATATATGTAATATAGTGTGCTTATGCTTTATGATATATGTAAAAATTGCTTGTATTAATAAGTATTTTTTTTATGAATCTAACTCTTGTCTATTTTATAGTATAAAAACACAAAATGGATAGACAACCCAATATTTTAAGAGACCTACCCGGAGACATGATTGATGAAATCTTGTCTAGAGTCGGTCAGAATTCTTCGGCACAACTATTTAAGGCGAGATCAGTTTGTAAGACATTCGAAGAACGTTCCAAGAATGCCTTGGTTTATAAAAGGCTTTCGTTCGAAAGATGGGGGATATCACATTGGGAAATCCATAAGTTACGATGTGTTTACTTTGACGCATATATTGCGGGGAACCCAAATGCTATTTTACGCAATGGGTTAAGAAATTATTTTGACTCAATATATCCGAATATTGGACTTCGTGATTTAGAAAAAGCGGCTAACATGCAACATAAAGAAGTATGTTATGCTTACAGATTAGTAATGTTCGCTTCTCACCAAAGTGAGAACAAGAACATCGGGCTACAACTATTAAACAAAATGTTCCCACAAGTGACGGAGTCGGTAATTGGGGTAAGAAATGAGGTTTTTAGATTGTTACGGGACTGTTGGACATTACGTAACCCTCATCCCTTTGACGACGTTACAACACGCTGTCTTATCAACGGCCATAACGGTTATGTTCCACAAGACCAAGGATGGGAAGTAATCCTAGTAAAACCAGAATGCATGACTTGTTTCTGGACGTATGAATTACGTGTCTTTATTGCCTTTGCTGAACGACTTGTGTACTAGCTAGAATTATCTTCACAACCATCTTGTATCAAATTTATTGTGTGCTATATTCCATGCTATATGTAAAATAAGCGGTATTGTAAGTTTGTAAAAAATATTGTGTAAAAGTTTGAACGCGAAATATTATTATAATCAGTTTTTCATATAGAATTGTAGTAGTTGAATTGTATATTAGCTACTAAGTATGAACTTAACGGGTAGGTACTACCCAAATTTAAACTTATAAAATGCTAATATGAAGAAAAAGCTTTTATAAATGAGTTCATATTATGCTACGAAATACTATTAACTACTCTTAATATTCTGTATGATTAACTTGTTCCACTTGACTATTTTGAAGGAAATGGCACCGACTACTCGACACACCATGAATATGAATGAAGAGGAATTCCGTACTTTTCTAGCTTCAAACATAGCCGCAGTACAGGCTGCGCTACATACCAACAATAACCTTGGATCTAGCAGTACAGGAAATCGTGTAGGATGCACCTACAAAGAATTCACTGCCTGCAAACCTTTGGAATTTGATGGAACTGAAGGACCGATCGGATTGAAACGGTGGACCGAGAAGGTCGAATCGGTGTTTGCCATAAGTAAGTGTACTGAAGAGGACAAAGTGAAGTACGCTACGCATACCTTCACAGGTTCTGCGTTAACAAGGTGGAATACCTATCTAGAGCAAGTGGGACAAGACGATGCGTACGCACTACCGTGGTCAGCATTCAAGCACTTGATGAACGAGAAGTACCGTCCCAGAACAGAGGTCAATAAGCTCAAGACAGAACTTAGAGGGTTACGAACCCAAGGATTTGATATTACCACGTACGAAAGACGATTCACAGAATTTTGCCTATTGTGTCCGGGAGCATTCGAAGATGAGGAAGAGAAGATCGACGCGTTTGTGAAAGGATTACCGGAAAGAATCCAAGAAGATATAAGTTCACACGAGCCCGCCTCCATACAACAGGCATGTAGAATGGCTCACAAACTAGTGAACCAGATTGAAGAAAGAATTAAAGAACAGACTGCTGAAGAGGCCAATGTGAAGCAAGTCAAAAGAAAGTGGGAGGAAAACGGTGATAAGAATCACCAATACAACAACAACAGCAATTACAACAATAATCGCAACAATTATTCCAACAATCGTAACATCAATCGCAACTACAACAAACGGCCCAACAACAACAATAACAACAACAACAGCAACTACAACAATCATCCCAACAATAATAATAACCGCAACAACAACAACAATCAGAAGCAGCTATGCCAAAGGTGTGAAAAGTATCACTCGGGGTTCTGCACCAAATTTTGCAACAAGTGTAAAAGAAATGGTCATAGTGCGGCGAAGTGTGAGGTCTACGGACCAGGGGTTAATAGAACGAAAGGAACAAATGGTGTCGGAATGAGTAATGGCGGAGCAAGTAGTGTCGGAGCAAGTTATGCCAATGTAGTTTGTTATAAATGTGGAAAACCGGGCCACATTATTAGAAATTGCCCGAACCAGGAGAACACGAATGGACAAGGCCGCGGAAGAGTTTTCAATATTAATGCGGCAGAGGCACAGGAAGACCCGGAGCTTGTTACGGGTACGTTTCTTATTGACAATAAATCTGCTTACGTTTTATTTGATTCGGGTGCGGATAGAAGCTATATGAGTAGAGATTTTTGTGCTAAATTAAGTTGTCCATTGACGCCTTTGGATAGTAAATTTTTACTCGAATTAGCAAATGGTAAATTAATTTCAGCAGATAATATATGTCGGAATCGAGAAATTAAACTGGTTAGCGAAACATTTAAGATTGATTTGATACCAGTAGAGTTAGGGAGTTTTGATGTGATAATCTGTATGGACTGGTTGAAAGAAGTGAAAGCAGAGATCGTTTGTTACAAAAATGCAATTCGCATTATACGAGAAAAAGGAAAACCCTTAATGGTGTACGGAGAAAAGGGCAACACGAAGCTACATCTTATTAGTAATTTGAAGGCACAAAAACTAATAAGAAAAGGTTGCTATGCTGTTCTAGCACACGTCGAGAAAGTACAAACTGAAGAAAAGAGCATCAATGATGTTCCCATTGCAAAAGAATTTCCCGATGTATTTCCGAAAGAATTACCGGGATTACCCCCACATCGATCCGTTGAATTTCAAATAGATCTTGTACCAGGAGCTACACCAATAGCTCGTGCTCCTTACAGACTCGCACCCAGCGAGATGAAAGAACTGCAAAGCCAATTACAAGAACTTTTAGAGTGTGGTTTCATTCGACCAAGCACATCACCGTGGGGAGCTCCTGTTTTGTTTGTCAAGAAGAAAGATGGTACATTCAGGTTGTGTATCGACTACCGAGAGTTGAACAAACTTACCATCAAGAACCGCTACCCACTACCGAGAATCGACGACTTATTTGATCAACTACAAGGCTCGTCTGTTTATTTAAAGATTGACTTACGTTCCGGGTATCATCAAATGCAGGTGAAAGAAGATGATATTCCAAAGACTGCTTTCAGAACACGTTACAGTCATTACGAGTTTATGGTCATGCCGTTTGGTTTAACTAATGCACCAGCTGTGTTCATGGACCTTATGAACCGAGTGTGTGGACCATACCTTGACAAGTTTGTCATTGTTTTCATTGATGACATACTTATTTACTCAAAGAATGACCAAGAACACGGTGAACATTTGAGAAAGGTGTTAGAAGTATTGAGGAAGGAAGAATTGTACGCTAAGTTTTCAAAGTGTGCATTTTGGTTGGAAGAAGTTCAATTCCTCGGTCACATAGTGAACAAAGAAGGTATTAAGGTGGATCCGGCAAAGATAGAAACTGTTGAAAAGTGGGAAACCCCGAAAACTCCGAAACACATACGCCAGTTTTTAGGACTAGCTGGTTACTACAGAAGGTTCATCCAAGACTTTTCCAGAATAGCAAAACCCTTGACTGCATTAACGCATAAAGGGAAGAAATTTGAATGGAATGATGAACAAGAGAAAGCGTTTCAGTTATTGAAGAAAAAGCTAACTACGGCACCTATATTGTCATTGCCTGAAGGGAATGATGATTTTGTGATTTATTGTGACGCATCAAAGCAAGGTCTCGGTGGTGTATTAATGCAACGAACGAAGGTGATTGCTTATGCGTCTAGACAATTGAAGATTCACGAACAAAATTATACGACGCATGATTTGGAATTAGGCGCGGTTGTTTTTGCATTAAAGACTTGGAGGCACTACTTATATGGGGTTAAAAGTATTATATATACCGACCACAAAAGTCTTCAACACATATTTAATCAGAAACAACTGAATATGAGGCAGCGAAGGTGGATTGAATTGTTGAATGATTATGACTTTGAGATTCGTTACCACCCGGGGAAGGCAAATGTAGTAGCCGATGCCTTGAGCAGGAAGGACAGAGAACCCATTAGAGTAAAATCTATGAATATAATGATTCATAATAACCTTACTACTCAAATAAAGGAGGCGCAATAAGGAGTTTTAAAAGAGGGAAATTTAAAGGATGAAATACCCAAAGGATCGGAGAAGCATCTTAATATTCGGGAAGACGGAACCCGGTATAGGGCTGAAAGGATTTGGGAACCAAAATTTGGAGATATGAGAGAAATGGTACTTAGAGAAGCTCATAAAACCAGATACTCAATACATCCTGGAACGGGGAAGATGTACAAGGATCTCGAGAAACATTTTTGGTGGCCGGGTATGAAAGCCGATGTTGCTAAATACGTAGGAGAATGTTTGACGTGTTCTAAGGTCAAAGCTGAGCATCAGAAACCATCAGGTATACTTCAACAACCCGAAATCCCGGAATGGAAATAGGAAAACATTACCATGGATTTCATCACTAAATTGCCAAGGGCTGCAAGTGGTTTTGATACTATTTGGGTAATAGTTGATCGTCTCACCAAATCAGCACACTTCCTGCCAATAAGAGAAGATGACAAGATGGAGAAGTTAGCACGACTGTATTTGAAGGAAGTCGTCTCCAGACATGGAATACCAATCTCTATTATCTCTGATAGGGATGGTAGATTTATTTCAAGATTCTGGCAGACATTACAGCAAGCATTAGGAACTCGTCTAGACATGAGTACTGCCTATCATCCACAAATCGATGGGCAGAGCGAAAGGACGATACAAACGCTTGAAGACATGCTACGAGCATGTGTTATTGATTTCAGAAACAGTTGGGATCGACATCTACCGTTAGCAGAATTTTCCTACAACAACAGCTACCATTCAAGCATTGAGATGGAGCCGTTTGAAGCACTTTATGGTAGAAAGTGCAGGTCTCTGATTTATTGGAGTGAAGTGGGGGATAGACAGATTACGGGTCCGGAGATTATACAAGAAACTACCGAGAAGATCATCCAAATTCAACAACGGTTGAAAACCGCCCAAAGTCGACAAAAGAGCTACGCTGACATTAAAAGAAAAGATATAGAATTTGAAATTGGAGAGATGGTCATGCTTAAAGTTGCATCTTGGAAAGGCGTTGTTCGATTTGGTAAACGAGGGAAATTAAATCCAAGGTATATTGGACCATTCAAGATTATTGATCGTGTCGGACCAGTAGCTTACCGACTTGAGTTACCTCAACAACTCGCGGCTGTACATAACACTTTCCACGTCTCGAATTTGAAGAAATGTTTTTCTAAAGAAGATCTCACTATTCCGTTAGATGAAATCCAAATCAACGAAAAACTTCAATTCATCGAAGAACCCGTCGAAATAATGGATCGTGAGGTTAAAAGACTTAAGCAAAACAAGATACCAATTGTTAAGGTTCGATGGAATGCTCGTAGAGGACCCGAGTTCACCTGGGAGCGTGAAGATCAGATGAAGAAAAAATACCCGCATCTATTTCCAGAAGATTCGTCAACACCTTCAACAGCTTAAAATTTCGGGACGAAATTTATTTAACGGGTAGGTACTGTAGTGACCCGAACTTTTCCATGTTTATATATATTAATTGAGATTAATATTTACATGATTAAATATTTCCAACATGTTAAGCAATCAAACTTGTTAAGACTTGATTAATTGTAATATGTTTCATATAGACAATTGACCACCCAAGTTGACCGGTGATTCACGAACGTTAAAACTTGTAAAAACTATATGATGACATATATATGGATATATATATATATAGTTAACATGATACTATGATAAGTAAACATATCATTAAGTATATTAACAATGAACTACATATGTAAAAACAAGACTACTAACTTAATGATTTTTAAACGAGACATATATGTAACGATTATCGTTGTAAAGACATTTAATGTATATATATCATATTAAGAGATATTCATACATGATAATATCATGATAATATAATAATTTAAAATCTCATTTGATATTATAAACATCGGGTTAACAACATTTAACAAGATCGTTAACCTAAAGGTTTCAAAACAACACTTACATGTAACGACTAACGATGACTTAACGACTCAGTTAAAATGTATATACATGTAGTGTTTTAATATGTATTTATACACTTTTGAAAGACTTCAATACACTTATCAAAATACTTCTACTTAACAAAAATGCTTATGATAATGCTAAAAACGAACATATATTTCATAGCATTATTCCTCAAGAAAGACAAGCTTTTAGTTGCAATTGTTCTATTTACAAGTGATATTCGTTTAAATAATAAAAGGTGAAGACAAAAGACAGATTCGACGAATTGAAGACGCAAACGACCAAAAAGCTCAAAAGTACAAAAGACAATAACAAGGAGTTCCAATTATTGATAAGAAACGTCTCGAAATTACAAGAGTACAAGATTCAAAACGCAAAGTACAAGATATTAAATTGTACGCAAGGACGTTCGAAAATCCGGAACCGGGACCAGAGTCAACTCTTAACGCTCGACGCAACGGACTAAAAATTACAAGTTAACTATGTATATAAATATAATATAATATATAATTAATTATATTAATTATATATATATTATATTTATAAATAAAAAAACCGTCGGCAGAGAAACTCCAAGGACTGAGCTGTAAAATTAACCTCCGCGACTCGCGGAGTTTGAAGAGTATTTTGCCGCGAGTCGCGGAGCCCCAAATTTCAACTCTGGCTATAAAGCCAACCGAATTCTGATCAAAATCATCAATCTTTTTCTTCTCTTATCATACGTAAAATTTATATATATATATAATTTATATTTTAATTTTAATTTTAATTCTAATAATAAGGGTATGTTAGCGAATGTTGTAAGGGTGTAAGTCGAAATTCTGTCCGTGTAACGCTACGCTATTTTTAATCATTGTAAGTTATGTTCAACCTTTTTACATTAATGTCTCGTAGCTAAGTTATTATTATGCTTATTTAAAACGAAGTAATCATGATGTTGGGCTAATTACTAAAATTGGGTAATTGGGCTTTGTACCATAATTGGGGTTTGGACAAAAGAACGACACTTGTGGAAATTAGACTATGGGCTATTAATGGGCTTTATATTTGTTTAATTAAATGAAAGTTTGTTAATGTTAATATAAAGATTTACAATTGGGCGTTCCTATAAATTACCATATACACTCGATCGGACACGATGGGCGGGGTATTTATATATACGAATAATCGTTCATTTAACCGGACACGGGAATGGATTAATAGCCACTAGAATAATTAAAACAGGGGTGAAATTACATTCAAGGGTAATTGGTGTAATTGTTAACAAAGTAGTAAAACCTTGATTTACACGCAGTCGATAACCTGGTGTATTCATTAAACAAAGTATTAAAACCTTGTTACAATTCGAATCCCCAATTAGTTGGAATATTTAACTTCGGGTATAATAATAATTTGACAAGGACACTCGCAATTTATATTTATGACTGATGGACTGTTATGGACAAAATCCAGACGGACATATTAAATAATCCAGGACAAAGGACAATTAACCCATGGGCATAAAACTAAAATCAACACGTCAAACATCATGATTACGGAAGTTTAAATAAGCATAATTCTTTTATTTCATATTTAATTTCCTTTGTTTTACATTTAATTGCACTTCTAATTATCGCACTTTTATTTATTGTTATTTAATCGCACTTTTAATTATCGTACTTTTTAATTATCGCAATTTTATTTTATCGCACTTTTATTATTCGCAATTTCATTATCGTTATTTACTTTACGCTTTAAATTAAGTCTTTTATTTATTCAATATTTTACATTAGGTTTTAACTGCGACTAAAGTCTTAAAATCGACAAACCTGTCATTAAACGGTAAAAACCCCCCCTTTATAATAATAATATTACTTATATATATATTTGTATTTTTATAAAAGTAAACTAATATAGCGTTGAGCTTTGTTTAAAGATTTCCCTGTGGAACGAACCGGACTTACTAAAAACTACACTACTGTACGATTAGGTACACTGCCTATAAGTGTTGTAGCAAGGTTTAAGTATATCCATTCTATAAATAAATAAATATCTTGTGTAAAATTGTATCGTATTTAATAGTGTTTTCTGCTAAAATTAATAACTATTTTATATACACCTCGCATAACACCAAGTATTTTTGGCGCCGCTGCTGGGGAACTATCTTAAAAGCCGGAAGCGCAACGCTAATATAAAAAAAAAAAGATTTTTTGTTTACTTTTATTAAAATTCGCTTTTGTAAAAATACGTTTTAATTATTCAAAAATATAAAAAGAAAAAACAAAAATATAAGTATTTTTTTTAAGATTTTGTTAAATATTTAAGTTTTATAAGTTTCTTTATTTTTATTTTAGTTTATAAAAATATAAGTTTAATTTTAATATCTTTTATTTATATAAAAATTAAAAACAGAAAACAGAAAATTAAATAAATAAATAAAGAAAAAAACGCGTTGAAGATAAAACCTGTCAGCTAAAATTCTGAACCCCGCGACTCGCGGGGTTTTCTTTATAAATTACCGCAACTCGCGGAGGCTACCTGACGCACGGACAATAACCCTAAACCAGCATTAATTACGAATTATTATTAATTATTAATAATATAAACCCTAATTATGTATTATTATTATTATTATTTTTATTTTTACTTTTACTTTTTATTTATTTTATATTTTGTTTAATTAGTTTTATTAAAATTGTAAAATTAATAGTTTAATAAAATAAATAATATAAAAATAATATTTTTATAAAAATTGTAATTTTTACAACTTTTTGTATATTTTTATATTTTGTACCTTTTTAATTGTTGTAGCGTAATATTTGTATTTTTTAGCTCATATTTAATTTTAAACTTAGTTTTTGCTATAGTTATTTTTACTCCTAGATTTTTAGGTTTTGCCGTAGAATTCCTTAAGTGTTTTTTTTAGACTAAGATTTAGGTACTTTAGAATTTTGCGACGCCTTTTTAAGTTTTAGTTTCTTTTTAAGTTATTTCCATTTGGGATTTAGTTTTT
The DNA here is from genome assembly GCF_046630445.1 of Rutidosis leptorrhynchoides. Taxonomy (NCBI): domain Eukaryota; kingdom Viridiplantae; phylum Streptophyta; class Magnoliopsida; order Asterales; family Asteraceae; genus Rutidosis; species Rutidosis leptorrhynchoides. The sequence goes on from NC_092339.1 coordinate 127,598,363, forward strand.
CCTGTAAGCTTTAATATTTTTAGACACCTTTTACTATGTACCAATTATCATTCCAATTAGTAATATCAATTTGCGATTATAATTTTAAGTTAGTTGTAGTAATAAGGTTAGGTTAGTCAAATATTTTTAAGTTTTTATAAGTTTCTTTTATTTTTCCATCACCTTTTATTTTTCAACCATTTTTTTTTCTTTTTCAACCTTTTTCGACGAACTCTTTTTCTCTCTTATTTCTCGCCATTCTAGTTTTTAGGACTTAGAATTTTTTCTACTTCTTATCTAAATTTCTTAAAATTACGAAAATTTATTTAAGTGGTTAAATTAATAGACATCAAAATTTTCTGGTTCGTAGTAATAGTTGGATTTGTACGTGGACCGGGTTATTGGAGCCAAACAGTCCTCAATTATATTGAGACCAAACGAATCCTGCCCCTCTGCTGAATCTTTTGGCTATTCAAAACGTGGGCAAAATCAGGAAAGTCTATTAATTGGATAACTTATTATAATTTTTCTTTCCTTTTTAAAAAACTAATAGGATATTCAGTGAATGCACCGAGCAAGACGTTCATCACCTTTTGTACGTTCACCACCTGTAACTCGATCAAGACATCGTTTAACAAATATAACCGCCGTTGATTTTTCTTTAGAATCGTCATCCAGTCAACCAAGTACTTCAGTTCAAATTTCCGATAATCCATTTTTTGAACCCAACCTCACAATTGAGAATCCAGAGAATATTCAGGAACGGTTCGTAGATCCTGAACCATTAAGCTTTCCTCCGGAGCCACCAATCATTCAAACAGAGATTGTTGAGGAACGAACCATTAAATCAGAATCATCTAGTGATACCGATTCAACAAATTCAATTATGGAGAATCTGGAACCTTTAAGTATGGAAGACCGAATGAGAGCTAAACGCACTGGCCAAGGTCACGCAATTACTCATCCAGACATTAATGCGCCAGATTATGAAATCAAAGGACAAATTCTACACATGGTGACTAATCAATGCCAATTTAGTGGTGCGCCGAAGGAAGATCCAAATGAACATCTACGTACCTTTAATAGGATCTGCACACTATTTAAAATACGAGAAGTGGAGGATGAACAGATATATCTCATGTTATTTCCCTGGACTTTAAAGGGAGAAGCCAAAGATTGGTTGGAATCGTTACCTGAAGGGGCGATCGATACATGGGACGTTTTAATTGACAAATTTCTTAAACAATTCTTTCCTGCATCTAAAGCCGTAAGACTTCAAGCAGAAATTGTTACGTTCACACAAAAACCAAATGAAACTCTATATGAGGCGTGGACAAGATATGGAAAGTTATTAAGAGGATGTCCGCAACATGGTTTAGACACCTGTCAAATAGTACAAATATTCTACCAAGGATGCGACATCACTACAAGAAAAGACATAGATATAGCAGCTGGTGGTTCTATTATGAAGAAAACCGAAACTGATGCTTACAAAATTATTGATAATACTGCTTCCCACTCACATGAGTGGCACCAAGAAAAAGATATCATTAGATCATCTAAAGCAGTTAGAGCCGATTCTAGCCATGACTTAGATTCCATTTCCGCAAAGATAGATGCTGTGGAACGACGAATGGAAAAGATGACTAAAGATATTCACTCAATACGAATTAGTTGTGAGCAGTGTGGAGGACCACATTTGACAAAAGATTGTCTCAGTATTGAATTAACAATGGAACAAAGAGAGAATATTTCATACATAAACCAAAGGCCTGGAAATAATTATCAGAATAATTATCAACCGCCAAGACCGATTTACAATCAAAACCAGAATTATAACCGAAATATTCCATACAACAACCAACAAGTTCCTAGCAATCAACAAGTATCCAATAATACTTACAATCAGCAAAGACCTAATTTTCAAAACAAACCACCCCAACAACCCGATGATAAAAAGCCGAATTTAGAAGATATGATGACGAAGCTAGTTGAAACTCAAACACAGTTTTTCACATCTCAGAAACAAACCAATGAACAAAATGCTCAAGCATTTAGAAATCAACAAGCTTCTATTCAAAATCTGGAACAAGAAGTAAGTAACCTAGCAAGGTTAATAGGTGAAAGAAAACCGGGAAGTTTACCAAGCGATACAAATGCTAACCCCCGGAATGAAACAGCTAAAGCCATTACCACAAGAAGTGGTACAACACTTAAACCACCTGAAATACCTGTAACTTCTGATGAAACTATTCCTACTCCACAAGAACCACAACCTGATCAAGATAAGGAAAAAGAACCGGTAGTTGAAAAGGTTAATGAAAATAACACAGTTAAGGATAAACCTTATGTTAAACCATACCAACCACCACTTCCTTATCCGAGTAAAATGAAGAAAGAGAAACTTGAAGCCGAGCAATCCAAATTCTTGGATATGTTTAAACAGATAAATGTAAATCTTCCTTTCATTGATGTGATTTCAGGAATGCCTAGATATGCTAAATTCTTGAAAGATCTAATCTCAAATAGAAAGAAAATGGAAGAACTCTCGGCTGTTACTATGAATGCTAATTGTTCAGCAGTGCTGTTGAATAAGATACCAGAAAAACTATCTGATCCAGGAAGTTTCACAATTCCATGTTTTCTGGGTAGTCTTAGTTCAATAGAAGCATTGGCAGACTTAGGTGCTAGTATAAATCTAATGCCGTATTCACTATACACTAAACTAGACCTTGGAGAATTGAAACCAACCAGAATAAGCATACAACTAGCCGATAGATCAATAAAATATCCTAGAGGGATAATGGAGAACATGCTAGTTAAAGTTGGTACTTTAGTATTTCCAGTAGATTTTGTTGTTTTAGACATGGAAGAAGATTCTCAAGTTCCTCTCATATTAGGAAGACCATTCTTAAACACGGCTAAAGCAATGATAGACGTGTTCGGTAAGAAACTGACCCTAAGTATAGAGGATGAGAGTGTTACCTTTTCAGTTGATAGAGCAATGCAACAACCACAATCTGCAGATGATACATGTTATTATATTCAAACTATAGATGCACATGCAGAATTATTAGAAGAATTTCCAGAATTACAAGGAACAGGAGAATGTTCTTTAGGAGAAGGTAATGAACCAATTGATGAAGCTGAAATGTTAGCTACACTTATAGCTAATGGATATGAACCAACAACAGAAGAAATTCAAATGCTAAAAGAAGAAGACAGATATCGATATAAATCATCGATAGAAGAACCTCCGAAATTAGAGTTAAAGCCACTTCCAAACCATTTGGAATACGCTTATTTACATGGTGAATCTGAATTACCTGTAATAATATCGTCTTCTCTTACTGAAAATGAGAAATCACAACTCATTTCTGTGTTGAAAGCTCATAAACCAGCCATTGCATGGAAGATTCATGATATTAAAGGAATAAGTCCTTCGTATTGCACACATAAAATCCTTATGGAAGAAGGTCATAAAACGTATGTGCAACGCCAACAAAGACTAAATCCTAATATGCAAGATGTAGTTAAGAAAGAGATTATTAAACTGCTAGATGCAGGTTTGATATATTCAATTTCTGATAGTCCATGGGTAAGCCCAGTTCAATGCGTACCTAAGAAGGGTGGCATGACTGTCATTACAAATGAGAAAAATGAGCTTATTCCTACTAGGACTGTAACAGGATGGCGTGTATGTATTGATTATAGAAAATTAAATGACGCCACCAGAAAAGATCACTTTCCCTTACCTTTCATAGATCAAATGTTGGAAAGATTAGCCGGAAATAGTTACTATTGTTTTCTAGATGGATTTTCCGGATATTTTCAAATTCCAATAGCACCCGAGGACCAAGAGAAAACCACATTCACGTGCCCTTATGGTACTTTTGCTTAGAAAAGAATGCCATTTGGACTTTGTAACGCCCCTGCAACCTTTCAAAGGTGTATGATGGCTATTTTTCATGACATGATAGAAGAATGCATGGAAGTATTCATGGATGACTTTTCAGTCTTCGGTGATACATTTAAATCATGTCTAGTTAATCTGGAACGAATGCTAATTAGATGCGAAAAATCAAATCTAGTACTTAATTGGGAGAAATGCCATTTCATGGTTAAAGAAGGCATCGTTCTTGGACATAAAATTTCAAAAGAAGGGATTGAAGTGGATAGAGCTAAAGTAGATGTAATTGCTAAACTTCCACATCCCACAAATGTTAGAGGAGTTAGGAGTTTTCTAGGGCATGCCGGTTTTTACCGACGTTTCATAAAAGATTTTTCTAAAATTGCCACTCCTATGAATAAACTCCTAGAAAAGGATGCGCCATTCATATTTTCAGATGAGTGTATCAAATCTTTTAATATTCTTAAAGAAAAACTCACTAATGCACCAATCATGATAACACCAAATTGGAATCTACCATTTGAACTAATGTGCGATGCAAGTGATTTTGCAATGGGAGCCGTTTTAGGACAAAGGATTGAAAAACGATTTCAACCTATATATTATGCTAGTAAGACATTACAAGGAGCACAAACAAACTATACAACTACTGAAAAAGAACTCCTTGCTATTGTCTTTGCTTTTGACAAATTTCGATCATATCTCGTTCTAGCAAAAACGGTGGTCTATACCGACCATTCTGCTCTTAGATACCTATTTTCAAAACAAGATGCTAAACCAAGATTAATCCGTTGGATCTTACTCTTACAAGAGTTTGATATTGAAATCCGAGATAAAAGAGGAGCAGAAAATCTCGCCGCTGATCATCTTTCTCGTCTTGAAAATCCCGAATTAGAAGTTCTAAATGAATCGGCCATACAAGACAACTTTCCTGATGAATATCTATTGAAGATAGATTATAAAGAAATCCCATGGTTTGCAGACTATGCAAATTATTTAGTATGTGGATTCCTTGAAAAAGGATTATCGTACCAAAAACGAAAGAAATTCTTCAGTGATATAAAACACTATTTCTGGGAAGATCCACATCTGTTTAAAAGTTGTCCCGATGGAATAATACGCCGATGTGTATTTGGAGATGAAGCTAGTAAAATTTTAAACCATTGTCACACAGGACCAACAGGAGGGCATTATGGGCCTCAACTAACAGCAAGAAAAGTTTATGAAGCTGGATTCTATTGGCCTACAATTTACAAAGACGCACACCTTCTTTGCAAATCCTGTGATGCATGTCAAAGGGCCGGAAAAATAAGTCAACGTGATGAAATGCCACAAAATGTCATCCAAGTATGTGAAGTATTTGACATTTGGGGTATTGACTTTATGGGTCCATTTCCAAAATCTCATAATAATCTATATATACTCGTAGCCATTGATTATGTATCTAAATGGGCGGAAGCACAAGCTCTCCCAACTAACGATGCACGAGTTGTAGTCAACTTTTTAAAACGTCTTTTTTCAAGGTTTGGAACACCGAAAGCTTTAATAAGTGATCGGGGTACTCATTTCTGTAATAATCAACTTGAGAAAGTTCTTAAAAGATATGGAGTAACTCATAAAATCTCCACCGCATATCATCCACAAACAAGTGGACAAGTTGAAAATACCAACCGAGCTTTAAAACGTATTCTAGAGAAAACCGTAGGATCAAATACGAAGGAATGGTCCATTAAATTGGAGGATGCACTCTGGGCTTTTAGAACAGCCTACAAAACTCGAATTGGAACCACACCTTTTAGACTTGTTTATGGAAAAGCATGTCATCTTCCAGTAGAAATTGAACACAAAGCATTTTGGGCTTTGAAGACATGTAATCTTGATTTACATGAAGCCGGACGTCTACGATTAAGTCAACTAAACGAATTAGAAGAATTAAGACATGAAGCATACGAAAATTCGTTAATCTATAAAGAAAGAACGAAGAAATGGCATGATAAAAGAATCAGAAGTTCAAAGGAATTTAAAGAAGGAGACAGAGTTCTTCTTTTCAATTCACGATTCAAGCTATTTCCTGGAAAATTGAAATCAAGATGGTCTGGACCATTCATAGTCAAAAGAGTTTTCCCATACGGAACGATAGAATTAATAAATTCAAATGGGATTGAATTTAAAGTTAATGGTCACAGAGTTAAACATTACATACATGGTCCGATGGAAGTCGACAACGAAGTTAATCACAATTTCGACACCACAGCTAACTAAGTGTGGGGAGAATCAAGTCTTTAAAGGATAATATGTATTTCTGTTAGAGTTAGATTGTCTGTTTTCGTGTAGTTCTCGAAAATGGAACACGTATGGTCTTTCCCTAGCAGACCCTAAAGAACTAGTCTTCTCCCCCCATTCTGAATTTTTATTTTTTTTAGGTTTCTACGAAATGAAGACTGCCTGTGAACTAAACCATGGTCTAATGCTACACGCTTTGATCACTAAACGTAATAATGACATACTACCGAGCGAATTAGTATCAGTAATCAGAGAAAGAATGGACGGAGTTAGAAAAGAATCCAGATGCGAAGATAATAAGTTACAATTTGGTAAAGGAAAATCAAAATCCGCAGCGAAAAGAAGAGCACGACACCTAGAACGATGTCACAAATGCGGAAAATGGTCACATGGAGGTAAATGTTCAAATAATCAAACCTATTCAAATACCGAATTTGTTACTTTATGCAGAGACGGACCGTTCATATGTTTAGAAGAAAAGACACTGAATGCTCGAGGTTACGCCTATGTAGCCATGGAAAATCAATTAAACCGACTATCTTATGAATGGAATAGATCATATAACTAAGAAATCTATTTCACAGGTATGTCTGTACAGTTTTTATTTTTATTTTTATTTTTAACCTTTTGATAATAAACGCTAATTTGTTCGCTAAAAAGTATTAAATTGGTATTAAATAAAATTAGGTTTGGCGACCGAAATTATTGATATCATTCAAAAATTTATTACATCACTGCGAAATTTAACGTTTATTCTTAAGGTATAAATATCTTTAATCAATCAACCCAAAATATTTCAAAAATTCGTCATGAGTTAAATTAGGTCTTGGAACCGAAATTACTTTACCGAAAAGAGGGGCGCATATTTTTGATAATATTTGATTGATTAAAGTGGGATAAAAAGACAAAAAGATTTTTAATTTTATTTGTACCATGTTTTTAAAATTAATATTTAAATCTTAAATTAATATTGTAAACTTTGTAAAAACAATATATTTAAAATTGTAAATATTTGAAAAATTAATATAAGTTTGATATGAATTTATAAATTTTTAAATTAAGTTTGGTATGAATTTTTAATTTTTAAAATATTAATTTTTAATTTTATGCATTTCAAATTTTAAGTTTGGTGTGAATTTTTAATATTAATTTTGAATTTTATATTTAAGTTGTGTGAATTTAAAAACAAAAATTTACTTTATCTCATTAAGTTAAGAATATGATTTTTAAAATTCGTCGTAAGTTGAAGACTAGGTCTTTGAACCGAAATTGCTTTACTCGAGGGAGGGACGAGAACTTTTATTATCATTATTTTTAATCTTATTGATTTAAAGTATGCCAAAAACATTAAAAAAACCCAAAAATCTTAGCTTTTAAAACAATCGCTACAAAAAGATAAATTTTAAAATTTTGTCGAAGGACGGACTAGGACATCGATCCGAAACGACCTCGTCCTAAATAACAAGGGAAACAAAATTTTAAAATTAAGTACTTAATTGTTTCAAAAGTTAATGATTATAAAAAAAAAAAAAAAAAAAAAAAAAAAAACTCCGCGACTCGCGGAGTTTGAAGTGCAAAACCTCCGCGACTCGCGGAGGGACCGAAAATCAGAAAAAAAATATAAAGAGCTGAACGATCAGTGCACTCCAAAACCCAAAACACAGAAAAAATACTGCGAAAAACACCCCGAAAAACCCGGGAAAAAACCCCAAAAATCCCAATTTTTAACCGTTAATCACCAAATCTTTTGCTAAAATCATGTTGAGAAGGATGCTATCTAAGAATTACTCAAGAAAAACGAATGAAAGGGGTGAATCTTCATCCCAAGCCCGCAATGCTCCTGCTGAGAATTTGGAACAACAGGAGGTGGATAACTACTACAAGCAGGATGTACCTCATCCAGTCATGACCTTTTCCGATATGCACTTGGAAGAGTTGCACCCGAACCTGAGATTTGACAGACTTTGGATAGATTATCCAAAATATCAACGGGGTTTGCATACTCTTCACTTTAAGGTTGTTGAGGTACCGAGGGTCATAGAATGGGGACCCTTAGAAGCTGTAGAATTGGCCGGGCCAATTAGGGAATTACTTGTACAGAGGTATGGTAATTCTTCTTTTAATGACTGGATATGTTTATTCACCATACGTAGACCTGTATATAAAGTATGGTGTGAAGAATTGTTATGTAGTATAGAGTTGAATGATCGGGTAGCTAGTTTAACCGATCGTTCTTTTATTAGATTTTTGTTAGGCGGTTCGATGCGCCACATGTCTTTACTGGACATGGCTCAGGCTTTACGTATATATACGCCTGAGGAGTTAGCGTCTGCCGATTGTAGAGGATTGATACTAAACGGTAGAAAGATAGATGAGAATTTTGATACACACGGTGTGTGGAGTCAAATGACAAGCCATCACCGTTTCAAAGGGGGAAACTACTCTTATTTGGATATAGATAGAGCCGAATTAAGAGTGATACATAGGTTTTTAGCTAATTCGATTACACAAAGGGGTAAAAACAAAGAAAAAGTAAATGAACAAGATTTGTTATACCATATGTGTATTCGAGACCCACAGAGCGCTGTAAGTATACCATATTGTGTGGGTTATTATTTATCAGCTATGGTTCGGGGGATGCGACCACATAGCATAATAGGAGGTGGAATTTTTATTACTTTGATTGGTGAATATCTCGGTGTGGATATAAGTCGGGGGGGATTATTAGTAGAAGAACCAGAACCCCGCGATACTATAGGTTTAAATGTATATCATGGTGCGAAAGTTTTGAAGAGGCGAAATAACGCCGCAGTACGATACCATGGTAGACATCCACAGGTGGAGAGAAACCAGCAGCAAGGTAATGTAGGAGGGGGGAATGAGATGCAAGAAATGCATAGGTTTATAGCTTCTCAGGAATACGAAAATGCTAGACAGAGAGCATTTGAAGATTGGCAAGTTCATCAGAACCAGATCATAGCTCATTGCCAACATATAGGTAGAAACTATATTCCTACACCGAAACCCATCTTCCCTCCTTGGTCTATAGAGATGCAGCCACCATATCCTACGTATGACCCTGCCGAAGCATTCTATAGCACTTATGGTTATGCCTGGAACCCCTATTGGTACCAATATCATCCTTAGTTTACTTATTATTTTTTTTTATTTTGTAATTTGTAATTATTGATACATTTAATATTTTTGTTAATATTGTAATCATTTTTATAATTATCTAACTTTTATTCTTAGATTTTAATAATTTTTGAATGTGGGGTAATATACCAAACTTCAAAAATATGTATATATGTTTGCAGTTTATCTTATGTACACAACAGGGTAAAACAACGCATTTTCAAAGACTGGCATTAAGTTCAGCAAAAGCAACTAATTTTGACGACAAGATGCAAAATATATGTGAAATAACAACAAGACGGAATGAACAAATGATGTGCACCATTTATCATTCAGCAAACAAACGCCAATATATTTGGAAACTTTGGTAAATATTTAATCATTTTCACACAAATCACCCTCAATAATTTAAATTGTTACTGATTTCTTGCAAATGAGGGCATTGCAAGATCTTAAGTGTGGGAAGGGATTAAATTCTTTCGGATTTTAAAATTTTTATATTAAACACTTGGTTACCATTAAAAAAAAAAAACTAGTAAAGCAGTAGTTGTATTAGAATCTAGTGCTCTCTGATAAAAAAGAACAGCCCTAGTCTTAGATACTGACTACCCAATTCTAGTAAAATTTTTCAAAATTTTCAATTAAATGAATTCAAAATCATGTTTATACATATTTATGAACGATAAAACTAGGTTTTAACACCGAAATTATTGTTACCTCGGAAAGGACATAAATTGAGAAACAAACTAAAATGTTAAAATTCATTTAAAATGGAATAGAGGACGATAAAAAGGAAAATAAAAGCCAAGTGTGGGAAAATTTACCAAGTTATTTTAAACATATGTCACATATATCTGTAACAAATAACTGAAAATACTTTTGCTTTGAACTAAACTAAACTGTTTTACCCAATGAAAGAAAAGAAGAGATGGATCTACACGATGAATCAATTCCATCATTAAAAGGAAGTAAAGTCTTCCGAAAAAGACACGCGCTTCTTGATTTAGGTCATGAAGTTGTCGTTCAGACCAGCTGTAGGTTGACGAAAAATCTAGAAAAGTCATCACTAAAATCAGCAGGAAATCCACGGACCTCAGCATTAAACAGGGTCGCCAAGTGGTCAGATTTATCCTAACCATGAGAAGGATTTATCTCGTACAATGGGGGGGCACCATGCAAATTAGCTGGATAAGACTAATGAATCAGATCCCCAGAAAGGATAATCTCCTTAAAGATTAAAAATCAGCTTTTAAGACTGATATTACTCAATCCTAGAGATTGACCTTAAAGATTGAGAATTACAAACTCATGGAATTCGATGATATCTAAACTCGAGCTTAAACGAGAAAATATTTTGATCAAAATTACAAACCGATTTGTTTTCTGAAAACCCTATTTTCAATGCGTTCATTACCATTGAACGTAAAATCCTAGGAATTCACCTGGAATTCATTAGGTCACCTGAACTAAATCGGGTGTCAACCGTAAGAACGGTGGTTGCATAACATGGTCAAAGACAGGACCTTGTGCCAGACCGAAAAAATTATAAGGGTGAGCTTTACTATTGCTCCTACCAAGGATAGTAATTGCGTCCGACACATTATAGACCATAATCAAAAGCATGTCACGGGACATTGCCTTAACAGTTGCTTGTTCAACGCTTTCCTTTACAACCGGACGGTAGTTTATCGAAAGGTAATATACGGGACAAGTAAACTGGACGTGTTGCTTTCCAAATACAAGGTTAGCAAGTGGGTGACACAAAACAGCAAGTTTTGAGCTAAAATTTTCAAATCTGAAACCCACCAAACCCACAAAAATATTTTGCAAACACCGGTAAAGGGTTATCCCGGAAAACTTATCTAGGGTAAAAACTAGATTTAATTTTCAAAAGATCAAATGTTTTCATAAAGATCCAATTTCCTTAATGGATCTAAATTTTTATAGTCATGTGGGACTGTAAACCATATCGTTACTACCATTGTTTATACCGCCGTATAGAAATCACTGATGTACAAAGTGTGAAGAATAAAGAAGTGATTCTAGTATTTCAAGACAATATTGCTTGAGGACAAGCAACGCTCAAGTGTGGGAATATTTGATAATGCTAAAAACGAACATATATTTCATAGCATTATTCCTCAAGAAAGACAAGCTTTTAGTTGCAATTGTTCTATTTACAAGTGATATTCGTTTAAATAATAAAAGGTGAAGACAAAAGACAGATTCGACGAATTGAAGACGCAAACGACCAAAAAGCTCAAAAGTACAAAAGACAATAACAAGGAGTTCCAATTATTGATAAGAAACGTCTCGAAATTACAAGAGTACAAGATTCAAAACGCAAAGTACAAGATATTAAATTGTACGCAAGGACGTTCGAAAATCCGGAACCGGGACCAGAGTCAACTCTTAACGCTCGACGCAACGGACTAAAAATTACAAGTTAACTATGTATATAAATATAATATAATATATAATTAATTATATTAATTATATATATATATATATTATATTTATAAATAAAAAAACCGTCGGCAGAGAAACTCCAAGGACTGAGCTGTAAAATTAACCTCCGCGACTCGCGGAGTTTGAAGAGTATTTTGCCGCGAGTCGCGGAGCCCCAAATTTCAACTCTGACTATAAAGCCAACCGAATTCTGATCAAAATCATCAATCTTTTTCTTCTCTTATCATACGTAAAATTTATATATATATATATAATTTATATTTTAATTTTAATTTTAATTCTAATAATAAGGGTATGTTAGCGAATGTTGTAAGGGTGTAAGTCGAAATTCTGTCCGTGTAACGCTACGCTATTTTTAATCATTGTAAGTTATGTTCAACCTTTTTACATTAATGTCTCGTAGCTAAGTTATTATTATGCTTATTTAAAACGAAGTAATCATGATGTTGGGCTAATTACTAAAATTGGGTAATTGGGCTTTGTACCATAATTGGGGTTTGGACAAAAGAACGACACTTGTGGAAATTAGACTATGGGCTATTAATAGGCTTTATATTTGTTTAACTAAATGAAAGTTTGTTAATGTTAATATAAAGATTTACAATTGGGCGTCCCTATAAATTACCATATACACTCAATCGGACACGATGGGCGGGGTATTTATATGTACGAATAATCGTTCATTTAACCGGACACGGGAATGGATTAATAGCCACTAGAATAATTAAAACAGGGGTGAAATTACATTCAAGGGTAATTGGTGTAATTGTTAACAAAGTAGTAAAACCTTGGTTTACACGCAGTCGATAACCTGGTGTATTCATTAAACAAAGTATTAAAACCTTGTTACAATTCGAATCCCCAATTAGTTGGAATATTTAACTTCGGGTATAATAATAATTTGACAAGGACACTCGCAATTTATATTTATGACTGATGGACTGTTATGGACAAAATCCAGACGGACATATTAAATAATCCAGGACAAAGGACAATTAACCCATGGGCATAAAACTAAAATCAACACGTCAAACATCATGATTACGGAAGTTTAAATAAGCATAATTCTTTTATTTCATATTTAATTTCCTTTATTTTACATTTAATTGCACTTCTAATTATCGCACTTTTATTTATTGTTATTTAATCGCACTTTTAATTATCGTACTTTTTAATTATCGCAATTTTATTTTATCGCACTTTTATTATTCGCAATTTCATTATCGTTATTTACTTTACGCTTTAAATTAAGTCTTTTATTTATTCAATATTTTACATTAGGTTTTAACTGCGACTAAAGTCTTAAAATCGACAAACCGGTCATTAAACGGTAAAAACCCCCCCTTTATAATAATAATATTACTTATATATATATTTGTATTTTTATAAAAGTAAACTAATATAGCGTTGAGCTTTGTTTAAAGATTTCCCTGTGGAATGAACCGGACTTACTAAAAACTACACTACTGTACGATTAGGTACACTGCCTATAAGTGTTGTAGCAAGGTTTAAGTATATCCATTCTATAAATAAATAAATATCTTGTGTAAAATTGTATCGTATTTAATAGTGTTTTCTGCTAAAATTAATAACTATTTTATATACACCTCGCATAACACCAGCTTACAATTACATCCTCGTTCAGTTTCATCAACAATTCTACTCGTATGCACCCGTATTCGTACTCGTACAATACACAGCTTTTAGATGTATGTACTATTGGTGTATACAATCCAATGATCGGCTCTTAGCAGCCTATGTGAGTCACCTAACACATGTGGGAACCATCATTTGGCAACTAGCATGAAATATCTCATAAAATTACAAAAATATGAGTAATCATTCATGACTTATTTACATGAAAACAAAATTACATATCCTTTATATCTAATCCATACACCAACGACCAAAAACACCTACAAATACTTTCATTCTTCAATTTTCTTCATCTAATTGATCTCTCTCAAGTTCTATCTTCAAGTTCTAAGTGTTCTTCATAAATTCTACAAGTTCTAGTTACATAAAATCAAGAATACTTTCAAGTTTGCTAGCTCACTTCCAATCTTGTAAGGTGATCATCCAACCTCAAGAAATCTTTGTTTCTTACAGTAGGTTATCATTCTAATACAAGGTAATAATCATATTCAAACTTTGGTTCAATTTCTATAACTATAACAATCTTATTTCAAGTGATGATCTTACTTGAACTTGTTTTCGTGTCATGATTCTGCTTCAAGAACTTCGAGCCATCCAAGGATCCGTTGAAGCTAGATCCATTTTTCTCTTTTCCGGTAGGTTTATCCAAGGAACTTAAGCTAGTAATGATGTTCATAACATCATTCGATTCGTACATATAAAGCTATCTTATTCGAAGGTTTAAACTTGTAATCACTAGAACATAGTTTAGTTAATTCTAAACTTGTTCGCAAACAAAAGTTAATCCTTCTAACTTGAATTTTAAAATCAACTAAACACATGTTCTATATCTATATGATATGATAACTTAATGATTTAAAACCTGGAAACACGAAAAACACCGTAAAACCGGATTTACGCCGTCGTAGTAACACCGCGGGCTGTTTTGGGTTAGTTAATTAAAAACTATGATAAACTTTTATTTAAAAGTTGTTATTCTGAGAAAATGATTTTTATTATGAACATGAAACTATATCCAAAAATTATGGTTAAACTCAAAGTGGAAGTATGTTTTCTAAAATGGTCATCTAGACGTCGTTCTTTCGACTGAAATGACTACCTTTACAAAAATGACTTGTAACTTATTTTTCCGACTATAAACCTATACTTTTTCTATTTAGATTCATAAAATAGAGTTCAATATGAAACCATAGCAATTTGATTCACTCAAAACGGATTTAAAATGAAGAAGTTATGGGTAAAACAAGATTGGATAATTTTTCTCATTTTAGCTACGTGAAAATTGGTAACAAATCTATTCCAACCATAACTTAATCAACTTGTATTGTATATTATGTAATCTTGAGATACCATAGACACGTATACAATGTTTCGACCTATCATGTCGACACATCTATATATATTTCGGAACAACCATAGACACTCTATATGTGAATGTTGGAGTTAGCTATACAGGGTTGAGGTTGATTCCAAAATATATATAGTTTGAGTTGTGATCAATACTGAGATACGTATACACTGGGTCGTGGATTGATTCAAGATAATATTTATCGATTTATTTCTGTACATCTAACTGTGGACAACTATTTGTAGGTTACTAACGAGGACAGCTGACTTAGTAAACTTAAAACATCAAAATATATTAAAAGTGTTGTAAATATATTTTGAACATACTTTGATATATATGTATATATTGTTATAGGTTCGTGAATCAACCAGTGGCCAAGTCTTACTTCCCGACGAAGTAAAAATCTGTGAAAGTGAGTTATAGTCCCACTTTTAAAATCTAATATTTTTGGGATGAGAATACATGTAGGTTTTATAAATGATTTACAAAATAGACACAAGTACGTGAAACTACATTCTATGGTTGAATTATCGAAATCGAATATGCCCCTTTTATAAAGTCTGGTAATCTAAGAATTAGGGAACAGACACCCTAATTGACGCGAATCCTAAAGATAGATCTATTGGGCCTAACAAACCCCATCCAAAGTACCGGATGCTTTAGTACTTCGAAATTTATATCATATCCGAAGGGTGTCCCGGAATGATGGGGATATTCTTATATATGCATCTTGTTAATGTCGGTTACCAGGTGTTCACCATATGAATGATTTTTATCTCTATGTATGGGATGTGTATTGAAATATGAAATCTTGTGGTCTATTGTTACGATTTGATATATATAGGTTAAACCTATAACTCACCAACATTTTTGTTGACGTTTAAAGCATGTTTATTCTTAGGTGAATACTAAGAGCTTCCGCTGTTGCATACTAAAATAAGGACAAGATTTGGAGTCCATGTTTGTATGATATTGTGTAAAAACTGCATTCAAGAAACTGATTTCGATGTAACATATTTGTATTGTAAACCATTATGTAATGGTCGTGTGTAAACAGGATATTTTAGATTATCATTATTTGATAATCTACATAAAGCTTTTTAAACCTTTATTTATGAAATAAAGGTTATGGTTTGTTTTAAAATGAATGCAGTCTTTGAAAAACGTCTCATATAGAGGTTAAAACCTCGCAACGAAATCAATTAATATGGAACGTTTTTAATCAATAAGAACGGGACATTTCAAGTTGGTTTCCACAAATGGTCCAGAAGTAGAGCTGAACATGTTAGGTATTCATACCTTACTAGCAACAGTGTAGAGTCTGTTAACGCACTATCCAAACATGCTCGAAAACTACCTGTTTGCATGTTGTTTGAGTTTTTTCGCGCTTCAATACAAGATTGGTATTTCAAACATCGCAACCAGTCGGTTAGTCTTACTTCAACGGTTACCCCATATACTGAACGTAAACTAGGCAAGACGACAAGAAAATCTAGAATATGGCAAGTAATTCCATCGACAAACAATCCAATAGAAGTGCGAGATGGCAGAAAAATGGAATGGTTAATCTCGACGATAAAGTATGTTCATGTGGGCAGTGGCAGTTATCGGGGATACCTTGCGGACATGTTATTACAGTAGCACGACTTTTCGGAGTGGAGGATGTTACTCAATTTGTATCACACTGGTTCACAACTCAAACTTATATAAATACGTATTTGGAACACATCCTTCCTTTGCCCCATCAGTCAGAATGGTCGTATCCGTCGCCCGGCGTTTTACAAATTGTAAACCCTCCCATTAAAGAGAAAAGAGCCCCTGGATGCCCTAAAAGTACAAAACGTATTCCGTCGAAGGGTGAAGATACTGAAAAAACTGTAAGAACTTGCGCTCGTTGCAAAGAACCAGGTCATGGTAGGGATACGTGCACAGCTTATGACCGAACAGGTGAATCAATTTCTAAAAGGGTAGTAAAAACATCGGCCTCAAAATCGAAGAAGGGTAAGGAGAAGGCCATAGATGCTGAAGCTTTTAAGGCATATCAGTCTCAGTTTTATGCAACGTGCAACTTAGGGAGCGATAATTAGTAACCCACTATCGCAAGTTTATGTCAATTTTATTTTTTACGTAATGTTGGATTTCGTTTGTTGTAATGTATTGTTGTATTCTAGGTACCTACTGTGTTATTTTATGTAAGTTGTTTTACAGGACACGCAAGGACGCAAATCATTTTTTGCGTACGCAAGGCTTTGCTTGCGTACTCAAGATTTTGCTTGCGTACGCAAGATAGACAAAAATATACACACGCAAGGACGCAATATTTTGCTTGCGTACAAAAGACGGCCAAAAATACACACACGTAAGGACGCAAAGCTATGCTTGCGTACGCAAGCATAACCTTGCGTCCTTGCGTGTAGTGTCAAATAAAACGGTTGCAAATGTATTTTCCTATTTACACAATATTTACATACAGGACCAGCAACCTATTAGCTACAATGTATCAATCAACCTGAATCTCTGATGATGGAGTTGGTGGCGGCGGTTCTTGTGTATCAAAACGTGCACGGAAGAACGTCCTTGCCATTCTGTTTCTATACTGCTCTGCAGCCTTTTTAGCATCTCCAAGGTTGTCAACCTCCTCCCTTCCATAAATAATCCTCTCCATGTGTATGCACACCCAAACCCCACAATCACCTTGACCACCAGTCTGCATTGGCACAATGGGACCAGGCTCAATTATCAACTCCACACTCTCTTTATTTTCATAGTATCCGACAATTTGGGAGTCTTGTATCTTGTTAAAATAGTCAATCGCCTTCAAGTACACCGGCAAGTTGTCACCCAAAATCTTGAAAACTGCGTCAAGTTTTTGTGAACTGACACATCCGGGTAAACTGTCGTACACAAAAACATTCATTTCTTCTAACTTCAACTGAAGCAGTAGGAAATGTTCTTCGTCATAAAAATGTACTGGGATCAAGACCTGTAGCAGACAGACAGAAAGGATAAAAAAAAACAACAGACGTAAGGACGTAAGATAAACTTTGCGAACACCCAAAATATACGCAAGGTCGCAAGGTTAACCTTGCGACCAGGAGACGCAAGGACGCAAGGGGAAATATGCGTCCGGTAACCAAGGCGCAAGGACGCAAGATAAACCTTGCGAAAACCCAAAACATACGCAAGGTCGCAAGGTTAACCTTACGACAAGTAGACGCAAGGAGAAATTTGCGTCCGGTAACCAAGACGCAAGGACGCAAAACTGTCCTTGCGTCTGTTCCAGAATAACAAATGCTGTATAAATACTTGTGTTTACCTGATCACAGTCGGCCCAAGATGGATATAGGTCAACACTGCCGTCTCCAAGTCCAATTAAGTACATGTAATCTGGAGGATTATGGCCAATAATTCCCTCTCCATCTGCTGTAGATTCCTCCTGTGTGCCCACCTCCTTCTGAGTATTGTCAAAATAAGTGTTGAACCTCTCAAACATGTTCAGGAATCCCAGTGGCATAATAGTCCATCGAGAACTTGCTTTAAGCACCTCAGCTGGAAACTCAGGAGTGGCATATACTTGACTGGCTCGGGGGAGAAATCTCTGACGATATCTCAAAAGAAATGTAGCCCAGCCGTCAATGTGCTATAAATATAACAAGTTAATATACAGTGTGACCTTAGTATAAAATAAATTGTATAAAATTATATAAAATTAACAAAAGAATAACAAACTTACAAACTTACCAAGTTATCCAAATAACCAGAATGTCTTAATCCCAGTAATCGAAGCCAAAAGTCTTGATTTATAAAAATGAATTGGTCATTTTGAAAGATGAACATGCAACGCGTCTCTTGCTTGCTCTCAATCATTGTCTTTGAATCTTTTGCTGGGCCTGCATGCTTTCTACCATCTGTAACGACCCTGGAATTTCCAACGTTTATTTATTAATAATTATTATTATTAATACGTGTGATTAAACGAATGTATGTTATTACATTTACATGTTGCCATGATTGCCCGAACTTGACTTTTAAGTGCCCGAAACGTCTTTGTGACACCCGAAACTTTCACGAATAATATTTTTAGATATTATTTACATTCATGATTAGTTTATTAATCATTTTAATTAACTAAAGTTGTTAGTTAGTTACTTGGGCCTTTAATTGGTTTAACTTGTTAATTAATTGAACTTGGGCTTTGATTAGTTAATGGACTCATGAATTAAGACTTGTAAGCCCACCCTACACTACTAGTGGACTTAGTTAGCCCATACTACATGTAAGTATTAGTTTCAAAGTGTAACTAGTTAGTCATTTACCTAAGGAATCTAGTTTGCCTTAATCCCCATGAAACTACATCTTTTAACCACCTTTTGTAAGGCTTTACATGTAATAATCCAATGAACTAATCCCTCCCCCCCCCATGGAGCCAAACCGTCGGCATTAGGAGGTAATAAGGGAGGGTTTTTCATTTTTTTGACTACTTGTTAACTTGTATCTTTCATTTATTTCTCATTCTCAAAACACACACTTCAAACTCACTTTCAAATTTCTCTCATTTCTCTCTAACACTTGTAAGTAACTTGAACTTCTTTTTCTCTTCTTCTTTCTTTGAAAAACCGAACCATAACACATTCCATAATCATCATCATACTTTGTTTGTTTTAATCTTTGTTTACTTGTGTTGATTACTAGTAGTTGTTACTCACTTATTTACTTGGTTTCAAGAAACAAACTTGCTAGTTTCTTTCTTCTTTATCTTGTATTTACAAGAACAAACAAGAACTAAGCTTACTAATTTATGTTCTACATATGTTGCACCAAAAGATTTAAGTTCATGGTTGTATAAAATCATACTTGTAAGTCATGGAAGTAAACTTAAAGTCTACTTTACTTAAAGATCAACTTTGGTTGAATCTTTAAAAGTATGAACAACCATGAATCTTTTTCTTGTTTATTTAGTTTACTACTTCATTTATGCACTTTAATTTCATGTAGTTAGTGTATATGGTCAAGTACTACAAGTTAGTCTTGATCTCATATCTCTTGAACAAATTAAGTTAACTTTGAAAGTTCAAGAACACACAAATAAGTTTTCTTAAATATAACTTTGGATCTAGACTTTTGAGTCTTGGATCTTCAAGATCAAACTAAGAACTATGTTCTACTACTTATGATCTTGATTAGTTAGTTAACTTTCAAGTTTATAGTTCAATATTTCTTTTATAGTCCATGTATGTGTTAGATCTAAGACCTTGATGCAACTTTGGTTCATCAAACTTCATACAACTCTTAAGTGAGTTGTGCTTCATGTCTTAGACTTGCACATGGGTTATGATGGTCAAGACTTGGTTAAGATGATGTAGATACATCAATGAGTTGTACACTTGAAGCTATATGCATCAAGGATGAGAACCATGATGAACATCAAGCACCAAGACCACCGGAACCCTTTTAAACTTACTGTTCTGTCCAAAACCTACTGACCTGATGTTTCTGTAACATACCAGTAGACCTGGGCTGTTATAACCTTTATTTTTAGATAGAAATTTTCGAGTAGATAACTTTTCATATAGGACTCGTCTTAATCCGAGTTACGGTTTGGGATTTATGGCCCTCCGATCGTCACTATGTCCTTTAACGTTGTGCAGAAATTTCTGACCTACTCGCACTTAGACCGTCGCCACGGTCAAACCAAGACGAGTTTGCTTCTGTAAATTTTACCACACTTAAGGGACTCATAGATGGAGCCATGGCCACTGGTCTCACCTTAATTCAGTAAGGGTAGAGGCTGTGGTGACTGACATAAGTCAGACTTTGTTGAAAACTACTTTCATAAACGAAACTTACTTTACGCCTTTTGTTTAATGATGAATGATGATGACCCTTAAGACCTTAAATACATACTTTTAAACCTATTAAGACGATTTACTGACTTATTACTATTTGACTTAGGTTGAGGACTTTCAGACCGTTTACTTTCACACCTTTTCCGAACCGACTTTACGACTACATTATCATTGTGAGTTATAGCATTCCCTTTTTACTTTAACTTATTTTGGGAACTGAGAATACATGCGGATTTTATGTTTTACATACTAGGCACGAGTACTTAAACTTATATATGTGTGGGTTATACAACGGCATAAACATTCCCTTTAGCTCGGTAACGTTTAATCATCGGTTTTTGAACCGTGAACGCGAATCTTAGATATGGATCCATAGGGTTTGACATCCCCACTCGGGCTAGTCGCGCTAGCATTTAACGAGTGTTTAATACTTCGTAGACATACGCACTTTCCAAGTGTACTTTCAGGGGGTATAAACGTTAAGTTAGTTACCAAGTGCCCACGGTTAACATATACTTTATCATACTATTTTGAAACGCTCGTTGTAGCACTGAAATCTCGTGGCCTACCTTACTTACTGTTATACTAAAACTATAGCTCACCAACCTTTGTGTTGACATTTTTAAGCATGTATTTCTCAGGTGCTTGAGGTTGCTTCCGCTGTCTTACTTGTTGTGCTGTAGACACCCGCTGCTTAGAGTTGTCCACGCATGAACTACTTTACTTTGCATTCAAACACTAGTACTTTTGAATTATGACTTGTAACGACCATTTGGGGTCACGTACACTTATTTATTGCTTCTACTTAGTGAAGCATACTTTTGGATTGTAAAACTTTCGATGTTGGTTTGACATCACTTTTAATTATGAATGCAAACTCTTTTTGAAAATGCATATAGTACTTAACCTTGTAATGATCCTGTTGTTGATGATTCGTACACGATGGTTTTGTACGGGGCATCACATTTGGTATCAGAGCATTGGTTGTAGGGAATTAGGTTGCATTAGTGAGTCTAAGACCGACCCGAGTAGGATTCACTAATAGGACTAATCTACAACTTGCTAGTTTACATGTTTCTGCTGAACTTACTGCATGCTGCTGCTTACTGTTACTGCTATATGCCATATGCTATTACATGATTTCACTACTGCATGATGCTACTTGCTTTCGATTACATGCTACTTTCATACGAATTACTGTTATTGCCATGTTAGTTACCGTTATACATGATTTAAACTGTTGGCCTATTATTTGCTTGCTTTATGACATACTGACATGGAAAATTTATTTTTCCTTGTTCAGATGTCGGATGTTCCACCTGCTGGCATTTCGGGCAGTACAGACTCAGACCCCGTCGCCCTACCTACAGCTACACCTGCTGCTGCTACTGCCGATACACCGGCCCCGACACCCACTAGTGATCCCGGCGCTTCTACTTCCGGAGCTGGTACTAGTGCACCTGCCCCAGTGTCTGCTCCCGGACCCTCGAGGTCACAGCCCCGCATTGGTGGTATTGAGATCCCCGCGGAGTTCGGGGAAGGGTCGTTTTGTAACCACATGCGCACGCCTTGCCGACGCACTCCCGACGGACGTTTAGTTGTGATTCCACCAGGCAGACACAGACATATGTTGGCCGCCTTCGGACGCTTCGGATTACCAGCTCAGCCACCAGTGTCACCACCACACGATTCGGATGACTCATCATCAGCCGATTCTTCATCATCAGACGACTCCAGCGATGATGAGGATCCTGCTGATAGACCTATTCAAGTACCCTCCACCCCGCCGAAGAAGCGGTACCGTTTCGACGGCACCGTCATTCCAGGGGTGAATAGAGGTCGTGCTTTTACTGACGCATTTGGCCATCGTCGTAGGGTTACTGCTCGTAAACGAGTTGTGCCATACCCTGCCGACCCACAGATACGTAAGGTTCCCCGTTACGTATTGACTATTCCTGGAACCGTACCACCTAGATTTAGATACGGACCACTTACATCTAGGGACGTACCGTCTACATGCGGAGCCGGACCATCTACATCAGCACCACCGGCACCACCCGCACCACCCGCCCCACCTGCACCGCCTGCCCTACCAGCTCCCTCTAACGAGGAACTGATGAGGGAGATTGAGACTCTCCGAGCTCGAGTCACTGAGCTCGAGGAGTAGTTGGCTCGAGGAGCAGTTCACCCGCCTTCACCGTAGGACCTTGTATTTAGATTTCATGATGTAATCTAGCTATAGTTTCATGTATTTCATATGTATTGTACGAACTTATTCAGATGTATGAAACTTATTATTATTAATGAATGGAACTTTGCGTTATTTAATTCTTGCACGATGTTCTATTTACATTGTTGTACGATGATTCTGTGGTATTTGTACCTAGATGCATTATTTAATAACATGTGATGTTTTGATTCCATGTTGGTTAATATATACTATATTATTACATATTGAATGCTGGATTTTGACTTAGGTCAAAACTTTTGTTTAGAATACCATGGCCAACGGAAGAACCACACCTACCGCAGCCCAGATTGAGGACATGATCAGCGAACGAGTCGCTGCAGCCCTAGCAGAAAGAAATCTCGAAGCTCCACCACCACCACCACCAGTTATTCCACCCGTTCGAAATGGGTGTACATACAAGGAATTCCAGAGCTGCAAACCGCATAACTTCAGCGGCACCGAGGGACCAGTTGGTCTCACCAGATGGTTCGAGAAACTTGAATCAGTATTTCGAGTTAGCAACTGTTCGGAGGATAATAAAACCAAGTTTGCATCTTGCACGCTATCTGACGGCGCGCTAACGTGGTGGAACACGTTAGCTCAAGCGAAAGGTATCGATGAGGCGTATGCTACGCCATGGGAGGAATTCAAGGCGGCTATGATTGATGAGTATTGTCCGAGAACCGAAATTCAGAAGATGGAAATTGAATTCATGCAGTTGAAGGCCGTAGGGAACGACCTTAACAGTTACAATCGTAGGTTTTTGGAGTTAGCACTGATGTGTCCGACCATGGTCACCCCCGAATTCAAGCGCATGGAGAAATACTTCTAGGGACTCCCTAAGTCCATCAAAGGAAATGTCACCTCATCCAAACCACCGAATGTTCCCGAAGCAATGCGCATGGCGCATACTCTCATGAATCAGATTCTTATTGATGAGCCATAGAAGGCTAAGTTTGAAGCCGGTAGTAGTGAAAAGAGGAAATGGGACAACAACCACAACAGCCACAACAACCACAACAACCACAACAACAACAACAACAGAGGGAGAAACTACGATCAAACCCCCGCCAAGAGGCACAACAACGGTGGAAACCCTAATCCCAACAACAACACCAACTCTAACCCGAACTACAAGGGAACCCTACCTCAATGCAAGAGGTGTTACAAACACCACACTGGGTATTGCAATGTTGTTTGTGAGAAATGCCAACGGGCTGGGCATATCGGAAAAGACTGCAAGGTCACCACCTTGAATGGGAAGCCGAACCCCACAGGGCCGAAGAAGTGTTATGAATGCCGGCAGAAGGGCCATTTCAGAAATGCGTGCCCAAACAAGCGAAAAGACGGAGGACCACCCCGTGGTAGAGCTTTTAATGTTAATGCAAGGGATGCACGCGATAACCCTGACTTGGTGACAGGTATATTCACAATCAACAATCTTTTAGCTTCTGTCTTGTTTGATACTGGTGCGGATAGAAGTTATGTATGTAGACATTTTTGCGATAAGATTAATTGGTCATTAGTACCGTTAAAAGAAAGTATGCTTGTCGAGGTCGCCAACGGTAAACTTGAAAAAGTTGACCACATTAGTCGAGAAGCTGTTATCAACATAGCTGGTGCAGATTTCGAAATTGACTTGATACCTATCAAACTGGGAAGTTTTGACGTGATCGTCGGTATGGATTGGTTGAGCAAGATAAAGGCCGATATTATCTGTGGAGATAAAGCACTTCGCATACCATAAGGAGATGGCGAACCACTGGCTATCTATGGAGAGAGATGTACCTCGAAGTTGAACCTCATTAGTTGCGTGAAAGCGCAAAAGATTATGAAGAAGGGATGTTTTGCTGTCCTAGCACATGTGAAAGCGGTAGAAACTGAGGTGAAGAGCGTGAACGACGTTCGAATTGTGAACGAATTTTCCGATGTCTTCCCAGAGGAATTGCCTGGATTGCCGCCGCAGAGAGACGTAGAGTTTCAGATTGATTTAGTGCCAGGAGCTGCACCTGTAGCTCGCGTACCTTATAGACTCGCACCTTCCGAGATGCAAGAATTATAGAGTCAACTACAAGAACTACTTGATCGAGGATTTATTCAACCAAGCTTCTGGCCTTGGGGCGCACCTGTGTTGTTTGTAAAGAAGAAGGATGGATCTTTCCGTATGTGTATCGACTACCGTGAACTCAACAAATTGACAATCAAGAATCGGTATCCTCTTCCACAAATTGACGATCTTTTTGACCAACTACAAGGATCAAGTGTCTACTCAAAGATCGATTTGCGATCCGGTTATCACCAGTTGAGGGTAAAGGAAAGTGACGTGATGAAAACTGCATTCAGAACCCGCTATGGTCATTATGAGTTTCTTGTGATGCCATTCGGTTTGACAAATGCACCTGCCGTATTCATGGACCTCATGAATCGTGTCTGCAAGCCTTACTTAGACAAGTTTGTTATCGTCTTCATAGATGATATCCTCATCTACTCTAAGGGCGAAGAAGAACATGAGCAACACCTCCAATTAGTGCTTGAACTCTTAAGACAAGAGCAACTTTACGCCAAATTCTCCAAGTGTGAATTTTGGTTGAAGGAAGTACAATTTTTGGGACATGTTGTAAGCGACCAGGGTATCAAAATTGATCCCGCCAAGATTGAAGCCATCAGCAAGTGGGAGACCCCCACTACTCCTACTCATATTCGCCAATTTCTAGGTCTCGCCGGTTACTATCGAAGATTCATCGAAGGATTTTCTCTGATTGCGCGTCCTTTGACCGCGCTGACTCACAAGGGCAAGAAGTTCATTTGGGAACCCGGACACGAATCAGCATTTCAAACTTTGAAGAAGAAGTTAACCTCCGCACCTATCCTATCACTTCCTGAAGGCAGTGATGACTTTGTTGTTTATTGTGATGCATCGAAGAGTGGTTTTGGTTGTGTACTGATGCAACGATCAAAGGTTATTGCCTATGCCTCCCACCAATTGAAGATTCACGAGCGGAACTACACTACGCATGATCTTAAACTTGGATCCGTTGTCTTTGCGCTCAAATTGTGGAGACATTATTTGTATGGAACTAAGAGCACTATTTTCACCGATCACAAGAGTCTCCAGCACATCTTTGATCAGAAGCAACTGAATATGAGGCAGCGTCGATGTATCGAGACGCTCAACGACTACGATTATGAACTCCGTTATCACCCTGGCAAGGCCAATGTTGTAGCTGACGCTTTAAGCCGAAAGGAGAGGATGGCACCTCTTCGAGTTAGGGCTCTGAACATCACCATTCATTCGAACCTCAACAACCAGATCAGAGTAGCCCAAGTTGAGGCTCTCAAAGAGGAGAACATATCTCACGAACATTTGAACATACTTGTCTCTCGATTCGAGGTTAGGGAGTCTGGACTCCGATGTTATGCCGGAAGAGTTTGGGTACCTTATTATGGAGATCTACGAAACCTGATACTTGATGAAGCACACAAATCGAGATATTCGATTCACCCTGGAGTGGGCAAGATGTACCATGACCTTAAAGAACAGTATTGGTGGCCGAATCTTAAGAAGGACGTTACGACTTATGTTAGTAAGTGTTTGACTTGCTCAAAGGTTAAAGCCGAGCATCAGAGACCTTCTGGTTTAATTCAACAGCCGGAGATCCCACAATGGAAGTGGGAAAGGATCACAATGGATTTCATTACTAAGCTGCCGAAGACGGTGGGCGGATACGATACTATTTGGGTTATTGTTGACCGCCTTACCAAATCTGCACACTTCCTAGCGATGAAGGAAACTGATACGATGGAAAGACTTGCTCAATTATACATTAAGGAGGTTGTATCACGACATGGTGTACCTTTATCGATCATCTCCGATCGCGATCCCCGTTTTGCCTCTAGATTTTGGCGTTCTTTGCAAGAAGCCATGGGAACTCGTCTTGACATGAGTACTGCTTATCATCCTCAGACTGACGGGCAAAGTGAACGAACGATTCAGACATTGGAAGACATGTTGCGTGCATGTGTCATTGATTTTGGAAAGGCCTGGGAAAGGCATTTGCCATTAGCCGAATTCTCGTACAACAACAGTTATCACTCTAGCATTAATGCTGCACCTTTTGAAGCATTGTATGGCCGTAAGTGCCGATCTCCTATTTGTTGGGCCGAAGTAGGCGAAAAGCAAATCACCGGACCCGAGGTAGTCCACGAAACCACGGAGAAGATTGCTCAGATCCAAGCTAGACTTAAGACTGCCCGTGATCGTCAGAAGAGTTATGCTGATCTTAAACGTAAGGACTTTGAATTTAATGTTGGTGATCGTGTAATGTTGAAGGTTGCACCTTGGAAAGGTGTGATCCGTTTTGGAAAACGTGGAAAGTTGAACCCACGATACATTGGTCCTTTTGAAATCTTGGAACGTGTTGGACCCGTTGCATACCGTTTGGATCTACCAGCACAATTGAGCTCAGTTCATCCTACCTTCCACGTGTCAAACTTGAAGAAGTGTCTTGCTGCACCTGAACTTATCATACCATTGGAAGAACTTACTATTGACAACAAACTCCACTTTGTGGAGGAACCTGTTGAAATTATGGATCGTGAGATCAAAACTTTGAAACGCAACAAGATTCCGATCGTTCGAGTACGATGGAATGCCAAATGAGGACCTGAGTTTACTTGGGAGCGAGAGGATCAAATGATGCGGAAGTATCCTCACCTTTTCCCGACTCCTCCATCTACCACAGCTTAAATTTCGGGACGAAATTTTCTTTAACAGGTGGGTAATGTAACGACCCTGGAATTTCCAATGTTTATTTATTAATAAGTATTATTATTAATACGTGAGATTAAACGAATGTATGTTATTACATTTACATGTTGCCATGATTGCCCGAACTTGACTTTTAAGTGCCCGAAACGTCTTTGTGACACCCGGAACTTTCACGAATAATATTTTTAGATATTATTTACATTCATGATTAGTTTATTAATCATTTTAATTAACTAAAGTTGTTAGTTAGTTACTTGGGCCTTTAATTGGTTTAACTTGTTAATTAATTGAACTTGGGCTTTGATTAGTTAATGGACTCATGAATTAAGACTTGTAAGCCCACCCTACACTACTAGTGGACTTAGTTAGCCCATACTACATGTAAGTATTAGTTTCAAAGTGTAACTAGTTAGTCATTTACCTAAGGAATCTAGTTTGCCTTAATCCCCATGAAACTACATCTTTTAACCACCTTTTGTAAGGCTTTACATGTAATAATCCAATGAACTAATCCCTTCCCCCCCCCCCATGGAGCCAAACCGTCGGCATTAGGAGGTAATAAGGGAGGGTTTTTCATTTTTTTGACTACTTGTTAACTTGTATCTTTCATTTATTTCTCATTCTCAAAACACACACTTCAAACTCACTTTCAAATTTCTCTCATTTCTCTCTAACACTTGTAAGTAACTTGAACTTCTTTTTCTCTTCTTCTTTCTTTGAAAAACCGAACCATAACACATTCCATAATCATCATCATACTTTGTTTGTTTTAATCTTTGTTTACTTGTGTTGATTACTAGTAGTTGTTACTCACTTATTTACTTGGTTTCAAGAAACAAACTTGCTAGTTTCTTTCTTCTTTATCTTGTATTTACAAGAACAAACAAGAACTAAGCTTACTAATTTATGTTCTACATATGTTGCACCAAAAGATTTAAGTTCATGGTTGTATAAAATCATACTTGTAAGTCATGGAAGTAAACTTAAAGTCTACTTTACTTAAAGATCAACTTTGGTTGAATCTTTAAAAGTATGAACAACCATGCATCTTTTTCTTGTTTATTTAGTTTACTACTTCATTTATGCACTTTAATTTCATGTAGTTAGTGTATATGGTCAAGTACTACAAGTTAGTCTTGATCTCATATCTCTTGAACAAATTAAGTTAACTTTGAAAGTTCAAGAACACACAAATAAGTTTTCTTAAATATAACTTTGGATCTAGACTTTTGAGTCTTGGATCTTCAAGATCAAACTAAGAACTATGTTCTACTACTTATGATCTTGATTAGTTAGTTAACTTTCAAGTTTATAGTTCAATATTTCTTTTATAGTCCATGTATGTGTTAGATCTAAGACCTTGATGCAACTTTGGTTCATCAAACTTCATACAACTCTTAAGTGAGTTGTGCTTCATGTCTTAGACTTGCACATGGGTTATGATGGTCAAGACTTGGTTAAGATGATGTAGATACATCAATGAGTTGTACACTTGAAGCTATGTGCATCAAGGATGAGAACCATGATGAACATCAAGCACCAAGACCACCGGAACCCTTTTAAACTTACTGTTCTGTCCAAAACCTACTGACCTGATGTTTCTGTAACATACCAGTAGACCTGGGCTGTTCTAACCTTGAGTTTTAGATAGAACTTTTCGAGTAGATAACTTTTCATATAGGACTCGTCTTAATCCGAGTTACGGTTTGGGATTTATGGCCCTCCGATCGTCACTATGTCCTTTAACGTTGTGCAAAAATTTCTGACCTACTCGCACTTAGACCATCGCCACGGTCAAACCAAGACGAGTTTGCTTCTGTGAATTTTACCACACTTAAGGGACTCATAGACGGAGCCATGGCCACTGGTCTCACCTTAATTCAGTAAGGGTAGAGGCCGTGGTGACTGACTGAAGTCAGACTTTGTTGAAAAATACTTTCATAAACGAAACTTAATTTACGCCTTTTGTTTAATGATGAATGATGATGACCCTTAAGACCTTAAATACATACTTTTAAACCTATTAAGACGATTTACTGACTTAGTACTATTTGACTTAGGTTGAGGACTTTCGGACCGTTTACTTGCACACCTTTTCCGAACCGACTTTACGACTACATTATCATTGTGAGTTATAGCATTCCCTTTTTACTTTAACTTATTTTGGGAACTGAGAATACATGCGGATTTTATGTTTTACATACTAGGCACGAGTACTTAAACTTATATATGTGTGGGTTATACAATGACATAAACATTCCCTTTAGCTCGGTAACGTTTAATCATCGGTTTTTGAACCGTGAACGCGAATCTTAGATATGGATCCATAGGGTTTGACATCCCCACTCGGGCTAGTCGCGCTAGCATTTAACGAGTGTTTAATACTTCGTAGACATACGCACTTGCCAAGTGTACTTTCAGGGGGTATAAACGTTAAGTTAGTTACCAAGTGCCCACGGTTAACATATACTTTATCATACTATTTTGAAACGCTCGTTGTAGCACTGAAATCTCGTGGCCTACCTTACTTACTGTTATACTTAAACTATAGCTCACCAACCTTTGTGTTGACATTTTTAAGCATGTATTTCTCAGGTGCTTGAGGTTGCTTCCGCTGTCTTACTTGTTGTGCTGTAGACACCCGCTGCTTAGAGTTGTCCACGCATGAACTACTTTACTTTGCATTCAAACACTAGTACTTTTGAATTATGACTTGTAACGACCATTTGGGGTCACGTACACTTATTTATTGCTTCTACTTAGTGAAGCATACTTTTGGATTGTAAAACTTTCGATGTTGGTTTGACATCACTTTTAATTATGAATGCAAACTCTTTTTGAAAACGCATATAGTACTTAACCTTGTAATGATCCTGTTGTTGATGATTCGTACACGATGGTTTTGTACGGGGCATCACACCATCTCTCCAGGCATTAGGTGGCGGTGGTTGGAGAGTTCCTTGATCATTTATAAACCTGTCAATTATTCCCCAAATTTCTTCCTCAGTAGCCCAGTCTTGTTTCTTTCTTTTTCTCTTAGTCACTTTAACAGGCTGTTTATCAACACTTACCTACAATAGTTCAACAAATAAGGTTAATTTAAATTAATTCAAACATACGCAAGGATGCAAACAATCTCTTGCGTGTGTGGAACCAACGAGGCGCAAGGACGCAAGAACACACTTGCGCCTAAAAGAAAGCAGACGCAAGGACGCAAATGTTTGTTTGCGCCAGAAAAACTCACCTCTGCTGCTGCATCTGTGTCCATGGGTACCACATCCTCATTAATTTGTTGTTGACCTTGATCTTCTTCAGTCCCTAACTGTACAACATTCATGCTTTCCACTTTCTCAACCACATCTTTTGACAACTGAGTAAAAAACAAATGATAACTTAGTAAACAACCATTCGCAAGGACGCAAACTCAACCTTGCGACATGCCGACGCAAGGACGCAAGAACACCCTTGCGTGCCTACACGCCAGGATGCAAGAACACCCTTGTGACACGCAAGGACGCAAGGTATGTCTTGCGTCTGCAACAGTCACGGAAAACATCATTATTTAGCCATTGTTTATTGCAATAATTTAACATACAACTTTTTTAATTTGCTGAAATGTACCTTCTCAATGAGTTTTCTGTACCCAGGTGTTGTGAATGGGGACCTTAATACACCAGTTGGCTTTCTTTCTCGGATTCCACATCGAATGTGCATTGGAGAAGGCCTTTCAATCTCATTATCAGACAAAGATCGATTGAAACACGTATCATCATCCTAAACACAATAAATAACATAAATAATAAATAAATCAATGGGATAAATCAATATTCAATTAATACCAAAAATAATAAATAAATCAATTCAATTCAATCTACCTGATATTGTTGTTGTTGTTGTTGCGATAAAAGTTTTTCGTGTTGCATAACAAGTTGTTTGCAATCAATTAACTCTTTCTCTTGTTTGTCCATCCGCTTTGTCAACAACTCTAACATACGATGTAAATTGTGTACATCGTGAGGGCCCTCTGTATGAACATCTTCTGTTGAATGCACACGGGGTGTCTGCTCAGACCCATCAACAACTGGATCAACTGGATCAACTTCATCATCCTGGACCTCATCCTCGATCTCATCTTCTGGTACCTTTCCTCCTCTAAAGTACACGTCACTCTGAATCCACCATTGACAACTCTTTTCTGTTTCAGTTGGCTGCAGACCACGTAAAGGTCTCTTTTTCTTGGGACACTCATTCTACAATTAATTATTTAATTATCAAATAAGAATATTAGCATAAACGAATACGCAAAGACGCAAAGAAAAGCTTGCGTCAGTGTACAGAAGGTCGCAAACAACTCTTGCGACCACACGCAAGGACGCAAGCTCCACCTCTTGCGACCACACGCAAAGACGCAAGAGACATCTTGCGTCTACTTAAAAAAACACACGCAAGGACGCAAGGCATGCCTTGCGCCCATACCAGAACCTGTCTGTAAACAGATAACAGATAAACTATGCAACAATTTAGGATAGGCTAACATTTTTAAAATGTAACTAACCTGAATATCTAGGAGTTTAAGGTATTCAGACATTCCAAATGACTCGGCAGATGAACGCTTCCAAAAAAGAGCCCTCGGTACTCCATTCTTGTCAGTCTTTTTTGCAAACGGTTTAATGGTACGACGGTAAGACTCGAGAATCCAAATCTACAAATAAAAAAACAATTAATTTAATTTATGTTACATCTTAAATATTAACATTAAATAATAAATATTCAACCATTTACCTTGAATGCCCACATAAATCCCGTCAAAGTGTACGTCTTTCCACTCTCCAATTGGCTTTCACGAATAATAAACCCTTCACTAACCGCTTCGTAAGTTGGCTCCCAAATACGAGACCCCCATGGGTACTGATTAACACGCGATAACTCTTCGACTAGCCATAAAAACTTTTTATTCACAACATGGATCCCTTGTTTACCCATAAAACCTCTCTCTACAATCAAGATAATTGCTAATCGCACCACATCATCGTCACTAATACGGCTGTGATCAGATTTTAAAAGCATCTTTTCAACATCACTAATCAAAACATTTTGAGAATCTTTAAAACCCTTAAATAAACGTCGTCTAATAGGTGCGGTCTGGACGTCATAATTCTTCGGGATGTAATGTGCCATGTCCGTCCGGTTACTAAACAAAAAACCTGTCACATGACAAAAATTACGGCGACCAAATCTAATCGAAAAATTGTTCTGGAAATGAAACCATATATCCTCATGCTCATCGGGGTACTTAACATTATCTAGTCTTTCCGGCCGCACACTCTTCCGTTGAAGCGTGCAATGTACAAGCCCGGGATCATTACCAAAGTATTCTAGATCTAACCATGGACCGAAACACGTTTCTTTAAACTTTTTAATTTGATTCTCAGTCATGACCTTCTTCACATCCCCTATAATGCTCAACTTATTCTTCATCGGTAACTTTCCTTCCACAAATCCCTGCATAAGTAACAATAAAATCAGCAGAAAGTATCAGGACGCAAGAACGCAAGATAAAACTTGCGTCCGTTTAATTGACCATCGCAAGGACGCAAAGACAAGCTTCTGGGAACACGCAGGGACGCAAAGATAACCTTGCGTCCACTAGCTTTGCGTACGCAAGCACGCAAACTAGGTCTTGCGTCTGGTCAATTTCCATAATTTTACGAGCAGTTAATGTATGTTTCACTCGAACATATAACCCAAAATACAGTTGCATGTCATAAAACAACCGTTGTACTTCATTAAACACAAATACACCTCGAACAGACATTTCATCGAGCAGTTGGTGTGCACATTTATACAATTCGCATCGAAGCCAAAATAAACAGATAAAACACACATAAACAACAAAGTAATCACTAACCTGGGTGCTCGCCATCGTTGCAAGGTTGATTCCTTGATTATTTGCTTGATTACTTCGTGAAAACCCGATTTCTTTTGCGTGAAAACCCTTGTAGGCTAGTATAAGAAGTCACGGTGGTGGCAAGAGGGGTTAGGTGGTGGTGGAGATGATGAAGGAGGAGAATCTAGTAGTAGTAATGGAAGCGATGAAGAGGGTTTGCGTTTGTGCTTGTGTTTTTGCTGATCGCCTGTGTAAGTGTTTATTTGCGTGTTTGCGAAGTCGGATGAAAGTGTGGAGTGACAGGTTTAAAAATGTCATTTAACCGTATTTTTTTTAGAAAAAGAAGCAAAGACGCAAGGTCGCAAGGTACCTTGCGCCTTGCGAGGGCATTTTGTCAATTTTTTTTTTTTTTGGGGCTCTGGTGCAAGGGGTGAAAAATATTTGGGCATTTTGGTGATAATCCCGTATAAAAATTCGCTACAAAATTTGTAACAATGCTCCATTTATGGTCTATTTGAGCAGCCCAATAGTTTATTTTTTTGCCAAAAAAAAAAAAAGTTACTGTAATATAGGTCGTTACAAAATTTTTTGTTTTGCCCCATAGTCATTATTAATTTAGTATAGTTTTTTTATTGTGTTTCTCATTTTACTTTTTACATGAATGATGTATGATATTCGACTAATATATCTTTTACTGAATTTTTATGTTATTAGAACTTAATTCACATCACATAATCTGTTATTCAACAAACATAATTTTTAAAATACATTTTTATATACATTTTTAGAAAGGCAATTCAACGACTCGCTTATATCTTTAAGACAATCAGACATGAAAATAGCATCAATAAAATTTCTAAAATTTTATTCTCTTGCAAGTGATGGGCATACTGCATACAACAATTGGGGGTTGTTTATTCATTTTTCTGTATTAACTCATATTTTTATCTGTCTCTATTTGGAAAGGGGTGTATGATTTCATGTCTCTTAAAAACTGATCAATTTTCCAATAAGTGACAGATTAAATGACGGATCAAGTGAATAAGAAACATCAATTTTATTTATTGAATTAAGAGTTGTGTAGAAACAGATGATTAAATAGTAACTAAACATGCCCTTAGCTTGGATCAAACTTCTTTGTATTACATGATATAATAACAATTTAAGATTCAAGCTCACCCCTTAAATTAAACGTTGATAATAATGACACCTCAACTTAAGCCACATGGAAGTGGCTTGATCGTATGTTGGTTTTGGACCCAAGATGTCCCGATGAGGCTAAAAGTGAGACTAGAAGCGAGGGTTGCTCTTCCAATCAGCTTGTTAGAAAAGGAACCTGTACCGACTAAGCGAATGTCACTCTCACTTTCGAACAATAAACTAAAATAATTTCTGTTCGCCTCATAATGCCTTCTCTCCATGTCGATCAAAATTTTTAATCTTAATTGAAAAATATAGTGTAAGAATTCACCATGGTTATTCTCAGAACATGATCTTCAAAGAAGCAAACGAGCAACCAACCAATCTCTTTAATAATAATAATAATAATAATAATAATAATAATAATAATAATAATAATTATTATTATTATTATTATTATTATTATTATTATAAACTTAAAAGATTTAAAACTTACAAAAAATTTGTGGGAAGCCTAGAGACAATCTGGGCCCCCACACCTCTAGCAATAGCAAAACATATCCTAGTAAAAATATGAGCAGCAGCACCGGCACCAATATCTTGCGCCATTGAACACTTCTGAACCCGCTTTAGCAAAGAAACAGCCTCCTTCTCTAATTCCCCAAGGGAAGAAAATGAGAAAGGAATGAAACCATAACCAATCGCCTGACAGCTAGATTCGTACTTGACCCGCTTCCGACGAGCCGCATCAACCACAGCACGTCCAGGGACAAAGTCAGAAAGCGCAGACCGTGTCAAAGGAGAAGACCCTGTCAAGTTAACACAAACATCGTGACCACAATCCCAGAAATAAAGTAACACATCTGCAGGTCTGAGGGCCCTGTCGTTCCCTCCAGACAACCCAATGTCAACCTCCTTTCTCGCTGAAATCCCAGATCGATAACAAACATCAACAAGGGAATCCCGAACAACATTATGTCGATGCTTAATACCCACCATACCAGTACAAGACACCGCGTGGTCCCTGAAAATATCCCCAGTAAAAACCCTTGAACATGCAGAGCATGTCGTCGAGATAGAGAACAATGGAACACCCAACCGGTAGCACAACACACATCGGTAAGTCTTTGCGTTCATCGTCTGACCCAACCCCAAAATAGGGACTGCCCTTAGCTAAGCAGAGGTGTGATCACCCTGCTGTGATTTCCATAAGGCCAATTGTCGGGGAGATAACGAAAAAGTGGATTCTGCAGAAGCGGTAACCTTTGTGAAATAAATATCTGCCAATTTCTTCATGAGTATTGGGGCAGCGACCTCACTCGGATTACCTAAAATATCAAACCCAACCGTTTTATTAAACAGACCCAATGCATCTTCAAAAGCACGACCAAGACCAACAATACCCGCATGACGTAGGAGCTTGGTCTGCAACCCAGCAGACTGTAATCGAGAAGCCACAAAAGCATAATGACGAACATCTCCCGCAGAATAAATGTAGTGACCCGTCCTAATCCATCTGGACGAAGTCTTCAACAGTTAGTCCCATTGCGAGGTTCTGACCTCTATATGCCATGAACGACTCCATGAAAAAATGAGCAAATGCACAGCGGAAACTTTCTTTCATACATGAGAATAAACATGCTTTAAAGTGTCAACCAAAAGGTTGGTGAGTTCATTAGTTTAACATAAATAATCATTTCATAATTTTAATAGACCACAAGATTTCATATTTCCATTTCTCATAAATATACGTCCCATGCATAGAGACAAAAATATCATTCATATGGATTGAACACCTGGTAACCGACATTCACAATATACATATAAGAATATCCCCATCATTCCTGGATCCTCCTTCGGACAAGATATAAATTTCGAAGTACTAAAGCATCCGGTACTTTGGATGGGGCTTGTTGGGCCCGATAGATCTATCTTTAGAATTCGCGTCAATTAGGGTGTCTGTTCCCTAATTCTTAGATTACCAGACTAAATAAAAAGGGCATATTCGATTTCGATAATTCAACCATAGAATGTAGTTTCACGTACTTGTGTCTATTTTGTAAAACATTTATAAATATTGCGCATGTATTCTCAGCCTAAAAATATAAAGGATAAAAAGGCAAATGAAACTCACCTAATGTATTTTGTAGTAAAAATACATATGACGACATTGAACAAGTATAGGGTTGGCCTCGGATTCACGAACCTATATCATTTGTATATTTATCAATATACATAGTTATAATCGAATAAATATTGATAGTGCTCCAAATGAACATATATTTAGTAGCAATATCCTTCCGATATGTAAAGTTTTCAGTTGCAATTGTTCTATTTTCAAGTAATATTCGTTTAAATAAATAAGTACGAAGACAAAAGGTGAAAACGAAGATTTGAAGACAAAAACATCCAAAAAACTCAAATGTACAAGATACAATCCAAGTGGTTCAATTTAATGATGAGAAATGTCTAAAAATTACAAGAGTACAAGTTACAAAACGCAAAGTACACGATATAAAATAGTACGCAAGGACGTTCGAAAATTCGGAACCGGGACCAGAGTCAACTCTCAACGCTCGACGCAACGGACTAAAAATTACATGTTAACTATGTATATAAATATAATATAATATATAATTAATTATATAAATTATATATATATTATATTTATATATTAAAACCGTCGGCAGACTAGGATCCAAACTTGTGTGAGCTGGATTTACGAACTCCACGACTCGCGGAGTTTGTAGTGCAAAAGTGCCGCAACTCGCGGAGTTTGAAATTTCAGAAATGTCCTATAAATATCAACGTTTTCTGTCGAGTTTTAAACACACAAAATAATAATAATAATACTCCCTATGTAATAATAATATATATATAATATATATATATATATATAGTATAGGTTAGTTTTATATTAGATTAGTTTGAGTTAATGTAAAGGTTATTTTACGGGTTTTAAAGTTGGAGCTCTGTCCGTGTAACACTACGCGATAAATAATCAATGTAAGCTATGTTCTCCTTTTTAAATTAATGTCTCGTACTTAAGTTATTATTATGCTTATTTAAGACAAAGTAATCATGATGTTGGACTAAATATTAAAGACGGGGTAATTGGACTTTGTACCATAATTGGGGTTTGGACAAAAGAACGACACTTGTGGAAATTAGACTATGGGCTATATATTTGTTTTAACTAAATGATAGTTTGTTAATTTTAATATAAAGATTTACAATTGGACGTCCCTATAAATAACCATATACACTCGATCGGATACGATGGGCGGGGAATTTATATGTACGAATAATAGTTCATTTAACCGGACACGGGAATGGATTAATAGTCACTAGAATTATTAAAACAGGGGTGAAATTATGTACAAGGACACTTGGCGTAATTGTTAACAAAGTATTAAACCTTGGATTACACGCAGTCGATATCCTGGTGTAATTATTAAACAAAGTATTAAAACCTTGTTACAGTTTAAGTCCCCAATTAGTTGGAATATTTGACTTCGGATATAAGGATAATTTGACGAGGACACTCGCACTTTATATTTATGACTGATGGACTGTTATGGACAAAAACCAGACGGGCATATTAAATAATCCAGGACAAAGAACAATTAACCCATGAGAATAAACTAAAAATAAACACATCAAACATCATGATTACGGAAGTTTAAATAAGCATAATTATTTTATTTTATATTTCATCGCACCTTTAATTATTCGTCATTTATATTTTTTGTTATTTATTTTATTTTATTAATTAAATTTACTTTACGCTTCGCTTAAAATATAAAATCGACAAACCGGTCATTAAACGGTAAACCCCCCTTTTATATATTATTATATATATATATATATATATATATATATATATATATATATATATATATTTATATATTTATATATTTTTGTACAAATGTAATTATATAAAAATATAGTGTAACCGTCTCCCTGTGGAACGAACCAGACTTACTAAAAACTATACTACTCTACGATTAAGTACACTGCCTATAGTGTTGTAGCAAGGTTTAGGTATATCCATTCTATAAATAAATAAATATCTTGTGTAAAATTGTATCGTATTTAATCGTATTTCCTAGTAAAATATAAAGTATTTCGTACCCCCACGCCACGACATCAAGTTTTTGGCGCCGCTGCCGGAGAACTCTGCGAAACGCTATATTTTTAATATATATTTGTATAAATATATTTTTAGAAAAATAATATAAAAAAAAAACGTTTTACATCCTCCGCGACTAGCGGAGTTTTAAGGCACGTGGTACCGCGACTCGCGGAGCCACCCTAACACGCGTGTCCTGCAACCCTAATTCGCATTTATTACGGAGTAATTATTATTTATTATTTTTTATTTAACCCTATTTACTTAATTATTATAATATTTAGTTTTAGTTTTTAAATTAATTTGTATTTTGTATTTTAATTAGTTTTATTATAAATAAAAATTAATACTTTTATAAAATAATAAAGATAAAAATAATATTTTTATAAAAATTGTACTTTTTACAACTTTAAGTTTATTTTTATTTTTTGTTTATTTTTATTTGTTTTTAGCGTAATATTTGTATTTTTCGCTCGTATTTAGTTTTAAGACATAGTTTTTGCCGTAGCTTATTTTTATTTCTAGATTTTTAGGCTTTGCCGTAAAATCCCTTAAGTGCTTTTTCTTTAGATTAAGATTTAGGTGCTTTAGAATTTTGCGACACTGTTTATAAATTTTAGTACCTTTTAAGTTACGACGTGCTACTTTCTTTTTATTTTTCAACCTTTTATTTTTCGACATTTTTCGACGCGCAATCTTTTTCTTTCTTATTTTTCGACACGCTAGTTTTTAGGACTTAGAATTTTCTCTATTTCTTCTCTATAATTTCTTTAAAATTTCAACGAAAAATTATTTTAAGCGGTTAAATTGATAGACATCCAAATTTTCTGCTTCGTAGTAATAGTTGGATTTGTTAGTGGTTGAGTTGTGAGCTTCCGATTTAAAGGGTTCTGGTTCCCTGCTGCATCTATTGGCTATTCGAAACGTGGGCAAAAGCAGAAAAGTCTATTAATTTAATAAATTATATAATTTTTTTATTTTATTTTATAACTAATATGATAATTAGTAAATGCACCACATTGTAGCTAAAATTTGGTAATAAACGCATTATGGAAAATCTCGAAAATATCTTAGAAACTCTTTACGACATACGAAATCAATATTCTCAACCGAGTATTGATGACAATTCGTTCGGTCAATCTTGGATCACGAATGACGAAACAATAACTGGTTGTGAAATCTGTGGAGATTATCACTCAACATGGGAATGTTATTATTACGTTCCTATGGAAAATTACGCACCCACGGAACCCAAATGGAATGATTATGAAGAATACAATTCAAATTGGGATTATTCCCAAGAATATTTCCAAACTCAACAACCAGTAGACGAGGAAACTTACGTGTCTGAAAATTTATTAGACAATATGAAAATCAAACTCGAAGAACTCAATGCTCAAAATGAACAAATGAGAGAGTTTGTAAACCGGCAAGCTGAAACTCTATCAGACTACACACCTGTTGATCTGAGGAGTATTGTGCAAAAAAATCTCATATCATCGAATTTTGATGAATTCGAGAGCTTCGAAATCACCAACTATCCCGATGATACTTTTTATTCAGTTTTACCAATTTCACAACATATCGACACATTAGCCTCTATGGATGAAGAAGAAGTAAGGGTGACAATTTGGTACTCTTGGGAAAACGATAACGTTGAAAATTTTACCCCCGAGACTAAAATGGTGAGACCAATAAGTACCATTAATGAAGAAGAATTTGCTTTGATCCCGAAATTCACCATTCCACAACCTTCCAACCCAATATTCTCAATAGACGAGTCATCTACCGAAGATGAACTACGAGCTGTAATAGATAATGACACCTCGGATTTCACCCAATTGGGTAATAGAGGTGAAAACTTTGATCTCGAGAATAAAAGGAAGGAAACGTTAGAAATTGTCCACCCTATAATATGTATGTCGGTGTATATCGATCCATTTGACTAAGAACCAGAAAAGAGACATATCCATTTACTAAAAGCTACACTTAAAAAAGAATTAAGTAGTGACGATCGGGAGAGTCTAAACTTTAAACCCATTGATATATCATACACCACCCGAGATGTAAATAACTGGCTCACTATTCTAATTCGTGGAACTTATTCTACCGACTTCACATGTCATCAGCTAAGTGTGGGGAAGTCTAACCCCACTTAACGTTAAATTAGGGGTTCGGGTTAGTGCATAACTCGTTAATAAAAATGCATGATTAGGATAAAAGACGCTTTTTCAAATATTAGTAAATAGTTCAAAAAAGCAGCCGTTTTTGAAAAAAAAAAAATATGTGATGTAACAACAAGACGGAATGAACAAATGATGTGCACCATTTATCATTCAACACAAACAACAATATGTTTGGAAACTTTGGTAAAATTTAATCATTTTTTCTGCGCTAATCACTCTCAATAATTTAAATTGTTACTGATTTCTTGCAAATGAGGGCATTGCAAGATCTTAAGTGTGGGAAGGGGTTAAATTCTTTCAGATTTTTAAAATTTTTACTTTATACATTTGGTTACCATTAGAAATACTAGTAAAGCAGTAGTTGTATTAGAATCTAGTGCTCTCTGATAATAAAGAACAGCCCTAGTCTTATATACTGACTACTCAATTCTAGTAAAATTTTTGAAAATTTTCAATTAAATGAACTCAAAATCATGTTTATACATATTTATGAACGATAAAACTAGGTGTTAACACCGAAATTATTATTACCTCGGAAAGGACATAAATTGAGAAACAAATCAAAATGTTAGAATTCATTTAAAATGGAATAGAGGACAATAAAAAGGAAAATAAAAGCCAAGTGTGGGAAAATTTACCAAGTTATTTTAAACATATGTCACATATTTTTGTAACAAATAATTAAAGATACTTTTGCTTTGGACTAAACTAAACAGTTTTACCCGATTTACTGTAAGAAAGATGGATATACACGATGAATCAATTCCATCATTAAAAGGAAGTAAAGTCTTCCGAAAAAGACACGCGCTTCTTGATTTAGGTCAAGAAGTTGTCGTCCAGACCAGCTGTAGGTTGACGAAAAATCTAGAAAAGTCATTACTAAAATCAGCAGGAAATCCACGGACCTCAGCATCAAACAGGGTCGCCAAGTGGTCAGACTTATCCTAACCATGACAGGATCTGTCTCGTAAAATGGGGAGGGA
This sequence comes from Rutidosis leptorrhynchoides, assembly GCF_046630445.1. NCBI lineage: Eukaryota > Viridiplantae > Streptophyta > Magnoliopsida > Asterales > Asteraceae > Rutidosis > Rutidosis leptorrhynchoides. The sequence goes on from NC_092339.1 coordinate 127,640,315, forward strand.
GCCGTGTAAATTAGCTTGATAAGACTAATGAATCAGACCCCCAGAAAGGATAATCTCCTTAAAGATTAAAAATCAGCTTTTAAGCCTGATATTACTCAATCCTTGAGATTGACCTTAAAGATTGAGAATTATAAACTCATGGAATTCGGTGATGTCTAAACTCGAGCTTGAACGAGAAAATATTTTGATCAAAATTACAAACCGATTTGTTTTCTGAAAACCCATTTTCAATGCGTTCATTACCATTGAACGTAAAATCCTAGGAATTCACCTGGAATTCATTAGGTCACCTGAACCAAATCGGGTGTCAACCGTAAGAACGGTAGTTGCATAGCATGGTCGAAGACAGGACCTTGTGCCAGATCGAAAAATTATAAGGGTGAGCTTTACTAATGCTCCTACAAAGGATAGTAATTGCATCCGACACGTTATAGACCATAATTAAAAGCATGTCAGGGGACATTGCCTTAACAGTTGCTTGTTCAACGCTTTCCTTTACAACCGGACGGTAGTTTACCGAAAGGTAATATACGGAGCAAGTATACTGGACGTGTTGCTTTCCTAATACAAGGTTAGCAAGTGGGTGACACAAAACCATAAGTTTTGAGCCAAAATTTTCAAATCTGAAACCCACAAAACCCACAAAAACATTTTGCAAACACCGGTGAAGGGTTATTCCGGAAAACTTATCTAGGGTAAAAGCTAGAATAAATTTTCAAAAAGATCAAATGTTTTCATAAAGATCCAATTTCCTTAAGGATCTACATTTTCATAGTCATGTGGGACTGTAAACCGCCTTTCAAATGTGCACTTTGCTTTGGAAACCGAAAGTAAATCAGCTATTTGATTGCAAGTGTCGTTGACCTAAACCCGAGGAAACTGTGGATGACACACCCACCTTTAAACATCGTTACTACCATTGTTCATACCGCCATATCAAAATCACTGATGTACAAAGTGTGAAGAATAAAGAAGTGATTCGTGTGATGTATTATATTATTTCAAGTTATGTATTGCTTGAGGACAAGCAACGTTCAAGTGTGGGGATATTTGATAGTGTTCCAAATGAACATATATTTAGTAGTAATATCCTTCCGATATGTAAAGTTTTCAGTTGCAATTGTTCTATTTTCAAGTAATATTCGTTTAAATAAATAAGTGCGAAGACAAAAGGCGAAAACGAAGATTTGAAGACAAAAACGTCCAAAAAGCTCAAATGTACAAGATACAATCCAAGTGGTTCAATTTAATGATGAGAAACGTCTAAAAATTACAAGAGTACAAGTTACAAAAAGCAAAGTACACGATATAAAATAGTACGCAAGGACGTTCGAAAATTCAGAACTGGGACCAGAGTCAACTCTCAACGCTTGACGCAACGGACTAAAAATTAAAAGTTAACTATGTATATAAATATAATATAATATATAATTAATTATATAAATTATATATATATATATATATATATATATATATATATATATATATATATATATATATATATATATATATATATTATATTTATATATTAAAACCGTCGGCAGACTAGGATCCAAACTTGTGTGAGCTGGATTTACGAACTCCGCGACTCGCGGAGTTTGTAGTGCAAAAGTGCCGCAACTCGCGGAGTTTGAAATTTCAGAAATGTCCTATAAATATCAACGTTTTCTGCCGAGTTTTAAACACACAAAATAATAATAATAATACTCCCTATGTAATAATAATATATATATATAATATATATATATATATATATATATATATATATATATATATATATATATATATATATATATATATATATATATATATATATATATATATATATATATATATATAGTATAGGTTAGTTTTATATTAGATTAGTTTGGGTTAATGTAAAGGTTATTTTACGGGTTTTAAAGTTGGAGCTCTGTCCGTGTAACACTACGCGATAAATAATCAATGTAAGCTATGTTCTCCTTTTTAAATTAATGTCTCGTACTTAAGTTATTATTATGCTTATTTAAGACAAAGTAATCATGATGTTGGACTAAATATTAAAGACGGGGTAATTGGGCTTTGTACCATAATTGGGGTTTGGACAAAAGAACGACACTTGTGGAAATTAGACTATGGGCTTTATATTTGTTTAACTAAATGATAGTTTGTTAATTTAAATATAAAGATTTACAATTGGACGTCCCTATAAATAACCATATACACTCGATCGGATACGATGAGCGGGGAATTTATATGTACGAATAATAGTTCATTTAACCGGACACGGGAATTGATTAATAGTCACTAGAATTATTAAAACAGGGGTGAAATTATGTACAAGGACACTTGGCGTAATTGTTAACAAAGTATTAAACCTTGGATTACACGCAGTCGTTATCCTGGTGTAATTATTAACAAAGTATTAAAACCTTGTTACAGTTTAAGTCCCCAATTAGTTGGAATATTTGACTTCGGATATAAGGATAATTTGACGAGGACACTCGCACTTTATATTTATGACTGATGGACTGTTATGGACAAAAACCAGACGGGCATATTAAATAATCCAGGATAAAGAATAATTAACCCATGGGAATAAACTAAAAATCAACACATCAAACATCATGATTACGGAAGTTTAAATAAGCATAATTATTTTATTTTATATTTCATCGCACCTTTAATTATTCGTAATTTATATTTTATTTATTTATTTTATTTTGTTAATTATATTTACTTTACGCTTCGCTTAAAATATAAAATCGACAAACCGGTCATTAAACGGTAAACCCCCCTTTTATATATTATTATATATATATATATATTTATATATTTTTGTACAAATGTAATTATATAAAAATATAGTGTAACCGTCTCCCTGTGGAACGAACCGAACTTACTAAAAACTATACTACTCTACGATTAGGTACACTGCCTATAGTGTTGTAGCAAGGTTTAGGTATATCCATTCTATAAATAAATAAATATCTTGTGTAAAATTGTATCGTATTTAATAGTATTTCCTAGTAAAATATAAACTATTTCGTACCCCCACGCTACGACATAAAATATATATATTAATTTATTAATTATATCCTTTTTATAATAATAATATATATGTTTCATATATTCATTTTGTACATAAAATATTAAATTTTGTTATGTTATATGTATTAGATATATTTATATATAAATATCATTTGTTTGTTAGTACTAAGATAATATATTAAGTGATAACAATAATAATAATAATAATAATAATAATAATAATAATAATAATAATAATAATAATAATAATAATAATATTAATAATAATGATAATAGTGTTAATAATCCTATATGATAATATTAACGATAGTTTTTATAATAAATCTCATAGTAATGGTAATAATAGTAGTTTTTAATAAAATGAAAAGTTTAACAATAATAATAATAAAGATAATAATTTTGATAATACAACATAATACTTAATAATAATAATCATTATAGATATCTTATTACTAATGATAATCTAATAATACTTTTGTTAATAATAATAATAATAATTATACCTCAAAAAGACAACAAATATGTCATCGCCCAGATTCGAACCCATGACTTCTCGTCTAATAAACTCACTTCCTAACCACTCAACTGTCCTTGAATTTCTGATTTGAACACAATCTAATTATTTATAACTCTTTTCTGTTTCAAATCCGAATAGTATAATCATACTTGGCCCAACAGCATTATACACGGTCCAATGACAAAATCAGTTTTCGGCTAACCCATAATTTAGAAGCCTTCGGCCCATCAGCAGTTCTATAGCCCAAGTCTTTACTGTAAAAAGAAAAATAAATTCAACTAGGCCTAGTATCGAACCTATGATCTCCTGGTTAAACACCCTCACTCCAAACCATCTAAGCTAGTTTGCTTTTCTGAAATAGTTTATAAACTGAATTTACTTATCATATATATATATATATATATATATATATATATATATATATATATATATATATATATATATATATATATATATATATATATATATATATATATATATATATATATATATATGTTTCTTCTATTTCCTTAATAACCCGTTATCATCATTACGTTCACTAAGGATTAATATCCTTTACATTTACCTACTTGGGTTTCAGCCCACCACAAGTTTTCGATCCATTATTTAAAATAGCAATTTGAAAACACGACCCATTAGCAAAGAATTAGGATGCGACCCAAATCACCTTGTTTGTTAGACTTATGATTCAAACAGAAAGAGAACCAGTAATGTTTATTTAATTCAATTGATCTCCTTGGATCCTACGTATACTTTTTATCATGTATCACTTTCTTCTTTACACTCATCTTCCACTAATCAACATGCTTTATCAATCATTATAGGCACTCATTAATTCTTTTGTTCTTCATCATATTCACCATCACATCCTCGATCATAAATAATAGATAGGGATGAGCATTTAGCGGTTTGTAGTGGTTACATGTATCATCAAATCGACAATAGATTGCAGGCTGCAACAATAAAAGTATAGTAGTAGGCAACGGAAACAGAAACAGGTATATATATAGCAGTAAAATAATGAGTTACAGGTTCGTCCTTGATGGTGTTCTTGATTGTTTTTCATTTGTGATTTTATGTAGGTTTTTGTAAGTGGTGATGGTGTTTGTGTTGACATCGAAATAGAAGAAGTAGAAGAGAAAGACGGGAGGGTTTACAATAGTGGCTATGGTGATGTTTTGAATAGGTTCGATAAAATAAGGCAACCATGAAGGGGTTTGTGAACTTTGAGCAGGAAACAAATTGATGAGTTTTTCTGTTTTTATTTCGATTAGATGAAGACTGGTATCTCTTTGTCACTCCATTTAATCTAGTTTAACAACATACAAGTCGTCGATGGGTATTAATCAGAGAAGAAAATAAAGAAGAAAATTTAAAAAGTGGAAAAAGACTGCAAACAGAATTTGGATGAGTTCGTGATATAAAGTTCGTGATTTTTACTACCTTCATAGATAGAAACGAATTTATAACAGTTTGATTATAACTTAAAGCAGATTCAATTATATGAAGTAAATAAAAATAAAAATAGAATAACATTGATTGTGACTTGCAATTGAAATTGATTGATTCTGTAGATAGAATTCGACTGAATTGGATGTTAAACGAATTTTAGGGATAATAACAAAAATCGAACACAGTAGATTGAGATGTAAATCTGATTTGGATTCCTTACCCGTACGTATTATTGTATGTAATTAATATTATTGATTAATAATTAATAATTATAATTATATTAATAATAATTTAAAACTAATAATAATAATAATAATATTAATAATAATATTAAAAGCAATAATAATAATATGATGATATTTATAAGAACAATAATAATGATATTAATAAGCTTACTAATAATTAATAATGATAATATTTATAAAAATGATAATAATAATTTTGTTATTGACACTAATAGTAATATTAGTTATATTATTAATATTATTACTGATAATAATATTAGTAATAATAATAATGTAACAACTTGTACATATCCTATTTCATGTTACAAACAATAATATTAATAATACTAATGTTAATATTAATATTAATATTAAATGTAATAATACTAATGAAAGTAATAATAATAATAATAATAACAACTTATGTTATAATTAGTAATTAAACTTAATATATTAAAATTACAAAATTTTTTTATTATATCTAAAAATAATAACATATAATATTTATATCCAATATGTATATCATAATAATTATTTATAGGACTCATACACATTTATATATAACTTTATTTTAATAACCAATTTATTATCTTGTATTTTATTTTACATACTTAATCTTACTGATCTATTGTATTTTATTATTTTAAATCATTATATATACTTTTGTTTATATTCATATATATATATATATATATATATATATATATATATATATATATATATATATATATATATATATATATATATATATATATATATATATATATATATATATATATATATATATATATATATATATATATATATATATATATATATATATATATATATATAAATATACATATATGTATACATATTTATTTACACCCAATTGTTCGTGAATCGTCGGACACAGTCAAAAAGGTAATTGATTACATGAATAAAATTTCAAAATTTTCGAGACTCAACATTACAGACTTTGCTTATCGTGTCGAATTTATATAAAGAATAAGTTTAAATTTGGTTGGAAATTCCCGGGTCATCAGAGTACCTACCCGTTAAAGAAATTTCGTCCCGAAATTTGAGTAAGGTCGTCATGGCTAACAATAAAAATGTTCTCATGACGAATATGAGTTGATAAATTGAGTTTTATCATCATTGAGTAAAATGGATAAAAATTACTCGATTAATCGAAGAGTACGAATGAAGCTATCACCAAAGAGTGAAATAGGAAAGTAAAGATTCATCTTAACTTTTGACAGAGTCAGGGTTGAATTTATAAAATAAGGTGTGTCTTAGCTTTTGACGTTGACTTGGTTGAATTCTGGAATTCAGGGGATTCAAAAGAAAATCAGGAAATCTATAAGATCTGATTCTTCGGCGAATAAGGAAATTAAGATCTTTCTAATTAAATACGGTGATCTGCCTCGATTACTCTGTCTGATATTTTCATTATAAATTAAACTCTTCCGTTCCATTATTTTCACCATTCCTATACTTTCTTTCTTAGTTCATGCATCCAAGAGATTGTGAAAATGCTTAATCCAGTGCTAATCCTTGATATTTTCCTAATTATCATTTCTATCATCCTTCTTTTCAATCTTTCGCCAGAAGAATCTGTTTACTTCTACAATTACCTTGGGGTGATACTATTCTTAATTATACCGTGTTTTTATATTGTTATTCGTATTAATATCCATGGTTTGTAATCTCCGTGTTGTTATTGGGCTTTATATTTTCTCTTATATTTCAAAATCCCTCCTTCCGTTTTCTATAATCATTGTCATCCACAGTTAATGCTCTCTCCTATTTTGCTGCGATTTATACTCCAATTTTCTATTTCTTTTGGAGCTTTGTCCCTCCGTTTCTTCTTTTTACGATTAGACATCTCTGGTAATGGTCCAAAATTCGTAGATATGGAGTTTCGAATGAATTTAATGTTCTAAATAAGAAAGAACGTTATAGCACTATTTGATTTTCAAATTTATCAACATCACGGAAGATAGAACCATCAAGAATACATTTTCTTGATATGTTCGGAAGTTAAGTAGAATGAAAGAGTTATGTAACATGGCTCACGATGACGTTATGATCTGTGAATCATCACGTCCCATTAGAAACTCAGCATGACTTTCTGTAATATAATCACGTTGGCCAAGCGCCATTATATTATACTAACTCATGCTTCAATTCCCAACACTTCTCCACAATTCATTCATAATTTATACTTAGTTTTTTCAGAAGTTTCCAATATAATGGAATACAGCAAACACGAAGAGGTAGATAATTTCGGACAAGAATATTTATGAAAATATCCTCAGAAATATCGAAGATATTTATGATGATATTTTGGAATTTTTAAGTTCGAAGGTTGATGAAGAAAAATTTTCCGCAAGATTTTAACATGACTTCGGAGCAAGATATTCTCTAAAGATTTCATCGGATCCAGAATTACCTGGATTCTTTGAATATAGGGTTTGGTCCTTCTATTTGTCCTTGGTCTCCTTCATGGTTAGCTCAATCCGTTTTAAGTACCAATTTCTCTATCGAGTATTCCCAACACTCCATTCTTTATCATCAAACTCTTGGCCATTTAGGCCATCTACAATTTTACTGTTTCCTCTGCATTTAATGCAGCCATATCTGAATCGTCAGTTATCAATCCGAGGTGGTTTCAAGAGAATTGTATTTTTAGATGATTAAACGCTGATGGTAATATGGTGGAATATAAAAGGTTCCCCGGTAACAATAAAAGAGCATACATATAAATCAAGGTGATAATAAGGTTGTTTCGAACGAAAAGTCGAAGTTGATTTGCTGGAGCTGTGACAAAATTTGCTACTTTCAAAGGAATTACCAAGTTATTTTGGGTAATAATAACACTAAAGGAATTAGCACAACTACGTGTTAAACGTTTACTCAGTTTCCGAGAGTTTTTCAGATGTATAACTAAATGCAACAATCTTTTCTCCCGTAGATGAAGTGCGGTTGGTTCATCCTCTCGTTTGAGATATTTTCAAGAATCATGAAAGGTTTGAACGCAGATTGTAATCGTCAAGATACAAATGAGGTTTAAGATGAAGTCAAGTGGCAAACTTGAAGAATTGTTTAGTTTCATATATTATAATCAATATTTTAATTCATTTTAATTGTCCAATGTTATTAGTCCACAGTCGATAGTCCACAGTTGACAGTCCAATAATTCATATATAGTTTAATATATAATATTCGAATTAATTAATACGTATCGTGACCCGTGTACATGTCTCAGACTCGATCACAACTCAAAGTATATATATTATTATAGAATCAACCTCAACCCTGTATAGAGAACTCGATCATTACTGCATATAGAGTGTCTATGGTTATTCCAAATAATATATATATATATATATATATATATATATATATATATATATATATATATATATGCGTTGATATGATATGTCAAAACCTTGTATACGTGTCCCGATATTTAAAGTGCGTAAAAATAAATAACAGAAATTAAATGACGATAAATAAAGTGCGTAAAGTAAATAACAGAAATTAAATGACGATAAATAAAATTGCGAGAATGTAAATTGCGATAATTAAATTGCGATAAATAAAATGTAATCAGTTAGCTAGGAACAATTAGCTAGGAACAGTTAGCGTGGATTCTTAACAAAATTCCTCATAGTTAATTTGTTTGTTTCTAACAAATTTTATTTTGTCAAATATTTTCTTCATTATGCCACTTGTTGGATTCTGATAAATCAAAATCCAAATATGAAATTGGATGATTATGGTTATTCTGTGGTGAACGGATTTGTATATCGGTGGATGTAAGTAGGATAGTAAACGACTGTTAGATCAGCTTCGAAGAATGTACAGTGTAACTTATTAATGTGAAATCTGAATATTCCTCGGGTATTACCTACCCGTTAAAATATTTTCACAATTAACACTTTGTACAAAAGAATTTTTAATTACAATACTTATGAAAATCTATATACATATATATTTTCTTCAGATGTAATCATGGATTTAATGAGTTAATATAATATTAATCTCATCTGATTTTCGGTTGGAACTTGAATGAATAATCTCCAAAACTTTAGAGATTACATAATCGCCGTGAAGAACGAAGATAATAGATGTACAACGATAAGTAGAACGATGATTATACTCGAAGTACAGATGGTGATATTGAGGCATGGATTGTTGATGATACTGGTGCTGTTATTGATGGTACTGTTGGTGCCGGTGATGTTGCTGAAACTGGTAAATTTTGCACCATATTCTTCAAATTGATTACTCGAGCGCGAAGTTCGCTAACTTCTTCTATTATTCCGGGATGATTGTCGGTCGGAACGAGAGGATGAATAAGGTTTTGAATTGTGGATAGAATATAATCGTGTCGAGATACCCTGAAAATGAGGCTGAAAATGGTGTTTCGGATAGGTTCGCCGGTAAGTGTTTCGGGTTCTTCACCAAGAGGTGACTTTGGTTGGTGGAAGGGATCGCCTTCTTCGCGTCTCCATTGATTAAGTCGACTACGAACCCATCGGATGAATTGGAGATGACTGATTGGTTTATTCATTCTGGTTATACTGCTTTAGGAGTTCGAGTGGAAATCCATATCGGAATAGCTATCGGAATCGGAATAGCTATCGGAATCTGAGGGACTCGAACTGGTTGAGGGATTCATCTCGTACGATCAGATGAAGGATTTTTGATAAGAAATAGATTATAGGATATAGATTAGTACCCTGTAATACATACTTTACATATGCATATATAATACTAAAATCCCATAAGTTACGGAGGAATCTACGGAAGCTGTCAGGCAAAGTCTACAGTAATAGATACGGTAAGATTTGAATTTTTTTTCTACACTAATCATGCAATCAATGCAATAAGAAATGTCTAGACTAAGAACGATAAGCAGGAAATTTCCTAAGGATGATAAGCAGATGATTTTCGACAAAAACGATAAGCAAAACTTTTGACATGCAGACACGGTCGAAGTCCAGACTCACTAATGCATCCTAACGACTATCAGTTAGTCTCACTAATGCAAGACCTGGTTCGCTAAGACCACCGCTCTGATACCACATGTAGTGACCCGTCCTAATCCATCTGGACGAAGTCTTCAACAGTTGGTCCCATTGCGTGGTTCTGACCTCTATATGCCATGAACGACTCCATGAAAAAATGAGCAAATGCACAGCGGAAGCTTTCTTTCATACCTGAGAATAAACATGCTTTAAAGTGTCAACCAAAAGATTGGTGAGTTCATTAGTTTAACATAAATAATCATTTCATAATTTTAATAGACCACAAGATTTCATATTTCCATTTCTCATAAATATACGTCCCATGCATAGAGACAAAAATATCATTCATATGGATTGAACACCTGGTAACCGACATTCACAATATACATATAAGAATATCCTCATCATTCCTGGATCCTCCTTCGGACATGATATAAATTTCGAAGTACTAAAGCATCCGGTACTTTGGATGGGGCTTGTTGGGCCCGATAGATCTATCTTTAGGATTCGTGTCAATTAGGGTGTCTGTTCCCTAATTCTTAGATTACCAGACTTAATAAAAAGGGCATATTCGATTTCGATAATTCAACCATAGAATGTAGTTTCACGTACTTGTGTCTATTTTGTAAAACATTTATAAATATTGCGCATGTATTCTCAGCCTAAAAATATAAAGGGTAAAAAGGTAAATGAAACTCACCTAATGTATTTTATAGTAAAAATATATATGACGACATTGAACAAGTATAGGGTTGGCTTCGGATTCACGAACCTTTATCATTTGTATATTTATCAATATACATAGTTATAATCGAATAAATATATATATTAATTTATTAATTATATCCTTTTTATAATAATAATATATATGTTTCATATATTCATTTTGTACATAAAATATTAAATTTTGTTATGTTATATGTATTAGATATATTTATATATAAATATCATTTGTTTGTTAGTACTAAGATAATATATTAAGTGATAATAATAATAATAATAATAATAATAATAATAATAATAATAATAATAATAATAATAATAATAATAATAATAATATTAATAATAATGATAATAGTGTTAATAATCCTATATGATAATATTAACGATAGTTTTTATAATAATCTCATAGTAATGGTAATAATAGTAGTTTTTAATAAAATGAAAAGTTTAACAATAATAATAATAAAGATAATAATTTTGATAATACAACATAATACTTAATAATAATAATTATTATAGATATCTTATTACAAATGATAATCTAATAATACTTTTGTTAATAATAATAATAATAATTATACCTCAAAAAGACAACAAATATGTCATCGCCCAGATTCGAACCCATGACTTCTCGTCTAATAAACTCACTTCCTAACCACTCAACTATCCTTGAATTTCTGATTTGAACACAATCTAATTATTTATAACTCTTTTCTGTTTCAAATCTGAATAGTATAATCATACTTGGCCCAACAGCATTATACACGGTCCAATGACAAAAGCAGTTTTCGGCTAACCCATAATTTAGAAGCCTTCGGCCCATCAGCAGTTCTATAGCCCAAGTCTTTACTGTAAAAAGAAAAATAAATTCGACTAGGCCTAGTATCGAACCCATGATCTCCTGGTTAAACACCCTCACTCCAAACCATCTAAGCTAGTTTGCTTTTCTGAAATAGTTTATAAACTGAATTTACTTATCTTATATATATATCTGTTTCTTCCATTTCCTTAATAACCCGTTATCATCATTACGTTCACTAAGGATTAATATCCTTTACATTTACCTACTTGGGTTTCAGCCCACCACAAGTTTTCGATCCATTATTTAAAATAGCAATTTGAAAACACAACTCATTAGCAAAGAATTAGGATACGACCCAAATCACCTTGTTTCTTAGACTTAGGATTCGAAACAGAAAGAGAACCAGTAATGTTTATTTAATTCAATTGATCTCCTTGGATCCTACGTATACTTTTTATCATGTATCACTTTCTTCTTTACACTCATCTTCCACTAATCAACATGCTTTATCAATCATTATAGGCACTCATTAATTCTTTTGTTCTTCACCATATTCACCATCACATCCTCGATCATAAATAATAGATAGGGATGAGCATTTAGCGGTTTGTAGTGGTTACATGTATCATCAAATCGACAATAGATTGCAGGCTGCAGCAATAAAAGTATAGTAGCAGGCGACGGAAACAGAAACAGGTATATATAGCAGTAAAATAACGAGTTACAGGTTCGTCCTTGATGGTGTTCTTGATTGTTTTTCATTTGTGATTTTATGTAGGTTTTTGTAAGTGGTGATGGTGTTTGTGTTGACATCGAAATAGAAGAAGTAAAAGAGAAAGACGGGACGGTTTACAATAGTGGTTGTGGTGATGTTTTGAATAGGTTCGATAAAATAAGGCAACCATGAAGGGGTTTGTGAACTTTGAGCAGGAAACAAATTGATGAGTTTTTCTGTTTTTATTTCGATTAGATGAAGACTGGTATCTCTTTGTCACTCCATTTAATCTAGTTTAACAACATACAAGTCGTCGATGGGTATTAATCAGAGAAGAAAATAAAGAAGAAAATTTAAAAAGTGGAAAAAGACTGCAAACAGAATTTGGATGAGTTCGTGATATAAAGTTCGTGATTTGTACTGCCTTCATAGATAGAAACGAATTTATAACAGTTTGATTGTAACTTAAAGCAGATTCAATTATATGAAGTAAATAAAAATAAAAATAGAATAACATTGATTATGACTTGCAACTAAAATTGATTGATTCTGTAGATGGAATTCGACTGAACTGGATGTTAAACGAATTTTAGGGATAATAACAAAAATCGAACACAGTAGATTGAGATGTAAATCTGATTTGGATTCCTTACCCGTACGTATTATTGTATGTAATTAATATTATTGATTAATAATTAATAATTATAATTATATTAATAATAATTTAAAACTAATAATAATAATAATAATATTAATAATAATATTAAAAGCAATAATAATAATATAATGATATTTATAAGGACAATAATAATGATATTAATAAGCTTACTAATAATTAATAATGATAATATTTATAAAAATGATAATAATAATTTTGTTATTGATACTAATAGTAATATTAGTTATATTATTAATATTATTACTGATAATAATATTAGTAATAATAATAATGTAACAACTTGTACATATCCCATTTCATGTTACAAACAATAATATTAATAATACTAATGTTAATATTAATATTAATATTAAATGTAATAATACTAATGAAAGTAATAATATTAATAATAATAACAACTTATGTTATAATTCGTAATTAAACTTAATATATTAAAATTACAATTTTTTTTTATTATATCTAAAAATAATAACATATAATATTTATATCCAATATGTATATCATAATAATTATTTATAGGACTCATACACATTTATATATAACTTTATTTTAATAACCAATTTATTATCTTGTATTTTATTTTACATACTTAATCTTACTGATCTATTGTATTTTATTATTTTAAATCATTATATATACTTTTGTTTATATATAAATATATATATATATATATATATATATATATATATATATATATATATATATATATATATATATATATATATATATATATATATATATATATATATATATATATATATATATATATATATATATATATATATATACATATATGTATACATATTTATTTACACCCAATTGTTCGTGAATCGTCGGGCACAGTCAAAAAGGTAATTGATTACATGAATAAAATTTCAAAATTTTCGAGACTCAATATTACAGACTTTGCTTATCGTGTCGAATTTATATAAAGAATAAGTTTAAATTTGGTTGGAAATTCCCGGGTCATCACAATAAACACCAAGCCCTCCAAATGCAAATGGCAAGGTGGCAAGCCGCCACTGCCAATCACCAAACCCATGCCCTGAAGCAGTAACAATACGCTCCAAGGAAGATCGAAGGGCTCCATCGAAAGCGCGTTGAGCCGCCTCAAATATACTAGGAGGACAAGTACGCAAGGTAAAGTAGAGTTTAGAAACTCCCGTACATGCCCTAAGCAACAACAACTCACACTGAGGATCATCAAGCTTAGCAACCTTATCCATAAGCGCAATGGACTTGGTCACCCTTTGCATCACCAGTTCACTACTAAAACCAGGATCGGAACTTGCGGGGGCCCCAAGAAACTTAACACCATTTAAAGGTCGAGAAATATTAGGAGGAAAGACACCTACTTGCCTGCTGCGAGGGTCCTCCGTAGGCCAGAAAATTTCTGTTTTTTCAACGTTGAGATGTAGCCCAAAACGAGGCCCATCCTCCATAATCAAATGCAAAACCTTCCCCACCATCAAAGTGTCCCCAATAATAGTGCCATCATCCAAATACCACGCCTGAAGACAAACCTCAAAATTATCTCTGATTATAGAAACCAAGGGTTGTAAGACCAAAGCAAAAAGCAGCGGACCAAGGGGATCACCCTGTTGCACCCCCTGCGAAGACCATAAGGTGTGGTTCCCATAATACAATTTGGCTGGATTAGAGTAGCAAAATTCAACCCACCGAGAAATGCTCGGACAAAGGCGGCGAACTTCACGCAACATGACCGTACGATCAACTAGATTGAATGTATTTTGAAAATCACTAAATAACATAGAGAGGCCAAAATCAGAGCCACGATCCTCAATCAACCGATTCACAGCATGAAGAATTGCCTCACCACCTGAAGAAACACCAACACCAAATTGAAGACCACCGAAGTAACTTCCCAAAGACTGGCCAACCATAGCAGCGCCAACCTTCGAAACAAGACGTCGCCAAACAGTACCCACAGCTATAGGACGAAGACCACCGCCGGGCTTGACAAGCGGTGTGAGGGGAGCACTAGCTATATACTCTCCTAATTCCATAGGGCACCTTCCAGCTAGAAAGAGATTAACAACCCCGGTAATAGAGCCAACCAACTCATCCGAGACTGCCACAACAGCACCACTCAAGCAATCCATAAGGTGTTGTGCACGTAAACCATCCCTACCACATGTTGTGCCCCGAGGAAAACTTTTAATCTGGCCCAAAACAACCGCAGAAGTCGTAACGAGGTGAAGGTGATCAACCGGCATATCAGGCAAGGATGGAGCTAAAGAAGAAGGGTGCTTAGACAGCAAGTCCGCCAGTGTGGCGTCATTATAAGGAGCAACGCCTGATGAAGAAAGAACACGAGCTGCAGCGGTGTAATGGCCATCACAAATCTTCCTACGACACTACTTAATATTACGCTCTTCCAAATCAAGGACCTCATCATCAACCACTGACAACATAGGAGAATCCTCTGCCAAATACTCCCTCACAAGCTGTAAACTTCCACCCGCTGTCCCCCAAGAGCAAATAGCACGAGAAATATTCTCTTCCCGATGCCGACGCTTTATCGAAGACCTAAACTCACGACTACTCCGTGGCCGAAAGATTTTAAGGATACAAAGGGGTAACACCAACAAAGAGACCCAACAAGAAATGTCACCAGGCTTAGAGATCACCTTATCAAGAGCACCTTTCAAAACCCGAGAAAACCTCAAACGATACTTGGGAGGGATAGACTTAACCGTGCGAAACCCCTTAGAGAACAAACGATCAAGGAGAGCCACGTCAAAACCATCGTTATGATCACGCACCGAACCATCATCAATACAAAGTCGAGCAGGAGAAGAGGGAGCTAGTGGCTTGGTAAAATTATGAAGCACAAAACGAACAACACCATTTTCCTCATCGGGGGGCTGCACATCCGGGCCCCTACCATGACGGCACTTAGCACGTACCGTGTGTGTTTTGTAGCAAACACCACATAACCAAATCTCCATACGCCTAAAAGTAACATCAGCCTCAGTATAAACACCCAAATTAGAAGTACGAGAATGTCGAGTTATATCCCGCGCATCGATACCACAATGACGATCACTAAGATGCTTGATAAGAGAACTTCTAACAAGCCCATTTTCACTCCCATTTTGACAGCCACTAAGACCCACAAAGAGACAATGAAAATTCACAGCGGCATGCGACATAGCTACACACAATCTTTAGTTGTAGTGCATAGCTAAAATGACAGATGCAAAATCCCAATACACCGTAACATAATTATAATCATGAAGCCAAGATAAAACTCATAGGGGACTTTTAACAAACACTTGATGGACACTCTATTATTATTATTATGTGATGTCAGCTCCACTATAACACTGCTAGCCAATTCATCAAGAGAACCATACAAAGATTCTCTTCTTGATTATTATTATTATTATTATTATTATTATTATATTCCAATTTTTTCACCTTTCAACGATTCTCTTCTTGATTTTCTCCATAATTTTCCCCCATACTCATATCTCATCACCGATAAATTCAGCAGGTCTTTTAGCCGATACTTCAGGAGCCGAAGTTTTTAGTGTTACGTCATCGGAAGCGGTGAATTTGGCGGCGAAATTACCGGAGTTTTTGGTTGGTGAACTCGGCGGAGCCGGAGCCGGAGCCGGAGGTGTTGAATCGCCGGGAGCAGTTATTATTATTATTATTATTATTATTATTATTATTATTATTATTATTATTATTATTATTATTATTATAAAAAGTGAACTACTACTAAACTAATCAATCATCAAACTTGTGAATTGATTATGTGGTGGAGGTTGCTTACTCTCTACACATGCTCCTTTGGTTCTTTCCTTCCTATTTCTATTCAAGTTATACCGTACATTATTTTAATTTAACATTTTCCATGTTTGCTAAGTCTAACAACTCATCAAGCTTTACATGTGAGTTATTAGAATTGGGCAAACAATGGGCCCTATATAAAGACATGTAAATCGTTGATTCAATCAACTCTACTTAACAACTTTACAGGTGTCAACACTCATTAATAATAGGGACGGCATATCGCATCGACGTCTAGAGTTTTAATGTAATAATCTCTATAAAGAAAACGTATCAATAAAGTTTAATAATTGTAATCCTGTTTTACTAAAATAAGAGAACTTTAATATGAGTGGGCTTGTATACATTTTGTTTGTTTAACACAACCTGGTTAGATTATATAAGTCGATTAATTTTATAATAAGGATATGATTTGTAAACATACGACAATTGCCACACCTTATTCGTTTGCTTTTGGAAGGCTGTACACTTTTTTAAAACTTACAAAAGCGTCAAACTTTTCCCATTCCCAACACCATTTTTTTCAAAGTCCAAAAAAGTAAAAAACCACTTTAACGAACTAGATTCGTATGCACGTTTAAAATATATTTTGGTTTTCTCAATATATAATACTTAAACTAAATATACGGAGATCTTTTATTCTTTTAAATATGCTACTTTAAAAATTACTACGTACATCTTTACTACAATCATGAAATAGTAAATAGTAAATAGTAAATAGTAAATAGTAAATGAATAATAAAATTAAATACACAGAAATAAAAAAAATAAGTAATCCAACGTTAGTAAATTTGTTGTGTGTTGGTCGGATTTAAAAAAATCACTTATATATATATATATATATATATATATATATATATATATATATATATATATATAGCGAAGAACAGTGCCGTTAAAAAAAAAATATAGCGAAGAACAGTGATCAAATAAATTAATTGAATAAGATAATTATTATACAAATAAATTAACCCCAAAATTCAAAATCAAAGTTTTGTTATAAAATATCTAGATTGGATGTTAATTTTATTATTATTATATTTCTTGCATAGTAATATTTTATACTATAAATAGACATGTATGGTAGCCATTTAAGGTGCACCATTTCTCTTGAAATATCAATATCAATATTTCTTCTCTCCTTCTTCTCTCTTTTTCTCTCTTTGTTCTTATAACCATTAAAGGTAGTTATAAGCCTACTGAATTATAACACGTTATTAGCACGAAAAGCTTAGTGTAATTAAAAGATATCTCAAACGATCACGAATCACTAATCAAGGTATGAAATTATTAATAATTTTCAGACTCGAATATATCAAATTTTGGACTACTAACATTTATATTTATGTTATTTAAGTTATATATGGTCGGTTATACCACCTGAATTATATTTCTGTAATCTAACTTTTACTAACTTTACTAACATTTATATTTATGTTATTTAAGTTATATATGGTCGGTTATACCACCTGAATTATATTTCTGTAATCTAACTTTTACTAACTTCACTAACATTTATATTTATGTTATTTAAGTTATATATGGTCGGTTATACCACCTGAATTATATTTCTGTAATCTAACTTTTACTAACTTCACTAACATTTATATTTATGTTATTTAAGTTATATATGGTCGGTTATACCACCTGAATTATATTTTCTGTAATCTAACTCTTATTAACTTCACTAACATTTATATTTATGTTAATAAGACCTCATGATTGTACGCAACACGTCATTTGACAACACGGTACTTTATGTACGCAACACGTCATTTGACAACACGGTACCATGGGTCGAGATTAATTCCGATCAATACGAATACGACGGGGTCTTTATATGTTATCTAACATTTATGATTACTTATGCAATTAATCATTATTTATTTCATGCATACTAATGTTTATTCTTAAATTTATAATTTTAAAAGTTAAAATAAAAAAATAGTTTGTATTTTTATTAAAAGTAAATCTTAAAAGTTAAAATAAGAAAAAGTAGTTTGTACTTTTATTAAAAGTAAATCTTAAAAGTTAAAATACAAAAAGTAGTTTGTATTTTTATTAAAAGTAAATCTTAAAAGTTAAAATAAGAAAAAGTAGTTTGTATTTTTATTAAAAGTATATCTTAAAAGTTAAAGTAAGAAAAAAAAGGGATGGTAAAATGGAATAGTTTTTTGTCAAAAATGAAGTATTGAAAATGAAGTGGTCTCCTTCTATAACTAAAAAAAATATATATACTTTTATCAAATGAATTTTTTTTGTGGCCGACAATTTCAAACACGAGTCCGTGTTTAGTTTATCAAGAATATCTCTTGCTTTGGTGAAAGGTCACGATCACGATATCAGGTGTTGTGAAAGAATTAAAAAATTGGTCAAGTGGCCTTTTAAAAACTAAAAAAAAAAATTTAAACAAAAAGTTTTTTTTATATATTTATAATTTACGGGTAACGTAAAAAAAAGAAAGTTTTTTTTTTTTTAAAAAAAACAAAGAAAGTGTTTAAATGAGTTTTACAGAAAGGGGGAAAGCAAAGTAAAAAAAAAAACTTTTTTCCAAACAAAGGTAAATGAAAGTAGGACTTAATACAAGAAAAAAGTAAACATCTCCTAGACGTGATAAAATCTATCAATGATAAGTATTAGACTTGATGAGCTAAATGTGACAAAAATGTTTCAACATGTCTTATGTTAATTTTCTAAAATAAGTTATTATTATTCCGAGTTTAACACATATACATATGTTAATTAAAAACAACCTTTTTGTTCTTATGTAGTGTTGGGTTGCAATTTTGGTTGTATGCCATAATTCCATCCAGTAGAGTGACAATAGAAAACTTTTGATGATAATCAATAAAATTTTTTTTTCCAAACTTGTCAAATGTTTTGTTAAAAACGTGACCGTTGAAAAAAGGAGGTTGAATAATAAAACTTAAAAAATAAATTATTTTTTTAAGAGTGTGCATCAAAATGGCCCGTTTAATAATGGGGAGTAAAAATATAGTCAAATTGTTTCAACGAACAAGGGTTCAATTGGATGTCTCTTAAAAAAAATCCGCGGGTACGGGTGATGGATCCAATGGATCCGCATCCACGACCCGCGGGTGCTATCACTAATTGTGACAAGTACAAATCAACTAAAAGTCTAAAAAATAAATGCTCTTATAGGGACCAAATGTTCACAATAATTGCCTAAGCTAGATATGAAACAAATAGTTCATAAAAAAAAAAAAGGTCGTTGTGCGTTTTCGGGATAATAGCCGAAATACACTTACAAAAGTAGGTCAGCCGTCAATTCTTTATGGCCATATCAACGTAGATCAATAAAATCATTTATGGTTTTGATAAAAGATTAATTAAAAATTAATTGTTTTTTGGTCTTGGATTCTCGGTAACAAAAGCAAAGGTTGTTTTTGGTTGCCACAACAAACAAGACAGAGGTTGTTGACTTTTGTTGTTAAACATGGCACAAGTGAACAATAACAATAGATTATTGTTTTTGAAAAGAATAATGATGCGTTAATTTTATTGTATAAAATAAAATTAAAGAAAATGGTTTTCATTGATGACTATGAACAAACGCAAACAAAGTGTTTGTGGTATTTGGTGATTAAAAAAAAAAGTGCATCTAAAGCTTCTACTGAAAATAATATGCATCTAAAGCTTCTACTGAAAATTAATGTGCAAGGTACAACGTATAACTATATGGTCAAATTCATTTGAACCTTCGGAGTCACAAGTATATGATGTATATATATATTACTCAATTAACAAAATAGTAAATCTAAATTAATTCATATAAATAGTAAAACGAAATTAATTAATTTACTATTCACATAAAAAAGCGCATATGATAAAAAGCGCATCGCATATGATAAGCGCATATGATAAAAAGCGAATATGATGAAAAGCACAACGCATATGATGAAAATCGCATATGATTAAAAGCGCATATGGTGAAAAACACAGCGCATATGATTAAAAGCGCATATGGTGAAAAGGATATATGATAAAAAAAAAAAAAACACATATGGTGATTTATAAATAAAAAAAAAAACACATATGGTGATTAATGGAAAGCACATATGGTGATTAATGAAAAGTATATTGTGAAAAAGAATCACAAATGTTTCTTGAAAGAATTCCAGGTAAGATATATGAACCAATTCATCCATCATGTGAACCATTTTGATATTTCATGGTTCTAATAGACGCATCTAGCGGATGGTCTCATATTTGTATGTTATCAAGCCGTAATATGGCATTTGCAAAGTTTCTTGCACAAATTATTAAATTGAGAACACATTATTCTGATTACACCATTAAAAGGATGAGACTTGATAATGCTGGTGAGTTAACATCTCAAGCATTTAATGATCATTATATATCTACAGGGATTGTTGTTGAACATCCAGTTGCTCATGTGCATACACAAAATTGGTTTAGCTGAATCAATAGATAAACGCTTACAGCTAATAACTAGACAATTGATAATGAGTACAAATCTCTCAATATTTATATGTGGACATGTAAATTTACATGCTGCGACATTAATTCGCATTATACCATGTGGAAGTCGTAAATATTTTCACTTAATACTTGATTTTGGCCAAGAGCCAAATATTTTCTACCTTAAAACATTGGTTGTGCAGTGTATGTTCCAATTGTATCACCACAACACAATAAAATGGTTCTTCAAAGAAAGATGATAATATATTTTAGATATAAAACATCTTCAATCATAAGATATATTGAACCCATGATGGGTGATGTTTTTACAGCACGTTTTGCTGATTGTCATTTTAATAAAACATTGTTCCCTAGATTAGGGGGAGAAATAAAAATAAAAAATAAAATGATGCTTCATGATGTGAACATCAATTAAGGTATATTGAACTCGCACAAAAGAATGTGAAACGAAAGTTCAAAAATAATGCATATGCAAGAACTTGCAAATTAATTACTTTATGCATTTACAGATATAAAAAAAAGTGACTAAATCATATATACCAGCGATAAATGCTCCAGCTCGAACTGAAATTCCAAAAGCTGGCAATAATGTCACTGTTGAGTCTTTACCACGCATCAAACGTGGAAGATCAATTGGTTCCGAAGATAAAAATCCTCGAAAAAGAAAATCAGCTGATAATGAGGTAAAAGAAAGTGTTCAAGAAGAACCACAAATCAATATTCCTTCTGCAGAGGATATTGATAAATGTAAATACATAAATTGCGATAAATTATGCAATATTATGGAAACGAAATAAAATGAAAAATCTTGATGAGATATTTTCATATAATGTTACAATGACATCATGAATAAAGATGATGATCTGGAACGAAAATCTGTCATTGAATATACAAAATGGACATGATTGAGCTCAATGGAAAGGAGCAATACGAGCTGAATTAGAATCGCTCGATAAAAGAAAAGTTTTCGGATCAATCGTTATCACTTTTAAAGATGTGAAACGTATGGGATACAAATGAATTTTTATCCGAAAAGAAATGTGCAAATGAAGTTACAAGGCAAAACTAGACTTGTAACTCAAGATTTCCCACAAAGACCATAAATGAATTAGGAGGAAAACTTATCCTCCTGTAATGGATACAATTACTTATTAGATACTTAATCAACCTGGTAGTTATTTAAATGCATCTCATACATGTTGTTACTACTTACTTATCTGTATGGATCACTTAATAGTGATATATATGAATATATCTAAAGGGTTAAGGTATCATAAGCATCTAATGTAAAACCTAAGGAAATATATTCCATTAAATCACAAAGATTTCTAAGTGGGTTTATACAAACGGGACGTATGTTGTATAACCGATTAAATGACTACTTGATAAAAAAAAAAGGGTATAAATATAAACTTATTTTGCACGTATGTTTTATAAAAACAATGTTCGGATATGAGATCGTAGTTGTTTATGTCAATGTTCTTAACATCATATGAACAAATAAAGAGATCTATGAAATCATTCAACTTCTAAAGAATTATTTTGAAATGAAAGATCTTGAAAAAACCAAGTATTACCTTGGATTGCAAATTGAGCATATGCCTAATGGTTTACTTGTACATCAAACAACTTATACCGAAAAGATTTTAAAACATTTTTTTTAAAGACAAACTCATTGTTGTTAGATCACTCAATATTGACACTGATCTATTTCATCCCTGCGAAGATCATGAAAATTTTAACAGATCGGAAGTTCTATATTTTAGTGCAATTGAGGTTCTTATGTATCTTATAGATTATACAAGATCTGACATTTCTTTTGCAGTTAATTTGTTGACAAGGTTCAGCTCAGCCCCTACCAAAAGACATTGGAATGGGATCAAACAAATAGTTTGATACCTTCGGGGAACTACTGATTTATAATTATTTTATTCTAACAACTCGAAACAAGATTTGTTTGGTTATACAGATGCAGATTATTTATCCGATATACATAAAGCTAAATCTCAAACTGGATATGTATTCCTAAATGGAGGCACCGCAATATCATGACGTTCTCAAAACAAACACTTGTTGCAACATCATCAAATCATGCCGAAGTGATTGCATTACATGAAGCTACTCGGGAATGATTTTAGTTAAGATCAATGATACAAATCATTATTGATTCTTGTGGACTAGAACGCTATAAAAGCGTAACAACTATCTATGAAGATAATACAGCTTACATAATACAAATGAAAGAAGAGTATCAAAAATGACAGAACAAAACATAAATGCTGACGAGGCGCTAAAGCTATAAACGGTCTTAACGGTCATAAGTTTGATGGAAAAGAATGGTATATTGGTAAGGCTCAGAAAAAGACTGAAAGGGAATAGGAACTGAAACAACGGTTTGAACAAACCATGAAGGAGACTGTAGACAAATCACGAGGGCCAAACTTCTACATAAAAGATTTAGATGATACAGTTTCAGATGAAAACCTCAGATTCTTCTCATATACTCAAGATCTCGTAAAAGACAACCAGATTAAAATGAGATACGTTCAATCAACAACTCTGCTGATCTTTATACCAAAGCACTGCCAACTGCTATTTTCAGAACACACGTTCATAATATTGGCATGAGGCATGTTCAGAAGATGTAACAACTCAGGCGTTGCCTACTTGAGGGGGAGTCAACTCTATGCTGCACTCTTTTTCCCTTAGCTAAAGTTTTATCCCAATGGATTTTCTTTAGCAAGGTTTTTAACGAGGCAGTATTAGTTATTCTCTAATAAAATTGTCATCCAAGGGGGAGTGTTATAAAATATCTAGATTGGATGTTAATTTTATTATTATTATATTTCTTACATAGTAATATTTTATACTATAAATAGACATGTATGGTAGCCATTTAAGGTGCACCATTTCTCTTGAAATATCAATATCAATATTTCTTCTCTCCTTCTTCTCTCTTTTTCTCTCTTTGTTCTTATAACCATTAAAGGTAGTTATAAGCCTACTGAATTATAACAAGTTTGTATTTTTCCCTATATGCATAAGATCTATACTTCTATCATTATGTTCTTTTAATAACAAAATAACAATGTACTCCGTATTATATTACTGATGAGTCTTCTGTAAAACTGAACCAATCATTTTGAGCTCAAACATCTTTACAGCTCCGGCAACATTCCTCATGGTGGTATCCACCACATACGGTGTTCCGTCAACGTTTGTATCCGTCGTATTCACAAGCTTCCGACACGGTTCTCGCCTCTCTGATATCGTCCCGTGATAATGATAATACATTATCTTCCCTTCGGTTTTATGTGTCGTTTTTCCTTCAAAATTTTGTGTCATATGTACACCAGTTGCAAATACATGGCGCGGTTGAATTGCGTATTTTCTATCTCTTCGAATACCTCTTTTTATATCTCGATACACCAATTTCTCTATACCCCATTTTCTGTACAAACAATAAACATCAGTATCATATCACATATCAGTATATCACATATCATATAAATTGCTATAACGAGACATTATTTTTTTATTTAAAAAAATAAAGAAAAAAAGTACAAATCAACTACCTACCATGGTCTCATTTGGGTCCCAAGAGACCATAATGTTTAACAAACACCACATGATGGAATGAGTATAATTCCAAAATGACACCGGTTGATGAAACATCATCAATGGAATAGATCATCAATCGCATGTTTTTGGTACCTAACTATAATTAGTGAAAATTATAATATATTGTTTGTTTCAAATAGTTTCCAAAAAACGTAATCATAAATGGAATAGATCTAAAGCCTAATTCAATTATAAATGATAAATACTCTAACAAGTCTGTCATACGATATAATCTAAAACATAAATATATTGGTTGTTCAGATAGTCTCTACAAATTCCCTACTATTAAATTACATATATACTGATATACATGTGTTTTTGTTATATAAACTGAGAATCTAATCTAATAAAACATGTGAGATGTTGTAAAACAATGGTCAAGCATCCATACAATTTATGTTCTCATGAGTGTTAAAACAGAACCAGATTCTTATACTAATAAACAACTAACAAAATTAACCAACTCATAGAATTAAAAAGTTGTACGATTCATACCTGTAAATTCGACCAACACTATCATCCAAGTAGCAGAGTTTATTCGACATGGTTCGTTGTTCGATCGTGAATTGGGTGTACCCAGATAACGAATCAGTAACGGTTTTAAGTGTACCGTTGTTCGGAATAAAGATGAACTCATCCACGTCGAAAAAAAACATCCATTTCGTCGCAAATCGGTATCTATGTAAACAATCATTCACAATCAGGAACTGATTATGATAATAACCATCAAACCTCTCTTCATCTTTTATATCCTGTAACGTTACGTAACCCTTTTCGATCCATGGTCGTAAAACCTCCATTACGTCCGGGTGAACACCTCCGGCATCGTGTATCACGAAATGCGACTTCACCCCGAATAACTTCACGTGGTAAGCGATCCATTCGCGGACACGTTGTGGGCTTAGGCCCCCGTAAAGCGGGGACCCACAATATAAATAATCATATTTAGGTGTTGTTAAATACTGTAGCTCTGACGGGCTCCCAGACTCTGTCAGACCTTCAATTGTATCTTTCAGGTTAAGATTAGCATCGCCTCCACCTCTGGTGGAGGCATGAACGAGTAATCGTCCACCAGTGCCGTCGTTGCCAACTGGAACTGGAAAAATACAGTTGACAACGACGACAGTATATACACGGCCGTAGCCCCAGTCTGGGAGGATCTTGTATCCTACGGCCGTTATATTATCCTGATTCTCTGTCGCGTTGTGTGGGACCCACTGACAAACATAACTCGGTTTCCCAAACACTTGTAACGGTTTTGATGACAGACCTATGACTGCAAATGTGTCGGCCCCGCCTCGGTAGGCCGACATTAGTACAAAATTATACGCTGCGGATCCATATCCGTTGAAATTTCGCTTAATTAGCCCGTTTCCAACTACGACATCTTCAAGCTTTGAAGGCACGATTGGAGGTGGTGGAGTTGGAGTCGGTGTGATTGAAAGGAGCTCGAGTGCGGACGAGGAAGGAGGAGGGAAGGCGGTACAGTTTCGAAGATCTCGAAACGAAGAAGGAAAGAATTGAAAAAGAGTGATCAAGGAACAAAGAAATAAGAGGGCTGATAGAATGAGTTTGAGCTCAGCAGCACAATTCCAAACAATACCAATAAACATGTTCTTGTCTTTATGATTAGGAATTTGAATTTTTTCATTGAGATCTTTGGCCATTTATTTGTTTCTTTTATTTTTTGTTGATTTTGGAGGTAAAATGATAACAGAATTCAAGGGCGAAGAGGTGCGTTATGGAAGCAGTTTTCTTTTTAAGAGACGAACACAACAGAAAGAAAAGAAAAAGTGTGTGTTTGTGTATGGGGCAGGCTAGCAAGAAATAAAAAGAAAAAGCTAATATATATATTAAAAATTTATTTTGGACGATGTAGCTTTGCTAGAAGTTAAAATACTATACTATTTTAAAAGTTTATTATTATTATTATTATTATTATTATTATTATTATTATTATTATTATTATTATTATAAACTTAAAAGTATAAAAACTTACAAAAAATTAGTGGGGAGCCTAGAGACAATCTGGGCCCCCACACCTCTAGCAATAGCAAAACCTATCCTATTAAAAATATGAGCAGCAGCACCGGCACCAATATCTTGCGTCATCGAACTCTTCTAAACCCGCTTTAGCAAAGAAACAGCATCATTTTCTAATTCCCCATGGGAAGAAAATGAGAAAGGAATGAAACCATAACCAATCGTCCGACAGCTAGATTCGTACTTGACCCGCTTCCGACGAGCCGCATCAACCACAGCACGTCCAGGGACAAAGTCAGAAAGCCCAGACTGTGTCAAAGGAGAAGACCCTGTCAAGTCAACACAAACATCGCGACCACAATCCCAGGAATAAAGTAACACATCTGCAGGTCTGAGGGCCCTGTCGTTCCCTCCAGACAACCCAATGTCAACCTCCTTTCTCGCTGAAATCCCAGATCGATAACAAACATCAACAAGGGAATCACGAACAACATTATGTCGATGCTTAATACCCAACATACCAGCACAAGACACCGCGTGATCCCCGAAAATATCCCCAGTAAAAACCCTTGAACTGGCAGAGCATGCCGTCGAGATAGAGAACAATGGAACACCCAACCGGTAGCACAACACACATCGGTAAGTCTTTGCGTTCATCGTCTGAGCCAACCCCAAAATAGGGACTGCCCTTAGCCAAGCAGAGGTGTGATCACCCTGCTGCGATTTCCATAAGGCCGATTGTCGGGGAGATAATGAAAAAGTGGATTCTGCAGAAGCGATAACCTTTGTGAAATAAACATCTGCCAATTTCTTCATGAGTATGGGTCATCGACCTCACTCTGATTACCTAAAATATCAAACCCAACCGTTTTATTAAACAGACCCAATGCATCTTCAAAAGCACGACCAAGACCAACAATACCCGCATGACGTAGGAGCTTGGTCTGCAACCCAGCAGACTGTAATCGAGAAGCCAGAAAAGCATAATGACGAACATCTCCCGCAGAATAAACACCAAGCCCTCCAAATGCAAATGGCAAGGTGGCAAGCCGCCACTGCCAATCACCAAACTCAGGCCCTGAAGCAGTAACAATACGCTCCAAGGAAGATCGAAGGGCTCCATCGAAAGCGCGTTGAGCCGCCTCAAATATACTAGGAGGACAAGTACGCAAGGTAAAGTAGAGTTTAGAAACTCCCGTACATGCCCTAAGCAACAACAACTCACACTGAGGATCATCAAGCTTAGCAACCTTATCCATAAGCGCAATGGACTTGGTCACCCTTTGCATCACCAGTTCACTACTAAAACCAAGATCGGAACTTGCGGGGGCCCCAAGCAACTTAACACCATTTAAAGGTCGAGCAATATTAGGAGGAAAGACACCTACTTGCCTGCTGCGAGGGTCCTCCGTAGGCCAGAAAATTTCCGTTTTTTCAACGTTGAGATGAAGCCCAAAACGAGGCCCATCCCCCATAATCAAATGCAAAACCTTCCCCACCACCAAAGTGTCCCCAATAATAGTGCCATCATCCAAATACCATGCCTGAAGACAAACCTCATAATTATCTCTGATTTTAGAAACCAAGGGTTGTATGACCAAAGCAAAAAGTAGCGGACCAAGGGGATCACCCTGTTGCACCCCCTGAGAAGACCATAAGGTGTGGTTCCCATAATACAATCTTGCTGGTCGCGGCATTTTGCCATTGCAAACTCCGCGAGTCGCGGTGTTTTTTTTTTTTCATACTTTAATTCAATAAGATTAAAAATAATGATAATAAAAGTTCTCGTCCCTCCCTTGGGTAAAGCAATTTCGGTTCAATGACCTAGTCTTCAACTTACGACGAATTTTAAAAATCATATTTTTAACTTAGCGAAATAAAGTAAATTTTTATTTTTAAATTCACACCAACTTTAAAAATACATAAAATTCAAAATTAATATTAAAAATTCACACCAAACTTAAAATTTGAAATGCATAAAATTAAAAATTCATATTTTAAAAATTAAAAATTCACACCAAAATTAATTTAAAAATTCATATTATAAAATCACACCAAACTTATATTATATTTTTCAAATATTTACAATTTTAAATATATTGTTTTTACAAAGTTTACAATATTAATTTAAGATTTATATATTAATTTTAAAAACATGGTAAAAATAAAATTAAAAATCTTTTTGGCTTTTTATCCCACTTTAATCAATCAAATATTATCAAAAATATGCGCCCCTTTTTTCGGTAAAGTAATTTCGGTTCCAAGACCTAATTTAACTCATGACGAATTTTTGAAATATTTTGTGTTGATTGATTAAAGATATTTATACCTTAAGAATAAACGTTAAATTTCGCAGTGATGTAATAAATTTTTGTATGATATCAATAATTTCGGTCGCCAAACCTAATTTTATTCAATACCAATTTAATACTTTATAGCGAACAAATTAGCGTTTATTATCAAAAGGTTAAAAATAAAAATAAAAATAAAAACTGTACAGACTTACCTGTGAGATAGTATTCTTAGTTATACGATCTATCCCACTCATAAGATAGTCGGTTTAATTGGTTTTCCATAGCTACATAGGCGTAACCTCGAGCATTCAGTGTTTTTTCTTCTAAACATATGAACGGTCCGTCTCTACATAAAGTAACAAATTCGGTATTTGAATAGGTTTGATTATTTGAACATTTACCTCCATGTGACCATTTTCCGCATTTGTGACATCTTTCTAGGTGTCGTGCTCTTCTTTTCGCTGCGGATTTTGATTTTCCTTTACCAAATTGTAACTTATTATCTTCGCATCTGGATTCTTTTCTTACTCCGTCCAATCTTTCTCTGATTACTGATACTATTTCACTCGGAAGTGTGTCATTATTACGTTTAGTGATCAAAGCGTGTAGCATTAGACCATGGTTTAGTTCACAGGCAGTCTTTATTTCGTAAAAACCTAAAAAAATAAAAATTCAGAATGGGGGGAGAAGACTAGTTCTTTAGGGTCTGCTAGGGAAAGACCATTCGGGTTCCATTTTCGAGAACTACACGAAAACAGACAATCTAATTCTAACAGAAATATATATTATCCTTTAAAGACTTGATTCTCCCCACACTTAGTTAGCTGTGTTATCGAAATTGTGATTAACTTCATTGTCGAATTCCATCGGACTATCTATGTAATGTTTAACTCTGTGACCATTAACCTTAAATTCAATCCCATTTGAATTTATTAATTCTATCGTTCCGTATGGGAAAACTCTTTTGACTATGAATGGTCCAGACCATCTTGATTTCAATTTTTCAGGAAATAGCTTGAATCGTGAATTGAAAAGAAGAACTCTGTCTCCTTCTTTAAATTCTTTTAAACTTCTGATTCTTTTATCATGCCATTTCTTCGTTCTTTCCTTATAGATTAACGAATTTTCGTATGCTTCATGTCTTAATTCTTCTAATTCGTTTAGTTGACTTAACCGTAGACGTCCAGCTTCATGTAAATCAAGATTACATGTCTTCAAAGCCCAAAATGCTTTGTGTTCAATTTCTACTGGAAGATGACATGCTTTTCCATAAACAAGTCTAAAAGGTGTGGTTCCAATTGAAGTTTTGTAGGCTGTTCTAAAAGCCCAGAGTGCATCCTCCAATTTAATGGACCATTCCTTCGGATTTGATCCTACGGTTTTCTCTAAAATACGTTTTAAAGCTCGGTTGGTATTTTCAACTTGTCCACTAGTTTGTGGATGATATGCAGTGGAGATTTTATGAGTTACTCCATATCTTTTAAGAACTTTCTCAAGTTGATTATTACAGAAATGAGTTCCCCGATCACTTATTAAAGCTTTCGGTGTTCCAAACCTTGCAAAAAGACGTTTTAAAAAGTTGACTACAACTCGTGCATCGTTAGTTGGGAGAGCTTGTAATTCCGCCCATTTAGATACATAATCAATAGCTACGAGAATATAGAGATTATTATGAGATTTTTGGAAATGGACCCATAAAGTCAATACCCCAAATGTCAAATACTTCACATACTTAAATGACATTTTGTGGCATTTCATCACGTTGACTTATTTTTCCGGCCCTTTGACATGCATCACAGGATTTGCAAAGAAGGTGTGCGTCTTTGTAAATTGTAGGCTAATAGAATCCAGCTTCATAAACTTTTCTTGCTGTTAGTTGAGGCCCATAATGCCCTCATGTTGGTCCTGTGTGACAATGGTTTAAAATTTTACTAGCTTCATCTCCGAATACACATCAGCGTATTATTCCATCTGGACAACTTTTAAATAGATGTGGATCTTCCTAAAAATAGTGTTTTATATCACTGAAGAATTTCTTTCGTTTTTGGTACGACAATCCTTTTTCAAGGAATCCGCAAACTAAGTAGTTTGCATAGTCTGCAAACCATGGGATTTCATTATAATCTATCTTCAATAGATATTCATCAGGAAAGTTGTCTTGTATGGCCGATTCATTTAGAACTTCTAATTCGGGATTTTCAAGACGAGAAAGATGATCAGCGGCGAGATTTTCTGCTCCTTTTTTATCTCGGATTTCAATATCGAACTCTTGTAAGAGTAAGATTCAACGGATTAATCTTGGTTTAGCATCTTGTTTCGAAAATAGGTATCTAAGAGCAGAATGGTCGGTATAGACCACCGTTTTAGCTAGAACGAGATATGATCGAAATTTGTCAAAAGCAAAGACAATAGCAAGGAGTTCTTTTTCAGTAGTTGTATAATTTGTTTGTGCTCCTTGTAACGTCTTACTAGCATAATATATAGGTTGAAATCTTTTTTCAATCCTTTGTCCTAAAACGGCTCCCATTGCAAAATCACTTGCATCGCACATTAGTTCAAATGGTAGATTCCAATTTGGTGTTATCATGATCGGCGCATTAGTGAGTTTCTCTTTAAGAATATTAAAAGAATTGATACATTCATCTGAAAAGATGAATGGAGCGTCCTTTTCTAGGAGTTTATTCATAGGAGTAGCAATTTTAGAAAAATCTTTTATGAAACGTCGGTAAAAACCGGCATGCCCTAGAAAACTCCTAACTCCTCTAACATTGGTGGGATGTGGAAGTTTAGCAATTACATCTACTTTAGCTCTATCCACTTCAATTCCTTCTTTTGAAATTTTATGTCCAAGAACGATGCCTTCTTTAACCATAAAATGGCATTTCTCCCAATTAAGAACTAGATTTGATTGTTCGCATCTAATAAGCATTCATTCAAGATTAGCTAGACATGTTTCAAATGTATCACCGAAGACTGAAAAGTCATCCATGAAAACTTCCATGCATTCTTCTATCATGTCGTGAAAAATCGCCATCATGCACCTTTGAAAGGTTGCAGGGGCGTTGCAAAGTCCAAATGACATGCGTTTGTAAGCAAAAGTACCATAAGGGCACATGAACGTGGTTTTCTCTTGGTCCTCGGGTGCTATTGGAATTTGAAAATATCCGAAAAATCCATCTAGAAAACAATAGTAACTATTTCCGGCTAGCCTTTCCAACATTTGATCAATGAAAGGTAAGGGAAAGTGATCTTTTCTGGTGGCGTCATTTAATTTTCTATAATCAATACATACACGCCATCCTGTTACAGTCCTAGTAGGAATAAGCTCATTTTTCTCATTTGTAATGACAGTCATGCCACCCTTCTTAGGCACGCATTGAACTGGGCTTACCCATGGACTATCAGAGATTGGATAAATTAAACCTGCATCTAGCAGTTTAATAATTTATTTTTTAACTACATCTTGCATATTCGGATTTAGTCTTCATTGGCGTTGCACATACGTTTTATGACCTTCTTCCATAAGGATTTTATATGTGCAATACGAAGGACTTATTCCTTTAATATCATGAATTTTCCATGCAATGGCTGGTTTATGAGCTTTCAACACAGAAATGAGTTGTGATTTCTCATTTTCAGTAAGAGAAGACGATATTATTATAGGTAATTCAGATTCACCATGTAAATAAGCGTATTCCAAATGGTTTGGAAGTGGCTTTAACTCTAATTTCGGAGGTTCTTCTATCGATGATTTATATCGATATCTGTCTTCTTCTTTTAGCATTTGAATTTCTTCTGTTGTTGGTTCATATCCATTAGCTATTAGTGTAGCTAACATTTCAGCTTCATCAATTTGTTCAGTACTTTCTCCTAAAGAACATTCTCCTGTTCCTTGTAATTCTGGAAATTCTTCTAACAATTCTGCATGTGAATCTATAGTTTGAATATAATAACATGTATCATCTGCAGATTGCGGTTGTTGCATTGCTCTATCAACTGAAAAGGTAACACTCTCGTCCTCTATACTTAGGGTCAATTTCTTACCGAACACGTCTATCATTGCTTTAGCCGTGTTTAAGAATGGTCTTCCTAATATGAGAGGAACTTGAGAATCTTCTTCCATGTCCAGAACAACAAAATCTACTGGAAATACTAAAGTACCAACTTTAACTAGCATGTTCTCCATTATCCCTCTAGGATATTTTATTGATCTATCGGCTAGTTGTATACTTATTCTGGTTGGTTTCAATTCTCCAAGGTCTAGTTTAGCGTATAGTGAATACGGCATTAGATTTATACTAGCACCTAAGTCTGCTAATGCTTCTATTGAACTAAGACTACCCAGAAAACATGGAATTGTGAAACTTCCTGGATCAGATAATTTTTCTGGTATCTTATTCAACAGCACTGCTGAACAATTAGCATTCATAGTAACAGCCGAGAGTTCTTCCATTTTCTTTCTATTCATGATCAGATCTTTCAAGAATTTAGCATATCTAGGCATTCCTGAAATTACATCAATGAAAGGAAGATTTACATTTATCTGTTTAAACATATCCAAGAATTTGGATTGCTCGGCTTCAAGTTTCTCTTTCTTCATTTTACTCGGGTAAGGAAGTGGTGGTTGGTATGGTTTAACATAAGGTTTAGCCTTAACTGTGTTATCTTCATTAACCTTTTTAACTACCGGTTCTTTTTCCTTATCTTGATCAGGTTGTGGTTCTTGTAGAGTAGGAATAGCTTCATCAGAAGTTACAGGTATTTCAGGTGGTTTAAGTGTTGTACCACTTCTTGTGGTAATGGCTTTAGCTGTTTCATTCCGGGGGTTAGCATTTGTATCACTAGGTAGACTTCCCGGTTTTCTTTCACCTATTAATCTTGCTAGGTTACTTACTTCTTGTTCCAAGTTTTGAATAGAAGCTTGTTGATTTCTAAATGCTTGAGCATTTTTTTCATTAGTTTGTTTTTGAGATGTGAAAAACTGCGTTTGAGTTTCAACTAGCTTCGTCATCATATCTTCTAAATTCGGCTTTTTATCATCGGGTTGTGGTGGTTTGTTTTTAAAATTAGGTCTTTGCTGGTTGTAATTATTGTTGGACACTTGTTGAATGCTAGGACCTTGTTGGTTGTTGTATGGAATATTTTGATTATAATTCTGGTTTTGATTGTAGATCGGTCTTGGCGGTTGATAATTATTTTGATAATTATTTCCAGGCCTTTGGTTTATGTTTGAAATATTCTCTCTTTGTTCCATTGTTAGTTCAATACTGAGACAATCTTTTGTCAAATGTGGTCCTCCACACTGCTCACAACTAATTCGTATTGAGTGAATATCCTTAGTCATCTTTTCCATTCGTCTCTCGACAGCATCTATCTTTGCGGAAATGGAATCTAAGTCATGGCTAGAATCGGCTCTAGCTGCTTTAGATGATCTAACGATATCTTTTTCTTGGTGCCACTCATGTGAGTGGGAAGCAGTGTTATCAATAATTTTATAAGCATCAGTTTCGGTTTTCTTCATAATGGAACCACCAGCTGCTATATCTATGTCTTTCCTTGTAGTGATGTCGCATCCTTGGTAGAATATTTGTACTATTTGACAGGTGTCTAAACCATATTGCGGACATCCTCTTAATAACTTTCCAAATCTTGTCCACGCCTCATATAGAGTTTCATTCGATTTCTGTGTGAACGTAACAATTTCTCCTTGAAGTCTTACGGCTTTAGATGCCGGAAAGAATTGTTTAAGAAATTTTTCAACTAAAACGTCCCATGTATCAATCGCCCCTTCAGGTAATGATTTCAACCAATCTTTGGCTTCTCCCTTTAAAGTCCAGGGAAATAACATGAGATATATCTGTTCATCCTCCACTTTTCGGATTTTAAATAGTGTGCAGATCCTATTAAAGGTACGAAGATGTTCATTTGGATCTTCCTTCGGCGCACCACTAAATTGGCATTGATTAGTCACCATGTGTAGAATTTGTCCTTTGATTTCATAATCTGGCGCATTAATGTCTGGATGAGTAATTGCGTGACCTTGGCCAGTGCGTTTAGCTCTCATTCGGTCTTCCATACTTAAAGGTTCCAGATTCTCCATAATTGAATTTATTGAATCGGAATCACTAGAGGATTCTGATTTAATGGTTCATTCCTCAACAATCTCTGTTTGAATGATTGGTGGTTCCGGAGGAAAGTTTAATGGTTCAGGATCTATGAATCGTCCCTGAATATTCTCCGGATTCTCAATTGTGAGGTCGGGTTCAAAAAATGGATTATCGGAAATTTGAACTGGAGTACTTGGTCGACTGGATGACGATTCTAAAGAAAAATCAACGGCGGTAATATTTGCCAAATGTCTTGATCTAGTTACAGGTGGTGAACGTACAAAAGGTGGTGAACGTCTTGCTCGGTGCATTCACTGAATATTCTATTAGTTTTTTAAAAAGGAAAGAAAAATTATATAAGTTATCCAATTAATAGACTTTTCTGATTTTGCCCACGTTTCGAATAGCCAAAAGATGCAGCAGAGAGGCAGGATTCGTTTGGTCTCAATATAATTGAGGACTGTTTGGCTCCAATAACCCGGTCCACGTACAAATCCAACTATTACTACGAACCATAAAATTTTGATGTCTATCAATTTAACCACTTAAAATAAATTTTTGTAATTTTAAGAAATTTAGATAAGAAGTAGAATAAAAATCTATGTCCTAAAAACTAGAATAACGAGAAATAAGAAAGAAAAAGTGCGTGTCGGAAAAAGATCGAAAAATAAAAATAAGAAAGAAAAAGAGTGACTTATAGAACTTAAAAACACTTGACTAACCCAACCTTATTACTATCACTAACTTAAAATTATAATCGCAAATTGAGATTACTAATTGGAATGATAATTGATACATAGGTAAAAGACGTCTAAAAATATTAAAGCTTACAAGTAAAACTATATCCCAAATGAAAATATCTTAAAAAGAGGTACTAAAACTTAAAAAGGCGTCACAAAATTCTAAGCACCTAAATCTTAGTCTAAAGAAAAAGCACTTAAGGAATTTTACGGCAAAGCCTAAAAATTTAGAAGTAAAAAAATAACTATGGCAAAAACTATATCTTAAAACTAAATATGAGCAAAAAATACAAATATTACGCTAAAATAATTAAAAAGGGACAAAATATAAAAATATACAAAAAGTTGTAAAAAGTACAATTTTTATAAAAATATTATTTTTATATTATTTATTTTATTAAACTATTAATTTTATATTTTAATTAAACTAATTTAACTAAAATACAATTTAATTTAAAAACTTAAAACTAATTATAATAATAAATAAGTAATTAGGGTTAATAATAATAAATAAATAATAATTACCCCGTATTTAATGCTGATTAGGGTTTCTGTCACGTGTGTCAGGGAGGCTCCGCGAGTTGCGGTATTCGAAGCTGCAAACTCCGCGAGTCGCGGGGTTCTTAAATTCAACTCTGTACAGTTTTTAATTCGACGCATTTTTTTTTAAAAATTTAGCGTTACGCTTCCGGCTTTTAAGCTAGATTGTCCCCAGCAGCGGCTTCAAAAATAACTTGATGTCTTGCGAGGT
The DNA here is from genome assembly GCF_046630445.1 of Rutidosis leptorrhynchoides. NCBI lineage: Eukaryota > Viridiplantae > Streptophyta > Magnoliopsida > Asterales > Asteraceae > Rutidosis > Rutidosis leptorrhynchoides. The sequence goes on from NC_092339.1 coordinate 127,677,257, forward strand.
GTATATGAAATAGATTATATTTTTACCTGGAAATACTATTAAATATGATACAATTTTACACAAGATATTTATTTATTTAGAGAATGGATATACTTAAACCTTGCTACAACACTTATAGGCAGTGTACCTAATCGTACAGTAGTGTAGTTTTTAGTAAGTCCGGTTCGTTCCACAGGGAAAATCTTTTAATCAAAGCTTAACGCTATATTAGTTTAATTTATAAAAATACAAATATATATATATATAAGTAATATTATTATTATAAAGGGGGGTTTTTACCGTTTAATGACCGGTTTGTCGATTTTAAAACTTTAGTCGCAGTTAAAACAAAATGTAAAATATTAAATAAATAAAAGACTTAATTTAAATCATAAAGTAAATAACGATAATGAAATTGCGAATAATAAAAGTGCGATAAACTTGCGATAATTAAAAAGTACGATAATTAAAAGTGCAATTAAATATAATAACAATAAAATAAAATGCGATAATTAGAAGTGCAATTAAATATAAAATAAAGGAAATTAAATATGAAATAAAATAATTATGCTTATTTAAACTTCCGTAATCATGATGTTTGACGTGTTGATTTTATTTTTATGCCCATGGGTTAATTGTCCTTTATCCTGGATTATTTAATATGTCCATCTGGTTTTTGTCCATAACAGTCCATCAGTCATAAATATAAAGTGCGAGTGTCCTCGTCAAATTATTCTTATACCCGAAGTTAAATATTCCAACTAATTGGGGACTTAAACTGTAACAAGATTTTAATACTTTGTTTAATAATTACACCAGGATGTCGACTGAGTGTAACCCAAGGTTTTAATACTTTGTTATCAATTATACCAAGTGTCCTTGTACATAATTTCACCCCTGTTTTAATTATTCTAGTGGCTATTAATCCATTTCCGTGTCCGGTTAAATGAACGATTATTCGTACATATAAATACCCCGCCCATCGTGTCTGATCGAGTGTATATGGTAATTTATGGGTATGTCCAATTATAAATCTTTATATTAACATTAACAAACTATCATTTAGTTAAACAAATATAAAGCCCATTAATAGCCCATAGTCTAATTTCCACAAGTGTCGTTCTTTTGTCCAAACCCCAATTATGGTACAAAGCCCAATTACCCAATTTTAGTAATTAGCCCAACATCATGATTACTTCGTTTTAAATAAGCATAATAATAACTTAGCTACGAGACATTAAATTAAAAAGGTTGAACATAACTTACAATGATTAAAAATAGCGTAGCGTTACACGGACAGAATTTCGACTTACACCCTTACAACATTCGCTAACATACCCTTATTATTAGGATTTAAAATTAAAATTAAAATTAAAATATAAATTATATATATATTTACGTATATATTGAGAGAGAGATAGATTATGGATTTTTGCGATCAAACTGCGTTTGCTTTTATAGGCGGTTTCAGAATTTGGGGCTCCGCGACTCGCGGCAATTTTTGCCTTCAAACTCCGCGAGTCACGGAGTTTGATTTTCCAGCTCACCAACTTTGGAGTCTTTCTTTGCCGACGAATTTTTAATATATTATAATATTTAAATAATTATAAGAATTATTTAAATATTATATTATATTTATGTGCATAGTTGACTTGTAATTTTTAGTCCGTTGCGTCGAGCGTTGAGAGTTGACTCTGGTCCCGGTTCCGGATTTTCGAACGTCCTTGCGTACAATTTAATATCTTGTACTTTGCGTTTTGAATCTTGTACTCTTGTAATTTCGAGACGTTTCTTATCAATAATTGGAACCTCTTTGATTGTATTTTGTACTTTTGAGCTTTTTGGTCGTTTGCATCTTCAATTCGTCGAATCTGTCTTTTGTCTTCACCTTTTAATATTTAAACGAATATCACATGTAAATAGAACAATTGCAACTAAAAGCTTGTCTTTCTTGGGGAATAATGCTATGAAATATATGTTTGTTTTTAGCATTATCATTACTATCCCCCACTTGCAACCATTCTACCTTCGATTTTTATTTAAGGAACCTTTCTTCTTCAAGAGTGGCTTCGTTAAACTCCTTAAAGGTTCTACTAGCATTCTCAAGAGCAACAGAAGAAAGTGGATCTGTATTTAACATAGCTTGATAACCATCCAATTGAGATCTAAGATTCTTTACCCTCATATGAATATTACCCTTTTCCCACATAAGTTTACAGATCGGTTTCTTTAAAGCTTTCAACCGTTTTACAACACTAAACATCTTATGCCCCGTAACATGTAACTTCCATCCTTCACTTATACAACTGCGGGAATTATCTCTGTGAATAAGATAATTACTGAACCGGAAGGGTTTTGGAGCTCCTACGTCCACCATAGGGAATTTTAGAACCGCAGGACTATGATCCGATATACGTTAAGGTTGAAAGATAGCATACACGTTCGTATAAATATTAATAAAATGGTCGTTCACCATAACCCGATCAATTTTCTTTAACATACCCATCGATGTTAGTGGACTTTGGTTCCAAGTGTATTTCAAACCCGATTGGTTTACATCCGAAACATTAATTGCCTCCACACATTCCAAAAATTCAGTCATAGCTATACTAGACCGAGAACTCCCCATGGTTGCTTCATCAAAGCTTAGAGAGGCATTAAAGTCACCCATGGATGCAACTGAAAGGACCCGTTCATATACATTATAAACGATTCACAATAGTTGATTACATTGCGAGGTATTTGACCTCTATATGATACATTTTACAAACATTGCATTCGTTTTTAAAAGACAACACCATTTCATAATACATCCAACTATAATTGACTTAATAATAATCTTGATTAACTCAATGACTCGAATGCAATGTCTTTCAAAATATGCCATGAATGACTCCAAGTAATATCCTTAAAATGAGCTAATGCACAGCGGAAGATTTCTTTAATACCTGAGAATAAACATGCTTTAAAGTGTCAACCAAAAGGTTGGTGAGTTCATAGGTTTATCATAACAATCATTTCAATATATTAATAGACCACAAGATTTCCATTTATAAATATATGTACACTCGCAAGTGTATAAAAGTATTCTATAAGTTGTAGGCACCCAGTAACAAGCCTTAACGTTCATGTTTTACCCTCTGAAGTACACCAGATCAGGTGTGTTTAAAATAACCTCGAAGTACTAATGCATCCCATAGTTAGGATGGGGTTTGTCACACCCAATAGATTTATCTTTAGGATTCGCGCCTACCGTACATAGACAAGTAGTTTAATGTTACCAAGCTAAGGGTATATTTCTGGTTTAAACCCACGTAGAATTAGTTTTAGTACTTGTGCCTATTTTGTAAAACATTTATAAAAACAGCGCATGTATCCTCAGTCCCAAAAATATATATATAAGGGAGCAAATGAAACTCACCATACTATATTTCGTAGTAAAAATACATATAACGTCATTTAACAAGTACAAGGTTGGCCTCGGATTCACGAACGTATCAATATTGAGATTCAATATTGCAGGAAAGTACGTAGACGCAACGGAGATGATAAACACTAGATTGACCTCACGAGCATACCCATGAACCATACCCATCACCTCCATAGCTATAACCCATAATTTCCTTAGCTTCGACTCATTAAAAAAAACTATTTTGAAATCACCCGGACAGCACTCCGTCGTAATATTTTATGTATACTAATAATATCTTGAAATAATACAGAGCAAATATATATATATATATATATATATATATATATATATATATATATATATATATATATATATATATATATATATATATATATATATATATATATATATGTAATCGATTGAGAGAGTTTAGAGAAATATATTTTTAAGTTTCTATGAAATAATGAAACCTATTAAATTCTATTTATAATATATTTTTGAATTATTAAAGTGAATTATTAAAGTATGAATTATTAAAGTGAATTATTAAAGTATGAATTATTAAAGTGAATTATTAAAGTATGAATTATTAAAGTGAATTATTAAAGTATGAATTATTAAAGTTAAAGTAAAGTAAAAGTAAAATAAAGGTAAAGTTAAAATATAGTAAAAGTATAAAAACTATGTATGTATAATACGCGTATAAATATATATAATATTAATTTAAATCATTATATATATTTAATGAAATAAAATATAAATATCGTTATATTTATTATACTGGTTAAGTAATGAGTTGTCAAAAGTGATTCTAGATATTTATAAAAGTTATATATGTTTTAATAATAAAGTTCTTTTTAAACTGAAAACGTCTTTGTACGTTTAAAAATAGATTAATAGAATATTATGGAAACCAATTCTCCACTAACTTTTGTCTAACTTTCGTAAATGACACTTTTTGTTTTTATTTATAAATAGCTTTACAAATTATTCCGAATATCATTAAGAGGAATAGATTTTCTCAAATCATAGTGGACCTCTCAACAGAGACTTGTAATCATAATTCAATGTTTCTGATAATTCAATCATTTAATATATATATTTTTTTAATTTCTTTGATAATCATATTGAAACAAATACGTTCATATAAAGCATTATACATTTAAATACTTTGTTGACATTTTCAATTTATAATATATACACATATACAAATATATACATACATGTTCATTTATTGGTTCGTGAATCATTGGAATTTGGTCGAGGTTTAAATGAATGTATAAACATAGTTTAAAATCCTTGAGATTTAACTTAACAAACATTGCTTATCGTGTCAGAATAATATAAAGATAAAGTTTAAATTTAGTCGGAAATTTCTGGGTCGTCACAGTACCTACCCGTTAAAGAAATTTCGTCCCCGAAATTTGATAGAGGTCGTCATGGCTAAAAATGAGAATGTTATTATGACGATTATAAAGTTTTATCATGTCTAAGAAGTATGGATAAAATAATTCGATTACTCGAAGCGTATGAGGGAAGTTATCGTAAATGAAGGAAATAAGATTATAGTGATTCGTCATATCTTTTGACGTCATCACAATTGATCTCCGAATTTAAAGAAAATCTTTGTAATCTATATTGGATTTGATGCTTCGGTGATTAAGGAGATTATGATTCTCTTCGAATTAATACGATAATCCATCTTGATTTCTCTGTAGGGTATTTCACTATAAATCCACCTCCTTCGTTTCCTTACAACTTACACCTTCTATTCTTTCTCCCTCAACTCATATTTTAAAGTATTTGTCAATATGCTTCGTCCAGTACTGATTCTCGATATACTCCTCACTTTCATATCTATCGTTCTTCTTTTTCATCTACCTCCGGAAGAATCTATTTACTTCTACTATACTCTCGGTTTTATAGTGTTTTTAGTTCTTCCGTATCTTTATATTGCTATATGCATCGATATATACGGTTTATAATTTTTGGGTGGTTGTTGGGTTTTATATCTTCCCTTATATTTCAAAGTCCCTGCTTTTGTCTTCTATAATCATTGTCATCCACGGTTAATACTCCCTCCTATTTGCTGCGATTTATACTCCAATTTCTATTTTGGAGCTTTGTCCTTTCGTTTCTTCTTCTTGCGATTAAGCATCGCTTGTAATGGTCCATAATTCGCAGATATAAATTTCAGAATGAATATTGTTAATGTTCTAAGAAGAAAATGGTAATGGCACGGTCTTGATTTGTTAAATTACCAGAATACCCTGGAAAAGACCGAATCATCAAGAAATATTTTCTTGATATTTTAGAGGTTAAATAGAATACAAGAGTCGTGTAACATGGCACATGATGATGTTATGATATGTGAATCATCACGTTTCATTTAAAAACTCAGCATGACTTACGGTAATATAATCACGTTGATCAAGTGTCATTATATTATGCTAACTCATGCTTCAGTTCCCAACACTACTTTAAAACATTCATACTTTATACTCGAAGGTTTCAGAATTTAGAAACTAAAACAGTTTCCTTTATGATGTGATACATATAACGCGAGGAGATAAATGATTTCAAATAAGAATGATTATGAAAATATCTTCAGAAATATGGAGGATATTTATAATGGAAGATACGATGATATCTTAGAATATTTAAGATAAGAGGATGATGAAGAATATTGTCCGCAAGGATTTTAGAGTAAGGAGCAAGGTATTTGTTAAGGATTTCAGCAGACACTGAATCATTTGGATTCTTTGAAGGTAGGTTTCGTCCTTGTGATTTGTCCACAGCCTCCTTCATACTTTGCTCAATCCATTTTCCAGTTCCAAACCTTCTCTTTTTCTCAGCTTTACCACCTTACTATTCTTTGTCATCAAACTTTTTACTGTTAAGATCGTTTACAGTTTTTGATGCTTCGTCAGCATTTCAAAAACTAGTTTGATGTTCAAAATATTTTTCAGAACTTCACATTCAAAGTATGTAAGTTCAGGAGATAGACGTTTTACGTACACATATAACTGTTGGCGTAGACATGCTGCGAGATTTCAAAATACTGTTTACTGATTTCCGATGATTCGTATGACAATTCTCGTTACAAGATGCGAATGAGTAAATGATATGATTTCAATAAATATAATGATTTTTCGAAAGTAAAAGATAATTGAAGTTGTTGGTAAGTTTATTGCTAAGGTGGCGAGATATGAAAGGTTCCCCAGTAACGATGACGAAAGGGCAACGTATCTATCGAGGTTATAATAAGACTAGTCTGACTGAAAAGTCAAAGTTGACTTGCTGGAGCTGTGACAAAACTGGCTACTTTGAAAAGGAATCGAAAAGTCATTTTAGCTAATAAATGCCAAAGGGTCTGACACGGATACGCGTCGAACTATGACTTTGGCTTCGAGAGCTTTTTAGGCACATAACTGTGGGTAATATGTGGTTGGATCATCATCTCGATTGTTCATTGTTTGAAGTGTCTTCGGAAACTTCGGAGAGTTTGAACACAGTTTGTAATCGTTAATATACATATGATGTTCTAACACAGTTTTGAAGTCAAAGTATAGCTTTGAAAGATGTAGGAATCTAAGAGTGATGTCTTCTGTTAAATCATAACTTGGATTTTGATTTGTCAAAATCAGAATGCGTAATCAAATTTGGGTGAGAATGATTGTTTTGATTTCTATACAAGAATGTATATTGTTGTGAGATTAGGGAGTATAGTTGATGATTTGCTTAATCAGATTCGAAAAATGTAACATATTAATTGTGAATTTATATATCTCTCGGGTATTACCTACCCGTTAAATTTTTTTTTCACAATTAATATTTTGTACAACAGAATTTTATTACAGCCTTTATGAAAATATATATGTGCATATTTTCTTCAGATGTAACATAGATTTAATGAGTTAATATTAAATTAAACTCATTTGATTTACGGTTGAAACTAGAACTGAATAATCCCTAAAGACTTTAGAAATTACACAACTTTTACGGAGTATTTATTCAATAAAATTGAAATTATAAATTAATACTTCGTTATTTGTAGGTGTTTGTGGAATTCTTGTGAATTTCGCAAGGTAAGAATAATGTTATTTGAAAAGTTTCGAGTACATCGACGATGAAAGTGAAAAATCAAACTTATTATTGAATAATTCATTTAATTTATTATGAATTGGGATTTATTGAATTGAGGCAGAGATTGTAGTTAATGATGGTTAAGTTGTGGACGAAGGACGTACATTATTGCATATTAGTAACATGAATTAACCGAGTAGTTAAGATTCACACGTAATAGCTTAGTACGGAAATATTTATTATGGTCTAAAAATTTATATATATATAAGATATACATATAAATCCTTTAGTGGAAATGAGTTAATACTTCATAACTCATTGATATGACATACTTGTTGTTGATTTATAATGATGTCCACGGTGATTCTTGAACTGACGGAGTTTGTGATGTTATAGGTGCTGCTGATTCTGACAACGCTGATGGCACTGACTGTACTGGTGATGTTCATGGTACTGTTGATGCTGTTGGTAAATCAAGTCTAGCTTGTAAACCACACATCATTCTTGTCAGGGTTTCTACTCTTCTTTCTATCATTTGGGTTCACTCATCTAATTTATGGTTAGGGCTAGAATAGATAATCTCTAAGACTTTAGAGACTACATAATCGTCTCAAAATGTTTCTCCAATGAAGTTATGAATCAATACTTCATCGTTTGTTGTTGTTGGTATTCCTTGGTATCTATAGAGTGTATGTCATTGGTACTCGTGGGATATAGGTTGTGATGTTGAAGTGTGAGATGCGGATGTTACTGTTGGTGGTGGTGTTGGTACTGTTGGTGTTGCTGATGGTGGTACTGGTTATGCTGCTGGTGCTGCTGTTGGTGTTTGTAACCCTTGCACCATATTCTCTAAAGAAACTACTCGAGCGCGAAGCTCGTTGACTTCTTCTATTACACCGGGGTGATTGTCGGTTCGGACGAGCGGATAAATAAAATCTAGAATTTGATGTAGTATATAATCATGACGAGATACTCTGGAAATGAGAGAGAAAATGGTGTTTCGGACCGGTTCGTCGGTAAGTGCTTCAGGTTCATCGCCAAGAGGGCAATGTGGTGGATGGAAGGGATTACCTTCTTCTTGTCTCCAATTATTGAGGAGGCTACGAACCCATCCCCAATTCATCCAGAATAGATGATGGCTAATTGGTTGATCCATTCCGGTCACACTGCTTTCGGAGCTTGAGTGGGATTCCATATCAGAATTCGAGGGACTTGAACTAATGACGAATTCTATTTCGTTTGATTGAATAAAGGATTTTTCGATATGAAATGATTTTCCGGCTATCGGGTGGTATTCTAATTACATAGAATATCTATATATATAGCGCAAAAGATTTCGTAGATTACGGAGGAATTTACGGGATATGTCAGGCAAAGTTTACAGTAACAGATACGCTATGATATGGATTAGCAGATACGCTAAGATATGAATTTTGTCTATACACTATTCATGCAATCAATGCAGTAAGATGTGTCTAGACTAAGAATGATAAGCAGGCAATTTCCGACAAAAATGATAAGCAAAACTTTTGACATGCAGACACGGTCGAAGTCCAGGCTCACTAATGCATCCTGACGACTATCAGTTAGACACACTAATGCAGACCTGGTTCGCTAAGACCACCGCTCTGATACCAACTGAAAGGACCCGTTCATATACATTATAAACGATTCACAATAGTTGATTACATCGCGAGGTATTTGACCTCTATATGATACATTTTACAAACATTGCATTCGTTTTTAAAAGACAAACTTTCTTTACAATGAAAGTTGAGGGCATGCACACCATTTCATAATACATCCAACTATAATTGACTTAATAATAATCTTGATTAACTCAATGACTCGAATGCAACATCTTTCAAAATATGCCATGAATGACTCCAAGTAATATCCTTAAAATGAGCTAATGCACAGCGGAAGATTTCTTTAATACCTGAGAATAAACATGCTTTAAAGTGTCAACCAAAAGGTTGGTGAGTTCATAGGTTTATCATAACAATCATTTCAATATATTAATAGACCACAAGATTTCCGTTTATAAATATATGTACACTCGCAAGTGTATAAAAGTATTCTATAAGTTGTAGGCACCCGGTAACAAGCCTTAACATTCATGTTTTACCCTCTGAAGTACACCAGATCAGGTGTGTTTAAAATAACCTCGAAGTACTAAAGCATCCCATAGTCAGGATGGGGTTTGTCAGGCCCAATAGATCTATCTTTAGGATTCACGCCTACCGTACATAGACAAGTAGTTTAATGTTACCAAGCTAAGGGTATATTTCTGGTTTAAACCCACGTAGAATTAGTTTTAGTACTTGTATAACAACCCGTCCCAATCCATCTGGACGAAGTCCATATCGATTACAAACGTTTCACAATAGTTGATTACATCACGAGGTACTTGACCTCTATATGATATATTTTACAAACATTGCATTCGTTTTTAAAAGACAAACTTGCTTTACATCGAAAGTTAACGGTAAGCATACTATTTCATAATAACTCCAACTATAATTGACTTAATAATAATCTTGATGAACTCGACGACTCGAATGCAACGTCTTTTAAAATATGTCATGAATAACTCCAAGTAATATCTCTAAAATGAGCAAATGCACAACAGAAGATTTCTTTAATACCTGAGAATAAACTTGCTTTAAAGTGTCAACCAAAAGGTTGGTGAGTTCATTAGTTCAACATAAATAATCATTTTCATCATTTTAATAGACCACAAGATTTTTATTTCTCATAAATATACGTCCCATGCATAGAGACAAAAATATCATTCATATGGATTGAACACCTGGTAACCGACATTCACAATATGCATATAAGAATATCCCATCATTCCGAGATCCTTCTTCAGACATGATATTAATTTCGAAGTACTAAAGCATCCGGTACTTTGGATGGGGCTTGTTGGACCCAATAGATCTATCTTTAGAGTTCGCGTCAATTAGGGTGTCTGTTCCCTAATTCTTAGATTACCAGACTAAAAGGGGGCATATTCAGTTTCGATCATTCAACCATAGAACGTAATTTTGATTACTTGTGTCGATTTCGTAAAACAGTTATAAAAGTTGCGCATGTATTCTCAGCCCAAAAATATAAAGGGTAAAAAGGCAAATGAAACTCACAGTACTGTATTTTGTAGTAAAAATACATATGAAATATTGAACGACGCAGGGTTGGCCTCGGATTCACGAACCTATATCATTTGTATATTTATTAATACTCATAATCATAACTGAACAAATTTATTTATTATATCTTTATTTCGTATATTTAATTTGTGTATATATTTAAGATGGTTAATATTCATATAGTTATATTAATATATCCATATTTATATACGTGATTGTTTAAATGTTATACTTAAAAATCGATAGTTTTGTTATTTGTATGTATTTATGTAACTAATATTAATAATTTTGATATATGTAGTTATATGAAATTTTAATATAATTTTAGTATATGTAATAAGTATATTTTAGGTACAAAATATTTATCTGCTTAAAAATGATAGTTTTGATATTAATAATTTACTAATAATATTAATAATAACTTTATTAAAATGATAATATTAATAATAATAATGATATTGTTAATAACTATACTTTTGTTTAATAATAATAATAATTATAGTAACCAATATATTTATAACACTTAATAATAATAATACTAATACTTATAAGATGATATTAATACTACTATTAATGAAAATAATAATAACTTGTGTTATATTTCATAATAACACTAATAATAACAATCATAATAATGATAATACATTCTATTAATAATAGCTAAGTTAATGATAATATTTGAAATAATGATAATAATACTTACATTTAACAATAATATTAGTTAATAATAACAATAACAATAATAACAATCCTAATAATAATAATACTAATATTTATAACATTAGTAATAATAAAAATAATAATATTAATGATAATAATAATTAAGATATCAATTAATACCTTAGTAGCATTAAAAAGGAATAAACTGCACGCAATGAGACTCGAACCCAAGACCATTCCTTAACTCGCAACCATGCTTTAACCAGTCAGGCTAGTTTGTTTATCTATTTAACATGAGATCCCTTACATTATAAACCCATTTCTTTTTCTAGTTCCTAATATCCTTCCTCTTTACCCAGTTAATCGACCAATTCAATCTCGTAATTTAATTTAATGAATTTAATATTTCATTTAAGACTTGTAAGCAACTAAACAAATATTAGAAAGATAGTTATTAATTAACAAGAAAAAAAACAAAAAAAAAACAGAATCCATCAGGTATCGCTGTTCGTCGAGTACTATATAAAAAAAAAAATTTGATTTCCATTTTGAGGTCGTTTTGGACAAAGATTTAAACATGAATTAGGTCATAAATTGTTCCTAGAATCATTAGAAATCATCAATTGAACTTAAAACATTCAAACCATTTCGAATTTGAGAAATTACAATTTAGTTGACTTTTATTTCAAAATTTTGACTCTTCGAATTCGATTTTGATATGAAGAATTAAAACTTGTGAATTTGAGAAAACATTCACGATACAAATTTGGACACTTCTACATTTCTACTTCTTGTAAATTCGTTTCGAATCAATTCAAGGTTAAATGGGTTTGAGGAAAGAAAAGAAGAAAGAAAAGAAGAAAGAAAAGAATCTGTTGTTATTTAATTATTCCCTATTTGATTTCAATTAGCATCAACGATTCCTATAATGCAATTGCATAAGTGCTTACTGCTATTACCTGATCACGATTGTTTGTAGGGTCGACAAAGATCATGGGTTAAAGAAAGACAAGTGAAAAAGCAGAAAATAAACTCACACAAAAAAATGAATCTGATTGATATTTATTACGTGTAATAATTCAGTTTTTATTAATATTACAAATTATTAAACATATCAAATATAATACTGAACATTTATTATTAATTAAAATAATAATTATAAATACAATAATGATCATAATATTAATAATAAAATTAAAATTAATAATTTTTAATGATAATACTTGATAATACAATTAATAACAAATTTCATGTTCCTTTTTTTTTTCATATCCATATAACACATATTATAATAATATTAATAATACAACTAATAATTTTATAATTAATATTATTTATAATAATAGGGGTAATAATAATATTGATATAAATATATCACTATATCTAAACTTGAAGTTTTACTTAATTTATTAATATTACATAAGTCATTTAATATTTATACATTTTATATATTATGATGTACATACAACATTAATTTTGTACAGAATCGTATATATATAGATATTTGCTTTGATAGCAATTTAATTATTTTTGTTTGCTGTTTTTCATAATTAACTCTAATGATAAAAAATAATGACTTTTACTGATCGAAGTAATAATAATATCTAATAATAGTAATACAAATAATAATTAAGATCTAACAAGTTACATGTATCAAGTCTCATATTAAAAACAATTATATTTATACTTTACAATACATGTAATATTATTTATGTTCAGAATTCATGTATATATATATATATATATATTATATATATATATAAATATATTTTAATAGCAACTTATTTAGTCCGTGTTTTATTTTTACATTACTAATTCTAATTGTTTGGAGTGTAACTTTACTAATCCACATTAATATCTGTGTATACTTGTATCTATATTTATATCTATATATTTATTTACAAACAATGGTTCGTGAATCATCGAGAATGGTCAAAAGGGCAAATGCATTCATATATCTGTTCCAAAGTTTTTGAGATTCAACATAATAGACTTTGCTTATCGTATCGAAATCAAATAAGATTCAAGTTTAAATTTGGTCGGAATTTCCCGGGTCATCACAGTACCTACCCGTTAAAGAAATTTCGTCCCGAAATTTGAGTGAGGTGGTCATGGCTAACAATAAAAATGTTTTCATGACGAATATGAGTTGGTAAATAGAGTTTTATCATTAATGAGTAATACGAAGAAGACAATTCAGTTACTCGAAGCGTACAAGTGAAGCTATCACGAAAGAGTGAAAAGCTTCGTCCTAACTTTTGACGTAACCAAGATTGAATTCCGGGATTCAGGGGATTTAAAAGAAAATCTTGGAAATCTATAAGATCTGATTCTTCGAGATTTATGGAATATTAGGATCCTCTTTAATTTAATGCGATTATCTGTCTCGATTGCTTTGTCTGGTATCTTCTCTATAAATGAACTTCTTCCGTTCTATTATTTTCACCACTCAAATTCTTTCTTTCTCGATCCATACTCTCAAACGATTGTGAAAATGCTTAATCCAGTTCTGATCCTTGTCCTCATTCTTACTATCGCAACCTTCATTCTCCTTTTCCAACTTCCACCTGAGGAATCTGCTTTCTTCTACTTCGCCCTTGGGGTTATAGTGTTTTTAATTCCCCCGTGTCTTTATGTTGCGATAAACATTGATATACATGGTTTGTAATTTTATGTGTTGTTATCGAGCTTTATATTCCCCTTCATCTTTCAATGTTCCTGGTTCCGTCTCCTATAATTATTTTCATCCATAGTTAATGCGCTCTCTTATTTGCTGCGATTTATATCCCTTTTCTATTTCGGAGCTTCATGCTTTTGTTTACTTTTCGCAAGTAATGGTCCAGAATTCATAGGTATGGAGTTTCGAATTATCATAATATAAAAGGTAGAAAGGAAAGGTAGTAGCACGATTTGTTTTGTCAAATTACCTGAATCACCAAGAATAGAACTATCAAGAATATATTTTCTTGATATGTTCAGAAGTTAAGCAGAATGAAAGAGTTATGTAACATGGCACATGATGACGTTATGATCTGTGAATCATCACGTCCCATTAGAAACTCAGCATAACTTACTGCATTATAATCACGTTGATCAAGTGTCATTATATTATACTAACTCATGCATCAATTCCCAGAATTACTTCAATAACATTCATATTTTAAGTTCGAAAGTTTACATAATATAAAAACTAATAGTTTCTATATGATGTAACACTGATAGTACGAAGGGATTAATGATTCCAGATAAGAATAGTTTGAAAATATCTTTAGAAATATGGAGGATATTTATAATGAAAGATACGATGATATCTTGGAATTTCTAATATCGAAGGATGGTGAAGAAAATTTGTCCGCAAGAATTTGGAGTCAGAAGCAATGTATTCGCTAAAGATTTAATCAAAAATAGAATCAACAGGATTCTTAATGTACAAGTTTAGTCCTTGTGATTTATTCAGAGACTCCTTTGTAGTTTGCTCAATCAGTTTTTCAGTACCAAATTTTCTATCGAGCGTTCCCAACACTCCCTCCTTTATCATCAAACTTTTGGCTGTTTAGACCATCTACAATTTTTTTGTTTCCTCTGCATTTAAAGCTTCAATATCTGAATCATCGGTTATCAATCCAAGGTGGTTTCAGGAGAATTGTGTTTTTAGATGATTAAACGCTGATGGTAATATGGTGGAATATGAAAGGTTCCCCGATACCAATAAAAGAGCACGCATATATATCAAGGTGTTAATAAGGTTGTTTCGAACGAAAAGTCGAAGTTGGTTTGCTAGAGCTGTAACAAAATTTGCTAATTTGAAGAGGGATTGTAAAGTTATTTTCGGTAATAACAACGTCAAAGGAGCTAGCACAGATACATGTTAAACGTTTACTCAGGTTCCGAGTATTTTCAGGTGCATAACTATATGCATAAATCTTTCCTTTCGTAGATGAAGTGCGGTTGGCTCATCCTCTCGATTGAGGTGTTTTCAAGAATCGTGAAAGGTTTGAACGCAGATTATATTCGTCAAGATACAAATAAAGTTTAAGATGAAATCAAGTGGCAAACTTGAAGAATTGTTTAGTTTCATATGTTATAATCAATATTTTAATTCATTTTAGTTGTTCAATGTTATTAGTCCACAGTTGACAGTCCAATAATTCATATATAATTTAATATATAATATTCGAATTAATTAATACGTGTCGTGACCCGTATACGTCTCAGACTCGATCACAACTCAAAGTATATATATTATTGTAGAATCAACCTCAACCCTGTATAGAGAACTCGATCATTACTGCATATAGAGTGTCTATGGTTATTCCAAATAATATATATATATATATATATATATATATATATATATATATATATATATATATATATATATATATATATATATATGCGTCGATATGATATGTCAAAACCTTGTATACGTGTCCCGATATTTAAAGTGCGTAAAATAAATACAGAAATTAAATGACGATAAATAAAATGCGTAAAGTAAATAACAGAAATTAAATAACAATAAATAAAATTGCTAGAATTAAATTGCGATAAAATAAATTGCGATAATTAAATTGCGATAAATAAAATGTAATACGGAATTAACAGTTAGCTAGGAACAGTTAGCTAGGATTTTGTTAGCGTGGATTCTTAACAAAATTTCATATTGTTAATTAGTGTGTTTCTAATCAATTTTTATTGTGTCCATTTTTTCTTCATTATGCCACTTGTTGGATTCTGATATGTCAAAATCCTAATATGAAATTTGAATTTGAATGAAAATAGTTATTCTTTGGTGAACGGATACGTATATCGGTGGATGTAAGTAGGATAGTATATGACTGTTGAAACAGATTCGAAGAACGTACAATGTAACTTATTAATGTGAAATTTAAATATTCCTCGGGTATTACCTACCCGTTAAAATATTTTCATCATTAACAGTTTGTACAAAAGAATTTTTAATTACAATCTTTATGAAAATATATATACATATATATTTTCTTCAGATATAATCATGGATTTAATGAGTTAATATGATATTAAACTTATTTGGTTTACCATTAGAACTAGAATACATAATCTCTAAAACATTTAGAGATTACTTAATCGTCATGAAGAACGAAGATAATCGATGTAGAATGATACGTAAACGATGATTATACTAGAGGTACATAATGAGATGTTGAGGCATGGATTGTTGATGGTACTGGTGCTGTTACTGATGGTACTGTTGGTGCCGGTGATGTTGCTGAAGCTGGTACAAAAATGTACCATATTCTCCAGATTGATTACTCGAGCGCGAAGTTCGTTGACTTCTCCTATTATTCCAAGATGATTGTCGGTCAGAACGAGCAGATGAATAAGGTTTAGAATTTTAGATAGAATATAATCGTGACGAGCTACCCTGGAAATGAGGCTGAAAATGGTGTTTCGGATAGGTCCGCCGGTAAACGCTTCAGGTTCATTGTCAAGAGGTGAATTCGGTTGGTGGAAGGGATCGCCTTCTTCGCGTCTTCATTTATTAAGTCGACTACGAATGCATCGGATGAATTGGGAATGGGTGATTGATTGATTCATTCTGGTGACATCGCTTTCGGAGCTTAGGTGAATATCCATGTCAGAATAGCTGTCGGAATAACTATCGGAATAGCTATCGAAATCTGAGGGACTCGAACTGGTTGAGGAATTCATCCCGTACAATCAGATGAAGGATTTTCGATAAGAAATAGATTATAGGATGTAGATTAGTACCCTGCAATACATAATTTACATATGCATATATAATACTAAAATCCCATAAGTTACGGAGGAATCTACAGAAAATGTCAGGCAAAGTTTACAATAACAGATACGCTAAGATATGAATTAGCAGATATGCTAAGATATGAATTTTGTCCATACACTAATCATGCAATCAATGCAGTAAAACGTGTATAGACTAAGAATGATAAGCAAGTGATTCTCTAAGAATGATAAGCAGGTAATTTTTGACACGAAGTGATAAGCAAAACTTTTGACATGCAGACACGGTCGAAGTCCAGACTTACTAATGTATCCTAACGACTTATCCGTTAGACACACTATTACAGACCTGGTTCACTAAGACCATCGATCTGATACCAACTATAAAAACCCGTCCTAATCCATCTGGACAAAGTCCATATCGATTACAAACGTTTCACAATAGTTGATTACATCGCGAGGTACTTGACCTCTATATGATACATTTTACAAACATTGCATTCGTTTTTAAAAGACAAACTTGCTTTACATCGAAAGTTAATGGTAAGCATAGTATTTCATAATAACTCCAACTATAATTGACTTAATAATAATCTTGATGAACTCGACGACTCGAATGCAACGTCTTTTGAAATATGTCATGAATAACTCCAAGTAATATCTCTAAAATGAGCAAATGCACAGCGGAAGATTTTTTTAATACCTGAGAATAAACATGCTTTAAAGTGTCAACCAAAAGGTTGGTGAGTTCATTAGTTCAACATAAATAATCATTTCCATCATTTTAATAGACCACCATCATTTTAATAGACCACAAGATTTTTATTTCTCATAAATATACGTCCCATGCATAGAGACAAAAATATCATTCAGATGGATTGAACACCTGGTAACCGACATTCACAATATGCATATAAGAATATCCTCATCATTCCGGGATCCTCCTTCGGACATGATATTAATTTCGAAGTACTAAAGCATCCGGTACTTTGGATGGAGCTTGTTGGACCCAATAGATCTATCTTTAGAGTTCGCGTCAATTAGGGTGTTTGTTCCCTAATTCTTAGATTACCAGACTAAAAGGAGGCATATTCAGTTTCGATCATTCAACCATAGAACGTAATTTCGATTACTTGTGTCTATTTCGTAAAACAGTTATAAAAGTTGCGCATGTATTCTCAGCCCAAAAATATAAAGGGTAAAAAGGCAAATGAAACTCACAGTACTGTATTTTGTAGTAAAAATACATATGAAATATTGAACGACGCAGGGTTGGCCTCGGATTCACGAACCTATATCATTTGTATATTTATTAATACTCATAATCATAACTGAACAAATTTATTTATTATATCTTTATTTCGTATATTTAATTTGTGTATATATTTAAGATGGTTAATATTCATATAGTTATATTAATATATCCATATTTATATACGTGATTGTTTAAATGTTATACTTAAAAATCGATAGTTTTGTTATTTGTATGTATTTATGTAACTAATATTAATAATTTTGATATATGTGGTTATATGAAATTTTAATATAATTTTAGTATATGTAATAAGTATATTTTAGGTACAAAATATTTATCTGCTTAAAAATGATAGTTTTGATATTAATAATTTACTAATAATATTTATAATAACTTTATTAAAATAATAATATTAATAATAATAATGATATTATTAATAACTATACTTTTGTTTAATAATAATAATAATTATAGTAACCAATATATTTATAACAATTAATAATAATAATACTAATACTTATAAGATGATATTAATACTACTATTAATGAAAATAATAATAACTTGTGTTATATTTCATAATAACACTAATAATAGCAATCATAATAATGATAATACATTCTATTAATAATAGCTAAGTTAATGATAATATTTGAAATAATGATAATAATACTTACATTTAACAATAATATTAGTTAATAATAACAATAACAATAACAATAATAACAATCCTAATAATAATAATACTAATATTTATAACATTAGTAATAATAAAAATAATAATATTAATGATAATAATAATTAAGATATCAATTAATACCTTAGTAGCATTAAAAAGGAATAAACTGCACGCAATGAGACTCGAACCCAAGACCATTCCTTAACCCGCAACCATGCTTTAACCAGTCAGGCTAGTTTGTTTATCTGTTTAACATGAGATCCCTTACATTATAAACCCATTTCTTTTTCTAGTTCCTTATATCTTTCCTCTTTACCCAGTTAATCGACCAATTCAATCTCGTAATTTAATTTAACGAATTTAATATTTCATTTAAGACTTGTAAGCAACTAAACAAATATTAGAAAGATAGTTATTAATTAACAAGAAAAAAAACAAAAAAAAAAAACAGAATCCAACAGGTATCGCTGTTCGTCGAGTACTATATAAAAAAAAATTTGATTTCCATTTTGAGGTCGTTTTGGACAAAGATTTCAACATGAATTAGGTCATAAATTGTTCCTAGAATCATTAGAAATCATCAATTGAACTTAAAACATTCAAACCATTTCGAATTTGAGAAATTACAATTTAGTTGACTTTTATTTCAAAATTTTGACTCTTCGAATTCGATTTTGATATGAAGAATTAAAACCTGTGAATTTGAGAAAACATTCACGACACAAATTTGGACACTTCTGCATTTCTACTTCTTGTAAATTCGTTTTGAATCAATTCAAGGTTAAATGGGTTTGAGGAAAGAAAAGAAGAAAGAAAAGAAGAAAGAAAAGAATCTGTTGTTATTTAATTATTCCATATTTGATTTCAATTAGCATCAACGATTCCTATAATGCAATTGCATAAGTGCTTACTGCTATTACCTGATCACGATTGTTTGTAGGGTCGACAAAGATCACGAGTTAAAGAAAGACAAGTGAAAAAAGCAGAAAACAAACTCACACAAAAAAATGAATCTGATTGATATTTATTACGTGTATTAATTCAGTTTTTATTAATATTACAAATTATTAAACATATCAAATATAATACTGAACATTTATTATTAATTAAAATAATAATTATAAATACAATAATGATCATAATATTAATAATAAAATTAAAATTAATAATTTTTAATGATAATACTTGATAATACAATTAATAACAAATTTCATGTTCCTTTTTCTTTTTTCATATCCATATAACACATATTATAATAATATTAATAATACAACTAATAATTTTATAATTAATATTATTTATAATAATAGGGGTAATAATAATATTGATATAAATATATCACTATATCTAAACTTGAAGTTTTACTTAATTTATTAATATTACATAAGTCATTTAATATTTATACATTTTATATATTATGATGTACATACAACATTAATTTTGTACAGAATCGTATATATATATATATATATAGATATTTGCTTTGATAGCAATTTAATTATTTTTGTTTGCTGTTTTTCATAATTATCTCTAATGATAAAAAATAATGACTTTTACTAATCGAAGTAGTAATAATATCTAATAATAGTAATACAAATAATAATTAAGATCTAAAAGTTACATGTATCAAGTCTCATATTAAAAACAATTATATTTATACTTTACAATACATGTAATATTATTTATGTTCAGAATTCATGTATATAAATATATATATATATATATAAATATATTTTAATAGCAACTTATTTATTCCGTGTTTTATTTTTACATTACTAATTCTAATTGTTTGGAGTGTAACTTTACTAATCCACATTAATATCTATGTATACTTGTATCGATATTTATATCTATATATTTATTTACAAACAATGGTTCATGAATCATCGAGAATGGTCAAAAGGGCAAATGCATTCATATATCTGTTCCAAAGTTTTCGAGATTCAACATAATAGACTTTGCTTATCGTATCGAAATCAAATAAGATTCAAGTTTAAATTTGGTCAGAATTTCCCGGGTCATCACATTACCTACCCGTTAAAGAAATTTCGTCCCGAAATTTGAGTGAGGTGGTCATGGCTAACAATAAAAATGTTTTCATGACGAATATGAGTTGGTAAATAGAGTTTTATCATTAATGAGTAATACGAAAAAGACAATTCAGTTACTCGAAGCGTACAAGTGAAGCTATCACGAAAGAGTGAAAAGCTTCGTCCTAACTTTTGACGTAACCAAGATTGAATTCCGGGATTCAGGGGATTTAAAAGAAAATCTTGGAAATCTATAAGATCTGATTCTTCGAGATTTATGGAATATTAGGATCCTCTTTAATTTAATGCGATTATCTGTCTCGATTGCTTTGTCTGGTATCTTCTCTATAAATGAACTTCTTCCGTTCTATTATTTTCACCACTCAAATTCTTTCTTTCTCGATCCATACTCTCAAACGATTGTGAAAATGCTTAATCCAGTTCTGATCCTTGTCCTCATTCTTACTATCGCAACCTTCATTCTCCTTTTCCAACTTCCACCAGAGGAATCTACTTTCTTCTACTTCGCCCTTGGGGTTATAGTGTTTTTAATTCCCCCGTTTCTTTATGTTGCGATAAACATTGATATACATGGTTTGTAATTTTATGTGTTGTTATCAAGCTTTATATTCCCCCTCATCTTTCAATGTTCCTGGTTCCGTCTCCTATAATTATTGTCATCCATAGTTAATGCACTCTCTTATTTGCTGCGATTTATATCCCTTTTCTATTTCGGAGCTTCATGCTTTTGTTTACTTTTCGCAAGTAATGGTCCAGAATTCATAGGTATGGAGTTTCGAATTATCATAATATAAAAGGTAGAAAGGAAAGGTAGTAGCACGATTTGTTTTGTCAAATTACCTGAATCACCGAGAATAGAACTATCAAGAATATATTTTCTTGATATGTTCAGAAGTTAAGTAGAATGAAAGAGTTATGTAACATGGCACATGATGACGTTATGATCTGTGAATCATCACGTCCCATTAGAAACTCAGCATAACTTACTGTATTATAATCACGTTGATCAAGTGTCATTATATTATACTAACTCATGCATCAATTCCTAACATTACTTCAATAACATTCATATTTTAAGTTCGAAAGTTTACATAATATAGAAACTAACAGTTTCTATATGATGTAACACTGATAGTACGAAGGGATTAATGATTCCAGATAAGAATAGTTTGAAAATATCTTTAGAAATATGGAGGATATTTATAATGAAAGATACGATGATATCTTGGAATTTCTAATATCGAAGGATGGTGAAGAAAATTTGTCCGCAAGAGTTTGGAGTCAGAAGCAATGTATTCGCTAAAGATTTCATCAAAAACAGAATCATCAGGATTCTTAATGTACAAGTTTAGTCCTTGTGATTTGTTCAGAGACTCCTTCGTAGTTTGCTCAATCAGTTTTTCAGTACCAAATTTTCTATCGAGCGTTCCCAACACTCCCTCCTTTATCATCAAACTTTTGGCTGTTTAGACCATCTACAATTTTTCTGTTTCCTCTGCATTTAAAGCTTCAATATCTGAATCATCGGTTATCAATCCAAGGTGGTTTCAGGAGAATTTGTTTTTAGATGATTAAACGCTGATGGTAATATGGTGGAATATGAAAGGTTCCCCGATACCAATAAAAGAGCACGCATATATATCAAGGTGTTAATAAGGTTGTTTCGAACGAAAAGTCAAAGTTGGTTTGCTAGAGCTGTGACAAAATTTGCTAATTTGAAGAGGGATTGTAAAGTTATTTTCGGTAATAACAACGTCAAAGGAGCTAGCACAGATACATGTTAAACGTTTACGCAGGTTCCGAGTATTTTCAGGTGCATAACTATATGCAAAAATCTTTCCTTCCGTAGATGAAGTGCGATTGGCTCATCCTCTCGATTGAGGTGTTTTCAAGAATCATGAAAGGTTTGAACGCAGATTATATTCGTCAAGATACAAATGAAGTTTAAGATGAAATCAAGTGGCAAACTTGAAGAATTGTTTAGTTTCATATGTTATAATCAATATTTTAATTCATTTTAATTGTTCAATGTTATTAGTCCACAGTTGACAGTCCAATAATTCATATATAATTTAATATATAATATTCGAATTAATTAATACGTGTCATGACCCGTATACGTCTCAGACTCGATCACAACTCAAAGTATATATATTATTGTAGAATCAACCTCAACCCTGTATAGAGAACTCGATCATTACTGCATATAGAGTGTCTATGGCTATTCCAAATAATATATATATATATATATATATATATATATATATATATATATATATATATATATATATATATATATATATATATATATATATATATATATATATGCGTCGATATGATATGTCAAAACCTTGTATACGTGTCCCGATATTTAAAGTGCGTAAAATAAATACAGAAATTAAATGACGATAAATAAAATGCGTAAAGTAAATAACAGAAATTAAATAACAATAAATAAAATTGCGAGAATTAAATTGCGATAAAATAAATTGCGATAATTAAATTGCGATAAATAAAATGTAATACGGAATTAACAGTTAGCTAGGAACAGTTAGCTAGGATTTTGTTAGCGTGGATTCTTAACAAAATTTCATATTGTTAATTAGTGTGTTTCTAATCAATTTTTATTGTGTCCATTTTTTCTTGATTATGCCACTTGTTGGATTCTGATATGTCAAAATCCTAATATGAAATTTGAATTTGAATGAAAATAGTTATTCTTTGGTGAACGGATACGTATATCGGTGGATGTAAGTAGGATAGTATATGACTGTTGAAACAGATTCGAAGAACGTACAATGTAACTTATTAATGTGAAATTTAAATATTCCTCGGGTATTACCTACCCGTTAAAATATTTTCATCATTAATAGTTTGTACAAAAGAATTTTTAATTACAATCTTTATGAAAATATATATACATATATATTTTCTTCAGATATAATCATGGATTTAATGAGTTAATATGATATTAAACTCATTTGGTTTACCATTAGAACTAGAATACATAATCTCTAAAACATTTAGAGATTACTTAATCGTCATGAAGAACGAAGATAATCGATGTAGAACGATACGTAAACGATGATTATACTCGAGGTACATAATGAGATGTTGAGGCATGGATTGTTGATAGTACTGGTGCTATTACTGATGGTACTATTGGTGCCGGTGATGTTGCTGAAGCTGGTACAAAAATGTACCATATTCTCCAGATTGATTACTCGAGCGCGAAGTTCGTTGACTTCTCCTATTATTCCAAGATGATTGTCGGTCGGAACGAGCAGATGAATAAGGTTTAGAATTTTAGATAGAATATAATCGTGACGAGCTACCCTGGAAATGAGGCTGAAAATGGTGTTTCGGATAGGTCCGCCGGTAAACGCTTCAGGTTCATTGTCAAGAGGTGAATTCGGTTGGTGGAAGGGATCGCCTTCTTCGCGTCTCCATTGATTAAGTTGACTACGAATGCATCAGATGAATTGGGAATGGGTGATTGATTGATTCATTCTGGTGACATCACTTTCGGAGCTTAGGTGAATATCCATGTCAGAATAGCTGTCTGAATAACTATCGGAATAGCTATCGAAATCTGAGGGACTCGAACTGGTTGAGGAATTCAACCCGTACAATCAGATGAAGGATTTTCGATAATAAATAGATTATAGGATGTAGATTAGTACCCTGCAATACATAATTTACATATGCATATATAATACTAAAATCCCATAAGTTACGGAGGAATCTACAGAAAATGTCAGTCAAAGTTTACAATAACAGATACGCTAAGATATGAATTAGCAGATATGCTAAGATATGAATTTTGTCCATACACTAATCATGCAATCAATGCAGTAAAACGTGTATAGACTAAGAATGATAAGCAAGTGATTCTCTAAGAATGATAAGCAGGTAATTTTTGACACGAAGTGATAAGCAAAACTTTTGACATGCAGACACGGTCGAAGTCCAGACTCACTAATGCATCCTAACGACTTATCAGTTAGACACACTATTGCAGACCTGGTTCGCTAAGACCATCGCTCTGATGCCAACTATAACAACCCATCCTAATCCATCTGGACGAAGTCCATATCGATTACAAATGTTTCACAATAGTTGATTACATCGCGAGGTACTTGACCTCTATATGATACATTTTACAAACATTGCATTCGTTTTTAAAAGACAAACTTGCTTTACATCGAAAGTTAACGGTAAGCATACTATTTCATAATAACTCCAACTATAATTGACTTAATAATAATCTTGATGAACTCGACGACTCGAATGTAACGTCTTTTGAAATATGTCATGAATAACTCCAAGTAATATCTCTAAAATGAGCAAATGCACAGCGGAAGATTTCTTTAATACCTGAGAATAAACATGCTTTAAAGTGTCAACCAAAAGGTTGGTGAGTTCATTAGTTCAACATAAATAATCATTTCCATCATTTTAATAGACCACAAGATTTTTATTTCTCATAAATATACGTCTCATGCATAGAGACAAAAATATCATTCATATGGATTGAACACCTGGTAACTGACATTCACAATATGCATATAAGAATATCCCCATCATTCCGGGATCCTCCTTCGGACATGATATTAATTTCGAAGTACTAAAGCATCCGGTACTTTGGATGGGGCTTGTTGGACCCAATAGATCTATCTTTAGAGTTCGCGTCAATTAGGGTGTCTGTTCTCTAATTCTTAGATTACCAGACTAAAAGGGGGCATATTCAGTTTCGATCATTCAACCATAGAACGTAATTTCGATTACTTGTGTCTATTTCGTAAAACAGTTATAAAAGTTGCGCATGTATTCTCAGCCCAAAAATATAAAGGGTAAAAAGGCAAATGAAACTCACAGTACTGTATTTTGTAGTAAAAATACATATGAAATATTGAACGACGCAGGGTTGGCCTCGGATTCACGAACCTATATCATTTGTATATTTATTAATACACATAATCATAACTGAACAAATTTATTTATTATATCTTTATTTCGTATATTTAATTTGTGTATATATTTAAAATGGTTAATATTCATATAGTTATATTAATATATCCATATTTATATACGTGATTGTTTAAATGTTATACTTAAAAATCGATAGTTTTGTTATTTGTATGTATTTATGTAACTAATATTAATAATTTTGATATATGTAGTTATATGAAATTTTAATATAATTTTAGTATATGTAATAAGTATATTTTAGGTACAAAATATTTATCTGCTTAAAAATGATAGTTTTGATATTAATAATTTACTAATAATATTAATAATAACTTTATTAAAATGATAATATTAATAATAATAATGATATTGTTAATAACTATACTTTTGTTTAATAATAATAATAATTATAGTAACCAATATATTTATAACACTTAATAATAATAATACTAATACTTATAAGATGATATTAATACTACTATTAATGAAAATAATAATAACTTGTGTTATATTTCATAATAACACTAATAATAACAATTATAATAATGATAATACATTCTATTAATAATAGCTAAGTTAATGATAATATTTGAAATAATGATAATAATACTTACATTTAACAATAATATTAGTTAATAATAAGAATAACAATAATAACAATCCTAATAATAATAATACTAATATTTATAACATTAGTAATAATAAAAATAATAATATTAATGATAATAATAATTAAGATATCAATTAATACCTTAGTAACATTAAAAAGGAATAAACTGCACGCAATGAGACTCGAACCCAAGACCATTCCTTAACCCGCAACCATGCTTTAACCAGTCAGGCTAGTTTGTTTATCTGTTTAACATGAGATCCCTTACATTATAAACCCATTTCTTTTTCTAGTTCCTAATATCCTTCCTCTTTACCCAGTTAATCGACCAATTCAATCTTGTAATTTAATTTAACGAATTTAATATTTCATTTAAGACTTGTAAGCAACTAAACAAATATTAGAAAGATAGTTATTAATTAACAAGAAAAAAAACAAAACAAAAAAAAGAATCCAACAGGTATCGCTGTTCGTCGAGTACTATATAAAACAAAATTTGATTTCCATTTTGAGGTCGTTTTGGACAAAGATTTCAACATGACTTAGGTCATAAATTGTTCCTAGAATCATTAGAAATCATCAATTGAACTTAAAACATTCAAACCATTTCGAATTTGAGAAATTACAATTTAGTTGACTTTTATTTCAAAATTTTGACTCTTCGAATTCGATTTTGATATGAAGAATTAAAACCTGTGAATTTGAGAAAACATTCACGACACAAATTTGGACACTTCTGCATTTCTACTTCTTGTAAATTCATTTTGAATCAATTCAAGGTTAAATGGGTTTGAGGAAAGAAAAGAAGTAAGAAAAGAAGAAAGAAAAGAATCTGTTGTTATTTAATTATTCCCTATTTGATTTCAATTAGCATCAACGATTCCTATAATGCAATTGCATAAGTGCTTACTGCTATTACCTGATCACGATTGTTTGTAGGGTCGACAAAGATCACGGGTTAAAGAAAGACAAGTGAAAAAGCAGAAAACAAACTCACACAAAAAAATGAATCTGATTGATATTTATTACGTGTATTAATTCAGTTTTTATCAATATTACAAATTATTAAACATATCAAATATAATACTGAACATTTATTATTAATTAAAATAATAATTATAAATACAATAATGATCATAATATTAATAATAAAATTAAAATTAATAATTTTTAATGATAATACTTGATAATACAGTTAATAACAAATTTCATGTTCCTTTTTTTTCATTTTTTTTTCATATCCATATAACACATATTATAATAATATTAATAATACAACTAATAATTTTATAATTAATATTATTTATAATACTAGGGGTAATAATAATATTGATATAAATATATCACTATATCTAAACTTGAAGTTTTACTTAATTTATCAATATTACATAAGTCATTTAATATTTATACATTTTATATATTACGATGTACATACAACATTAATTTTGTACAGAATCGTATATATATATATATATATATATATATATATATATATATATATATATATATATATATATATATATATATATATATATATATATATATATATATATATATATATATATATATATATATATATATATATATATAGATATTTGCTTTGATAGCAATTTAATTATTTTTTTTGCTATTTTTCATAATTAACTCTAATGATAAAAAATAATGACTTTTACTAATCGAAGTAATAATAATATCTAATAATAGTAATAGAAATAATAATTAAGATCTAACAAGTTACATGTATCAAGTCTCATATTAAAAACAATTATATTTATACTTTACAATACATGTAATATTATTTATGTTCAGAATTCATGTATATAAATATATATATATATATATATATATATATATATATATATATATATATATATATATATAAATATATTTTAATAGCAACTTATTTATTCCGTTTTTTATTTTTACATTACTAATTCTAATTGTTTGGAGTGTAACTTTACTAATCCACATTAATATCTATGTATACTTGTATCTATATTTATATCTATATATTTATTTACAAACAATGGTTCGTGAATCATCGAGAATGGTCAAAAGGGCAAATGCATTCATATATCTGTTCCAAAGTTTTCGAGATTCAACATAATAGACTTTGCTTATCGTATCAAAATCAAATAAGATTCAAGTTTAAATTTGGTCGGAATTTCCCGGGTCATCACAGTACCTACCCGTTAAAGAAATTTCGTCCCAAAATTTGAGGAAGGTGGTCATGGCTAACAATAAAAATGTTTTCATGACGAATATGAGTTGGTAAATAGAATTTTATCATTAATGAGTAATACGAAGAAGACAATTCAGTTACTCGAAGCGTACAAGTGAAGCTATCACGAAAGAGTGAAAAGCTTCGTCCTAACTTTTGACGTAACCAAGATTGAATTCCGGGATTCAGGGGATTTAAAAGAAAATCTTGGAAATCTATAAGATCTGATTCTTCGAGATTTATGGAATATTAGGATCCTCTTTAATTTAATGCGATTATCTGTCTCGATTGCTTTGTCTGGTATCTTCTCTATAAATGAACTTCTCCCGTTCTATTATTTTCACCACTCAAATTCTTTCTTTCTCGATCCATACTCTCAAACGATTGTGAAAATGCTTAATCCAGTTCTGATCCTTGTCCTCATTCTTACTATCGCAACCTTCATTCTCCTTTTCCAACTTCCACAAGAGGAATCTGCTTTCTTCTACTTCGCCCTTGGGGTTATAGTGTTTTTAATTCCCCCGTTTCTTTATGTTGCGATAAACATTGATATACATGGTTTGTAATTTTATGTATTGTTATCGAGCTTTATATTCCCCCTCATCTTTTAATGTTCCTGGTTCCGTCTCCTATAATTATTGTCATCCATAGTTAATGCGCTCTCTTATTTGCTGCGATTTATATCCCTTTTCTATTTCGGAGCTTCATGCTTTTGTTTACTTTTCGCAAGTAATGGTCCAGAATTCATAGGTATGGAGTTTCGAATTATCATAATATAAAAGGTAGAAAGGAAAGGTAGTAGCACGATTTGTTTTGTCAAATTACCTGAATCACCGAGAATAGAACTATCAAGAATATATTTTCTTGATATGTTCATAAGTTAAGCAGAATGAAAGAGTTATGTAACATGGCACATGATGACGTTATGATCGGTGAATCATCACGTCCCATTAGAAACTCAGCATAACTTACTGTATTATAATCACGTTGATCAAGTGTCATTATATTATACTAACTCATGCATCAATTCCCAACATTACTTCAATAACATTCATATTTTAAGTTCGAAAGTTTACATAATATAGAAACTAACAGTTTCTATATGATGTAACACTGATAGTACGAAGGGATTAATGATTCCAGATAAGAATAGTTTGAAAATATCTTTAGAAATATGGAGGATATTTATAATGAAAGATACGATGATATCTTGGAATTTCTAATATCGAAGGATGGTGAAGAAAATTTGTCCGCAAGAGTTTGGAGTCAGAAGCAATGTATTCGCTAAAGATTTCATCAAAAACAGAATCATCAGGATTCTTAATGTACAAGTTTAGTCCTTGTGATTTGTTTAGAGACTCCTTCGTAGTTTGCTCAATCATTTTTTCAGTACCAAATTTTCTATCGAGCGTTCCCAACACTCCCTCCTTTATCATCAAACTTTTGGCTGTTTAGACCATCTACAATTTTTCTGTTTCCTCTGCATTTAAAGCTTCAATATCTGAATCATCGGTTATCAATCCAAGGTGGTTTCAGGAGAATTGTGTTTTTAGATGATTAAACGCTGATGGTAATATGGTGGAATATGAAAGGTTCCCCGATACCAATAAAAGAGTACGCATATATATCAAGGTGTTAATAAGGTTGTTTCGAATGAAAAGTCGTAGTTGGTTTGCTAGAGCTGTGACAAAATTTGCTAATTTGAAGAGGGATTGTAAAGTTATTTTCGGTAATAACAACGTCAAAGGAGCTAGCACAGATACATGTTAAATGTTTACTCAGGTTTCGAGTATTTTCAGGTGCATAACTATATGCATAAATCTTTCCTTTCATAGATGAAGTGCGGTTGGCTCATCCTCTCGATTGAGGTGTTTTCAAGAATCATGAAAGGTTTGAACGCAGATTATATTCGTCAAGATACAAATGAAGTTTAAGATGAAATCAAGTGGCAAACTTGAAGAATTGTTTAGTTTCATATGTTATAATCAATATTTTAATTCATTTTAATTGTTCAATGTTATTAGTCCACAGTTGACAGTCCAATAATTCATATATAATTTAATATATAATATTCGAATTAATTAATACGTGTCGTGACCCGTATACGTCTCAGACTCGATCACAACTCAAAGTATATATATTATTGTAGAATCAACCTCAACCTTGTATAGAGAACTCGATCATTACTGCATATAGAGTGTCTATGGTTATTCCAAATAATATATATATATATATATATATATATATATATATATATATATATATATATATATATGCGTCGATATGATATGTCAAAACCTTGTATACGTGTCCCGATATTTAAAGTGCGTAAAATAAATACAGAAATTAAATGACGATAAATAAAATGCGTAAAGTAAATAACAAAAATTAAATAACAATAAATAAAATTACGAGAATTAAATTGCGATAAAATAAATTGCGATAATTAAATTGCGATAAATAAAATGTAATACGGAATTAACAGTTAGCTAGGAACAGTTAGCTAGGATTTTGTTAGCGTGGATTC
Source organism: Rutidosis leptorrhynchoides (assembly GCF_046630445.1). Lineage (NCBI taxonomy): Eukaryota > Viridiplantae > Streptophyta > Magnoliopsida > Asterales > Asteraceae > Rutidosis > Rutidosis leptorrhynchoides. The sequence continues at coordinate 127,708,600 of NC_092339.1, forward strand.
TTAACAAAATTTCATAATGTTAATTAGTGTGTTTCTAATCAATTTTTATTGTGTCCATTTTTTCTTCATTATGCCACTTGTTGGATTCTGATATGTCAAAATCCTAATATGAAATTTGAATTTGAATGAAAATAGTTATTCTTTGGTGAACGGATACGTATATCGGTGGATGTTAGTAGGATAGTATATGACTATTGAAATAGATTCGAAGAACGTACAATGTAACTTATTAATGTGAAATTTAAATATTCCTCGGGTATTACCTACCCGTTAAAATATTTTCATCATTAACAATTTGTACAAAAGAATTTTTAATTACAATCTTTATGAAAATATATATACATATATATTTTCTTCAGATATAATCATGGATTTAATGAGTTAATATGATATTAAACTCATTTGGTTTACCATTAGAACTAGAATACATAATCTCTAAAACATTTAGAGATTACTTAATTGTCATGAAGAACGAAGATAATCGATGTAGAATGATACGTAAACGATGATTATACTCGAGGTACATAATGAGATGTTGAGGCATGGATTGTTGATGGTACTGGTGCTGTTACTGATGGTACTATTGGTGCCAGTGATGTTGCTGAAGCTGGTACATTTTGTACCATATTCTCCAGATTGATTACTCGAGCGCAAAGTTCGTTGACTTCACCTATTATTCCAAGATGATTGTCGGTCGGAACGAGCAGATGAATAAGGTTTAGAATTTTAGATAGAATATAATCGTGACGAGCTACCCTGGAAATGAGGCTAAAAATGGTGTTTCGGATAGGTCCGCCGGTAAACGCTTCAGGTTCATTGTCAAGAGGTGAATTCGGTTGGTGGAAGGGATCGCCTTCTTCGCATCTCCATTGATTAAGTCGACTACGAATGCATCAGATGAATTGGGAATGGCTGATTGATTGATTCATTCTGGTGACATCGCTTTCGGAGCTTAGGTGAATATCCATGTCGGAATAGCTGTCGGAATAACTATCGGAATAGCTATCGAAATCTGAGGGACTCGAACTGGTTGAGGAATTCATCCCGTACAATCAGATGAAGGATTTTTGATAAGAAATAGATTTTAGGATGTAGATTAGTACCCTGCAATACATAATTTACATATGCATATATAATACTAAAATCCCATAAGTTACGGAGGAATCTACAGAAAATGTCAGGCAAAGTTTACAATAACAGATACGCTAAGATATGAATTAGCAGATATGCTAAGATATGAATTTTGTCCATACACTAATCATGCAATCAATGCAGTAAAACGTGTATAGACTAAGAATGATAAGCAAGTGATTCTCTAAGAATGATAAGCAGGTAATTTTTGACACGAAGTGATAAGCAAAACTTTTGACATGCAGACACGGTCGAAGTCCAGACTCACTAATGCATCCTAACGACTTATCAGTTAGACACACTATTGCAGACCTGGTTCGCTAAGACCATCACTCTGATACCAACTATAACAACCCATCCTAATCCATCTGGACGAAGTCCATATCGATTACAAACGTTTCACAATAGTTGATTACATCGCGAGGTACTTGACCTCTATTTGATACATTTTACAAACATTGCATTCGTTTTTAAAAGACAAACTTGCTTTACATCGAAAGTTAACGGTAAGCATACTATTTCATAATAACTCCAACTATAATTGACTTAATAATAATCTTGATGAACTCGACGACTCGAATGCAACGTCTTTTGAAATATGTCATGAATAACTCCAAGTAATATCTCTAAAATGAGCAAATGCACAGCGGAAGATTTCTTTAATACCTGAGAATAAAAATGCTTTAAAGTGTCAACCAAAAGGTTGGTGAGTTCATTAGTTCAACATAAATAATCATTTCCATCATTTTAATAGACCACAAGATTTTTATTTCTCATAAATATACGTCCCATGCATAGAGACAAAAATATCATTCATATGGATTGAACACCTGGTAACCGACATTCACAATATTCATATAAGAATATCCCCATCATTCCGGGATCCTCCTTCGGACATGATATTAATTTCGAAGTACTAAAGCATCCGGTACTTTGGATGGGGCTTGTTGGACCCAATAGATCTATCTTTAGAGTTCGCGTCAATTAGGGTGTCTGTTCCCTAATTCTTAGATTACCAGACTAAAAGGGGGCATATTCAGTTTCGATCATTCAACCATAGAACGTAATTTCGATTACTTGTGTCTATTTCGTAAAATAGTTATAAAAGTTGCGCATGTATTCTCAGCCCAAAATTATAAAGGGTAAAAAGGCAAATGAAACTCACAGTACTGTATTTTGTAGTAAAAATACATATGAAATATTGAACGACGCAGGGTTGGCCTCGGATTCACGAACCTATATCATTTGTATATTTATTAATACACATAATCATAACTGAACAAATTTATTTATTATATCTTTATTTCGTACATTTAATTTGTGTATATATTTAAAATGGTTAATATTCATATAGTTATATTAATATATCCATATTTATATACGCGATTGTTTAAATGTTATACTTAAAAATTGATAGTTTTGTTATTTGTATGTATTTATGTAACTAATATTAATAATTTTGATATATGTAGTTATATGAAATTTTAATATAATTTTAGTATATGTAATAAGTATATTTTAGGTACAAAATATTTATCTGCTTAAAAATGATAGTTTTGATATTAATAATTTACTAATAATATTAATAATAACTTTATTAAAATGATAATATTAATAATAATAATGATATTGTTAATAACTATACTTTTGTTTAATAATAATAATAATTATAATAACCAATATATTTATAACACTTAATAATAATAATACTAATACTTATAAGATGATATTAATACTACTATTAATGAAAATAATAATAACTTGTGTTATATTTCATAATAACACTAATAATAACAATCATAATAATGATAATACATTCTATTAATAATAGCTAAGTTAATGATAATATTTGAAATAATGATAATAATACTTACATTTAACAATAATATTAGTTAATAATAACAATAACAATAATAACAATCCTAATAATAATAATACTAATATTTATAACATTAGTAATAATAAAAATAAAAATAATAATATTAATGATAATAATAATTAAGATATCAATTAATACCTTAGTAGCATTAAAAAGGAATAAACTGCACGCAATGAGACTCGAACCCAAGACCATTCCTTAACCCGCAACCATGCTTTAACCAGTCAGGCTAGTTTGTTTATCTCTTTAACATGAGATCCCTTACATTATAAACCCATTTCTTTTTCTAGTTCCTAATATCCTTCCTCTTTACCCAGTTAATCGACCAATTCAATCTCGTAATTTAATTTAACGAATTTAATATTTCATTTAAGACTTGTAAGCAACTAAACAAATATTAGAAAGATAGTTATTAATTAACAAGAGAAAAAACAAAAAAAAAAAAACAGAATCCAACAGGTATCGCTGTTCGTCAAGTACTATATAAAAAAAATTTGATTTCCATTTTGAGGTCGTTTTGGACAAAGATTTCAACATGAATTAGGTCATAAATTGTTCCTAGAATCATTAGAAATCATCAATTGAACTTAAAACATTCAAACCATTTCGAATTTGAGAAATTACAATTTAGTTGACTTTTATTTCAAAATTTTGACTCTTCGAATTCGATTTTGATATGAAGAATTAAAACCTGTGAATTTGAGAAAACATTCACGACACAAATTGGACACTCCTGCATTTCTACTTCTTGTAAATTCGTTTTGAATCAATTCAAGGTTAAATGGGTTTGAGGAAAGAAAAGAAAAAAGAAAAGAAGAAAGAAAAGAATCTGTTGTTATTTAATTATTCCCTATTTGATTTCAATTAGCATCAACGATTCCTATAATGCAATTGCATAAGTGCTTACTGCTATTACCTGATCACGATTGTTTGTAGGGTCGACAAAGATCACGGGTTAAAGAAAGACAGGTGAAAAAGCAGAAAACAAACTCACAAAAAAAAATGAATCTGATTGATATTTATTACATGTATTAATTCAGTTTTTATTAATATTACAAATTATTAAACATATCAAATATAATACTGAACATTTATTATTAATTAAAATAATAATTATAAATACAATAATGATCATAATATTAATAATAAAATTAAAATTAATAATTTTTAATGATAATACTTGATAATACAATTAATAACAAATTTCATGTTCCTTTTTTTTTTTCATATCCATATAACACATATTATAATAATATTAATAATACAACTAATAATTTTATAATTAATATTATTTATAATAATAGGGGTAATAATAATATTGATATAAATATATCACTATATCTAAACTTGAAGTTTTACTTAATTTATTAATATTACATAAGTCATTTAATATTTATACATTTTATATATTATGATGTACATACAACATTAATTTTGTACAGAATCGTATATATATCGATATTTGCTTTGATAGCAATTTAATTATTTTTGTTTGCTGTTTTTCATAATTAACTCCAATGATAAAAAATAATGACTTTTACTGATCGAAGTAATAATAATATCTAATAATAGTAATACAAATAATAATTAAGATCTAACAAGTTACATGTATCAAGTCTCATATTAAAAACAATTATATTTATACTTTACAATACATGTAATATTATTTATGTTCAGAATTCATGTATATATATATATATATATATATATATATATATATATATATATATATATATATATATATATATATATATATATATATATATATGTGTGTGTGCGTGTGTGTGTATATATATATATATATATATATATATATATATATATTAATAGCAACTTATTTATTCCGTGTTTTATTTTTACATTACTAATTCTAATTGTTTGGAGTGTAACTTTACTAATCCACATTAATATCTATGTATACTTGTATCTATATTTATATCTATATATTTATTTACAAACAATGGTTCGTGAATCATCGAGAATGGTCAAAAGGGCAAATGCATTCATATATCTGTTCCAAAGTTTTCGAGATTCAACATAATAGACTTTGCTTATCGTATCGAAATCAAATAAGATTCAAGTTTAAATTTGGTCGGAATTTCCCGGGTCATCACAACTTGTGCCTATTTCGTAAAACATTTATAAAAACAGCGCATGTATTCTCAGTCCCAAAAATATATATAAAAGGGAGCAAATGAAACTCACCATACTGTATTTCATAGTAAAAATACATATAACGTCATTTAACAAGTGCAAGGTTGGCCTCAGATTCACGAACGTATCAATATTGAGATTCAATATTGCAGGAAAGTACGTAGATGTAACGGAGATGATAAACACTAGATTGACCTCACGAGCATACCCATGAACCATACCCATCACCTCCATAGCTATAACCCATAATTTTCTTAGCTTCGACTAATAAAAAAAAAACTATTTTGAAATCACTCGGACAGCACTCCGTCGTAATATTTAATGTATACTAATAATATCTTGAAATAATACAGAGCAAATATATATATATATATATATATATATATATATATATATATATATATATATATATATATATATATATATATATATATATATATATATATATATATATATATAAATCGATTGAGAGAGTTTAGAGAAATATATTTTCAAGTTTCTATGAAATAATGAAACCTATTGAATTCTATTTATAATATATTTTTGAATTATTAAAGTGAATTATTAAAGTATGAATTATTAAAGTGAATTATTAAAGTATGAATTATTAAAGTGAATTATTAAAGTATGAATTATTAAAGTGAATTATTAAAGTATGAATTATTAAAGTTAAAGTAAAGTAAAAGTAAAGTAAAGGTAAAGTTAAAGTATAGTAAAAGTATAAAAACTATGTATGTATAATACGCGTATAAATATATATAATATTAATTTAAATCATTATATATATTTAATGAAATAAAATATAAATATCATTATATTTATTATACTGGTTAAGTAATGAGTTGTCAAAAGTGATTCTAGATATTTATAAAAGTTATATACGTTTTAATAATAAAGTTCTTTTTAAACTGAAAACTTCTTTGTATGTTTGAAAATAGATTAATAGAATATTATGGAAACAAATTCTCCACTAACTTTTGTCTAACTTTCGTAAATGACACTTTTTATTTTTATTTATAAATAGCTTTAAAATTATTCCGAATATCGTTAAGAGGAATAGATTTTCTCAAATCATAGTGGACCTCTCAACAGAGACTTGTAATCATAATTCAATGTTTCTGATAATTCAATCATTTAATATATATATATATTTTTTAATTTGTTCGATAATCATATTGAAACAAATACGTTCATATAAAGCATTATACGTTTAATACTTTGTTGACATTTTTAATTTATAATATATACACATATACATACATATACATACATGTTCATTTATTGGTTCGTGAATCATTGGAATTTGGTCGAGGTTTAAAGGAATGTATAAACATAGTTTAAAATCCTTGAGATTTAACTTAACAAGCATTGCTTATCGTGTCAGAATAATATAAAGATAAAGTTTAAATTTAGTCAGAAATTTCTGAGTCGTCACAGCAACCCAACAAAATGATGATGCATCCTTAAATCTCTCCATAAACTTCGATGAGGAATGTATCTACTTGATGCATAAATAAATGAAACGAATACATCCATGTCATTATTTAGAGTACGCACTTGGCAATGCATAACTTGGTCAGTGGTACCAAGAATCATCACATTCACAATCGACGGATCCAACCAACAATGATACGCGTGCCATAATTACAAACATTACCATTTGAGGACCACAACCAGTTTGGGAACACAGAATTACATATGCGACTAAGATTGACAACATTCACATGAGATTCTAAAACAGCGCAAACACATAATTTATTTTCGACAATTACCTCCCGGACCTCATTTTGTTTACGGGTTAGGTTCAAGCCCCGTATATTCCATGATGCGAAAGTAATCATCGGAAACCTTTTTACCGGGAGTGCTTGCCCCCTCAGATTGAAATCTTTTATTTCCACCTTCCTGAGTCTCACCGAACTCCTCGACATCACTTTCTTCATCTATTAAGCCTTCATAACCTGCTTTCGCTTTCTCTTTTTCCTCAGGAATCTCTTGAATCGCTAAAAAAACATTCTGTAAAGCAATATTTTTTGGCTGAGGCTTACTAGTACTCGGACCAGTCTCTACACCATCATTTACCCTCGTGGCTTGTCTATAAACCATCTTAGGTTTATTTTTTCCCATAATAAAACCTCTTTTGCCATCATTCACTTTATTCTTTTCAACAGCCCCACCTTTTTTTGTAATAAGTTGGAAACCATCATCTTGAATAATAGTCTTTTGAGCCACTTGAACGTTTTTAGGACATTGCATGCCTTTATGGCCAAAAATTTTACATTGAGAGCAATGTGGTGGTTTCCACTCATATTCTATCTTCACCTCATCTATTGAACTCCTATCACCATCCAAATTTGGTGTGGCAATACGCAACATTTCTTTAAGACCACGATCCGCATTAACCTCGATCATTGCATGAGCATAGTTAGGCCTCCCCCACGATTCCATGCACATAGTACTTGTGTATGAGTCCAACATCAATGGTCGACCCAACTTCGATGCAATATAACTCAACCCATCTTCGGTGAAGCCAGCCAATGGGATATCATGAATCTTTATCCATACTGGAACCGAAGAGACTTCCGTTTTTGTAAGGCATACATTTGGGGACCATTTATTGAGAATAATCGGCACAGTACGTATCATCCATGGTCCGTTCTCTAACAAATCCATCATTCCTTTCTCCGTGGAGAACTTAAAGAAAAAGAAGCCCTTAGAATTCATCATAGATTTCTCGATCCCAAACTTCTTCCAAGTGTTCATTACATAATTCTGAACCACGGGATATGCCACTCGTTTCCCAATGAAATAGCCATACAACTTGTTACCATAACGATTAGTAGATTCTTTAACAGCCGAAACTAGAATGGCCACATCAACTCCATCTTTCAAGACCTCTGTCGATTCAATAAACCTAAAATTAACCTTGCGTTTAACTGACTGATCACTAACCATATCGACATATGATTTTTTAGGAGAACTCATTTTGGTCACTGGAACCTCAGGATGCTCATCATCCTCTTTCGTTGGCACTCCTTCATGAACATCATCCTTTTTCACACCTTCAACTAACACCTGACCAGGAGCCAGCGGAGGGAAAGCCATATTATTATTCACGTTCAGGTCCTGTTCACCATCTGACGGTAATGAAGCAGAATAGACTCTAACCTCGTCATCCTTTGACATATTTACCTCTTTGTCTTGATCAGTCATATTCCTAGCTGCCATTGATAAAACAAATTCATTCATATTGGAACCTGTATCTTCAGCCGAGCAATCATTTGATTCCCCACAAATTTTACGATTTTGTAATACCCTCTCAACCGTAACCACGTTCGTCTTTTTTTTCTTGCCTCCCAAATTTTTTTCCATAATCCAATCCCCACGAACACCACCAGAATAGCAGATTAATCGATGAATACAGGTTTAAAACAAATTAAGATGATTGAAATAGCACAATAGCGATGAAAAAACATGAAAAAATCACGAAGAAAAGTTGAGTCGCCATTGTCGCCCTATTTTGACGGAGCTCCTAGGTTTATTTTATTTTTTTTTTTTTACCTAAAGAACATGATTAAATGCTAACGGGAGGTTATCATATCTAAACCAATACAAGAAATCCTAGATAAAGAAACCCATATTTTTCGTTTATGATCAGTGAAATCATCATGGAGACAATAGGAAGGAAGCTATATGCAGTCTCTAGAAGAAAGTTGCACCATTTTGTAAGTGGGTCAGTAAGGCCCATCCAACTATCGTGGTTCCTTATGTAGTCTTAGGAGGCGAGTTTCGATTCCAAAGTTTGTTGGTTGTTCGATAATGATGTTAATATGAGATAGATGAAACCAAATCTGAACCAATGTATAAGAGGAGATGAGAAATTTGTTTATGGAACCTTATACTGTAGCTCATGTGATAGTGGTCAGACTCTCTTAGCGAGAGGTCAGGAGTTCAACTCTCGTGGGGTGCAACATTGCACACAAGCTTGCCCCTTTACTCTTGAATTTCACCAAAGGGGAGGAAAATATGGGATGTGTGAGAGAGAAAGAGAGGAGAGAGAACTCAGCAAATCAGGCAGTCACGAAAGCAATTCGGGATCGATACAACGACGGAATTCAGGATCGATTAACAAAACTATTCGGAATCCACTTGACTTCTTTCATGTTTTTCAACTTCTCAAAAAGGTGGAGCGTGGGAGACTTGTGGAGAACCTTTAAGCAATTTGGTGAAATAAGGGATGTTTATATAGCAGGTAAGAGGCTGAAACCTGGATAAAGATTTGCTTTTGCTCGTTTCAGTAATGTTGGTGATGCAGATACCCTTCTAACATCACTGTCAAAAATCATGTCCGACGAGTTTCCTATTCGTGTCTTCAAAGCTCATGAGAGAAATAACAGCAACAACAATCTTAATATCGATGGAAACTCGGTCAAGAGTAAAAGAAAATGAAGCTTCAAAAATGTACACATGATCATCGTCAATACATATATGTTGTAGGAAATAAACCCTTCGACTTAAGAGAGAAAATCTCAAAACCGGATCTTAGGGGAATACTAAAATGACAAAGCGCTGCGAAACAAATCTGTTGAAGAAGACAAAGCTCACAAAAAGGTGTTTATCCAGGATGCAGAATGTATTAGTCATCTCTCGCGAAGGTCCATTATTGATCTTGTGAAGGATTGGTGCCATATTTACCAAATCAGAGAACTTAGTAGGGCCGTAGGTATGATTAACTATGATAAACAGTACCTAGTGGGTTAGAAATCCTATAGGTCTTCAACTCATCTTTTGAAGCCAAGAAAGTTATGGATGATCGTGAGCATGCAATCCACAAATGGTGCAGCAAGACCTATTTGCTAGGGAAGTCTCATGTCTCCACCAATCGTTTATTATGGATTAAAATCACAGGTGTACTGATTACTTGTTGGAACGAATCAATATTCACCAAGGTAGCAAAGTTATGGGGCGATATATTGAACTTGTAAATTGTAATGTCACTCAGGACCATCAAAACTTGGATCATGAATGGGCATTATGCTTTCACATAGGCTATCTCATATTAATTAGAGTGTTAGTCTACTGTATAGGAGTAGTTCGTTCCAAATGCATGTGATTGAGGAACAAAATATGTAGCTTGCCATAAATCTTGACAGCAAAGAAGTGGAGGATATTGTTTTTGATGGAGCTACTAATAATGAAGACAAAGAAACAGAATATTTCGTAGATGACCCGTATGAGAACACGGAGGAGGATATTGATGATGAAAGCCTAGGTTCTTACGATTCGAATGACGATTTCATTATCGAAGGTCTAATGAATCCTGGTAATGTGGAACAAATTCCGGCAAAGGTTGAGGTGGTTTTCGATGGGAAACACTGTCTGAAAAATGCAGTTGCAGAACATGGAGAGTAGGGGTGTTCTAGATACGTAACAATTCCCAAGATATTCGCATTAATGATTGCTCTGTCGAGAATAACGCCGACGGCATATCCAAGAATCAAGGTAGCGAATATATTAACTCAAAGTTGTCTCCAGACGTTACACCTTGCACCAACTATGTGGACCCACCAAGCTCAATTAAACCCAATGAGACACCGGGCTCTAATAGCCCAATCCATGTGAGTTCAAATACTTCACCAGTATTTCCATCCATTATGGCTGAATCCATTGGGCCAAAAAGCCCAACTTCCAAAGCAAATAAAAAACAAAAACCAAACATACCCAAAATCTCAAGTCCAAATATTCCAAGTAAAATGAAAGCATGTAATGTTCCTAAAGACTGCACCAAATAGGGGAAAGAACTGAAGAAGAAAAGGTATTGTTGGGCAAGTATAAGAAGATGGAAATCCTCTTCCAAGATGATGAACATTAAAAATGTTGCTAGGAACATTAAAAACAACGAACCTCTTCGTTCAAAATGCTTGTCGTATGCAGTGAGTTCAAAAACTTTGAATAGCAACATTGGAGATAAACAAAGTAAAACTGATTCGGAGGGGTCAACTAATTCGAGGCAATTTATGGGAGTTCGCGAATACGGAACTAAGCTTTGTTTAAAATGGATGGAGAAGAAGAATTCTCAGTAAGTTATCATGTTGTTTTGAATTCTGTTGTAATATATGAAGATAATTTCACTTAATATTACGGGTTTCGGGATTGGGACCAAAGAGGATAAATCAGGTTGGTTAAAAGGTTTATTGGCAAAAGAGACACCGAATTTTGTTGCACTTCAGAAATACGACTTAATACAGTCAATTTCAAATGGATAAGTTCGTTTAGGGTTCCTCAGATTGTGAATTCCTTTAAAAAGAAAAAATTGGTAATCTGGGAAGACAGCTTCTCATTTGGGATACTAATTTTTTCGAGGAAAAAGATGTGGTTAAATTCGATGGCATAATTGGTGTAACTGGTGTTTGGCATGACAACAAAAAATCTATAAATATTCTCAATATTTATGGACCACATGATGACACTATTAAAATTAAACTTTGGGAATCACTTTCAAATGTTCTTGATGGCAACGATGAAGCATGGGTTTTGTGCGAAGATTTTAACGAGATAAGGGAAAGAGATGACATGTTCATTTGCGAATTCATTGAATACAAGGCTCGTAGGTTCAATAATTCATTGCTAATAACAGGCTCATGGAAATTCCGATAGGAGGCAGAAGCTTCACCCATGTTAGTGACGATGGGATCAAGTTTAGAAAATTGGATCGATCCCTTGTAACCGAAACTTTTCATCAACTGTGGAGCGATCTTACCGCGGTTGCCTTAGAAAGAAAAAACTCGGACCACTGTCCAATTATGCTAAAAGATGAAGAAAGGAATTTTGGTCCAAAACCTTTTAAATTTTCGATGCGTGGTACAACGAAGAAGGTATTGAGAAAGTCATCAATGAAGCGTGGCTACATCCTGTTTCACAATCAGCCGCAAAGACCGTGTCTTCCACAACAAGTCGAAAAATGTAAAACATGCGTGAAGGTATGGAGAAGTAGTTAGATTGATAAACTTTATACCGAGATCGAGACTCATATAAATACTGCTCTTGAATTGGAATTAAAAGCTGAAGCATCTACCTTAAATGAAGATGAAAGACAGAAGTGGAGATCATCAAGTAAAAAATAGATTGAAAAAGAAAAAATAAAAATCGATATGCTCAAACAAAAGGCTAGAGTTAAGTGGATACTTAAGGGAGATGAGAACACCAATTTTTTCCATTCAATCATTAGCAGGAAAAATAATAAATGTAATATAAGGGGTTTGAGTATTGATGGTTTTTGGGTTGTTTAACAAATGGCTATAAAATATGAAGTCTACAAGCATTATCACAGCATGTTCCAGGAACTTGATATCGAGAGACCAAGCATGGAGGACCTTGTATATTCTTTAATCTCAGCCGATAATGCTTCGGCATTAGAGGCTATTTTTTATGAGCATGAAATTAGGGATACGATTTTTGATAGCGGAAGCACAAAAGCTCCGGGATCGGACGAATTCAACATGAGGTTCTTTAAAAAATATTGGGATGTTATTAAAGTAGATTTGATTAATGCTATCGTTTGGTTTTGGGAGAATTGTGAATTTTCGTGTGGTTGCAACTCATCTTTTGTTACACTAATAACGAAGAAGTCGGACCCGAGTGGACTTAAAGACTTTTGACCGATTAGTTTAATTGGTAGCTATTACAAAATAGTCGCCAAGTTACTCTCAAATCGGTTAAGGAAGGTTATTCCTTCCCTCAATGGTTCGGAACAAAGCGCCTTCATAAAAGGTAGATTCATCTTGGATGGTTCACTGATTGTTAACGAGACTATTGACTTTTTACAAGCAAAAAAACAAAAATGCATCCTTTTTAAGGTTGATTTTAAAAAGGCCTTCGATTGTCTCAATTGAAATTTCTTGTTGGATGTAATGAAATGCATGGGCTTTGGGGATAAATAGAGAATGTGGATATTAGCTTGACTAAAATCCGCAAGTATCTCGGTGCTAGTCAACGACTCTCCTACTAAAGAATTCCCCTTGAGTAGGGGTATTGGACAAGGCTAACCACTTTCACTTTTTCTTTTAATCTTGCGGCGGAAGGATTAAATATTCTCACCAAGTCGGCTACAGATAAAGGACTTTTGAAAGGAATTAAAGTAGGGGCCGAGAAAGTTTTAGTGTCACACTTACAATATGCGGATGATACCATATTAATAGGAGAGTGGAACCGTACAAACGCATATAATCTACAAAATCTCCTCAAGTGTTTTGAATTAGCTTTGGGTCTAAAGGTGAATTTTCATAAAAGCTATGTATATGGTATTGTGGTAAATGAAGTGGAGGTACAAAACATGGTTTGCCAATTATGTTGTCAAGTTGGTACCATGCCCTTCATATACCTTGGGCTTCCATTCGGTGCGAAAATGAACAACTTAAATAGTTGGAACCCGGTGTTGGACAAGATCAAAGTTAGATTGTCGAGTTGGAAAATGAGAACGTTGTCATTTGATGGAAGATTAGTTCTTATTAAATCGATCGTTAATAATCTACTGTTGTATTATTTCTCAATCTTTCGTGCCCTGCTTCGAGTGATTAAATTAATTGAGAGTGTTAGAAAGCGTTCTTATGGGGCGGGCAGTTTCTGTTTCAAAAGTATCATGGTTTAAATGGGAAAATGTTATCTCTCCGTATGATAACGGGAGTTTGAACATTGGCTCTTTAAAAAACAAGAACTTAGCTTTATTAGGAAAATGATTTTAGCCCTATGGGCTAAAATCATTCGTACTATGTATGGACCGTGCGGGGCTTGTAATAGGGTCTCGAAGCAATTCGTGCCTCAAATACGAGAACTTGGCGATCTATTATTTTGTCATGTCATTAGGTCAGTAGGAGAGGGGATTTCATTCACGGGTTCGATAGCAAAAACTGTCCCTTCAGAGTCAGCTACATCATTCCGGGAAGGAAACTGGCTAGGCGATAACAAGCTGAGAGCAACTTTTCGAGGTTATATAATCTGGAAACCAAGAAGGACGTGACGATTAAGGATCAAATAGTGATCATCGATGACAGAGTTACTCTGAAGTGGGAGTGGTCAAGACAACCAACTGGAAGAACCGCAAGTGAACTTGATAATCTTTGTAATCTCTTTACGTGTTACAGGTTTGCAGATGGCAACATGGATTCATGGCATTAGATTCCTGCACAAGATGGTAAATACACTGTTAAAAAGCTTTGTTCCTTATTAGAAGATGCAGGTTCGGGTACAACATCAAACCCGGAAACTATGCGTAATTCTCTTATCCCAAAAAAGCTTGAAATCTTTGTTTGGAGAGCATCTAAAAAATGCCTTCCAACTAGGATCAAGCTTGATAACAGGGGTATTGAATTACATAGTGTTAGATGCCCACTATGTGACGACGACCTTGAATCCGTAGAACACACATCTTTTGTAAGCATGATTTTAAACTATGGTCTTGAGTTTTCACATGGTGGGGTCTAGGTAACGTCTCCAATCTTAGTATAAATGAGATACTACGAGGCAATGGGTTGGGCTCATCAACATCCCTTCGTAAAAAAGTTTGGCAAGGTGTTGAATGGGTATGTGCGTATCTAATTTGGATGAATGGGAACAACAAGATTTTTTGAGACAAGTGTTGGAACACTCCGATTGCTTTTGACAAGGTTTAAGTCATCTCATTTGATTGGATATCACATCGGCTAAAAGGAAAAAAACTAGATTGACTAACATGGTTAAATGACCCTAGTGTATATCTAAGAATTTTGTAATTACATTATATGTGTGGGTTTGCTCTCTTTGCAAACCATGTTTCGTTGAACATTAGGAGCTCTACTTCTCCCACTTGTATTTAGCTTTGTGATAAACTAATAAAAGTTTATTTATTTTTATTTTTTAAATTTACTCACGGGTGCCTTCCACACATCACACACCGCACAACATTGTACATAGCGTTAGGGGTTTTCTCGTGGGCAGCAGTTGGGGGCGGGTTATGGTGATCGTGTCATGATACAAAGATATCAAGAATTGATTATCTAACTTTATTTATCAACATTTGTACTGGTTAATCCAGATGGTCTTTTCTCTATCTCGACGTGGTAGCACCCGATTCAGATGAGTCGTCGATGTTGGGTTCAGTTTCATCGACACATGGCCTTGTTTTCCTCATTCTCCTACTTGATAGATTGGTTTCCTTCTTCATAGATTGCATACATCTCGTGACCTTTTTTCTTGAGGTTCATCCTATAGAGGTCTCGAGTGGAGTTGGCAATCTTTGTTTGTCGGTTCTCATTTGTCCAATAATTTTAAGGTGTTAGTTTTGAGTGCTTCAATGTCTTCGAGGTTGAGTGTTTCGCCCATTAGGTGTTTGGTGGGTATAACAAATTAAGTTTATTTTGGACTTTTTTGTGTCGTTGGTCCCTCCATTATACACCAAATAGTGAACATCGTCCCTTTTGTTTTTTTTCTGCGTAAAGCATCCCTATATTTTACAACTTTGAGATACATAGTCCCTCCCTTTCCGTTAGAAATGTCTGTTAACTCCTGTCATGTGACTTGCATGTGAGGGTAAATTCATCCTTTTACTCTTTATTTTCATCATCTTCACTATAAAGGAGGGACCATTGGCGCAAAAAATCTTATAATTTATATATTTTTAATTTATAAATCTATAAAAATAAAATTCTTAAACACTTTTTATATATTTCACGTTGAACAAATAGCAACCGTGTGTGTGTAAATGTAATGAACAAATATCAAGCAATTGTGTATTATGTTAAATAGCAAACAATCGTGTACCAGAGTGTGTGTTAAATTGCAAGAACATCGATGTTCCCGACATCATCTTACAGTCCACCGGATGGTTCTAGTAACGAAGAAGTGATTATCTTGGCTGTTGAGAGATCGATGAAGAGATACACCGATAATTTAATGCGTTTTCTTGAGGGCCTTAGTTCACGTTTATCACAATTGGAGTTATATTGCTACAATCTTGATGAATTAATTGGTGAAATACGGTCTGATTTGTCTCGTGATCATGAAGAGTCAGATGCAAAACTCAAGTTTTTGAAAAGCATGTTCAAGAGGTAAGTTACCAGAAATTTAACCCATTTTCTTATGAAAGTGACAGTTGGTTGCTAAACCCATTTTTATTGTTTTATAGAAAAAAAAAACAGTTGTATATGGAATCAAGATATTTTAACAATTCCAAATATTAACTACATCCTTGAATTCGCCTTGTCCAAATAGAATCGGAAGCTTTGGTTTGTAACTCCAAATAACAAGCAAGAAAGAAACCAGTCGTATTGGTGAGTTTGAAATCGAAATCGAGTTCGAGTGCCTTTTTTATGTTAATTTCTTCACAAAAAATGTTGTAAACCACTTTCCTAAGCTTCATGAATCAGATTCATGACCTGAAACACCATTTAATCTTCCAATTTGATCTAAGACCATTCGTTTTACTTTTGTTTACTAATTGAAGAACATCAGATCTGGATAAGATTTCTTAATAAAAACAAAATAAGTTTGTTGAGAAGGATTCGGTTTGGGTTTAGGAGTATAGATCTTAGCGCAGGTCTCGTTTTATGTCACAAAATCGAAAACCCCCAAAATTTTTTATGAAGAGCATGAAGAAGGTGGTTTAAGATGAAGGTTGATGAAATTGAAATATGTTTATGTTTCAAAATCTGATGATGATGAAAAATAAGATTTGATTACGATGACGTTTATAGGAGATGAGTATTCAAGATGATGATGAGATGATATAAGAATATGAATCTGATGATGTGACGACCCGGAAATTTCTGACCAAATTTACACTTAATCTTTATATGATTTCGACACGATAAGCAAAGTCCGTAATGTTGAGTCTAAAAAAATTGTTGAACTATGTTCATGTATTCTTTTAACTTCGACTGCTCTCAACGATTCACGAATAATTATATGTAAATCGATATATATATATATATATATATATATATATATATATATATATATATATATATATATATCAAAAGATGTACAAATTAATGTGTTTCTAAACGAAAATATATGTATATTTTACAATGTTATTAAATATAATATTAACTTAGATATAAAACGTCTTGATTTAAAAATACTATTAGTTATATTGTAGTAAATAATAAGAAGACGATTTAAAGAAGCAAATGACCAAAATATTAAAATGTATAAGTTGCATTTCAAATAAGATAATTTATGGGCAAATAAGTCTAATTATTAATAAAGGTACTTATCGCGAACCGTAAAATACAAGATATTAAAGCGTACAGAAAGACGTTTGAGATACCGGAATCGAGACATAAACCGGGCTTAAATGTACGAGACAACGGAGCTAAAATTACAAGTCAACTATGCACAAGAATATAATATAATATATATAATTATATAAATTATATATATATATATATATATATATATATATATATATATATATATATATATTATATATAATTAATTAATTATGTCGACAAGCTAGTGAACAAAAATGTGTGAGCTGGAAATGCGCACCTTCGCGATCGCGGAGCTGTAAGGCACAAAAACTCCACGATCGCGTAGCTGTAAAAATCAGAAAATGCCTATAAAAGGCACGAGCCTTCTGCTCTCGATTCATTCACAATCTATCTATCTCTTTACTCGATATATATTTATTTATTTTATAATAATAATAATTATTATTAAAGATTATCAATATTAATATAGTTATATTAATATTAGTAGTAGTATTATTATTAGTATTACATAAATTACTACGACGAGGTTATGAGCGAGAAATTTCAAAACTGGTTTTCGAGCGGGATAAAGCTAAGAAATTATGGGTTATAGCTATGGAGGTTATAGGTATTGCTCGGGGGGTTTTAATCGTGAATCTAGTGTTTATTATCTTCGTTGCATCTACGTACTTTCCTGCAATATTGAATCACAATATTGATACGTGAGCATTCATATCTTATCTTTTACTCCCCCCGTTCCAAAATAATTGTCCTGTTGGACTTTTCAAAGTCAATTTATTAAGTTTTGACTTTTAATTTTTGTTGGTTCTTGCTATAGAATATTTGATGAAATTTATACGAATAGATTGATTTCCGAATGTATTTTCATTTGGTATAACTTTCGTTCAATATTATATAACACAAAGATAGAAATTTAAAGTCCAAGTTGAAGAAAAAAGTCTCAAAAAGTCAAAACAGGACAATTATTTTGGGACGGAGGGAGTATATATTAATAGAGTATCCATGTCTAGTGCTCGAGTATATATGTTTATGTATGCTTGTATGCTAAATGTCGTCGTTAGATAATTTTATGATGAATCACAAATTTAATACATATACTACTGATATAAAGTATATGGTATGCATGTTGTTGGAAAGCTGACGAAAAATTATTAACTTTTCATTTAGAAATCACGTGATTTCGATGAGCGAGTTAAAAGTTATGGTCAACTGAATTATGATTAACGTTAATTGAAATTACTCTTGAATCTGAAATTAATATTTAAACAACTTGTTTATAAGATTAATAAATTGTATTTTTGGATACTACTAGTCGAGTAAATGAATTCTTATATAAGACACATCTCGTTTTATTAAACAATTGTCAAAGTTGACTTTTTGAGATGACTTTTGTTAACTTTTGCATGTCGGTCTCGAGCATTAGGAGTGTGATACACTATGACCTGATCTAGTTTGTTATATGTTTTAATTTATATATATAACTAATATAGGTTCGTGAATCCAAGGCCAATCATGTACTTGTTCAATGCCGTCATATGAATAATTGCTACGAAATACAGTATTGTGAGTTTCATATACTCCCTTTTTAATTTCTTTTGCAATCTATATTTTTGGGCTGAAAATACATGCACTTTATTTTAAACGCAATGGACAGAAGTACATACTAAATTCTACACTGAGTTTAAATCGAAAATCCCTTAGCTTTGGTAACTAGTAGCTGTCGGTTATAAGAACTGGTGGGCGCGAATAGTTGTATATGGATCCATAAGGCTTGACATCCCCGTCTGTTCTAGGTATAGAAACCCTAGCCTGAACTATAAAATAGACGTATGCTAATTGAGTTTAGTACACGTTGGATTGTGTGTATTGTACATGTTGGTTGCATGTATGTTAAAATAGGGGTACTTATTATATATACGTTAAAGTTTAGTTACCAGGGTGCTCAATCTTGTAGAATATTTTGATAAACGTTTCTGGATGAAACAACTAAAATCTTGTGATCCACCTTTATATACAGATTATGCGCAACATTAAAACTATAAACTCTCCAACCTTTGTGTTAACACTTTAAAGCATGTTTATTCTCAGGTTCCTAGAAGTCTTCTGCTGTTTGCTTATATGTTATACAAGCTATTGTGCATGGAGTCATACATGCTTTATTCGAGAAAATGTTGCATTCACAAATTCATCACCATGTATCTTATTTTGACTGCATTGTCAACAGATGTAGTATTGTAAACTATTATTTACGGTGATTGTGTATATGTCGAAATCATCAGACGTCAAAAACCTTGGAATTAGATTTTCATTTATGGTGTGCCTTTTCAAAAGAATGCAATGTTTACAAAACATATCATGCAGAGGTCAGTACCTCACTGTGAAATCGATGAATGATGTATTCGTCCAAATGGATTTGGACGGGTCATCACAGTTGATATTAGAGCTTGAGGTCATAGGGAACCAGAATTTGCATTAGTGTGTTTAACTGGTAATTGTTAGGATGCATTAGTGAGTCTGGACTATGACTGTATCTGTTTTTGCCGAGTTTTGTTTATCATTTCTTGTCGAAAATTACCTGTCTATCATCTTATGTCTAAACGCGTCTTAATGCATTGATTGCATAGATAGTGTATAGACAAAATTCATATCTTAGCATATCTATTACAGTAAACTTTGCCTGACATCTTCCGTAAAATTCTCCGTAACTTATGGGATTCTGGTATTATAAATACATATGTAAACTATGTATTGAGGAATACCAAACTAGTCCTATAATCTATTTCAATCCAAAATCTTTTCCTTACTCTGTACGAGATGGATCCTTCAACTAGATCAAGTTCATCGGATTCCGACAGCTATTCCGATATGGATATCCACCTGAGCTCCGAAAGCAGTGTAACTAGAATGGATCAACCTATTTGCCATCATTTATTCTGGATGGATTGGGATTAGTTCGTAGCCGACTTAATCAATGGAGACAAGAAGAATGAGATCCTTTCCACCCACCAAATTGCCCTATTGGCGAAGAACCTGAAGCGCTTACCGGCGAACCAGTCCGTAACACCATTTTCACCCTCATTTTCAGTGTATCTCGCTAATGTGTAAAATCGCGTCTATAATTTATAATTGAAAATGCCGGTTTAGAGATTACTGCACACTAACGGGCAGTGTACCCGATCGTGCAATAGTATAAATTTGGTAAATTCGTGATCGTTCCAAGGACAGTTTAAACGTGAGAATTAAGATTGTAACTAACGAAAATAAACTAAAGTTAATCTTAGAAAAATTAAAGTACGAGATACTTTGGTTTATGGCTATTTAACGATTAGCCGAATCAAGAGTAACTTTAAAAGTAAAGATAATATTTTTGGTGTTTTATATTAATAAAACGTTTTTAAATAGATGTGATATCGATAAGATGAAAATATGTTCACCGAGACCTTCTTCACAGATGTTGGATGTTTCTAGATTACTCCCTGATCAATTGCCAAATGCTTGCAAATTAACTAATAGGTTCACCAAGAATTCCCTTGAGTAAACACTTCAAACTAGATTACACGACACAGAATTCCCTGTAGCCTAAGACCTCTAATCTGTGATTAATCAAATTGACTGACTGATAGACCCAAACCGTGACCTAGGGTTCCCTAAGATCATCAATCGTGCCAACTCTCGTTGTACACAATCTATCCCTGCTTCACCTAATTATTTCTATGATTCAATACCGTCTCCGGTTAAATGCACAAGAATCTAAAACAGTTTAATCAATTTACTTAATATGATAGACTCCAATAAACGTCACTAAATTGGACAACCAAATCATTCAATCAACTAAAAGCTTAGAACTTTATGAACAATTGCAATAGACTCCAATGAAATCTCTTTCTATTAGACAATCACAATTATCAATCAATTCAAAAATAAGTATCAAAAAGAATAATCAAGTGTTCAAGCTATCAATCATTAAACATATAATAATCAATCAAAAAAATTACATCCAACAATGTATTTAGTCTAGATGAACATAAATAAATTAGCCAACAACCATGTTAAAAGATAAAATCAAAATCAATTGGGAATTCATAAGTTTGAGGAAAGAATCAACCAAAGATGATGATGAATCTTCAATGTTTGTAGAATTGCAACGCGTTAATGGATCAATTGGATAGGATTGGTGACCTTGGAATTCCCCAAAAATCACCTTTTTTCATCCTTGAAGCTAAGAAAATCGGCTGCCAAAAAGATATATCAATTAGGGTTGAAAATAAGCTTTTATACCCAAAAAGTCACCAGGCCGCGCGCGCGACGCGGCGCAGCGCTCCGTAACAAAGGAAAAGTCTTTTTCTTTTTATTTTTCTCTCGGCTTGAAAATGCTGTTATACGGAGCGGAGCGCCAACTTACTGAGTGGGGCGCCAAATATTGGAGCGGAGCGCCGAATTGCTGTCACTTTGATTTTCACTTCCCTTTCAACTTGAACGCATCAAAACTCAAATAATACCCAAATGATCATAAATAACTTTGCAATTCAGGTACATAGA
The DNA here is from genome assembly GCF_046630445.1 of Rutidosis leptorrhynchoides. Lineage (NCBI taxonomy): Eukaryota > Viridiplantae > Streptophyta > Magnoliopsida > Asterales > Asteraceae > Rutidosis > Rutidosis leptorrhynchoides. The sequence goes on from NC_092339.1 coordinate 127,730,545, forward strand.
ATATCATTGTGTAAAGTGTACCTCGGACAACCTCCAACAGCGTAATAATGAACTTCTCGGCTCCAAAACCATAATCCACATAATAATCACGAATATTAACGAAAACCGTATCCGAATGGACTAAAAATGACGGATATTGCCATGATAAATATATGAGAAATGTGCAATATCAAATCACCCCACACTAGAGTCTTGCTTGTCCTCAAGCAAATCCGACTCGAAAATAATCTTCTACCAAATGATAACGTCTTCATAAGTGTAAGTAGAACCAACGAACATGAACCAAAAGGGCAACTAGCGTGGGTACGGTTAAAAGAGAACAAATCAACCATGTGAATTCCACTTTTAATCCCAAATTCTCCAACATCCCTAAATAAAGAATCGGCACAAAATAATAACTCGAACAAAGTGTACCAAATATGTAATCCAAATAAATATAGAGGATCTCGAACCTGATAATGTCTTCATGAATATGAAACAAGGGATACAAGTGGAAGCCATGAGCCGAGAAGATAAAACCAGTGAACAATGCGAACTATACGAGCTACCCTGCGATTGGTCAAACCAATGCCTCCCACAGTACCTAACATCACGAGATGTCGGTAAGAAAATAATGTGCTTAGGAGGATACACATTACGTCCGGATATCATCGATAATCATGAGGTGATCATCTAATCCATTAAGTCAATCATAAATATTGAAGTTCATCAGGCTTAAAAGCTGATATCTTACCTTTCCGGAGGTTATCCACTGGGAATCTGATCAATCAATGACATTTTGTATATCATGGTGTGCTTCCCATTTGGCTAGCAAATCTCCCTCATTGAGATAAGCTTTGACTACCAGTTTCCCTATTTGATGTTGAGGCCTGGTAGATTTCCAGTCGATGTTAGCAATAACTTTTCAAGATTTTTCGTCACCCTACAACTGGTCTGGACTACAACTTCTGAAATAAATCAGCAAGTGTGTCGTTCGGGAGACTTGACTCCCTTTAGGATGGAATGGATACATCCTGTGTGGTTAAATAAAGTGGTCGAAAATTGTCCTTGTTAGGAGAAACAATGGGGATCGCCCTATTAAAAATGTTTCGATCTAGCGTATGACCCAGTTTTGACCATACGATCCAATCACCGTTCATACGGTTGACACCCGCCTTGATGCAGGTGACCTACGTATGAATTTTTTATGTTCATGTAGGATTTCACATTCAAAATAATGAACATGTTTTGAAAGTTCAAGACTTTCACCTCTAACAGTACCTCATCGTGATATGATGGGTAATGAAATGAAACAGCTTAAGAGGTATACGTACCAAGTGAAACGGTTGGAAGACTTTACTTCCTTAATGAGTGGATCTGACTCACTCGGGAGTGCCAATCTATTTCAATTGACACTCGGTTTGAAACAACTTTCGAAAGACTTTACTTCCGATAAATCCCAAAAACCTTTGGGTGCCATAGCTTTTGGCTATGGGTTGTGTTGTCTAAGCAAACACAAGCACGTAGCTATTGTTCCTAAAAAGGACAACACTGGTGAAGCTCAAGGCTCCTCTTCCCGTAGTATCACACCATTAGATGATGTAATAATAAAATGGTATAGTTTCGGAAGTCTGCTATACCAAGTAACCAATATTTTTTGATCTGGCACGTGATTTGGTCACAATCACGCTATGCAATCACCGCTCTCTCACGGTTTACATCCGTTTTGGTACATGTGACCTACTATTGAGTTCCCCGAACTCGTAGGATTTCATGTCCAAGAAAATGAACATCTGGAACAATTTTGACTTCTTTGAAATCACGAATTAAACCATAAAAATTTTAAAATTCCCCAAAATTGACCTAAAACGTGATGTTTCACTCGCTTTAAAGTTCAAAATAACCGAACCCAAATTAAATAACCACGAGAATTCATACACCCACCCCACACTTGAGTTAAGTGATGTCCTCATTACGTTAAAACGAAAAATGAGTATGAATTTGAGAGGACATTAGTATAAGATGAGTTATAATTCTCGGAAATAATATGAAATGAAATATACAAAACTTTACATGATCACGTGCAGGTGCCTTTGAAGTGCCCGGACATCAAAATATGGAACAATAAGGCATAATCTTTTCTCTTCACTACCATGCAACAAACCAATGTCCAAATGTACCTGTACATGAAATAAACCAAAACAAAAAGAAAAGAAAATATTTTTTGTGTGTTTTAAGGGTTTTTCAACTTTATAGGATTTTTAAAAGGTTTTCAAAACATCGTCTACAAACTCTACAACAAATCAAAATCCCGTAATTAGCCAGCTCCGGGATCGTAGGTTCCATCAACCGACAATTTTTTGGAACCTACTCCAATAACATCCACATCTGCCTTTGACATGAGCCATTCGTCGGCTTCTTTAGTAACCTGCACAAATTCAACATGTTTCGTCTTTTCGATAGGCGATAAATTTGAAACTAGCCGGTTACACAATTTATAGTTCCCCTTACTTCTAGCCTCATGAACTCTTTTGTATAATTTTCTCATACTACGGTCAACAACAAGTTCATCTACCAACTTCTCAACTAAAGGTTCAATGTAGTGTGGGTTATCAATTGGTTGAGGTTCAACCACCCTACACTTAGGTGTTTTACCCTTATCTTTTTCAACCGGGGTATCTAAAAGATCACAATTAGTTTTAATAGTTACAACAGTTCCTAAATATCCCATAACCTTAGTGGGTAGGTTTCTACGTTTCTTTCTCATGAAGGTGACCGATTTATCACCTTCTCTCAACGTAAGCTTACTCGCTTCGTCATCATCTAACATACGAGCGGTAAAAAGAAAAGGTCTCCCGAAAATGAGAGGGACATCGGTGTCCTCCTCCACATCCATAACCACAAAATCCGCCAAGAAATTCATATCACCAATCCGGACATGCACATCTTCCACCATACCCACCGAGCATTTCTTGGCTTGGTCATATAAACTTATGCTAATGGTAGTGGGTGCTAAGTCAGGCAAACCGGATCTTTTATACAAAGCTAAAGGCATAACATTTAAACTCGCCCCCGAATTTTCCAACCCATTATACATAACAGAGTCTTTAAGTAAGCAAGAAATTATAAATTCACCCGGGTCACCCAATTTGGGTGGAAATATCGGATGTTCAACTTTCATTGGAACTGCCCGCACAGCCTTAAGTTCTTGCTTTGCCTTGAAATTTGCTTCATGCTCCGCTCTTCTCTTTTCCTTCCTAGCCTCTTTTCGCATTTCTTTTTGCATCTTGGAAGTACCTGAAAAAGAGCTATCAATACAAACATTATTAAGGTTAGAAGGTCTCTCCACCACCTCGTATTCAACCCCCTTTCTCGGGAAGGGAATCGGTGGTCTATAAGGTTTAACCATCGTCTTCTCATTCTTAACAACTGGTGGAACATCTTCAACCTCTTTTAATTTTAACATACTCTTCTCATCACCCGACTTCTCTCCCGACGAAGACAAAATCACATGCAAATTTTCACCTCTCGAGTTGATCTTCGCATCACTAGGCAACTCACCATGTTTCTAGTCATTCATATTTCCCGCAAGACTACCTATTTGCCTTTCCAAATTCTGTATAGCGTCTTGTTGATTGCGAAACATTTGATCATTCTTCTCATTAGTTTGAGTAACAGTAGTGATAAGCTGAGTTTGAGACACCACAAGCTTTTCTAACATAGATTCAAGATTCGACTCTTTCTCTTTAACTTGGGGCTTTTGGAAATACCCCGGAGCTTGCTGTTGAAATCCTCCACTCGGCTGATTCTGATAATTATTACTACTACTACTTCCTTGTCGACCTTGCGGATTGTAGGGACTATTGAAGTTGCGGTTTAACTGAGCACGCCCTTGAAATTGATTATTATTCTGCTGACTAATAAACGTTATCTCTTCTTTCTGACCTATCGTTAACCCCGCATCACAATTTTTTTGCTAAATGTAGTCCCCCACAATATTCACAACCAACCTTCATACCATGAATATCCTTATCCATCTTCTCTAAATGCCTACTAAATTTATCTAACTTAGCATTTATGGACCCAAATTCATCATATGCACCAGTGGTTTCGGTTCTCTTAACTGAAGCTAAATGGGATGACTCATGATCTTGATGCCATTCTTGAGTGTAGGAAGCTTGCTTATCAATTATTTCTAACGCCTCTTTTTCTGTCTTATCCATTAAAGTACCTCCTGCTGCTTGATCAATACTCTAGCGAGTTGGTATGTCGCAACTCTTATAGATATAGAAAATCTGGACATTTTGTGAATCATTCAACCCGTGTTGCGGACACGGGCGTAACATGTTAGAATAACAGTGCCATGCATCAAATAATGTCTCAGTGCTCTTTTGTCTGAACTGTGAAATTTCTGCTTGAAGTCTAGCAGCTCGAGACGTATGGAAAAACTTTGATAAAAAATTATCTACCAACCCATCCCAATTAGTAAACGTACCCTCGGGTTGATTATCTAACCACCTCTTAGCTTCTCCCTTAAGAGTCCAGGGAAAAAGCCTTGTCTTGATCGAAGTATCATTAACCTGATTCAGCTTGAATAAGTTGCAAACATCATTGAAAACACGAAGATGCTCGTTAGCATCCTCACTATCCTTGCCATAAAATTGGCAATCAGTAGCTATCAAACTCAGAACTGGACCTGTGATTTGGAAAGGCTGATTAATGTTTGGTTGAGTAATCAAATTTCCTTGGCCAGCTCGGGTGGCCTTCAACTTTTGTGCCATAGTCTGTGGACGAGGTGGTTCTTCAGCCATCTCTTTAGTCTCGAAAATATCAAATGAAACATAAGTGTCTTCCACTTCATTAATTTCAGGTGGTGTATTGGGCACCACGGTCTCAGAACTACTACCCAAATGAATTATATTATCACTCGAAGAAGTTGATGAATCCACTGTAGACTGTTGCTCTTGACTTAATGCTCTAAATAACTCTCTTTCGGGCTCGTCAAATGATTGAAGAATCAGAGAATCTGAAGAACGCGTATGTGGCATGCACTACCTGTAACTGTAAGATCACAACTAATAAACTGATTAAACGTACCGACTCAATTAAAAATACACAAAAATAGTTAAACTTAACTAAGAACGATTAGAAAACAAACTTAATTTTCAACACAACTGTCCCCGGCAGCGTAGCCAAAAACTTTATGTGTAAAATCGCATCTATAATTTATAATTGGAAATACCGGTTTAGAGATTACTACACACTAACGGGCAGTGTACCCGACCGTGCAATAGTATAAATTTGGTAAATCTGTGATCGTTCCAAGGATAGTTTAAACGTGAGAATTAAGATTGTAACTAATGAAAATAAACTAAAGTTAATCTAAGAAAATTTAAAGTACGAGATAGTATGGTTTATAGCTATATAACGATTAGCCGAATCAAGAGTAACTTTAAAAGTAAAGACAATATTTTTGGTGTTTTATATTAATAAAACGTTTTTAAATAGATGTGATATCGATAAGATGAAAATATGTTCACCTAGACTTTCTTCACAGATGTTAGATATTTCTAGATTACGCCCTGATCAATTTCCAAATGCTTGCAAATTAACTAATTGGTTCACCAAGAATTCCCTTGAGTAAACACTTCAAACTAGAATACACGACACAGAATTCCCTGTAGCCTAAGACCTCTAATCTGTGATTAATCAAATTAACTGACTGATAGACCCAAACCGCAACCTAGGGTTCCCTAAGATCATCAATCGCGCCAACTCTCGTTGTACACAATCTATCCCTGCTTCAACTAATTATTTCTATGATTCAATACCGTCTCCAGTTAAATGCACAAGAATCTAAAACAGTTTAATCAATTTACTTAATATGATAGACTCCAATAAATGTCACTAAATTGGACAACCAAATCAATCAATCAACTAAAAGCTTAGAACTTTATGAACAATTGCAATAGACTCCAATGAAATCTCTTTCTATTAGACAATCACAATTATCAATCAATTCAAAAATAAGTATCAAAAAGAATAATCAAGTGTTCAAGCTATCAATCATCAAACATATAATAATCAATCAAAAAAATTACATCTAACAATGTATTTAGTCTAGATGAACATAAATAAATTAGCCAACAACCATGTTAAAAGATAAAATCAAAATCAATTGGGAATTCATAAGTTTGAGGAAAGAATCAACCAAAGATGATGATGAATCTTCAATGTTTGTAGAATTGCAACGCGTTAATGGATCAATTGGATAGGATTGGTGACCTTGGAATTCCCCAAAAATCACCTTTTTTCATCCTTGAAGCTAAGAAAATCGGCTACCAAAAAGATATATCAATTAGGGTTGAAAATCAGCTTTTATACCCAAAAAATCACCAGGCCGCGCGCGCAGCGCGGCGCTCAGATAAGCGGCGTGGCGCTCCATAACAAAGGAAAAGTCTTTTTCTTTTTATTTTACTCTCGGCTTGGAAATGCTGTTATACGGAGCGGAGCGCCGATTTTTGGAGCGGAGCGCCAACTTGCTGAGCGGGGCACCGAATATTGGAGCGGAGCGCCGAATTGCTGTCACTTTGATTTTCACTTCCCTTTCAACTTGAACGCATCAAAACTCAAATAATACCCAAATGATCATAAATAACTTTGCAATTCAGGTACATAGAATATCATGGTGTAAAGTGTACCTCAGACAACCTCCAACTGCGTAATAATGAACTTCTCGGCTCCAAAACCATAATCCACATAATAATCACGAATATTAACTAAAACCGTATCCGAATGGACTAAAAATTACAGATATTGCCATGATAAATATATGAGAAATGTGCAATTTCACTCGCCACAAGTATATATTATATAAAATTCTAGATCTTATTCATCCCCTCGTTCCAAACGCCAATCATCTCGGTGTGCTAGAAGAAGTCAACGAGCTTCACGCTAGAGTGGTGGCTTTGGAGAATATGATGCAGAACTTACAATCATCACAAGCCCCACAAACACCAACAGCACCACCTGCATCAACACCAACAGTACCATTACCACCACCAACAACATCCGCATCGCAAGCCCTAACATCACAATCTGTCCCACGAGCATCAACGTCATACGCCCTGTAAATATCAAGGAATACCAACAACAACAAATGATAAAGTATTGATTTATAACTTCATCGGAGAAATATTCTACGGTGATTATGTAATCTCTAAAGTTTTAGAGATTATTTATTCTAATCATAACCGTAAATCAAGATGAGTGAATGGATAGAGATAATAGAGGGGAGAATAGAAACCCTGACAAGAATGGTGTGTGCGTTACAAAATAGATTTGTTATACAAGTAGCACCAGCAGTACCGTCAGCATCACCAACACCAGCAACACCTGTAGCACCACAAGCTACACCAGCTCCATAACTACCAACGATATCGACAACACAATCACCAATGGGTATATTGAAATAATGAGTTATGAAGTATTAACTCATTATTTCCAAAGAATTTATATATTATATATATGAATTCTGGAAACCATAATATAGCTTTTCGTATTAAGCTATTATGTATGAATTAAAAAAGGGTAGATACTACTCGGTTAATTCATATTACAAATGTGCTATGATGTACATTCTTCGTTGACAACTTAACAACCGTTAACTATAATCTCTACTTCAACTCAATAAATTTCATTTCATAATAAACCAAGTGTATTGTTCAATTATATGCTTGATTGTACATTTTCATCTTCAATGTACTCGAAACTTTCTAGAAAACATCATTCGTACCTTGCGAAGTTCGCAAGAATTCCACGAACATCAACATCCTTCATCAAGGAATATCAATAAGAACAAATAATGAAATATTGATTACATTAGTAAAATAATCCGCAAGGATTATGTAATCTCTAAATGTTTCAGAGATTATTCATTTCTAGTTCCAGCCGAAAAATCAAATGAGAGTAATAGTATATTAACTTATTTAATCCGTATTACTTCCAGAGAAATATACATACATATATTTTCATAAAGACTGTAATAAAAATTCTTTTGTACAAAATATTATTTGTGAAATTTTTTTTAACGTGTAGGTAATACCCGAGAAAGATATAAGTTCACAATTAATATGTTACACTGTACATTCTTCAATTTTGATTCAAAAATCATTAACTATACCCACTACTCTCACAACGATATACATTTATAGAAACCTGAGCAACCATTCTCACTCAAATTCAATTACATATTCTGATTCTAACAAATCAGAATCCAAGTCGAGATATAACCAATATCATCACTCTTAGATCTCTATATCTTTCAAAGCTATATATTGACTTCAAAACTGTGCTAGGACACCACTTCTATTCATAAAACCCAGAAAAATATTTGTATCATTCAAAATTTTAGAACATCATATGTATCTTGACAATTTCAATCTTAATTCAAAACCTTCAAACTCTTGAAAACACCTCGGATTGATAACCGACGATTCGGTTATGATAACTTTGAATGCCGGTGAAGCATCAAAACTGTAAATGGTCTTAATGGCTAAAAGTTTGATAATAAAGAATGGTGTGTTAAAAAAGCCCAGTTTTGATACTGAAAAATGGATAGATCAAACCATGAAGGAGGTTGTGGACAAATCACAAAGACTAAATCTACCTTCAAAGAATCTAAATGATTCAGTATCTGCTGAAGTCATTAACGAATACCTTGCTCCTGACTCTAAATCTTTACGGACAAATCTTCTTTTTCATCATTTGATATTAGAAATTCTAAGATATCATAGTACCTTTCATCATAAATATCTTAGATATTTCTGAAGATATCTTCATAACTATTATTATTCGAATTTATTTATCTCTTCGCGCTATCTGCATTACGTCATAAAGGGAACTGTTTTAGTTTCTAGATCTATGAAAAATTCAAAATTGAAAATATGAATGTTTTTGAAGTAGTGTTGGGAATTGAAGCATGAGTTAGTATAATATAATGACACTTGATCAACGTGATTATATTACAGTAAGTCATGCTGAGTTTCTAATGGAACATGATGATTCACAGATCATACCGTCATCATGTGCCATGTTACATAACTCTTTCATTCTATTTAACCTCTAAACATATCAAGAAAATATTTTTCTTGATGATTCGGTCTTTTTCCGGATATTCTGGTAATTTGACAAATCAAATCGTGCTATTACCTTTCCTTTCTGCTTTGTATATTATGATCATTCGAAACTCCATACCTACGAATTCTGGACCATTATTCGCTTGACTTGAAGTCAGGAAGGAAAAACAAAAGCATGGATCTCCTAAATATAAGGGAAAATATAAAGCCTGACAATAACACATAAATTACAAACTGTGTGTAATGACTCGTCTTAATCTATCTGGACGAATACATTACATTTGGTTACATCGAGAGGTACTTGACCTCTATATGATACATTTTACAAACATTGCATTCGTTTTTAAAAGACAAACTTTCATTACATCGAAAGTTGACGGCATGCATACCATTTTATAATATATCCAACTATAATTGACTTAGTAATAATCTTGATGAACTCGATGACTCGAATGCAACGTCTTTTGAAATATGTCATGAATGACTCCAAGTAATATCTCTAATATGAGCAAATGCACAGCGGAAGATTTCTTTCATACCTGAGAATAAACATGCTTTCAAGTGTCAACCAAAAGGTTGGTGAGTTCATTAGTTTTTCATAATCAATCATTTTCAATAATATAATACACCACAAGATACTCATAATTAGAAAACAATCTGTGCAGGTCTATTCCTGCTGTAAAATCATTCATATGAAGAACACTGGAACCTTTCCAACAACTCACCAACGGTAGCTAATGCGTAGTACAATGACAAAATCATCTCACCGTGGTAGTTAATACAATATAATTCTTACAACGGGGGCTAATGCGTACACAATGCAAAATCATCCCTCCGAGGGTATCTGAAACGGGGGCTAATGCGTTAACAATGCAAAATCAACCCTCCGTTACCAACTACAAAGTCGACTATAATATAATACAATACATCGGGGGCTAATGCGTGCGTGCAATGCAAAATCATCCCGTCGATGGTAGTTAAAACGGGAGCTAATGCGTACGCAATTCAAAATCATCTCTCCGTTAACTACTAAATCGAACCTCTGAATCCAAATAATTCTATCATAGAATGCAGTTTTGAATATTTGTGTCTATTTCGTCAATCATTTATAAAAGCAGTTCATGTATCCTCAGTTCAAAAATATATCTCAAAAGAATTTAGGAAACAGTTATAAAAACAACGCATCTATTCTCAGTCCCAAAAATGTAAAGAGTAAAAGGGAATCAAATGAACTCACCTATTGTATTTCGTAGTAAAAATACATATGACGAAATTGAACAATGCAGGGTTGGCCTCGGATTCACGAACCTATATTATTTGTATATATATTAAAACATATACTCATAATCGAATAAATCTATATATTGTTATTAATGATGTAATTTGTTATATTTATTAATGTATAAGCTTCATTATTTATTTATATATATATTTTTTATTTTGTACAATAGTATTAATATAGTTAAGTTATGTGTATTAAATACCTTTTTATATAAATAACATTTACTTGTTAAATTAATGATAATACCAAAATAATGATAATACTAATAACAAAAATGAACATCATAATTTTTAATGATACTTATAATGTTATTAATAATAATAATGATAACAATCATAATACTACTAAAAACCGTGATTTCACTAATAATTGTAATAATGATAGTAATGATAGTGATTTTACTAAAAAGATAGTTTTAGTAAAAGTAAAACTTTTAATAACAATGGTATTGTTAATAATAACACTTACTCTAATAATCTTGATAATTCTAAATTTTTTGATAATAATACTTTTAATGATATTGCTAAGAACAATAATAATATTAATATTAATGATAATATATCAATAATAACAATAATCTTAATTTTAATCATAATTATAATAGTAGTATTAATAATAATAATACTTATACGATTAATAATAATAATAATAACGCTTGTAATACTTTATAATTATGATTGTGATATTAATACTAATAATAATAATTACTATACTAATAATAATTATAATACTTACAATAACAATAATAATAATAATCACAATAATAATAAGGATAATAATAATAATAATAATAATAATAATAATAATAATAATAATAATAATAATAATAATAATAATAATAATAATAATAATAATAATAAAGAAATAAATGAGTATACCTTTAAAATCTCCTCTAAAAAGAATTGCCCATGACGAGGCTCGAACCTAGGACCTCTCGCATACCCGCCAACACCAAAGACCATTGCTCGGTATTTGTTTTCCGGATTTAAATCCCGTCGATATAAATATAACACATATTTTATTTTTCAAGCCCAACCGAATTCTGTATTAACTCGACCCAATGGAAGACACGGCCCAACAGGCTCTAGTAATCACAAGAGTCCAGTTTTTATTTTTATTTTTTTAAAAAAATTCATTCACCTAGGTCTAGTTTCGAACCTGAGACCTCTCGTTCACTTATACGCACACCATACCAAATAAGCTGCCTTGCTTTTCTGTTATAAATTGCAACCACTTCTTTTAAAACCCTTCGATTTTATTTTTAATAAATAACATAATAATAAATTAAATGTAGATAATATTAATTAATACATAATAATACTTATACCTAAAAGAAAACGCGTGGGGTTTGTTGGGTTCTACAAAAAGAGAAACAGGTCGATCATTATTAATCTTTATCAATCGTTTCCTCATCAATCTTCATCGATTGCTAACCATCATCAACCTTCTATCATGATTTCATGTATCTTCTTATCACTACTATTCATCGTCTCCTTTATTTAACCATCACCATCAAGTCACGAATTATCAAATCGTTAATCCCCATCGAGCAGTAGCAGGAGCTTGGCTTCGATCAAATAGAAAGTGGTGCAACGGCAGAAGTAAAACAGTGGATTTTGTGCAATAATGCTTGCAGGTATGTGGTTTACATGTGTCAGTTTAGGATGTTACGAGGAAGAAGAAAGGAGAAACAAAGAAAAGAAAAAAAATAGTAGTTGCAATAGCTGTTTGATGATGGAGTTTATGGAGATTGTTTTATTCAAATTGTAGAGAGAGAGAAGAGAGAGAGTGAGAAGCTGTTGGGGATGCGGCAGCCGGCGGTATTAGGAGGTGGTGGAGGTACGGTGGTTGAGGTGTGGGCAACGAAGTAGTAAGTAGCAGTGTTGGGGCTGCAAGTCGGGCTAGTGATGCCTCATGTTTTGTTTGTTTCGAATTATCGGAATCAAAAATCTAATGGTAGCTTCGACTTTGGTATTGCTCAACTGGGATTATAGAGACAATAATGATAGCAATCGATACGGGTCTGTGGTGGTGATGGTTTCAAGATGAAGTGATCGGAGTAGATGAAGTGGTTATCACGAAGAAGAATGGTGGATGTCAAAGGAAAAAAGAAAGAAAATAGGGTGTATGGTGAATTTTGTTTTGGTAGTTTACAAACAACAAGTATACTAGCAACAGGAGCTTACAGAGATGAATAATGGTGGTGTGTTAGCGGAGGTGGTCGTGGTCAACGGATTATTGGTGGTGATGATAGTAGGTGGTGGTGGTTTGGACATGAAATTAGATAGAAAGAAAAATTGGTCGCTGTGGTTTTTGTGATTCTCATATCTATGTATAAGTTATATGTAATAAGTTAAATGATGATATAATATACAAAAACAGTAAACTGAAACAACACAAAAAAGAAACACTAGTAGTAGTAGGTGAAGATTTGAGAAAAAAAAATGCTGATCATTTAGATGCATGTATCGTGCATAATAATATATATCTATAACTATAAGGTAATAATAATAATAATAATAATAATAATAATAATAATAATAATAATAATAATAATAATAATAATAATAATAATAATAATAATAATTATAAAAATCAAACATGTGAATCAAATCATTGAGAAAAAGTAATTGAAATTATAATTAAAATAGTTCAGCAGCCCACAGTCTTAATTTCGGATATAACATCATGATCCGTTGTTAAATCAATGGCGGATAAAAGTCTTCAGAAAAATCTAAAATTTTTAAATTAAATATATTTATTTATTTTGGTCATTATGGTATAAAATTCGATCATTTATTTATTAAACAAAAATTACATCAACTGTCCCTCTCATTTCTGGGTAATATAAAAAATGTCAAAACTTAACAAATAGTTCCTAAATACATTTTTAATATCTCTAAAATTTATAGAACTCATTTTCATATCACCGTTTATTTTAAAATTTCATAAGTTTGAATTTAACTTGCTTAATATCAATCGAAACATCAAACGAGTATTACAATCATTTAATATTTATTTTTAATATACCTTATTTATATATAGAGATATATTTTAAATAATAATTATTATAATATCCTATTTTTATTTTATTAATTTTTAATAACAATAACATATAATACTTCAAATTATATTTCAAATTATTATTTATATATACATACACACATATCTATTTATAATTAATTGTTCGTGAATCATCGAGAACGGTCAAAAGTCAATTGAATATATGAAACAGTTTCAAAATTTTGAGACTCAGTTTAATAGACTTTGCTTATCGTGTAGAAACCAAATAAGATTAAGTTTAAATTTGGTCGGAAATTTTCGGGTCGTCACACCATGTATATCGATACGTATTGCAACGTAAAGACACGGAAGAATTAAAAACATTATAACCCCAAGGTAATAGTAGAAGTAAATAGATTCCTCCGGTGGAAGAAGAAAAAGAAGAATGGCAGATACGATAGCCAAGAAAATGTCAAGAATCAGGACTAGATTTAGCATTTTTACAATCTATTGGGATGTATGAAATAAGGAAGAAGATTATAGGAGTGGTGAAAATAAATGAAACTGAAGAGGTCAATTTATAGCGAAATATCAGACATAGTAATCGAGGCAAATTACCGCATTTAATCAAAGAGGATCATAATTTCCTTGATTTTCGGAGAATCAAATCTTTTATAGATTTCAAGGATTATCTTTAAATTCCTTGAAATCCGGAAATCAACCGTGACTATGTCAAAAGTTATAGCGAATCTTTATTTCTCATTTTACTCTTTTGTGATAGCTTCATTCTTACTCTTCGCATTATTGAATTGTTTTATCTATATTACTCAATGGTGATAAAACTCTAATTTTCAACTTGTATGCGTCATGAAAACATTCTTATTGTCAACTATGACGATCTCTGTCAAATTTCGAGATGAAATTTCTTTAACGGGTGGGTACTGTGACGACCCGGAAATTTCCGACCAAATTTAAACTTAATCTTTATATGATTTCGACACGATAAGTAAAGTCTGTAATGTTGAGTCTAAAAAAATTGTTGAACTGTGTTCATGTATTCGTTTAACTTCGACTACTCTCAACGATTCACGAACAATTATATGTAAATCGATATATATATATATATATATATATATATATATATATATATATATATATATATATATATATATATATATATATATCAAAAGATGTACAAATTAATATATTTCTAAACAAAAATATATGTATATTTTACAATGTTATTAAATATAATATTAACTTAGATATAAAACGTATTGCTTTAAAAATACTATTAATTATATTGTAGTAAATAATAAGAAGACGATTTAAAGAGGCAAATGACCAAAATATTAAAATGTATAAGTTACATTTCAAATAAGATAATTTATTGGCAAATAAGTCTAATTATTAATAAAGGTACTTATCGCGAACCGTAAAATACAAGATATTAAAGCGTACGGAAAGACGTTCGAGAAACCGGAACCGAGACATAAACCGGGCTTAAATGTACGAGACGACGGAGCTAAAATTACAAGTCAACTATGCACAAGAATATAATATAATATATATATATAATTATATATATATATATATTATATATAATTAATTAATTATGTCGACAAGCTAGTGAACAAAAATGTATGAGCTGGAAATGCGCACCTTCGCGATCTCGGAGATGTAAGGCACAAAAACTCCACGATCGCGAAGCTGTAAAAATCAGAAAATGCCTATAAAAGGCACGAGCCTTCTGCTCTCGATTCATTCACAATCTATCTATCTCTTTACTCTGTATATATTTATTTATTTTATAATTAATATTATTATTATTAAAGATTATCAATATTAATATTGTTATATTAATATTAGTAGTAGTATTATTATCAATATTACATAAATTACTACGACGAGGTTATGAGCGAAAAATTTCAAAACTGGTTTTCGAGTGGGATAAAGCTAAGAAATTATGGGTTATAGCTATGGAGTTTATAGGTATTGCTCGGGGGGTTTTAATCGTGAATCTAGTGTTTATCATCTCCGTTGCATCTACGTACTTTCCTGTAGTATTGATACGTGAGCATTCATATATTATCTTTTATATATTAATAGAGTATCCATGTCTAGTGCTCGAGTATATATGTTTATGCATGCTTGTATGTGTAACAGACTGAAACCCGGGCTAGTTGTAAGTGGACTATTTTGTCCTTAGGGTTTTATTATGTGTTTTATATGCTATTATTTTAATTATGTGAATAGTGTTATTTTATTAATTGGTTAAGACCAGTTTGTGACAAGGTTACAGAACAGGTTTGCTTATCTAATTTGGACCTCGTTAGGGTACTTTACCAGTTGTGTTAAGTTGTTAGATAACTGGTAAATACCCGTGTGTTGTGTAGTGGGGGAAAAAGGCAGCCTTAAGTGAGTATCTTAGAAGTAATACTTCCATTTTCACAAAAATCCCTAAATCCACCTCCCGTCCTTTACATCCCCACCTAACCAAACCCTGATTCTCCATTGCTGATCTTAAGCTCGAATTGATCTTGAAATCACATTCTTTACACTCTACTGATTCTTTTAAGGTATGAATCATGAGCTTTCATGATCAATTTAGTGTTAAAATGGTGTTTTTAAGTGTATTTGTTCAAAAGCTTGATTTTGTGTCAAAATCCATGGATTTGATGTTGTTATGGTCAAAACTTTGTGGGTTTATAGTCTATAACATGTAGTAAATGAGTTGTGGTAAGTTTTGGTGTCGAAAACGAGCTCTAGATCGTGTTTTAGTGAATTTAGCTTGAAGTTCGTAGGTTGTGTTCAGAATCTGCAGATGATGAACACAGTCGGCCGACTGTGCTGTTTAGCGGCGCTTTTTGTGACTGATTTTCTGTACTGTGCTGTTTTGTGTTAACGGACAGAAACTAACTTGATTTGCCTTATGTTCAGGTGATAAAGATAAGGAAGCCGCTCAGTGATAGATTATCAGAGCTAGTTGCTAGTATTCGGTGAGTGGGTCTATCTCTGGATAGAGTTTAAATAGCATATCATGGTACTGTGGTTGGCTCCTTTACCATGCATAGTGTAGAAATTTGCATGTTAGAATAATATCATTTGCCTGATGTTGTATGTGAATTATGTGTACACTGTGTGAATGGCACCAGTCGGGCCTAGGGAGACTGGGGACTCAAGACTGTGCCTAGGAGAGGCTAGAGTCCGTATGAGGTCAACCGTGCCTAGGGGAGGTTGGGTCCATAGGCTACTAATTGTGGAGTATAGTGTGAACGATGCATCACCTGCATCTGGATAACTATATTGTGAATTGAGTAGCAGGGACTATCGGTAGACTCAGGCCCGATCAGCTGGGAGTCGTGTGCTCGTACAAGCCGCCGATCCTCGTATTGTCTTATTGTATGCTAGTTGGTAGTTAGAAAGTGTTGTTGTTAGTATATAGCTTGTGTGTCGCTTAAGCATATCTATTAGATAGATTCCATTCACTTAGCGGTGCGCTAATCCCCCACATATTTTCCCCTTGCAGGTTTAGGTACTGCTAGTCGGGATGGGTGCTGTTCCAGAAGACATGTTTGACAACCCAACTCTGATGTGGACTTTTGTATAAATAATGTATTGTAATAACGTAACACCTTTGTGTAAACTTAAACGTAATTACACTGATTAATGTAATGACGTGACCTATACTGTGTTTATTAATAAAGTCTTTCGCTGTGTATAAAAAAAAATGGCCGGTGTTTCAAGTTGGTATCAGAGCATGGTTTGGTAGCTAGTACGTGCGCTTATTTTGTTCCCAGACCCTGAGGCAAGTCAAACATGTCTGTGGGTGTGGGGGCTAAGTGAAAATAGAATATACGTGTGTTAGTTGTGATTGAACTAACTGTTATCCACTAAGCTTTTGTGTGAGCTGTTTTATAGCACATGTATGGCTGATAGAAACGTAACTGGCCCATCCAACCCCGGAGCATTCAGAGCACCGGAAGAGGGTGTTGAGTCTGACGATGATCAGAATAGTTATATCCTTCAATTAGAAAGCAAGCTAAAATAGGCTGAAGACAAAATTAATAAGCTTGAATTGGCAAGGCATTCTGGAAATGATGATACACCGCCTGGATTCCCAACCGTGCAATCCCAAATGATACCTAATGTGCATCAGAACCAGTTTTAGAATCAAATACCTAACCCATAATATATGCCACCGCAAAACACTTTTACTTACCAAAATCCCATGATGATGAACCCGTACCAAATGCAAATGTTTCAACAACATTTCATGCAACCACCCAAAAGGTGTACTTATAAGAACTTCCGTCATTGCAAACCCTCTGAGTTTTCTGGAAGTACTGATCCAACTGTAACTCTCAATTGGTTACGAGAAATTGAAAGGGTATTTGAAGCGTGTCAGTATGAACCTGAGCTGAAAGTAACATATGCTAGTCAACTGTTGAAAGGTAGGGCTATGATTTGGTGGGATTCCTTGATTTCCAGTATACCGAAAGAGTAAGTGAGTATGATCACATGGGAGCAATTTCATGGGAATGTGTGTGAAAAGTATTGTAATCCGTTTGATATGAACCGAATCAAGACTGAGTTTCTTGAAATGAAGATGACACCTCAAATGACGATGGATGAGGTAGTAGAGAAGTATATGGATAAACTGAGGTTTGTACAACAATGGGTGCCATACGAAGCGTCTCGTATTCAGCATTTTGTTAATATCATTCTGCCAGAGTACCGAACTTTTGTTAGAACAGCTACATCGTTGTCTCAAGCTGTTGTGATGGCTAAGATGGTAGAAACTGATGTTCAGGCCACCAGAAACAGAATGTTTGGTAATGTGCTACAACAAGGTGGGCAAGTATCTGGTCAAACCGGATCTAAATCCAAGAAGTCTTGTGCGTTAAAATCGAAGGGTAAAAGTGGTCAGAGTTTTTCTGGGTCTGGATCAGGTAAGGGGAATTGGTGTCTCACGTGTCAATCTTCTCACAGTGGTCAGTGTTCTGAGGCTACAAGAAGATGCTTAAAATGTGGTGTTGTTGGGCATGAGTCTTCAGCATGCCCATATCCGAATAGTGTGTGTTGGAGTTGTCACAAACTAGGGCATCGTACAGTTAGTTGTCCGTCAAAGAGTGGTAGTTCCGGGGCAGGGTCAGGGGCACGTTCGGCATCAGTCGGAGGGTCAACTGCCTCGAGTGGGCAGAAGAGGAAGAACCCTCCAACAGCAGAGGCTAGAGCTTTTCAGATGTCGGTTGAGAATGTTGTGGCAACCGACGAAGTGATCACCGGTATGTTTCTAATCAACTCAATACCTACTCGCGTATTGTTTGATTGTGGTGCCAATAGGTGTTTTATGTCCTTAGATTTCTGTACTAAGTTGAATTTACCAGCTACTGTGTTACCCAAGCCGGTTAGTGTAGAAGTAGCAGATGGTAAGACCACACTCGTCACAACATATGTGTCTGGGGTTTGTATTGAGATCGAAGGGAAGTCTTTCCCGGTGACTTGTTTAGTGTTACCTATTCCTAGCTTTGATGTAGTATTAGGAATAGATTGGTTGAGCTCGCTTAGAGCTAATATTAAGTGTGATAGGAAGATGATTACCTTTCGTTCGACCGATGGAACCCGTGTTGTGGCCCAAGGGGAGCGGGGCGGGTATAATTTTCCGTTGATAACCATGATGAAAGTGAAGAAGTCGATGGTAAAGGGTTGTGAATCATTTCTTGCATATGTGATTGATGCAAAGAAAGAAAACAAAACAGTGGCCGATATTCCAGTAGTATCAGAATTTCCCGAAGTGTTCCCAGATGAGTTACCAGGTTTGCCGCCGGTAAGGGAAGTCGAATATAAGATTGAGTTGGTTCCTGGAATAACACCAGTTGCAAAAGCTCCATACCGATTAGTGCCGCCTGAAATCCGTGAAATGATGTCACATATTTAAGAGTTATTAGATCATGGGTTTATCCGACCGAGTTCTTCACCATGGGGTGCTCCGCTATTGTTTGTTAACAAGAAAAATGGGTCAATGCGTATGTGTATTGATTATCGTGAATTAAACAAAAGAACAGTGAAGAATAAGTATCCGTTACCTAGAATAGATGATTTATTCGATCAGTTACAGGGTGCTTCATTCTTTTCTAAGATAGAATTACGATCCGGATATCATCAGGTTCGTGTTGCTGAATCAGATATACCGAAAATAGCGTTCAGAACAAGGTATGGTCATTATGAATTTCTTGTCATGCCATTTTGGTTGACGAATGCACCAGCAGTCTTCATGGATCTAATGAATAGAGTGTGTCGTTCGTTCTTAGATAAGTTTATACTAATGTATTCAAAGACAGAGAATGAACATGCTGAACATCTGAGACAGGTTTTGAATTTGCTGAAACGTGAGCAGCTATTTGCAAAATTTTCAAAATGTGAATTTTGGTTACGTGAAGTGCAGTTTTTGGGTCATGTGATTTGTGCCGAATGTATAAAGGTTGATTCGATAAAGATAGAAGCGGTAATGAATTGGAATTCTCTGAAGACTCCGAATGAGATTAAGAGTTTTCTGGGATTGGCTGGTTATTATCGCAGGTTTATAAAAGATTTTTCTAAAATAGCAGGTCCGTTGACTAAGTTGACTCGTAAGGATGTAGCCTTTCGATTGACTGATGAACAGGAAAAGGCTTTTCAGATTTTGAAACAACTACTGTGTCAGGCACCAGTGTTAGCTTTACCAGAAGGTTCAGATGACTTCGTGGTATACTGTGATGCGTCATTTGCTGGGTTAGGTTGTGTATTAATGCAAAGAGATAAAGTAATCGCTTACGCCACGCGAATGTTGAAAGTTCATGAGAAAAATTATCCAGTGCATGATCTTGAAATGGCTGCAGTAGTGTTTGCTTTGAAACTGTGGAGACACTATTTGTATGGAACACATTGTGTTATTTATACAGATCACAAGAGTTTGCAGTATATCTTCTCACAGAAAGAATTGAATATGCGTCAGAGACGATGGCAAGAGTTGATCAAAGATTATGATTGTGAAATTAAATACCATCCGGGGAAGGCAAATGTGGTTGCAGATGCGCTAAGTCGTAAAAAGTCAAGTGAAAATGTGAAATTCCTTCGTTTGAATATAACTTCAGATTTGATTAACAGTTTAAGAACCGTTCAGGCCTATGCTTTGGAGGACGAACATATTAAATCTGAAAAAATGATCAAACGAAAAGCGGACTTAATTGATGACTCACGTGGACTAAAGACTTTAAACAATCGTGTTTGGGTGCCTAAGCTTGGAGATTTGAGGGATTTAATCATGACAGAAGCTCACAAATCTAAATTGACAGTACATCCGGGTAGTAATAAGATATATCGTGATTTGAAAACAGTGTATTGGTGGTCGACAATGAAAACAAATATCGCTCATTATGTCGAAAAGTGTCACATTTGTGCTCAAGTGAAGGCAGAACATCAGAAACCTTATGGTTCACTATGTCAGTTATAGATTACAGAGTGGAAATGGTAACATATAATGATGGATTTTGTGACCAAACTACCAAGAACTCAGAAACGACACGATATGATTTGGGTAATAGTGGATCATCTAACTAAAAGTGCTCATTTTCTTGCTACTCGTGAAACAGCTTCGTTAAGTGAGTTAGCCGAATTGTATGTGAAAGAAATAGTTAGTCGACATGGTGCGCCGTTATTGATTGTTTCAGACAGGGATTCTAGATTTGTGTCGAATTTTTGGAATAGTCTTCAACAAAATCTCAGTACACGTGTGAATTTAAGTACAGCTTATCATCCTCAGATAGATGGTCAGAGTGAAAGAACGATACAGACTTTGGAGGATATGTTAAGGGCTTGTGTGTTAGAATACGGTGGTTCGTGGGATACGCATTTTCCGTTGGTCAAATTCGCGTATAACAATTCATATCATTCGGGTATAGGGATGCCGCCCTATGAAATGTTGTACGGTCATCGTTGCAGAACTCCGACTTGTTGGTTAGAAGCCGGGGAGAAACAGTTTGCAGGTCCCGAAATTGTTCAAATGACGGTCGAAAAAGTTGCAATCGCGCGAGAAAAGTTGAAAGCTGATAGAGATAGACAGAAAATGTATACTGATCCGCGTAGACATCCGGTAACCTTTAGTGTGGGTGAACGAGTGTATCTGAAAGTTTCGCCATGGAAAGGGGTTATCAGATTCGGTAAACGTGGTAAGTTAGCACCGAGATTTATTGGTCCATTTCCGATCAGTGAAGTGTTGAACGATCAGACTGTGGTGTTAAATCTTTCGCCAGAGTTAGCCGGTATTCATAATACATTTAACATGTGTTATCTTCGTAAGTGTAAAGTCGATGATGAAACGCAACTCCTTCCTTTAGAAGATTTAAGGGTAGATTTGAATAAGAAATTGGTGGAAGAGCCGGTCCATGTAGTTGACCGAAAGGTGACTAAGTTGAGAAATAAAGAGATACTGATGGTGTTGATCGAGTGGAAACACAGTTTTGGTTCTAATCTTACGTGAGAAATGGAAGAGTTGATGAGAAACCTCTACCCTCATTTGTTTGACCAAGACCAGATTCCGAGGACGGAATCTCATTAAGGGGGGTGGATTTGTAATAGACTGAAACCCGGGCTAGTTGTAAGTGGATAATTTTACCCTTAGGGTTTTATTATGTGTTTTATATGCTAATATTTTAATTATGCGAATAGTGTTATTTTATTAATTGGTTAAGACCAGTTTGTGACAAGGGTTACAGAACAGGTTTGTTTATTTAATTTGGACCTCGTTAGGGTACTTTACCAGTTGTGTTAAGTTGTTAGATAACTGGTAAATACCCGTTTGTTGTGTAGTGGGGGAAAAAGGCAGCCTTAAGTGAGTATCTTAGAAGTAATACTTCCATTTTCACAAAAATCCCCAAATCCACCTCCCGTCCTTTACATCCCCACCTAACCAAACCCTAATTCCCCATTATTGATCTTGAGCTCGAATTGGTCTTGAAATCACGTTCTTTACACTCTACTGATTCTTTTAAGGTATGAATCATGAGCTTTCATGATCAATTTATTGTTAAAATGGTATTTTTAAGTGTATTTGTTCAAAAGCTTGATTTTGTGTCAAAATCCATGGATTTGATGTTGTTATGGTCAAACCTTTGTGGGTTTATAGTCTATAACATGTAGTAATTGAGTTATCATAAGTTTTAGTGTCGAAAACGAGCCCTAGATCGAGTTTTGGTGCATTTAGCTTGAAGTCCGTAGGTTGTGTTCAGAATCTGCAGATGATGAACACAGTAGGCCGACTGTCGGTCGACAGTCAACCGACTGGCGAGTGAACCGACTGACTGAGTTTGACTTTCGACCGATTGTGGAAATACCAAATAAGTCGACCGATTGGGAAAGTCAGTCGTCCGGTTGTGTCAACAGTCGACCGACTGTCTACGTCATTCGACCGATTGAGGAAACAGTCGACCGACTGTGTGTCCAGGGCAGAATGTTTTACCAAAGTGCCTTTTTCTAGCCGTTATGCTGCCCGTTTGTATTTTGGTGTTCAGGATGTAAATTTTGAAAGTGCATAAGTGAAATGTCCTGTTCTTATTGATTAAAAACGTTCCATATTAATTGATTTCGTTGCGAGGTTTTGACCTCTATATGAGACGTTTTTCAAAGACTGCATTCATTTTAAAACAAACCATAACCTTTATTTCATCAATAAAGGTTTAAAAAAGCTTTACGTAGATTATCAAATAATGATAATCTAAAATATCCTGTTTACACACGACCATTACATAATGGTTTACAATACAAATATGTTACAACAAAATAAGTTTCTTGAATGCAGTTTTTACACAATATCATACAAGCATGGACTCCAAATCTCGTCCTTATTTAAGTATGCGACAGCGAAAGCTCTTAATAATCACCTGAGAATAAACATGCTTAAAACGTCAACAAAAATGTTGGTGAGTTATAGGTTTAACCTATATATATCAAATCATAATAATAGACCACAAGATTTCATATTTCAATACACATCCCATACATAGAGATAAAAATCATTCATATGGTGAACACCTGGTAACTGACATTAACAAGATGCATATATAAGAATATCCCCATCATTCCGGGACACCCTTCGGATATGATATAAATTTCGAAGTACTAAAGCATCCGGTACTTTGGATGGGGTTTGTTAGGCCCAATAGATCTATCTTTAGGATTCGCGTCAATTAGGGTGTCTGTTCCCTAATTCTTAGATTACCAGACTTAATAAAAAGGGGCATATTCAATTTCGATAATTCAACCATAGAATGTAGTTTCACGTACTTGTGTCTATTTTGTAAATCATTTATAAAACCTACATGTATTCTCATCCCAAAAATATTAGATTTTAAAAGTGGGACTATAACTCACTTTCACAGATTTTTACTTCGTCGGGAAGTAAGACTTGGCCACTGTTGATTCACTAACCTATAACAATATATACATATATATTAAAGTATGTTCAAAATATATTTACAACACTTTTAATATATTTTGATGTTTTAAGTTTATTAAGTCAGCTGTCCTCGTTAGTAACCTATAACTAGTTGTCCACAGTTAGATATACAGAAATAAATAGATAAATATTATCTTGAATCAATCCACGACCCAGTGTATACGTATCTCAGTATTGATCACAACTCAAACTATATATATTTTGGAATCAACCTCAACCCTGTATAGCTAACTCCAACATTCACATATAGAGTGTCTATGGTTGTTTCGAAATATATATAGATGTGTCGACATGATAGGTTGAAACATTGTATACGTGTCTATGGTATCTCAAGATTACATAATATACAATACAAGTTGATTAAGTTATGGTTGGAATAGATTTGTTACCAATTTTCACGTAGCTAAAATGAGAAAAATTATCCAATCTTGTTTTACCCATAACTTCTTCATTTTAAATCCGTTTTAAGTGAATCAAATTGCTATGGTTTCATATTGAACTCTATTTTATGAATCTAAACATAAAAAGTATAGGTTTATAGTCATAAAAATAAGTTACAAGTCGTTTTTGTAAAGGTAGTCATTTCAGTCGAAAGAACGACGTCTAGATGACCATTTTAGAAAACATACTTCCACTTTGAGTTTAACCATAATTTTTGGATATAGTTTCATGTTCATAATAAAAATCATTTTCTCAGAATAACAACTTTTAAATCAAAGTTTATCATAGTTTTTAATTAACTAACCCAAAACAGCCCGCGGTGTTACTACGACGGCGTAAATCCGGTTTTACGGTGTTTTTCGTGTTTCCAGGTTTTAAATCATTAAGTTAGCATATCATATAGATATAGAACATGTGTTTAGTTGATTTTAAAAGTCAAGTTAGAAGGATTAACTTTTGTTTGCGAACAAGTTTAGAATTAACTAAACTATGTTCTAGTGATTACAAGTTTAAACCTTCGAATAAGATAGCTTTATATGTATGAATCGAATGATGTTATGAATGTCATTACTACCTTAAGTTCCTTGGATAAACCTACTGGAAAAGAGAAAAATGGATCTAGCTTCAAAGGATCCTTGGATGGCTCGAAGTTCTTGAAGCAGAATCATGACACGAAAACAAGTTCAAGTAAGATCATCACTTGAAATAAGATTGTTATAGTTATAGAAATTGAACTAAAGTTTGAATATGATTATTACCTTGTATTAGAATGATAACCTACTGTAATAAACAAAGATTTCTTGAGGTTGGATGATCACCTTACAAGATTGGAAGTGAGCTAGCAAACTTGAAAGTATTCTTGATTTTATGTAACTAGAACTTGTAGAATATATGAAGAACACTTAGAACTTGAAGATAGAACTTGAGAGAGATCAATTAGATGAATAAAATTGAAGAATGAAAGTGTTTGTAGGTGTTTTTGGTCGTTGGTGTATGGATTAGATATAAAGGATATGTAATTTTGTTTTCATGTAAATAAGTCATGAATGATTACTCATATTTTTGTAATTTTATGAGATATTTCATGCTAGTTGCCAAATGATGGTTCCCACATATGTTAGGTGACTCACATGGGCTGCTAAGAGCTGATCATTGGAGTGTATATACCAATAGTACATACATCTAAAAGTTGTGTATTGTACGAGTACGAATACGGGTGCATACGAGTAGAATTGTTGATGAAACTGAACGAGGATGTAATTGTAAGCATTTTTGTTAAGTAAAAGTATTTTGATAAGTGTATTGAAGTCTTTCAAAAGTATATAAATACATATTAAAACACTACATGTATATACATTTTAACTGAGTCGTTAAGTCATCGTTAGTCGTTACATGTAAGTGTTGTTTTGAAACCTTTAGGTTAACGATCTTGTTAAATGTTGTTAACCCAATGTTTATAATATCAAATGAGATTTTAAATTATTATATTATCATGATATTATCATGTATGAATATCTCTTAATATGATATATATACATTAAATGTCTTTACAACGATAATCGTTACATATATGTCTCGTTTAAAAATCATTAAGTTAGTAGTCTTATTTTTACATATGTAGTTCATTGTTAATATACTTAATGATATGTTTACTTATCATAGTACCATGTTAACTATATATATATCCATATATATGTCATCATATAGTTTTTACAAGTTTTAACGTTCGTGAATCACCGGTCAACTTGGGTGGTCAATTGTCTATATGAAACATATTTCAATTAATCAAGTCTTAACAAGTTTGATTGCTTAACATGTTGGAAATATTTAATCATGTAAATATAAATCTCAATTAATATATATAAACATGGAAAAGTTTGGGTCACTACAGTACCTACCCGTTAAATAAATTTCGTCCCGAAATTTTAAGCTGTTGAAGGTGTTGACGAATCTTCTGGAAATAGATGCGGGTATTTCTTCTTCATCTGATCTTCACACTCCCAGGTGAGCTCGGGTCCTCTACGAGCATTCCATCGAACCTTAACAATTGGTATCTTGTTTTGCTTAAGTCTTTTAACCTCACGATCCATTATTTCGATGGGTTCTTCGATGAATTGAAGTTTTTCGTTGATTTGGATTTCATCTAACGGAATAGTGAGATCTTCTTTAGCAAAACATTTCTTCAAATTCGAGATGTGGAAAGTGTTATGTACAGCCGCGAGTTGTTGAGGTAACTCAAGTCGGTAAGCTACTGGTCCGACACGATCAATAATCTTGAATGGTCCAATATACCTTGGATTTAATTTCCCTCGTTTACCAAATTGAACAACGCCTTTCCAAGGTGCTACTTTAAGCATGACCATCTCTCCAATTTCAAATTCTATATCTTTTCTTTTAATGTCAGCGTAGCTCTTTTGTCGACTTTGGGCGGTTTTCAACCGTTGTTGAATTTGGATTATCTTCTCGGTAGTTTCTTATATAATCTCCGGACCCGTAATCTGTCTATCCCCCACTTCACTCCAACAAATCGGAGACCTGCACTTTCTACCATAAAGTGCTTCAAACGGCGCCATCTCAATGCTTGAATGGTAGCTGTTGTTGTAGGAAAATTCTGCTAACGGTAGATGTCGATCCCAACTGTTTCTGAAATCAATAACACATGCTCGTAGCATGTCCTCAAGCGTTTGTATCGTCCTTTTGCTCTGCCCATTAGTTTGTGGATGATAGGCAGTACTCATGTCTAGACGAGTTCCTAATGCTTGCTGTAATGTCTGCCAGAATCTTGAAATAAATCTGCCATCCCTATCAGAGATAATAGAGATTGGTATTCCATGTCTGGAGACGACTTCCTTCAAATACAGTCGTGCTAACTTCTCCATCGTGTCATCTTCTCTTATTGGCAGGAAGTGTGCTGATTTGGTGAGACAATCAACTATTACCCAAATAGTATCAAAACCACTTGCAGTCCTTGGCAATTTAGTGATGAAATCCATGGTAACGTTTTCCCATTTCCATTTCAGGATTTCGGGTTGTTGAAGTAGACCTGATGGTTTCTGATGCTCAGCTTTGACCTTAGAACACGTTAAACATTCTCCTACGTATTTAGCAACATCGGCTTTCATACCCGGCCACCAAAAATGTTTCTTGAGATCCTTGTACATCTTCCCCGTTCCAGGATGTATTGAGTATCTGGTTTTATGAGCTTCTCCAAGTACCATTTCTCTCATATCTCCAAATTTTGGTACCCAAATCCTTTCAGCCCTATACCGGGTTCCGTCTTCTCGAATATTAAGATGCTTCTCCGATCCTTTGGGTATTTCATCCTTTAAATTTCTCTCTTTTAAAACTCCTTGTTGCGCCTCCTTTATTTGAGTAGTAAGGTTATTATGAATCATTATATTCATAGATTTTACTCGAATGGGTTCTCTGTCCTTCCTGCTCAAGGCATCGGCTACCACATTTGCCTTCCCCGGGTGGTAACGAATCTCAAAATCGTAATCATTCAACAATTCAATCCACCTACGCTGCCTCATATTCAGTTGTTTCTGATTAAATATGTGTTGAAGACTTTTGTGGTCAGTATATATAATACTTTTGACCTCATATAAGTAGTGCCTCCAAGTCTTTAATGCAAAAACAACCGCGCCTAATTCCAAATCATGCGTCGTATAATTTTGTTCGTGAATCTTCAATTGTCTAGACGCATAAGCAATCACCTTCGTTCGTTTCATTAATACACAACCGAGACCTTGCTTTGATGCGTCACAATAAATCACAAAATCATCATTCCCTTCAGGCAATGACAATATAGGTGCCGTAGTTAGCTTTTTCTTCAATAACTGAAACGCTTTCTCTTGTTCATCATTCCATTCAAATTTCTTCTCTTTATGCGTTAATGCAGTCAAGGGTTTTGCTATTCTAGAAAAGTCTTGGATGAACCTTCTGTAGTAACCAGCTAGTCCTAAAAACTGGCGTATGTGTTTCAGAGTTTTCGGGGTTTCCCACTTTTCAACAGTTTCTATCTTTGCCGGATCCACCTTAATACCTTCTTTGTTCACTATGTGACCGAGGAATTGAACTTCTTCCAACCAAAATGCACACTTTGAAAACTTAGCGTACAATTCTTCCTTCCTCAATACTTCTAACACCTTTCTCAAATTTTCACCGTGTTCTTGGTCATTCTTTGAGTAAATAAGTATGTCATCAATGAAAACAATGACAAACTTGTCAAGGTATGGTCCACACACTCGGTTCATAAGGTCCATGAACACAGCTGGTGCATTAGTTAAACCAAATGGCATGACCATAAACTCGTAATGACCGTAACGTGTTCTGAAAGCAGTCTTTCGAATATCATCTTCTTTCACCCGCATTTGATGATACCCAGAACGTAAGTCAATCTTTGAATAAACAGACGAGCCTTGTAGTTGATCAAATAAGTCATCGATTCTCGGTAGTGGGTAGCGGTTCTTGATGGTAAGTTTGTTCAACTCTCGGTAGTCGATACACAACCTGAATGTACCATCTTTCTTCTTGACAAACAAAACAGGAGCTCCCCACGGTGATGTGCTTGGTCGAATGAAACCATGCTCTAAAAGTTCTTGTAATTGGCTTTGCAGTTCTTTCATCTCGCTGGGTGCGAGTCTGTAAGGAGCACGAGCTATTGGTGCAGCTTCTGGTACAAGATCTATTTGAAATTCGACGGATCGATGTGGGGGTAATCCCGGTAATTCTTTCGGAAATACATCGGGAAATTCTTTTGCAATGGGAACATCATTAATGCTCTTTTCTTCAGTTTGTACTTTCTCAACGTGTGCTAGAACAGCATAGCAACCTTTTCTTATTAGTTTTTGTGCCTTCATATTACTAATAAGATGTAGCTTCGTGTTGCCCTTTTCTCCGTACACCATTAAGGGTTTTCCTTTTTCTCGTATAATGCGAATTGCATTTTTGTAACAAACGATCTCTGCTTTCACTTCTTTCAACCAGTTCATACCGATTATCACATCAAAACTCCCTAACTCTACTGGTATCAAATCAATCTTAAATGTTTCGCTAACCAGTTTAATTTCTCGATTCCGACATATATTATCTGCTGAAATTAATTTATCATTTGCTAATTCGATTAAAAATTTACTATCCAAAGGCGTCAATGGACAACTTAATTTAGCACAAAAATCTCTACTCATATAGCTTCTATCCGCACCCGAATCAAATAAAACGTAAGCAGATTTATTGTCAATAAGAAACGTACCCGTAACAAGCTCCGGGTCTTCCTGTGCCTCTGCCGCATTAATATTGAAAACTCTTCCGCGGCCTTGTCCATTCGTGTTCTCCTGGTTCGGGCAATTTCTAATTATGTGGCCCGGTTTTCCACATTTATAACAAACTACATTGGCATAACTTGCTCCGACACTACTTGCTCCGCCATTACTCGTTCCGACACCATTTGTTCCTTTCATTCTATTAACCCCTGGTCCGTAGACCTCACACTTCGCCGCGCTATGACCATTTCTTTTACACTTGTTGCAAAATTTGGTGCAGAACCCCGAGTGATACTTTTCACACCTTTGGCATAGCTGCTTCTGATTGTTGTTATTGTTGCGGTTATTATTGTTGTTGGGATGATTGTTGTAGTTGCTGTTGTTGTTGTTGTTGTTGTTGTTGTTGGGCCATTTGTTGTAGTTGCGATTGATGTTGCGATTGTTTGGATAATTGTTGCGATTATTGTTGTAATTGCTGCTGTTGTTGTATTGGTGATTCTTATCACCGTTTTCCTCCCACTTTCTTTTGACTTGCTTCACATTGGCCTCTTCAGCAGTCTGTTCTTTAATTCTTTCTTCAATCTGGTTCACTAGTTTGTGAGCCATTCTACATGCCTGTTGTATGGAGGCGGGCTCGTGTGAACTTATATCTTCTTGGATTCTTTCCGGTAATCCTTTCACAAACGCGTCGATCTTCTCTTCCTCATCTTTGAAAGCTCCCGGACACAATAGGCACAATTCTGTGAATCGTCTTTCGTACGTGGTAATATCAAATCCTTGAGTTCGTAACCCTCTAAGTTCTGTCTTGAGCTTATTGACCTCGGTTCTGGGACGGTACTTCTCGTTCAACAAGTGCTTGAATGCTGACCACGGTAGTGCGTACGCATCGTCTTGTCCCACTTGCTCTAGATAGGTATTCCACCATGTTAACGCAGAACCTGTGAAGGTATGCGTAGCGTACTTCACTTTGTCCTCTTCAGTACACTTACTTATGGCAAACACCGATTCTACCTTCTCGGTCCACCGTTTCAATCCGATCGGTCCTTCGGTTCCATCAAATTCCAAAGGTTTGCAGGCAGTGAATTCTTTGTAGGTGCATCCTACACGATTTCCTGTACTGCTAGATCCAAGGTTATTGTTGGTATGTAGCGCAGCCTGTACTGCGGCTATGTTTGAAGCTAGAAAAGTATGGAATTCCTCTTCATTCATATTCACGGTGTGTCGAGTAGTCGGTGCCATTTCCTTCAAAATAGTCAAATGGAACAAGTTAATCATACAGAATATTAAGAGTAGTTAATAGTATTTCGTAGCATAATATGAACTCATTTATAAAAGCTTTTTCTTCATATTAGCGTTTTATAAGTTTAAATTCGGGTAGTACCTACCCGTTAAGTTCATACTTAGTAGCTAATATACAATTCAACTACTACAATTCTATATGAAAAACTGATTATAATAATATTTCGCGTTCAAACTTTTACACAATATTTTACAAACTTACAATACCGCTTATTTTACATATAGCATGAAATATAGCACACAATAAATTTGATACAAGATGGTTGTGAAGATAATTCTAGCTAGTACACAAGTCGTTCAGCAAAGGCAATAAAGACACGTAATTCATACGTCCAGAAACAAGTCATGCATTCTGGTTTTACTAGGATTACTTCCCATCCTTGGTCTTGTGGAACATAACCGTTATGGCCGTTGATAAGACAGCGTGTTGTAACATCGTCAAAGGGACGAGGGTTACGTAATGTCCAACAGTCCTGTAACAATCTAAAAACCTCATTTCTTACCCCAATTACCTGACTCCGTCACTTGTGGGAAGGTTTTGTTTAATAGTTGTAGCCCGATGTTCTTGTTCTCACTTTGGTGAGAAGCGAACATTACTAGTCCGTAAGCATAACATGCTTCTTTATGTTGCATGTTAGCCGCTTTTTCTAAATCACGAAGTCCAATATTCGGATATATTGAGTCAAAATAATTTCTTAACCCATTGCGTAAAATAGCATTTGGGTTCCCCGCAATATATGCGTCAAAGTAAACACATCGTAACTTATGGATTTCCCAATGTGATATCCCCCATCTTTCGAACGAAAGCCTTTTATAAACCAATGCATTCTTGGAACGTTCTTCGAATGTCTTACAAACTGATCTCGCCTTAAATAGTTGTGCCGAAGAATTCTGACCGACTCTAGACAAGATTTCATCAATCATGTCTCCGGGTAGGTCTCTTAAAATATTGGGTTGTCTATCCATTTTGTGTTTTTATAATGTAAAATAGACAAGAGTTAGATTCATAAAAAAAAATACTTATTAATACAAGCAATTTTTACATATATCATAAAGCATAAGCACACTATATTACATATATTACACCACACGAATACAACTATCTTATTCCGACTCGCTTGTTTCTTCTTCTTCGGTTTTGGTTCGTTTTGCCAAGTTTCTAGGGATATATGATGTTCCCCTAATACGAGCCATAATTTTCCACATTGGTTTAGAAAAACCTGGTGGTTTAGAGGTTCCCGGGTCATTGTTACAACTTAAGGACTTCGGGGGTTGACGATACATATAAAGTTCATCGGGGTTGGAATTAGATTTCTCTATTTTTATGCCCTTTCCCTTATTATTTTCTTTTGCCTTTTTAAATTCAGTTGGGGTAATTTCTATAACATCATCGGAATTCTCGTCGGAATCCGATTCATCGGAGAATTGGTAATCCTCCCAATATTTTGCTTCCTTGGCGGAAACACCATTGACCATAATTAACCTTGGTCGGTTGGTTGAGGATTTTCTTTTACTTAACCATTTTATTATTTCCCCCACCGGTTCTATTTCTTCATCTGGTTCCGATTCTTCTTCCGGTTCCGATTCTTCTTCCGGTTCCAACTCTTCTTCCGGTTCATCTTCGGGAACTTGTGAATCAGTCCACGAATCATTCCAATTTACATTTGACTCTTCATTATTATTAGGTGAGTCAATGGGACTTGTTCTAGAGGTAGACATCTATCACATAATATCAAACGCGTTAAGAGATTAATATATCACATAATATTCACATGTTAAAAATATATAGTTTCCAACAAAATTTGTTAAGCAATCATTTTTCAAGTAAACACGGTCGAAGTCCAGACTCACTAATGCATCCTAACAAACTCGATAAGACACACTAATGCAAAATTCTGGTTCTCTAAGACCAACGCTCGGATACCAACTGAAATGTCCCGTTCTTATTGATTAAAAACGTTCCATATTAATTGATTTCGTTGCGAGGTTTTGACCTCTATATGAGACGTTTTTCAAAGACTGCATTCATTTTAAAACAAACCATAACCTTTATTTCATCAATAAAGGTTTAAAAAAGCTTTACGTAGATTATCAAATAATGATAATCTAAAATATCCTGTTTACACGCGACCATTACATAATGGTTTACAATACAAATATGTTACAACAAAATAAGTTTCTTGAATGCAGTTTTTACACAATATCATACAAGCATGGACTCCAAATCTCGTCCTTATTTAAGTATGCGACAGCGGAAGCTCTTAATAATC
The DNA here is from genome assembly GCF_046630445.1 of Rutidosis leptorrhynchoides. Lineage (NCBI taxonomy): Eukaryota > Viridiplantae > Streptophyta > Magnoliopsida > Asterales > Asteraceae > Rutidosis > Rutidosis leptorrhynchoides. The sequence goes on from NC_092339.1 coordinate 127,763,715, forward strand.
ACCTGAGAATAAACATGCTTAAAACGTCAACAAAAATATTGGTAAGTTATAGGTTTAACCTATATATATCAAATCATAATAATAGACCACAAGATTTCATATTTCAATACACATCCCATACATAGAGATAAAAATCATTCACATGGTGAACACCTGGTAACCGACATTAACAAGATGCATATATAAGAATATCCCCATCATTCCGGGACACCCTTCGGATATGATATAAATTTCGAAGTACTAAAGCATCCGGTACTTTGGATGGGGTTTGTTAGGCCCAATAGATCTATCTTTAGGATTCGCGTCAATTAGGGTGTCTGTTCCCTAATTCTTAGATTACCAGACTTAATAAAAAGTGGCATATTCAATTTCGATAATTCAACCATAGAATGTAGTTTCACGTACTTGTGTCTATTTTGTAAATCATTTATAAAACCTACATGTATTCTCATCCCAAAAATATTAGATTTTAAAAGTGGGACTATAACTCACTTTCACAGATTTTTACTTCGTCGGGAAGTAAGACTTGGCCACTGTTGATTCACGAACCTATAACAATATATACATATATATTAAAGTATATTCAAAATATATTTACAACACTTTTAATATATTTTGATGTTTTAAGTTTATTAAGTCAGCTGTCCTCGTTAGTAACCTATAACTAGTTGTCCACAGTTAGATGTACAGAAATAAATAGATAAATATTATCTTGAATCAATCCACGACCCAGTGTATACGTATCTCGGTATGGATCACAACTCAAACTATATATATTTTGGAATCAACCTCAACCCTGTATAGCTAACTCCAACATTCACATATAGAGTGTCTATGGTTGTTCCGAAATATATATAGATGTGTCGACATGATAGGTCGAAACATTGTATACGTGTCTATGGTATCTCTAGATTACATAATATACAATACAAGTTGATTAAGTTATGGTTGGAATAGATTTGTTACCAATTTTCACGTAGCTAAAATGAGAAAAATTATCCAATCTTGTTTTACCCATAACTTCTTCATTTTAAATCCGTTTTGAGTGAATCAAATTGCTATGGTTTCATATTGAACTCTATTTTATGAATCTAAACAGAAAAAGTATAGGTTTATAGTCGGAAAAATAAGTTACAAGTCGTTTTTGTAAAGGTAGTCATTTCAGTCGAAAGAACGACGTCTAGATGACCATTTTAGAAAACATACTTCCACTTTGAGTTTAACCATAATTTTTGGATATAGTTTCATGTTCATAATAAAAATCATTTTCTCAGAATAACAACTTTTAAATCAAAGTTTATCATAGTTTTTAATTAACTAACCCAAAACAGCCCGCGGTGTTACTACGACGGCGTAAATCCGGTTTTACGGTGTTTTTCGTGTTTCCAGGTTTTAAATCATTAAGTTAGCATATCATATAGATATAGAACATGTGTTTAGTTGATTTTAAAAGTCAAGTTAGAAGGATTAACTTTTGTTTGCGAACAAGTTTAGAATTAACTAAACTATGTTCTAGTGATTACAAGTTTAAACCTTAAAATAAGATAGCTTTATATGTATGAATCGAATGATGTTATGAATATCATTACTACCTTAATTTCCTTGGATAAACCTACTGGAAAAGAGAAAAATGGATCTAGCTTCAAAGGATCCTTGGATGGCTCGAAGTTCTTGAAGCAGAATCATGACACGAAAACAAGTTCAAGTAAGATCATCACTTGAAATAAGATTGTTATAGTTATAGAAATTGAACTAAAGTTTGAATATGATTATTACCTTGTATTAGAATGATAACCTACTGTAAGAAACAAAGATTTCGTGAGGTTGGATGATCACCTTACAAGATTGGAAGTGAGCTAGCAAACTTGAAAGTATTCTTGATTTTATGTAACTAGAACTTGTAGAATATATGAAGAACACTTAGAACTTGAAGATAGAACTTGAGAGAGATCAATTAGATGAAGAAAATTGAAGAATGAAAGTGTTTGTAGGTGTTTTTGGGAGTTGGTGTATGGATTATATATAAAGGATATGTAATTTTGTTTTCATGTAAATAAGTCATGAATGATTACTCATATTTTTGTAATTTTATGAGATATTTCATGCTAGTTGCCAAATGATGGTTCCCACATGTGTTAGGTGACTCACATGGGCTGCTAAGAGCTGATCATTGGAGTGTATATACCAATAGTACATACATCTAAAAGCTGTGTATTGTACGAGTACGAATACGGGTGCATACGAGTAGAATTGTTGATGAAACTGAACGAGGATGTAATTGTAAGCATTTTTGTTAAGTAGAAGTATTTTGATAAGTGTATTGAAGTCTTTCAAAAGTGTATAAATACATATTAAAACACTACATGTATATACATTTTAACTGAGTCGTTAAGTCATCGTTAGTCGTTACATGTAAGTGTTGTTTTGAAACCTTTAGGTTAACGATCTTGTTAAATGTTGTTAACCCAATGTTTATAATATCAAATGAGATTTTAAATTATTATATTATCATGATATTATCATGTATGAATATCTCTTAATATGATATATATACATTAAATGTCTTTACAACGATAATCGTTACATATATGTCTCGTTTAAAAATCATTAAGTTAGTAGTCTTGTTTTTACATATGTAGTTCATTGTTAATATACTTAATGATATGTTTACTTATCATAGTATCATGTTAACTATATATATATCCATATATATTTCATCATATAGTTTTTACAAGTTTTAACGTTCGTGAATCACCGGTCAACTTGGGTGGTCAATTGTCTATATGAAACATATTTCAATTAATCAAGTCTTAACAAGTTTGATTGCTTAACATGTTGGAAATATTTAATCATGTAAATATCAATCTCAATTAATATATATAAACATGGAAAAGTTCGGGTCACTACAATAAGTGTTAGGTGGACTTTTAGCGGCGCTTTTTGTGACTGATTTTCTGTACTGTGTTGTTTTGTGTTAACGGACATAAACTAACTTGATTTGCCTTATGTTCAGGTGATAAGGATAAGGAAGCCGCTCAGTGATAGATTATCTGAGCTAGTTGCTGGTATTCGGTGAGTGGGTCTATCTCCTGATAGAGTTTAAGTAGCATATCATGCTACTGTGGTTGACTCTTTTACCATGCATAGTGTAGAAATTTGCATGTTAGAATAATATCGTTTGCCTGATGTTGTATGTGAATTATGTGTACACTGTGTGAATGGCACCAGTCGGGCCTAGGGAGACTTGGGACTCGAGATCGTGCCTAGGAGAGGTTAGAGTCTGTATGAGGTCAACCGTGCCTAGGGTAGGTTGGGTCCATAGGCTACTAATTGTGGAGTATAGTGTGAACGATGCATCACCTACATCTGGATAACTATACTGTGAATTAAGTAGCAGGGACTATCGATAGACTCAGGCCCGATCAGCTGGGAGTCGTGTGCTTGTACAAGCTGCTGATCCTCGTATTGTCTTATTGTATGCTAGTTGGTAGTTAGAAAGTGTTGTTGTTAGTATATAGCTTGTGTATGGCTTATGCTATATCTGTTAGATAGATTCCATTCACTTAGCGGTGCGCTAATCCCCCACATATTCTCTCCTTGCAGGTTTAGGTACTGCTAGTCGGGATGGGTGCTGTTCCAGAAGACATGTTTGACAACCCAACTCTGATGTGGACTTTTGTATAAATAATGTTTTGTAATAATGTAACACCGTTGTGTAAACTTAAACGTAATTACACGGATTAATGTAATGACGTGACCTATACTGTGTTTATTAATATAGTCTTTCGCTGTGTATAAAAAAAATGGTCGGTGTTTCAGTATGCTAAATGTCGTCGTTAGATAATTTTATGATGAATCACGAATTTAATACATATACTACTAATATAAAGTATATGATATGCATGTTGTTGGAAAGCTGGCGAAAAATTATTAACTTTTCATTTAGAAATCGCGTGATTTTGATGAACAAATTAAAAGTTATGGTCAACTGAATTATGATTAACGTTAATCGAAATTACTCTTGAATCAGAAATTAATATTTAAACAACTTGTTTATAAGATTAATAAATTGGATTTTTGGATACTACTAGTCGAGTAAATGAATTTTTATATAAGACACGTCTCGTTTTGTTAAACAATTGTCAAATTTGACTTTTTGAGATGACTTTTGTTAACTTTTGCATGTCCGTCTCAAGCATTAGGAGTGTGATACACTATGACCTGATCTAGTTTGTTATATATATATATATATATATATATATATATATATATATATATATATATATATATATATATATATATATATATATATATATATATATATATATATATATATATATATATTATATATATATATATATAAAACTAATATAGGTTCATGAATCCGAGGCCAATCCTGTACTTGTTCAATGCCATCATATGAATAATTGCTGCGAAATACAGTATTGTGAGTTTCATATGCTTCCTTTTTAATTGCTTTTGCAATCTATATTTTTGGTCTGAGAATACATGCACTTTATTTTAAACGCAATGGACAAAAGTACATACTAAATTCTATACTAAGTTTAAACTGAAAATCCCTTAGCTTTGGTAACTAGTAGCTGCCGCTTATACGAACTGGTGGGCACGAATAGTTGTATATGGATCTATAGGGCTTGACATCCTCGTCTGTTCCAGGTATAGAAACCCTAGCCTGAACTTTAAAACAGACGTATGCTATTTGAGTTTAGTACACGTTGGATTGCGTGTATTGTACATGTTGGTTGCATGTATGATAAAACAGGGGTACTTATTATATATACGTTAAAGTTTAGTTACCAGGGTGCTCAATCTTGTAGAATATTTTGATAAACGTTTCTAGACGAAAAAACTAAAATCTTGTGATCCACCTTTATATACAGATTATGCGCAACATTAAAACTATGAACTCACCAACCTTTGTGTTGACACTTCAAAGCATGTTTATTCTCAGGTTCCTAGAAGTCTTCCGCTGTTTGCTTATATGTTATACAAGCTATTGTGCATGGAGTTATACATGCCTTATTCGAGAAAATGTTGCATTCACAAATTCATCAGCATGTATCTTATTTTGACTGCATTGTCAACGGATGTAGTATTGTAAACTATTATTTAAGGTGATTGTCTATAGGTCAAAATCATCAGACGTCAGAAACCTTGGAATTAGATATTCATTTATGGTGTGCCTTTTCAAAAGAATGCAATGTTTACAAAACGTATCATGTAGAGGTCAGTACGTCACTGTGAAATCGATGAATGATGTATTCGTCCAAATGCATTTGGACGGGTCATCACATATGATATTTTTAAGATGAAGGTTTAAGATGTAGGTTTATGAAGATGAAGATGAAGTTGAAGGCTAAAAAGTCTATTTTACTCTCACATGCAATGCACATGTTAAGAGTTAACGGAATTTTTTAACGGCAGGTTGACGGAGGGACTATGTATCTCAAAGTTGTAAAATAGAGGGATGCTGTAAGCAGGAAAAAAGAGAAAGGGATGCTGTTCACTATTTGGTGTATAATGGAGGGACCAACGACCTAAAAAAGTCTTTATTTTGTGAGCTTATTTGCAGTTTCATAGTTGCTTCTATATTTATCATATTGTCACATGTTCTCACGATCTATTGCGAGTCGTCAATACTTTCAAGTGAATCTTTCGGTTCAAGTAGTGCGAAGTTGCGGTTCTGATATATCAGTTGTACTTAATTGTTTAATTAGTGGTTTAGTCAATATTTACACAATGTAAACAGAGTTATTTCACTAGGTTTGTTAATTAGATTGGTCTAGTCTATTAACAACTTAAAATTTCATATTCATTTTAATTTTATTTTTCACTTAAAAAAGTTGGAAATATATGACACGGTCGAGATGAGTAAAAGACGTCACTAATGTTCCACACGTACCTGTGTCGCCCCGTACAAAATTGACGTGTACGGATCATCAACAACATGATCATTACAAGGTCAAACACTATATGCTGTTTTAAAATAAGTTTGCATTCATAAAAAGGGGTAACGTCTCTACCGACGTCAAATGTTTAACAAACGATAGTGTGCTTCCACGAATAGAAAGCAATAACATAAGTACGAGACTCAAAGGTTATTACAAATTCATTGTTCAAAAGTAACATAGTTCGTAAATGCAAAGTAAAAGTTTCATGCAGAGACATCTCTAAACAAAAGCAGCGGGTGTCTACACAGCAAGTCTAACAGCGAGACTAATACAGCGGAAGCATCAAACGTCTAAGCACCTGAGAAATAACATGCTTAAAAGTCAACACGAATGTTGGTGAGCTATAGTTTAATTGTAACAATAATGTAATGTAGGCCACGAGATTTCGTATTCAAAACAGTATGAAAAGTATATGCTTAACCGTGGGCACTTGGTAACTAACTTAACGTAAATATCACCCCCTAAAAGTACACTTGGCGAGTGTGTAAGTCTATGAAGTATTAAACACCCGTTAAATACTAGCGCGACTAGCCCGAGTGGGGATGTCAAACCCTATGGATCCTTATCTAAGATTCGCGTTCACCGGTTCAAAAACCAATGACTAAACGTTACCGAGCTAAGGGGAAAGTTTATGCCGTTATATAACCCACACATACAATAAGTTTAAGTACTCGTTCCTAGTAAGTAAAACGTAAAAAGCGCATGTATTCTCAGTCCCAAAAATTGTTGAAGTAAAAAGTGATGCTATAACTCACAGTGAAAGTGCGGTCAAAGTCGATACGAGATAAGTAAGCAAGTAAGTCGGTCCGAAAGGTCGTCAACCTAAGTCAAAAGTTACTAAGTCAGTAAATCGTCCCAAAAGGTTTATAAGTAAATAAATTAAGTCTTAAGTATCATCATCATCAACATCATACGTAAAAAGTAAAGTAAGTTTTCAATCAAGGATAGAGACCGAAACAAAGGCTGACTTCGTTCAGATGCTACGACTTCTATACATACTGAAATGACACGAGGCCAGTGGCCATGACTCCGTATGTGAGTCCTCTAACTTCTGACCAATTTTCAGAACCTAACTCGTCTTCGTTTGACCGCGGCGATGGTTTAAGTGCGAGTAGGTCAGAAATTTCAGCACAACGTTACAAGGGCGTAGTGACTTTCGGAAGGCTATAAATCCTAAACCGTACATCGGATTTAGGCGAGGCCTAAACGAAAAGTCATCTACTTGAACCGACTATCTGGAAATCAACTTTTCCAGCAGCCCAGGTGACTGATCAGATCGAGAAAATAGTAAGCAAGGTGCTCCGGTGGGATTCTTGGTGCTTGATGCTCATCACGGTTCTCATCCTTGATGCTTATAGCTTCAAGTGTACAACTCGTTGATGTGTTTGCATCACTTTTGACCAAGGTTCTACCATCAACACACAATTATCATGACTAAGAATTAAAAAACAACTAATGTGAGAGTTTGAGCAAGGTGATGAACTAAAGTTGCATCACTTTTCTTAGTTTCAACACAAATACAAGTCTTATAAAGCTATAAACTTTGAATCAAACTAAATAAGCAAAACCTTAAGCTAGAGAGTTTAGATCTTAACTAGATATTAAAGATCTTAGACTAAAAAGTCTAGATCTCATGTTCTTGGTGAAACCCTAAGTCAAAACACTTAGACTTTCAACTTTACACAACCATAAGTTATGAAACTTAGATTTTGTAAAGTAAAATGAACATGAATAAATGATCTATTGTTTTAACAAGTTAGATGACCTTAAGTTATGAAACTTAGATCAATCTTACATGTGTGAAAGTCATAAACTAGTAAGCTTATAATTTCTTGTTCTTGAACTTTCAAAGTTAGACTTTGGTTTCAAGATTTATGAGATCAAAGTTTAACAAGTAATCTTTGACCATGAAGCTCAAACAAATCGAAATCTATAAACATAAATGATAGATTTAAAGTAAAAAATAAACAAATTCAAGTAAGGATCCTTTATACAAAAAGATATCAAGTTATGAACTTGAATCTTCATGAAATGAACTTTAAGTTCCAATACTTGAACATAAAGAAGATCATAAAGTAATTTGATCTTAAAATTTGTTAAAAGTTCATGTAGAACCAAAAGCTACAAAGCTTTAATCCTTTTTCTTGCTTCTTTATCATAAAAGAGATCAAAGATGGCAAGATATCATGAGGATTGAAGTTATAAAAACTGTAGCGACCCGACCAAAATCGTCATTGACGGCGCCGCTAACTGAGGTCTCGTTACGTGGTCGTAGTCCCTATATGAGACTCGTTTGACCAAAATTATGTCGCATTCATTTGAAAAGTACAAGACTTGCAAAGTAAGTTTACAACCGTTCGACAACAAGTCTAAGTTTACAAAAGTTATAAAATATAAATGAAAGAACTCGCGACATAATTAGTTTAAAAATCACAGTTGCTATAAATAGCGTAAATATGTAGACCAAGGTTTAAATCCAAAAGTGCTATCCCTAGCGTATGCATGCATGGTTGACTCCAATCAAGAAATCAAAGAGTGCGGAAGCATGTATCAAGTAGCCAAGTATGAACCTGAGAAAACATGTAGAAAACTGTCAACGCAAAAACGTTGGTGAAATCATAGGTTTAAGTAAGTAAGTGAGTAAAAGTAAAGTAAGTCGGACCACAAGGTTTGCAAAGTTGAAATAATAGTAACACATTCTAAAAGTTAATATTCACGAGCACCCAATTATCAAAACTTAACATTCCGTCCGTTGAATACCCCATCAATAGTGCTAGAACAAACACTGATTCTCGAAAATATATTTCATCCGTAAACGGTAGCGAACCGTCAAAGATGAGGGTTGTCAAACCCATATGGCCATATAACATAAGTTCTCGCTTACACCATCTGATGTAACTAATGATAATCGGATTGAGGATTTTCGTTCTAAACTCGTATGTAGAATGTTTGTTTTCCCGTTCTTGTGTTCACTTAGTTCAAAAGAATCGTTTATGTTTTCTCATCCCAAAAGTAAGTTCAAAAGAGTAAAAAGTGGGACTATGATCTCACCTCGAGTGGACGAGTATAAAAGTACTTCACAAAGTAAACGTGTGCATGAAAGTTGCTTAGCCTTGACCTAAACAAGTAAGTTGTATCAATTAACCGGTTACGACACAAGGTCGGGCGAAATGTGTTCAATTAGTGCTATGGCTCGTTACGACTCGATTAAATATAGCATGTGAATCACGTTGCCAAGTTTCATGCGAGAATCAAGTATAAAAGCATGTTAGAACGATTGCATAAAAGTTTGGTTAAGTTTGACTAAAAGTCAAACTTGGTCAAAGTCAACGAAAAAGTCAACATGTTCGGGTCGGGTCCCGGACTATTTTTCTATGCTAATTATTCATATACAAGTATATTAGAACAAGTTTCATGAGAATCGGAGGTCGATAGCTAGTCAAACATTTCACGTGAAAAGGGACATAATGAGCAGAATCTGGCCAGACCCATTTGCGCGCCGTGCGGGGTGAGGTGCGCGCCGCGCACCATGCTGTTCAGCTATTTTCTGCAGTTTTCAACTTATGCACGAATCCAACTTCAAAAATTCCTAACTCACAAACCGCAAATCTCCTAAACATGTATCTTATATCGTTGGAAAGGTATTTTAACAAAGAATACAACTAAACACTTTTCATAGATCATAACCGACAATTTCCAAATCGAAAACATCATCAAAGTTCATCATTTTCAACCAAAAATCAAAGAAACGCATTTTATGATTCGGGAACTTTTAACATACAAATGATATGAAGTTTTGAAGGTAATAACGCATACATTGCAACTAGACGCATATTCCAAGTTTCAATAAACATTTACTACGTCAAAATCACTAGCCACGTTATCGTTTCAAAATCAATTTCGACACAAATGAGACTTATGATTCACTAATCAAACGCTAGCATACATCACACCATTTCGAAGCTATTTACGCATACAATTTAACTAGTTAACTAGCATACATTCAAACAAGTGTCTCAACTAGCATTCAACCGCATCAAGTTCCTACCAAAACGATAATCGATTCACCAAAAACACATTTCATGTTATTGAGCTAGTTTTTCATCATCCAACATATCAAAACGAAGCTAATGAAGTAACTAACACTTTTAACACATACACTTTATCTTATAACATCATTTGAGCAACCAAAACTCAAGATTAAGCTAGACCCATTTGGGTGTTCATGTCATATTTTCAAAACACGAAGAACGAGCATACAAATTACATACACGACATCCCTACGAGCCATAGACACTAATTAACCACTTGACAAGTCAAAAACGAATTTAACAAGTTAGGGTTTCATGAGAAATTCTTACCCCATGCCATGAGACTAGTATCAAATCGAAGAGGATGAAACGAGGATTCCAAAAGTACAATTTGTTTTGATGTTTGATTCCTTGCTTGAATTTGGATGATGATTGAAGATGATGAAGAATTTAGGATGGGAGTTTTTGGTTGAGAGAAAAGAAGAAAGAAAAAGAAATTAAATGTGGAGGATGGTAGAGAAGTAGTTGACTTAGTCAACTACTAGTGAGTAGTTTGGCCATTTGGTAAAAATGGTCCCTCAATTTTAAGCCGGGTGCGTAATTTAACCAAACGAGATATTTTAAAACGCTAGAGTAAACGAGTGGTGTTAAAATTGAATAGCGGAAATATTATGAACGTTAGTCAACGGAAACTACGAATTTAAATAACGAAAGATATTATAAAAAAAAAAAGAAGACGGTGTTAAAATTAAATTTTAACGGAAAAACACGGGATGTTACATTATCCACACCTCAAAATAAATTTCGTCCCGAAATTTAGTTGGAAGTAGTAGTTGTTGAATCTTCATCGAGGTCTTGTGTTGCCGATTCTACGAGTGAGGGAAGGTACGTCCTTGGGTATTTCAACGAACCTGAAGGTCGGGGTCGTATGTTGTTTTAAGGTTTGGTTCCATGATTTTATGGTTTCCGGTCCTCCTAGGAAGTGAGGTTTATCGTCGATAGTGAGTTCATCAAAGAAGATAACAAGTTCTCGTTTCGCAAAACACGTCTTTGAGTTGATACATCGAATGTAGGATAACGGAGACCCAAAATGAGTCGGAAAAGTCTAAACGGCTAGCGACGGGTCCAAAACGCCCCAAGAATTTAAAGGATCGAAATATAGCGGATTTAGCTTCCTACGTTTCCCGAAACGGATTGCACCTTTCCAAGGTGCGACTCTTAACGTGACGCGGTTTCCCACGTGGAATTTGAAATGTTTACGTCTAAATCGGCGTAGCTCATTTGGCGACAACGAGTCGTGTTGGGTCTTTCTTGGATATGGATAAGTTTTCTCGGTCGCTCATGCATAATCCCGGTCCCGGTGAATTGGTCATCGTTTACTTGGTTCGACAAAAGGAGAATGACGTTTCCGGTCATATAAGGTTTCGAAGGCGTGGCGTCAATACTCGAATGAAAATTTTGTAGTAAGAGAGTTTGATTAAAGGCAAAGACGTTTCTCAAGAAAATTTGAAGTTGGTAATACAAATTCGTATTATGGTTTTCAAGACCTAAATCGTATGTTTGTTCGGTCCGTCGGGTTGTGGATGGTACGCGGTACCCATGTCTAAACGGGGTCCCGAGGCTTTTTGTAAGTCTAGAAATGAAACGAGGATCTCGATCCGAAATGAGGTACATTTCCTTAAGGCATATCAAACAAGTTTGCTAGGAATGGAAAACGTTAGCTAGGAAAAGTTTCTCGAGACATTCGCGTCGCGGAAGATTCATCGGTTTCCAAAAACGTTCGTCGGGGCAAGTTCTCCTCGGTTTCTGAAAGAAAAACGTTCGTTGGAACTATTCACCCTCGAGGTGAATACTAGTATAACGTGGAGAGTCCCTCCCTCCATTGAGAGTTTAGAATAAAGATTTCCTGAACCGGAAGTACGAGTGTGGTGAGAGAGAAGTTTCCGCCTCAGTGCGAGCATAACGAGTAAATTGTAATTAGTCAATAAGACTGTGCGAGGACGAGCTAGTATACACGTGTAACATACGGTTGAAGCCGAGAGGAATCGGTAATTCATTCGGAAGCCTAAATACAGTTCGACAAAAGTCGAAGGTGTGTCCCCGGTATGGTTGTTATCAATATTCTCGGAGTTTTCAGATGTCCAAACATGAAAGGATGAAGTCATGTACATGGCACATGGTGGTGTTTAGGTTGATCGAGTCTAACCACCATCACGTGTCACTAGAACTTTGGTATGTCTTACCGTAATATAACCACGTTGATCGAGTGTCGTTATATTACGCTAACTCATACCTCCATTCCCACATCACTCTATAGATTCAAGTTCGTGTAATCGTGAAGTTTAAAATAAACAAAGTGTAACGACGTCTCTAACGTGACTCGTATTGAATCGAAAGATTTAGTGCAACTATAAAGAAGCGTTCCCCGAGGGAAGTGTATAAATGATTGTTCACGTCAATGTGGTTCGAGTCAGACAATAAGGTATTCAGGTATGAAAAGAGTAACGAGTCATGATAACGAGTAGCACGCAACCGTAGTGATAAATGTTGATAACGATACTCACCTAGAGTAGTGATGGTAGTAACACCAAAAAGTAGATAGTAAGAAACACCAGTGGGAAACCGATAGTAAGTTGAAACGGTGGCAAATAACAATCCGGGAGACAGAGTTCCCGAACAAGTGTGACTAATGAAGTCGTCGTCATCCATACGTGTATGAATCATGAATTTACGTGTGTTACCAAAAAGTGGCGGAATACGAGTTCGTATGATGAAGGTTGGGTACCATTAAAAAGTTTGCCTAAGAATGATTCAAGTATAATGCACAAGTAGTCAAGTAAGTGCTATCTATAGCAAATGTATGTCAGAATGCAAATGCTAACTATCCGGTTGTAGTCTAGACTCACTAATGCGTCCTAACGACTCTGTTAGACACACTAATGCACGTCCTAGTTCCCTACAACCAACGCTCTGATACCATCTGTAGCGACCCGACCAAAATCGTCATTGACGGCGCCGCTAACTGAGGTCCCGTTACGTGGTCGTAGTCCCTATATGAGACTCGTTTGACCAAAATTATGTCGCATTCATTTGAAAAGTACAAGACTAACAAAGTAAGTTTACAACCGTTCGACAACAAGTCTAAGTTTACAAAAGTTATAAAATATAAATGAAAGAACTCGCGACATAATTAGTTTAAAAATCACAGTTGCTATAAATAGCGTAAATATGTAGACCAAGGTTTAAATCCAAAAGTGCTATCCCTAGCGTATGCATGCATGGTTGACTCCAATCAAGAAATCAAAGAGTGCGGAAGCATGTATCAAGTAGCCAAGTATGAACCTGAGAAAACATGTAGAAAACTGTCAACGCAAAAACGTTGGTGAAATCATAGGTTTAAGTAAGTAAGTGAGTAAAAGTAAAGTAAGTCGAACCACAAGGTTTGCAAAGTTGAAATAATAGTAACACATTCTAAAAGTTAATATTCACGAGCACCCAATTAACAAAACTTAACATTCCGTCCGTTGAATACCCCATCAATAGTGCTAGAACAAACACTGATTCTCGAAAATATATTTCATCCGTAAACGGTAGCGAACCGTCAAAGATGAGGGTTGTCAAACCCATATGGCCATATAACATAAGTTCTCGCTTACACCATCTGATGTAACTAATGATAATCGGATTGAGGATTTTCGTTCTAAACTCGTATGTAGAATGTTTGTTTTCCCGTTCTTGTGTTCACTTAGTTCAAAAGAATCGTTTATGTTTTCTCATCCCAAAAGTAAGTTCAAAAGAGTAAAAAGTGGGACTATGATCTCACCTCGAGTGGACGAGTATAAAAGTACTTCACAAAGTAAACATGTGCATGAAAGTTGCTTAGCCTTGACCTAAACAAGTAAGTTGTATCAATTAACCGGTTACGACACAAGGTCGGGCGAAATGTGTTCAATTAGTCCTATGGCTCGTTACGACTCGATTAAATATAGCATGTGAATCACGTTGCCAAGTTTCATGCGAGAATCAAGTATAAAAGCATGTTAGAACGATTGCATAAAAGTTTGGTTAAGTTTGACTAAAAGTCAAACTTGGTCAAAGTCAACGAAAAAGTCAACATGTTCGGGTCGGGTCCCGGACTATTTTTCTATGCTAATTATTCATATACAAGTATATTAGAACAAGTTTCATGTGAATCGGAGGTCGATAGCTAGTCAAACATTTCACGTGAAAAGGGACATAATGAGCAGAATCTGGCCAGACCCATTTGCGCGCCGCGCGGGGTGAGGTGCGCGCCGCGCACCATGCTGTTCAGCTATTTTCTGCAGTTTTCAACTTATGCACGAATCCAACTTCAAAAATTCCTAACTCACAAACCGCAAATCTCCTAAACATGTATCTTATATCGTTGGAAAGGTATTTTAACAAAGAATACAACTAAACACTTTTCATAGATCATAACCGACAATTTCCAAATCGAAAACATCATCAAAGTTCATCATTTTCAACCAAAAATCAAAGAAACGCATTTTATGATTCGGGAACTTTTAACATACAAATGATATGACGTTTTGAAGGTAATAACGCATACATTGCAACTAGACGCATATTCCAAGTTTCAATAAACATTTACTACGTCAAAATCACTAGCCACGTTATCGTTTCAAAATCAATTTCGACACAAATGAGACTTATGATTCACTAATCAAACGCTAGCATACATCACACCATTTCGAAGCTATTTACGCATACAATTTAACTAGTTAACTAGCATACATTCAAACAAGTGTCTCAACTAGCATTCAACCGCATCAAGTTCCTACCAAAACGATAATCGATTCACCAAAAACACATTTCATGTTATTGAGCTAGTTTTTCATCATCCAACATATCAAAACGAAGCTAATGAAGTAACTAACACTTTTAACACATACACTTTATCTTATAACATCATTTGAGCAACCAAAACTCAAGATTAAGCTAGACCCATTTGGGTGTTCATGTCATATTTTCAAAACACGAAGAACGAGCATACAAATTACATACACGACATCCCTACGAGCCATAGACACTAATTAACCACTTGACAAGTCTAAAAACGAATTTAACAAGTTAGGGTTTCATGAGAAATTCTTACCCCATGCCATGAGACTAGTATCAAATCGAAGAGGATGAAACGAGGATTCCAAAAGTACAATTTGTTTTGATGTTTGATTCCTTGCTTGAATTTGGATGATGATTGAAGATGATGAAGAATTTAGGATGGGAGTTTTTGGTTGAGAGAAAAGAAGAAAGAAAAAGAAATTAAATTACATATTATATTTAATTTGTAATTTATAATATTAATACTACTAATATATTATGTATATTGTATTAAATATTCGAATATGTTATCTGAATTTTACATAATTGATAATATGTAATGTTAATATATTAAATATAATTACAAATGGAAATATAGTTATTATACAAATGAATATTACTTTCATTATTAATATTGATATTAGTAGTATTAATATTATAAATTTAATACATAATATATATATATATATATATGAGATTTGATAAGCATGAATTGTTATATCAATATTATTAGTATTATTATTATTATAATCATTATTATTATTATTATTAATATAATAATTATTAATTATTAAAATCAATAAAATCGTACGTACAAAGTTTGGAAATCTGAATCAGTTACACATAACTATCAGACTGTTTCATGATTTGTTATAGGTCTACAATTTAGTACAATTTGATTCCAATTCAATGCAAAACCAAACAAACACAGTTAAAGTTGACTTTTATTTTCTTTATTTTACTTCTGACAAAATATTTTTCTGTCTCTAAAATCTGTACAAACGAAATTCGATTTCAGAAATATCCAAAAATCTGTTTGCAATCATTTTCAACTTTTATTTTTTTTTTTCTATATTTCGATACTGGTTGATTTAAACCTGTCAGACTTCTTGTATCTCCTTAAAATCGATTAATTCATTGATCATAAACCACACGCCACTTTTGCTTCCTGTTTCTTTTCTTGTTTGATTGAGAACACCAAAACCATCATCAAACAACAATCCAAGACCACATAAAAACCGATCACCATAACACTCGCCATGCTACTCTTCCGATAGTTAATCAACCATAATCCTTCGGCCATCACCCTTTTCATTTGAACACCCTAGAGTCACTCACAACCGTGTTCCTCAAACAACACCTACACCCATTACAAACCCATCATGTTTAACTTCTATCGCCACCATCATAATCGTTCCTACTACTAGACGAGCACCCCTTTTATTGTTTTTCTTTTTCATATACTTGTATTACTTTCGAAACCCAAGTACCAAACTACTGCCACTTTAACTTCAACTTCAATCACCTTAAGAAACGCCACCCATATCAAACCAACAGGTTAGTTGATTCTATTTCAATCCACGAATTCTTTTCTCTTCGTTTCTACTTCTATAAACCAAACAATCACCATTCACCAATTTTTCATTAACGATCAATACCCAAACCATCATGACACGACCATATTTTTTGTTGTTTCTTATTCCTGTTTGAAAGGAAATCTTCAATAAAATCATCACCTACAATTACTCTTATTCATTTCTGCTACATATCACTTTGTTCTTCTCCTTTCCAATTATATCATCGCCACTCTCTCACCTTTGTAAACACCATCGATTACAACCCAAGAGTCACCTGCAGACTAAAGTTTCTGTTTTGATTAAAGACGACACCGAACACAAATCATCTCCATGGAAACCAAAAACATTACCACCATCGTTCCCTATATTTTTTTAACAGTCTTTTTCCTGCAACTGCAGCTATCGTTAATACAATCAACAACTCACCACCTTTGAATACTTGAACGAAATAAAAAGGGATAAGGATGTGTTTACAACTTGTTCAACTTGGACATAGTGTTGTAATATATATATATATATATATATATATATATATATATATATATATATATATATATATATATATATATATATATATGGCATTATTAAATAAACAAGTGGAACCATGTAACAGCTCATGGCCGATTCTTTTTAACTAATTGATCATAGGATTCTAATACATGGAGTTTTGATAATGCTAAAAACGAACATATATTTCATAGCATTATCCCTCAAGAAAGATAAGCTTTTAGTTGCAATTGTTCTATTTACAAGTGATATTCGTTTAAATAATAAAAGGTGAAGACAAAAGACAGATTCGACGAATTGAAGATGCAAACGACCAAAAAGTTCAAAAGTACAAAGTACAATCCAAGAGGTTCAAATTAATGATGAGAAACGTCTAAAAATTACAAGAGTACGAGCCGCAAAACGCAAAATACAAGATATTAAATTGTACGAAAAGACATTCGAAAATCCGGAACCGGGACCAAAGTCAACTCTCAACGCTCGATGCAACGGACTAAAAATTACAAGTCAACTATGCACATAAATATAATATAATATATAAATAATTCTTAAAATTATATATATATATTATATTATATATATATAAACCGTCGGCAAACTAGGAGACAAAGAAATGTGAGCTGGATTCCTGCTCCATGCGATCGCATGGCCTGGAGGCCTAATTTCCATGCGATTGCATGACCTACTTTTTCTGGCCACATTCCTATAAAAGGCGCAGTTTTGGTCGAATGTTAATACACCTTTTTCTCTCTATCTCTCAAGGATATATATATATATATATATATATATATATATATATATATATATATATATATATATATATATAATTTATAATTTTAATTTTAATTTAATAATAATAAGGGTATGTTAGCGAATGTTGTAAGAGTGTAAGTCAAAATTCTGTCCGTGTAACGCTACGCTATTATTAATCATTGTAAGTTATGTTCAACCTTTTTAAATTAATGCCTCATAGCTAAATTATTATTATGCTTATTTAAATCAAAGTAATCGTGATGTTGGGCTAAAATATTAAAGACGGGGTTATTGGGCTTTGTACCATAATTGGGGTTTGGACAAAAGAACGACACTTGTGGAAATTAGACTATGGGCTATTAATGGGCTTTATATTTGTTTAATTGAATGATAGTTCGTTAATTTAATATAAGGATTTACAATTGGATGTACCTATAAATAACCATATACACTCGATCGGACACGATGGCGGGATATTTATAAGTACTAATAATCGTTCATTTAACCGGACACGGGAATGGATTAATAGTCAATGGACTTATTAAAACAGGAGTGAATTACATACAAGGAAAACTGGTGTAATTATAGTTTAAGTCCCCAATTAGTTGGAATATTTGACTTCGGATATAAGAATAATTTGACGAGGACACTCGCACTTTATATTTATGACTGATGGACTGTTATGGACAAAAATCAGATGGACATATTGAATAATCCAGGACAAAGGACAATTAACCCATGGTAATAAACTAAAATCAACACGTCAAACATTATGATTACGGAAGTTTAAATAAGCATAATTCCTTTATTTCATATTTCATCGTATTTTTATTTACTGTCTTTTTATTTAATGGCACTTTTAATTATCGTACTTTTTAATTATCGCAATTTTATTTATTGTCATTTTATTTATCGCATTTTTAATTATCGCAATTTTATTATTGTCATTTACTTTACGCTTTAAAGTAAGTTATTTTTATTTTTAATATTTTACATTAGGTTTTAACTGCGACTAAAGTTTTAAAATCGACAAACCGGTCATTAAACGATAAAATCCCACTTTTATAATAACAATACTACTTATATTTATATATATATTTTTACAAATTTAGTTTTAAAAAATATAGCGTTAAACTTGGCTAGCTCCCTGTGGAACGAACCGGACTTACTAAAAACTACACTACTGTACGATTAGGTACACTGCCTATAAGTGTTGTAGCAAGGTTTAGGTATTTCCACTCTCTAAATAAATAAATAACTTGTGTAAAATTGTATCGTATTTAATAGTATTTTGCAATAAAAATATAACTATTTCGTATACACCTCTACGCACATCAAGTATTTTTGGCGTCGCTGCCGGGGAACTGCTTAAACGTCGGAAGCGAAACGCTATTTATATATAAAAAAAAGATTTTTATTAAGTCGTAATCTATTTTTGTAAAAATATACGTTTTAAATATCAAAAATACAAAAATACCAAAAACAAGAAAAAGAAAAATATATCTATATTTTTAAGTTTAGTTAAATTAAAAAGTTTATTTATTTATTTTTTTTGTAAAAAGTTATAAAAACTTATAAGTTATATCTATACTTTATATATATTAAAAAAATTAAATATAAAAAGTGTACGAGGCCAGGTACTATAGCAGCCCAAGATTAGAGCTGGATCCAGAAGTCATGCGATCGCATGGCCCGGATGAATAAAACTCATGCGACCGCATGAGGGTTACTGACACGCCTGATACCTTTGACCTACTGCATTAATTACGGAGTATATTTTTATTATTATTATTATAAACCCTAATTAGGGTTAATTATTTAATTAATTAGTTTTAGTTTTGTTATTTTTTATATTTTTAGTTTTAAACTAGTTTTATTAATTATAAATTAATACTTTTATAAAATAAATAATATAAAAATAATATTTTTATAAAAAATTGTATTTTGATAACTTTAGTTTTATTTTTATATTTCTGTATCTTTTTATTAGTTTAATTCGTAAGTTGTATATTTTTCGCTCGTAATTAGTTTTAATATATTTTTTGCCATAGTAGCTCTAGATTTTTAGGCTTTGCCGTAAAATCCCTTAAGTGCTTTTTCTTTAGACTAAGATTTAAGTGCTTTAGAATTTTGCGACGCCGTTTTTAAATTTTAGTACTTTTTAAGTTATTGCCGTTTTGGAAATAGAATTTTCTTTAAGCTTTAATAGCTTTAGACGCAACTTTTAATTCTTAGTTTTTAGACTTTTAAGTTTCGACGCGCTACGTTCTTTTTATTATTTTTCGACCTTTTATTTTTCGATGTTTTTCGACGCGCTCTTTTTCTTTCTTATTTCTCGCCGCTTTAGTTTTTAGGACATAGAATTTTCTATTTCTTCTCTAAAATTTCTTTAAATTTCAATGAAAAATTATTTTAAGCGGTTAAATTGATAGACATCCAAAATTTTCTGGTTCGTAGTAATAGTTGGATTTGTTAGTGGCGAGTTGTGGGCTTCCGATTTAAAGGGTCCTGGCTACCTACTGCATCTATTGGCTATTCGAAACGTGGGCAAAATCAGAAATGTCTATTAATTCGATAACTTATATAATTTTTATCTTTTATAACTAATAGGATATTCAGTGAATGCACCGAGCAAAACGTTCACAACCTTTCATACGTTCACCACCTGTAACCAGATCAAGACATCTAGCCAATATTGTCGCCGTTGATTTTTCTTTAGAATCGTCATCCAGTCGACCAAGTACTCCAATTCAAATGGCTGATAATCCATTTTTTGAACCCGACCTCACAATTGAGAATCCGGAGGATATTCAGGGAAAATTCACAGATCCTGAACCATTAATCTTTCCTCCGGAACCACAAATCATTCAAACAGAGATTGTCGAGGAACAAACCATTAAATCAGAATCCTCTAGTGATTCAGATTCAACAAATTCAATCATGGAAAATCTGGAACCTCTAAGTATGGAAGACCGAATGAGAGCTAAACGCACTGGCCAAGGTCACGCAATTACTCAACCAGACATTAATGCGCCAGATTATGAAATCAAAGGACAAATCCTACACATGGTGACTAATCAATGCCAATTTAGTGGTGCGCCGAAAGAAGATCCAAATGAACATCTTCGTACCTTTAATAGGATCTACACTCTATTTAAAATAAGAGAAGTGGAGGATGAACAGATATATCTCTTGTTATTTCCCTGGACTTTAAAGGGAGAAGCCAAAGATTGGTTAGAATCGTTACCTGAAGGGGTGATTGATACATGGGATGTTTTAGTTGAAAAATTTCTTAAACAATTCTTTCCGGCATCTAAAGCAGTAAGATTTCAAGGAGAAATTGTTACGTTCACACAAAAACCAAATGAAACTCTATATGAGGCGTGGAAAAGATTTGGAAAATTGTTGAGAGGATGTCCGCAACATGGTTTAGACACTTATCAAATAGTACAAATATTCTACCAAGGATGCGACATCACTACAAGGAAAGACATCAATATAGCAGCTGGTGGTTCCATTATGAAGAAAACAGCAACCGAAGCTTACCAAATTATTGATAACACTGCTTCCCACTCACATGAGTGGCACCAAGAAAAAGATATCATTAGATCATCTAAAGCAGCTAGAACCGATTCTAGCCATGACTTTGATTCCATTTCCGCAAAGATAGATGCTGTCGAGAGACGAATGGAAAAGATGACTAAAGATGTTCACTCTATACGAATTAGTTGTGAGCAGTGTGGAGGACCACATTTGACAAAAGATTGTCTCAGTATTGAACAAACAATGGAACAAAGAGAGAATGTTTCATACATGAACCAAAGGCATGGAAATAATTATCAGAATAATTATCAACCACCAAGACCAATCTACAATCAAAACCAGAATTATAACCGAAATGTTCCATACAACAATCAACAAGGTCCTAGCAACCAACAAGTATCTAACAATACTTACAATCAGCAAAGACCTATTTTTCAAAATAAACCACCACAAACTGATGATAAAAAGCCAAATTTAGAAGATATGATGTCGAAGCTAGTTGAATCTCAAACTCAATTTTTTACATCTCAGAAACAAACTAATGAACAAAATGCTTAAGCATTTAGAAATCAACAAGCTTCTATTCAAAATTTGGAACAAGAAGTAAGCAACCTAGCAAGGTTGATAGGTGAAAGGAAACCGGGAAGTCTACCTAGTGATACAAATGCTAACCCCCGGAATGAAACAGCTAAAGTCATTACCACGAGAAGTGGTATTACACTTAAACCACCTGAAATACCTGTAATTTCTGATGACTCTATTCCTACTCCACAAGAACAACAACCTGAACAAGATAAGGTAACATAACCGGTAGTTGAAAAGGTTAATGAAGATAACACAGTTAAGGCTAAACCTTATGTTAAACCATACCAACCACCACTTCCTTACCCGAGTAAAATGAGAAAAGAAAGACTTGAAGCCGAGCAATCCAAATTCTTGGATATGTTTAAACAGATAAATGTAAATCTTCCTTTCATTGATGTAATTTCAGGAATGTCAAGATATGCTAAATTCTTGAAAGATCTAATCACGAATAGAAAGAAAATGGAAGAACTCTCGGCTGTTACAATGAATGCTAATTGCTCTGCAGTGCTGTTAAATAAAATACCAGAAAAATTATCTGATCCAGGAAGTTTCACAATTCCATATTTTCTGGGTAGTTTTAGTTCAATAGAAGCATTGGCGGACTTAGGTGCTAGTATAAATTTAATGCCGTATTCACTATACGCTAAACTAGACCTTGGAGAATTGAAACCAACAAGAATAAGCATACAACTAGCCGATCGATCAGTAAAATATCCTAGAGGGATAATGGAAAATATGCTAGTTAAAGTTGGTACTTTAGTATTTCCAGTAGATTTTGTTATTCTGGACATGGAAGAAGATTCTCGTGTTCCTCTCATATTAGGAAGACCATTCTTAAACACGGCTAAAGCAATAATAGACGTGTTCGGTAAGAAACTGACCCTAAGTATAGAGGTCAAGAGTGTTACCTTTTCAATTGATAGAGCCATGCAACAACCGCAATCTGCAGATGATACATGTTATTATATTCAAACTATAGATTCACATGCAGAATTGTTAGAAGAATTTCCAGAATTACAAGGAACAGGAGAATGTTCATTAGGAGAAGAAACTGAACCAATTGATGAAGCTGAAATGTTAGCTACACTTATGGCTAATGATTATGAACCAACAACAGAAGAAATTCAAAAGCTAAAAGAAGAAGACAGATATCGATATAAATCATCGATAGAAGAACCACCGACATTAGAGTTAAAGCCACTTCCAAACCATTTGGAATACGCTTATTTACATGGTGAATCTGAATTGCCTGTAATAATATCGTCTTCTCTTACTGAAAATGAAAAATCTCAACTCATTTCTGTGCTAAAAGCTCATAAACCAGCTATTGCATGGAAGATTCATGATATTAAAGGCATAAGTCCTTCGTATTGCACACATAAAGTCCTTATGGAAGAAGGTCATAAAATATATGTGCAACGCCAACGAAGACTAAATCCTAATATGCAAGATGTTGTTAAGAAAGAAATTATAAAACTGCTTGATGCAGGTTTAATTTATCCAATCTCTGATAGTCCATGGGTAAGCCCAGTTCAATGCGTACCTAAGAAGGGTGGCATGACTGTCATCACAAATGAGAAAAATGAGCTTATTCCTACTAGGACTGTAACAGGATGGTGTGTTTGTATTTATTATAGAAAATTAAATGACGCCACCAGAAAAGATCACTTTCCCTTACCTTTCATTGATCAAATGTTGGAAAGGCTAGCCGGAAATAGTTACTATTGTTTTCTAGATGGATTTTCCGAATATTTTCAAATTCCAATAGCACCCGAGGACCAAGAGAAAACCACGTTCACGTGCCCTTATGGTACTTTTGCTTACAAACGCATGCCATTTGGACTTTGCAACGCCCCTGCAACCTTTCAAAGGTGCATGATGGCGATTTTTCACGACATGATAGAAGAATGCATGGAAGTTTTCATGGATGACTTTTCAGTCTTCGATGATACATTTGAAACATGTCTAGCTAATCTTGAACGAATGCTTATTAGATGCGAACAATCAAATCTAGTTCTTAATTGGGAGAAATGCCATTTTATGGTTAAAGAAGGCATCGTTCTTGGACATAAAATTTCAAAAGAAGGAATTGTAGTGGATAGAGCTAAAGTAGATGTAATTGCTAAACTTCCACATCCCACCATTGTTAGAGGAGTTAGGAGTTTTCTAGGGCATGCCGGTTTTTACCGACGTTTCATAAAAGATTTTTCTAAAATTGCTACTCCTATGAATAAACTCCTAGAAAAGGACGCTCCATTCATCTTTCCAGATGAATGTATCAATTCTTTTAATATTCTTAAAGAGAAAGTCAATAACGCGCCGATCATGATAACTCCAAATTGGAATCTACCGTTTGAACTTATGTGCGTTGCAAGTGATTTTGCAATGGGAGCCGTTTTAGGACAAAGGATTGAAAAACGATTTCAACCTATTTATTACGCTAGTAAGATGTTACAAGGAGCACAAACAAATTACACAACTACTGAAAAAGAACTCCTTGCCATTGTCTTTGCTTTTGACAAATTTCGTTCATATCTCGTTCTAGCTAAAACGGTGGTCTATACCGACCATTCTGCTCTTAGATACCTATTTTCGAAACAAGATGCCAAGCCATGATTAATCCGTTGGATCTTACTCTTACAAGAGTTCGATATTGAAATCAGAGACAAAAAGGAGCAGAAAATCTCGCCGCTGATCATCTTTCTTGTCTTGAAAATCCCGAATTAGAAGTTCTAAATGAATCGGCCATACAAGATAACTTTCCTGATGAATATCTATTGAAGATATATTATAATGAAATACTATGGTTTGCAGACTATGCAAACTACTTAGTATGTGGATTCCTTGAAAAAGGGTTGTCGTACCAAAAACGAAAGAAATTCTTTAGTGATATAAAACACTATTTTTGGGAAGATCCACATTTGTTTAAAAGTTGTCCCGATGGAATAATACGCCGATGTGTATTCGAGGATGAAGCCAGTCAAATCTTAAACCATTGTCACACAGGACCAACAGGGGGGCATTATGGGCCTCAACTCACAGCAAGAAAAGTTTACGATGCTGGATTCTATTGGCCTGCAATTTTCAAAGACGCACACCTTCTTTGCAAATCCTCTGATGCTTGTCAAAGGGCCGGAAAAATAAGTCAACGTGATGAAATGCCACAAAATGTCATTCAAGTATGTGAAGTATTTGACATTTGGGGTATTGACTTTATGGGTCCATTTCCAGAATCTCATAATAATCTCTACATTCTCGTTGCCATTGATTATGTATCTAAATGGGCGGAAGCACAAGCTCTCCCAACTAACGATGCACGAGTTGTAGTCAGCTTTTTAAAACGTCTTTTTGCAAGGTTCAGAACACCGAAAGCTTTAATAAGTGATCGGGGTACTCATTTTTGTAATAATCAACTTGAGAAAGTTCTCAAAAGATATGGAGTAACTCATAAAATCTCAACCGCTTATCATCCACAAACAAGTGGACAAGTTGAAAATACCAACCGAGCTTTAAAACACATTCTAGAGAAAATTGTAGGATCAAATCTGAAGGAATGGTCCATAAAATTGGAGGATGCACTCTGGGCTTTTAGAACAGCCTACAAAACTCCAATTGGAACCACACCTTTTAGACTCGTTTATGGAAAAGCATGTCACCTTCCAGTAGAAATTGAGCACAAAGCATTTTGGGCTTTGAAGACATGTAATCTTGATTTGCATGAAGCTGGACGTCTACGGTTAAGCCAATTAAACGAATTAGAAGAATTAAGACATGAAGCATACGAAAATTCGTTAATCTATAAGAAAAAACGAAGAAATGGCATGATAAAAGAATCAGAAATTCAAAAGAATTTAAAGAAGGAGACAGAGTTCTTCTTTTCAATTCACGATTCAAGCTATTTCCTAGAAAATTAAAATCAAGATGGTCTGGACCATTCATAGTCAAAAGAGTTTTTCCGTACGGAACAATAGAGTTAATAAATTCAAATGTAGTTGAATTTAAGGTTAATGGTCACAGAGTTAAACATTACATAGATAATCCGATGGAAGTTGAAGATGAAGTTAATCACAATTTCGACACCACAGCTAACTAAGTGTGGGAAGGTTCGAATCTTTTTAGGGTAATATATATTTCTGTTAGAGTTAGATATTCTGTTTTCGTGTAGTTTTCGAGAATGGAATCCGAATGGTCTTTCCCTAGTAGACCCTAAAGAACTAGTCTTCTCCCTCCATTCTGAATTTTTATTTTTTTAGGTTTTACGAGATGAAGAATTCCTTTGATCTGAACCATGGTCTAATGCTACATGCTATGATTACTAAATGTAATAATGACACCCTTCTGAGTGAACTGGTATCCTTCATAAGAGGCAAAATGGATGGAGTAAGAAAAGAACTCAGGAAAGATCATCATACGATACATTTTAGTAAAGGAAAATCAAAATCCGCAACAAAAAGAAGAGCACGACACCTTGAAAGATGTTATAAATGCGGAAAATGGTCACACGAAGGTAAATGTTCAAATAATCAAACATATTCAAATACCGAATTTGTTACTCTATGCAGAGAAGGACCGTTCATATGTTTAGAAGAAAAGATATTGAAGAATCGAGGTTATGCTTATGTAGCTATGAAAAATCAAATCACACGACTCTCCTATGAGTCGGCTAAAGCAGGTCTCTGAGAATTCTTTCTCACAGGTAAGTATGTACAGTTTTTATTTTTTTTTATTGCTTTTAACCTTTTGATAATAAACGCTGAATCATTCGCTATAAAGTATTAAATTGGTATTCAATAAAATTAGGTATGCGTAACCGAAATTATTGATATCATACAAAAATTTATTACATCACTGCGAAATTTACCGTTTATTCTTAAGGTATAAATATCTTTAATCAATCAACCCAAAATATTTCAAAAATTCATCAGGAGTAAAACTAGGTTATGGAACCGAAATTACTTTACCGAAAAGAGGTGCGTAAATTTTTAATAATATTTGATTGATTAAAGTGGGATAAAAGACCAAAAAGATTTTTAATTTTAATTTTTACCTTGTTATTAATATATAAATATTAAATTAATATTGTAAACTTTTTAAAATCAATATATTTAAGTTTGTAAATATTTGAAAAATTAATATTTTTAATATAAGTTTGTATGTATAAAAACAAAAATATAATAAAAATTTGGTGTGATTTTTTTTTAATTTTAATAATATGAATTTTTAATTTTATGTATTTTAAATTTAAGTTTGGCGTGAATTTAAAAACAAAAATTTACTTTATTTCATTAAGTTATAAATTTGATATTTAAAATTCATCGTGAGTTGAAGACTAAGTAGTTGAACCGAAATTACTTTACCCGAGGGCGGGACGAGAAATTTTATTATCATTATTTTTAATCTTATTTGATTTTAAGTATGCCAAAAACATTTAAAAAAAAAAAACTCAAAAATCTTTGCTTTTAAAACAATCGCTTTAAAAACGACAAAATTTAAATTTTGTCGAGGGACGGACTAGGTAAACATACCGAAACTACCTAATGTAAAAAGAAACAAAATTTTAAAAAATTATTCATTTAAATTGTTTTAATAAATAAAGATTATATAAAAAATAATAATAATAATAATAAAAATATTATGTATGTTTGTAGTTTATCTTATGTACACAACAGGGTAAAACAGCACACTTTCAAAGACCGGCATTAAGTTCAGCAAAAGCTACTAATTTTGACGATAAAACGAAAAACAAATGTGATGTAACAACAAGTCGGAATGAACAAATGATGTGTACCATTTATCATTCAACACACAAACGCCAATATGTTTGGAAACTTTGGTAAAATTTAATCATTTTTTTACACTAATCACCCTCAATAATTTAAATTATTACTGATTTCTTGCAAATGAGGGCATTGCAAGATCTTAAGTGTGGGAAGGGGTTAAATTCTTTCGGATTTTTAAAATTTAAATTTAAACACTTGGTTACCATTAAAAATACTAGTAACGCAATAGTTGTATTAGAATCTAGTGCTCTCTGATAATAAAGAACAGCCCTAGTCTTATATACTGACTACCCAATTCTAGTAAAATTTTTCAAAATTTTCAAATAAATGAATTCAAAATCATGTTTATACATATTTATGAACGATAAAACTAGGTGTTAACACCGAAATTATTGTTACCTCGAAAAGGACATAAATTGAGAAACAACCCAAAATGTTAGAATTCATTTAAAATGGAATAGAGAAAAATAAAAAGGCAAAGAAAGGAAAATAAAAACCAAGTGTGGGAAAAATTTACCAAGTTATTTAGAACATATGTCACATATTTTTGTACAAATAATTGAAGATACTTTTGTTTTGGACAATTTTATCAGTTTTACCCGATTTCTTATAATATATTTGAAAGAAATGTGCCACTTGATTTAAAAGGAAGTAAAGTCTTCCGAGAGAAAAATACACGTACTTCTTGAATTAGGTCAGGAAGTTGTCGTCCAGACCAGTTGTAGAATCTACGAAAAACCTTGAAAAGTTTTCTCGAAAATCAGCTGGAAATCTACGGACCTCAGCATCAAACAGGGTCGCCAAGTGGTCAGAGTTATCCTAACCATGAGAGGATCTGTCTCGTACAATGGGGGGCACCGTGCAAATTAGCTTATAAGACTAATGAATCAGATCCCCAGAAAGGATAATCTCCTTAAAGATCAAAAATCAGCTTTTAAGACTGATATTACTCAATCCTTGAGATTGACCTTAAAGATTGAGAATTACAAACTCATGGAATTCGATGATATCTAAACTCGAGCTTGAACGAGAAAATATTTTGATCAAAATTACAAACCGATTTGTTTTCTGAAAACCCATTTTCAATGCGTTCATTACCATTGAACGTAAAATCCTAGGAATTCACCTGGAATTCATTAGGTCACCTGAACCAAATCGGGTATCAACCGTAAGAACGGTGGTTGCATAGCATGGTCGAAGACAGGACCTTGTGCCAGACCGAAAAACTATAGGGTGATCTTTACTATTACTCCTACAAAGGATAGTAATTGCATCTGACACGTTATAGACCATAATTAAAAGCATGTCACGGGGCATTGCCTTAACAGTTGCTTGTTCAACGCTTTCCTTTACAACCGGAAGGTAGTTTACCGAAAGGTAATATACGGAATAAGTATACTGGACGTGTTGCTTTCCTAATACAAGGTTAGCAAGTGGGTGACACAAAACCTCAAGTTTTGAGCTAAAATTTTCAAATCTGAAACCCACAAAACCCACAAAACCCACAAAAATAATTTGCAAACACCGGTGAAGGGTTATTTCGGAAAACTTATCTAGGGTAAAAGCTAGATTTTATTTTTGAAAGATCAAATGTTTTCATAAAGATCCAATTTCCTTAAAGGATCTAAATTTATATAGTCATGTGGGACTGTAAACCACATCGTTACTACCATTGTTCATACCGCCGTATAGAAATCACTGATGTATAAAGTGTGAAGAATAAAGAAGTGATTCTAGTATTTTTATTTCAAGACAATATTGCTCGAGGACAAGCAACGCTCAAGTGTGTGAATATTTGATAATGCTAAAAACGAACATATATTTCATAGCATTACCCCTCAAGAAAGACAAGCTTTTAGTTGCAATTGTTCTATTTACAAGTGATATTCGTTTAAATAATAAAAGGTGAAGACAAAAGACAGATTCGACGAATTGAAGACGCAAACGACCAAAAAGCTCAAAAGTACAAAGTACAATCCAAGAGGTTCAAATTAATGATGAGAAACGTCTAAAAATTACAAGAGTACGAGCCGCAAAACGCAAAATACAAGATATTAAATTGTACGAAAAGACGTTCGAAAATCCGAAACTGGGACCAGAGTCAACTCTCAACGCTCGACGCAACGGACTAAAAATTACAAGTCAACTATGCACATAAATATAATATAATATATAAATAATTCTTAAAATTATATATATATATATTATATTATATATATAAACCGTCGGCAAACTAGGAGAAAAAGAAATGTGAGCTGGATTACTGCTCCATGCGATCGCATGGCCTGGAGGCCTAATTTCCATGTGATCGCATGGCCTACTTTTTCTGGCCACATTCCTATAAAAGGCGCAGTTTTGGTCGAATGTTAATACACCTTTTCTCTCTATCTCTCAACGATATATATATATATATATATATATATATATATATATATATATATATATATATATATATATATATATAATTTATAATTTTAATTTTAATTTTAATTTTAATTTTAATTTTAATTTAATAATAATAAGGGTATGTTAGCGAATGTTGTAAGAGTGTAAGTCGAAATTATGTCCGTGTAACGCTACGCTATTATTAATCATTGTAAGTTATGTTCAACCTTTTTAAATTAATGTCTCGTAGCTAAATTATTATTATGCTTATTTAAATCAAAGTAATCGTGATGTTGGGCTAAAATATTAAAGACGGAGTTATTGGGCTTTGTACCATAATTGGGGTTTGAACAAAAGAACGACACTTGTGGAAATTAGACTATGGACTATTAATGGGCTTTATATTTGTTTAATTGAATGATAGTTCGTTAATTTAATTTAAAGATTTACAATTGGATGTACCTATAAATAACCATATACACTCGATCGGACACGATAGGCGGGATATTTATAAGTACTAATAATCGTTCATTTAACCGGACACGGGAATGGATTAATAGTCAATGGACTTATTAAAATAGGGGTGAATTACATACAAGGAAAATTGGTGTAATTATAGTTTAAGTCCCGAATTAGTTGGAATATTTGACTTCGGATATAAGAATAATTTGACGAGGACACTCGCACTTTATATTTATGACTGATGGACTATTATGGACAAAAACCAGATGGACATATTGAATAATCCAGGACAAAGGACAATTAACCTATGGTAATTGATAATGCTAAAAATGAACATATATTTCATCGCATTATCCCTCAAGAAAGACAAGCTTTTAGTTGCAGTTTTCCTATTTACAAGTAATATTTTTTTAAATAATAAAAGGTGAAGACAAAAGACAGATTCGACGAATTGAAGATGCAAACGACCAAAAAGCTCAAAAGTACAAAGTACAATCAAAGTGGTTCCAATTATTGATGAGAAACGTCTCAAAATTACAAGAGTACAAGCCGCAAAATGCAAAGTACAAGATATTAAATTATACGAAAGGACGTTCGAAAATCCAGAACCGGGACCAAAGTCAACTCTCAACGCTCGACGCAACGGACCAAAAGTTACAAATTAATTATGTATATAAATATAATATAATATATAATTAATTATATAAATTATATATTTATATTATATTTATATAATAAAATCCGTCGGCAGACTAGGAGTCAAGCTTGTGTGAGCTGGATTCCACTGCTCCACACTCGCGGAGCTTATAAAGGCAACAACCACCGCACTCGCGGAGGTCAAACAGTAAACGTGGGCCTATAAAAGGCCGAGCATTCGGCCGATTTTTACACATCTTTTTCTCATTCATCATACGTAAAATATATATATATATATATATATATATATATATATATATATTTATATTTTAATTTTAATTTTAATTTTAAATCCTAATAATAAGGGTATGTTAGCGAATATTGTAAGGGTGTAAGTCGAAATTCTGTCCGTGTAACGCTACGCTATTTTTAATTATTGTAAGTTATGTTCAACCTTTTTAATTTAATGTCTCGTAGCTAAGTTATTATTATGCTTATTTAATACCGAAGTAATCATGATGTTGGGCTAAATATTTAAATTTGGGTAATTGGGCTTTGTACCATAATTGGGGTTTGGACAAAAGAACGACACTTGTGGAAATTAGACTATGGGCTATTAATGGGCTTTATATTTGTTTAACTAAATGATAGTTTGTTAATTTTAATATAAAGATTTACAATTGGACATACCTATAAATAACCATATACACTCGATCGGACACGATGGGCGGGATATTTATATGTACGAATAATCGTTCATTTAACCGGACACGAGAATGGATTAATAGTCACTAGAATTATTAAAACAGGGGTGAAATTATGTACAAGGACACTTGGCATAATTGATAACAAAGTATTAAAACCTTGGGTTACACGCAGTCGATAACCTGGTGTAATTATTAAACAAACTATTAAGACCTTGTTACAGTTTAAGTCCCTAATTAGTTGGAATATTTGACTTCGGGTATAAGGATAATTTGATGAGGACACTCGCACTTTATATTTATGACTGATGGACTGTTATGGACAAAAACCAGACGAACATATTAAATAATCCAGGACAAAGGACAATTAACCCATGAGAATAAACTAAAATTAACACGTCAAACATCATGATTACGGAAGTTTAAATAAGCATAATTCCTTTATTTTCATATTTAATTGCACTGCTAATTATCACACTTTTATTTATTGTCATTGTATTTAAATGCACTTTTAATTATCGCACTTTTTAATTATCGCAATTTTATTTCATCGCACTTTTATTTATTGCAATTTCATTATCGTTATTTACTTTACGCTTTAAATTAAGTCTTTTATTTATTTAATATTTTACATTAGGTTTTAACTGCGACTAAAGTTTTAAAAATCGACAAACCGGTCGTTAAACGGTAAAAACCCCCCTTTATAATAATAATATTACTTATATATATTTGTATTTTTATAAATTAAAACTAATATAGCGTTAAGCTTTGTTTAAAAGATTCCCTGTGGAACGAACCGGACTTACTAAAAACTACACTACTGTACGATTAGGTACACTGCCTATAAGTGTTGTAGCAAGGTTTTGGTATATCCATTCTATAAATAAATAAATATCTTGTGTAAAATTGTATCGTATTTAATAGTATTTTCTAGTAAAAATAAAGCTATTTCATATACACCTCGCATCACATCAAGTTTTTTTGGCGCCGCTGCCGGGGAACTTAAACGCCGAAAGCGCAACGCTAATGATATAAAAAAAAATATAATAATATAATTTTGTAAAAGTTTTTATTAAGTCCTTCATATAAAAATATAAGTTTTAAAAAAAATATATAAAAATATAAAAATACAAAAAGAGTTTGTTAAAAAATATAGAAAGTTAAAAAGTATTTTTATTTTTGAGTTTAAATATAAGTATTTTATTGTTTTATATAAATATTTATTTATATTTATATATATATTTTATATTTATAGAAAAACAGAAAATTAAAAAAAATATATATATATATAAAATGAACCCTTTCTCAGCTTAAATTTGACCCTCCGCGACTCGTGGAGCATTTGAACTGGACTATATCGCACTCGCGGAGGTCCTCTGACAGGTCAAACCTGGTATCATTTAATGCGAAATTAGGGTTAATTATATTAATATTAATATTAATTAGGTTTAATTTTAAATTATTTAGTTTAGTTTTTAATTAATTTGTATTTTTAAGTTATATTAAGTTTTATTAAATATATAAAATTAATAGTTTTATATAAAAATAATATTTTAATAAAAATTGTATTTTTTACAACTTTGAGTTTATTTTTATATTTTGTTCCTTTTTATTTGTTTTTAGCGTAATATTTGTATTTTTCGCTCGTATTTAGTTTTAAGTCATAGTTTTTGCCATAATTATTTTGTATTTACTTATAGATTTTTAAGATTTGCCGTAAAATCCCTTAAGTGCTTTTTCTTTAGACTAAGATCTAGGTGCTTTAGAATTTTGCGACACCGTTTTTAGTTTTTAGTTCCTTTTTAAGTTTAGACGCGCTACTTTCTTATTTTTATTTTTCGACGCCTATTATTTTTCAATCTTTTATTTTTCGACGTTTTTCGACGCGCTCTTTTTCTTTCTTATTTCTCGACATTCTAGTTTTTAGGACTTAGAATTTTCTCTATTTCTTATCTAAATTTCTTAAATTTCAACGAAAATTTATTTTAAGTGGTTAAATTGATAGACATCAAAATTTTCTGGTTCGTAGTAATAGTTGGATTTGTACGTGGACCGGGTTATTGGAGCCAAACAGTACTCAATTATATTGAGACCAAACGAATCATGCCCATCTGCTGCATCTTTTGGCTATTCGAAACGTGGGCAAAATCAGAAAAGTCTATTAATTGGATAACTTATATAATTTTTCTTTCTTTTTAAAAACTAATAGGATATTCAGTGAATGCACCGAGCAAAACGTTCACCACCTTTTGTACGTTCACCACTGGTAAATCGATCAAGACATCTAGCAAATATTGTCACCGTTGATTTTTCTTTAGAATCGTCATCCGGTCGACCAAGTACTCCAATTCAAATTTCCGATAATCCATTTTTTGAACCCGACCTCACAATTGAAAATTCGGAGAATATTCAGGGACGATTCATAGATCCTGAACCACTAATCTTTCCTCCGGAACCACCAATCATTCAAACAGAGATTGTTGAGGAACGAACCATTAAATCAGAATCCTCTAGTGATTCAGATTCAACAAATTCAATCATGGAAAATCTGGAACCTCTAAGTATGGAAGACCGAATGAGAGCTAAACGCACTGGCCAAGGTCACGCAATTACTCATCCAGACATTAATGCGCCAGATTATGAAATCAAAGGACAAATTCTACACATGGTGACTAATCAATGCCAATTTAGTGGTGCGCCGAAGGAAGATCCAAACGAACATCTTCGTACCTTTAATAGGATCTGTACTCTATTTAAAATAAGAGAAGTGGAGGATGAACAGATATATCTCATGTTATTTCCCTGGACTTTAAAGGAAGAAGCCAAAGATTGGTTAGAATCGTTACCTGAAGGGGCGATTGATACATGGGACGTTTTAGTTGAAAATTTTCTTAAACAATTCTTTCCGACATCTAAAGCCGTAAGACTTCAAGGGGAAATTGTTACGTTCACACAGAAACCAAATGAAACTCTATATGAGGCATGGACAAGATTTGGAAAGTTATTGAGAGGATGTCCGCAACATGGTTTAGACACCTGTCAAATAGTACAAATATTCTACTAAGGATGCGACATCACTACAAGGAAAGACATAGACATAGCAGCTGGTGGTTCTATTATGAAGAAAACAGAAACTGATGCTTACAAAATTATTGATAACACAGCTTCCCACTCACATGAGTGGCACCAAGAAAAAGATATCGTTAGATCATCTAAAGCAGCTAGAGCCGATTCTAGCCATGACTTAGATTCCATTTTCGCAAAGATAGATGCTGTCGAGAGACGAATGAAAAAGATGACCAAAGATATTCACTCAATACGAATTAGTTGTGAGCAGTGTGGAGGACCACATTTGACAAAAGATTGTCTCAGTATTGAACTAACAATGGAACAAAGAGAGAATGTTTCATATCTAAACCAAAGGCCTGGAAATAATTATCAGAATAATTATCAACCGCCAAGACCAATTTACAACCAAAACCAGAATTATAATCGAAATGTTCCATACAACAACCAACAAGGTCCTAGTAATCAACAAGTATCCAATAATACTTACAATCAGCAAAGACCTAATTTTCAAAACAAACCACCACAAACCGATGATAAAAATCCGAATTTAGAAGATATGATGACAAAGCTAGTTGAATCTCAAACGTAATTTTTCACATCTCAGAAACAAACAAATGAACAAAATGCTCAAGCACTTAGAAATCAACAAGCTTCTATTCAAAATCTGGAACAAGAAGTAAGTAACCTAGCAAGGTTAATAGGTGAAAGAAAATCGGAAAGTTTACCTAGTGATACAAATGCTAACCCTCGGAATGAAACGGCTAAAGCTATTACCACAAGAAGTGATATTACACTTAAACCACCTGAAATACCTGTAATTTCTGATGAAGCTATTCCTACTCCACAAGAACCACAACCTGAACAAGATAAGGAAAAAGAACCGGTAGTTGAAAAGGTTAATGAAGATAACACAGTGAAGGCAAAACCTTATGTTAAACCATACCAACCACCACTTCCTTACCCGAGTAAAATGAGAAAAGAGAGACTCGAAGCCGAGCAATCAAAATTCTTGGATATGTTTAAACAGATAAATGTAAATCTTCCTTTCATTGATGCGATTTCAGGAATGCCTAGATATGCTAAATTTCTGAAAGATCTAATCACAAATAGAAAGAAAATGGAAGAACTCTCGGCTGTTACTATGAATGCTAATTGTTCTGCAGTGCTGTTGAATAAGATACCAGAAAAACTATATGATCCAGGAAGTTTCACAATTCCATGTTTTCTGGGTAGTCTTAGTTCAATAGAAGCATTGGTAGATTTAGGTGCTAGTATAAATTTAATGCCGTATTCACTATACAGTAAACTAGACCTTGGAGAATTGAAACCAACACGAATAAGCATACAACTAGCCGATAGATCAGTAAAATATCCTAGAGGGATAATGGAGAACATGCTAGTTAAAGTTGGTACTTTAGTATTTCCAGTAGATTTTGTTGTTCTGGACATGGAAGAAGATTCTCAAGTTCCTCTCATATTAGGAAGACCATTTTTAAACACGGCTAAAGCAATGATAGACGTGTTTGGTAAGAAACTAACCTTAGGTATAGAGGACGAGAGTGTTACCTTTTCAGTTGATAGATCAATGCAATAAATACAATCTGCAGATGATACATGCTATTAAATTCAAACTATAGAATCACATGCAGAATTGTTAGAAGAATTTCCAGAATTACAAGGAACAGGAGAATGTTCTTTAGGAGAAGGAACTGAACCAATTGATGAAACTGAAATGTTAGCTACACTTATGGCTAATGGATATGAACCAACAACAGAAGAAATTCAAATGCTAAAAGAAGAAGACAGATATCGATATAAATCATCGATAGAAGAACCACCGACATTAGAGTTAAAACCACTTTCAAACCATTTGGAATACGCTTATTTACATGGTGAATCTGAATTACCTGTAATAATATCGTCTTCTCTTACTGAAAATAAAAAATCTCAACTCATTTA
Source organism: Rutidosis leptorrhynchoides (assembly GCF_046630445.1). Classification (NCBI taxonomy): domain Eukaryota; kingdom Viridiplantae; phylum Streptophyta; class Magnoliopsida; order Asterales; family Asteraceae; genus Rutidosis; species Rutidosis leptorrhynchoides. The sequence continues at coordinate 127,800,538 of NC_092339.1, forward strand.
TGTGTTAAAAGCTTATAAACCAGCTATTGCATGGAAGATTCATGATATTAAAGGAATAAGTCATTCGTATTGCACACATAAAATCCTTATGGAAGAAGGTCATAAAACGTATGTACAACGCCAACGAAGACTAAATCCTAATATGCAAGATGTTGTTAAGAAAGAAATTATTAAACTGCTTGATGCAGGTTTAATTTATCCAATTTATGATAGTCCATGGGTAAGCCCAGTTCAATGCGTGCCTAAGAAGGGTTGCATGATTGTCATCACAAATGAGAAAAATGAGCTTATTCCTACTAGGACTGTAACAGGATGGCGTGTTTGTATTGATTATAGAAAATTAAATGACGCCACCAGAAAAGATCACTTCCCCTTACCTTTTATTGATCAAATGTTGGAAAGATTAGCCGGAAATAGTTACTATTGTTTTCTTGATGGTTTTTCCGGATATTTTCAAATTCCAATAGCACTCGAAGACCAAGAGAAAACCACATTCACGTGCCCTTATGGTACTTTTGCTTACAAACGAAGCCATTTGGACTTTGCAACGCCCCTGCAACCTTTCAAAGGTGCATGATGGCGATTTTTCACGACATGATAGAAGAATGCATGGAAGTTTTCATGGATGACTTTTTAGTTTTCGATGATACATTTGAATCATGTCTAGTTAATCTTGAACGAATGCTTATTAGATGTGAACAATCAAATCTAGTATTTAATTGGGAGAAATGCCATTTCATGGTTAAAGAAGGCATCGTTCTTGGACATAAAATTTCAAAGGAAGGAATTGTAATGGATAGAGCTAAAGTAGATGTAATTGCTAAACTTCCACATCCCACCAATGTTAGAGGAGTTAGGAGTTTTCTAGGGTATGCAGGTTTTTACCGATGTTTCATAAAAGATTTTTCTAAAATTGCCACTCCTATGAATAAACTCCTAGAAAAGGATGCTCCATTCATCTTTTCAGATGAATGTATCAAATCTTTTAATATTTTTAAAGAAAAACTCACTAATGCGCCGATTATGATAACTCCAAATTGGAATCTACCATTTGAACTAATGTGCGATGCAAGTGATTTTGCAATGGGAGCCGTTTTAGGACAAAGGATTGAAAAACGATTTCAACCTATATATTATGCTAGTAAGATGTTACAAGGAGCACAAATAAATTACACAACTACTGAAAAAGAACTCCTTGCTATTGTCTTTGCTTTTGACAAATTTCGTTCATATCTCGTTCTAGCTAAAACGGTGGTCTATACCGACCATTCTGCTCTTAGATACCTATTTTCGAAACAAGATGCTAAACCACGATTAATCCGTTGGATCTTACTCTTACAAGAGTTTGATATTGAAATCCGAGATAAAAGAGGAGCAGAAAATCTCGCCGTTGATCATCTTTCTCGTCTTGAATTCCTGAATTAGAAGTTCTAAATGAATTGGCCATACAAGACAACTTTCCTGATGAATATCTATTGAAGATAGATTATAATGAAATTCCATGGTTTGCAGACTATGCAAACTATTTAGTATGTGGATTCTTTGAAAAAGGATTGTCATACCAAAAACGAAAGAAATTCTTTAGTGATATAAAACACTATTTCTGGGAAGATCCACATTTGTTTAAAAGTTATCCCGATGGAATAATACGCCGATGTGTATTCGGAGATGAAGCTAGTAAAATCTTAAACCATTGTCACACAGGACCAACAGGAGGGCATTATGGGCCTCAACTAACAGCAAGAAAAGTTTACGATGCTGGATTCTATTGGCCTACAATTTACAAAGACGCACACCTTCTTTGCAAATCCTGTGATGCTTGTCAAAGGGCCGGAAAAATAAGTCAACGTGATGAAATGCCACAAAATGTCATTCAAGTATGTGAAGTATTTGACATTTGGGGTATTGACTTTATGGGTCCATTTCCAAAATCTCATAATAATCTATATATTCTCGTTGCCATTGATTATGTATCTAAATGGGCGGAAGCACAAGCTCTCCCAACTAACGATGCACGAGTTGTAGTCAACTTTTTAAAACGTCTTTTTGCAAGGTTTGGAACACCGAAAGCTTTAATAAGTGATCGGGGAACTCATTTCTGTAATAATCAACTTGAGAAAGTTCTTAAAAGATATGGAGTAACTCATAAAATCTCCACTGCTTATCATCCACAGACAAGTGGACAAGTTGAAAATACCAACCGAGCATTAAAACGTATTCTAGAGAAAACCGTAGGATCAAATCCGAAGGAATGGTCCATTAAATTGGAGGATGCACTTTGGGCTTTTAGAACAGCCTACAAAACTCCAATTGGAACCACACCTTTTAAACTCGTTTACGGAAAAGTATGTCATCTTCCAGTAGAAATTGAACACAAAGCATTTTGGGCTTTGAAGACATGTAATCTTGATTTACATGAAGCTGGACGTCTACGATTAAGTCAACTAAACGAATTAGAAGAACTAAGACAAGAAGCATACGAAAATTCGCTAATCTATAAGGAAAGAACGAAGAAATGGCATGATAAAAGAATCAGAAGTTCAAAAGAATTTAAAGAAGGAGATAGAGCTCTTCTTTTCAATTCACGATTCAAGCTATTTCCTGGAAAATTGAAATCAAGATGGTCTGGACCATTCATAGTCAAAAGAGTTTTCCCGTACGGAACAGTAGAATTAATAAATTCAAATGGGATTGAATTTAAAGTTAATGGTCACAGAGTTAAACATTACATAGATAGTCCGATGGAAGTTGACAACGAAGTTAATCACAATTTCAACACCACAGCTAACTAAGTGTGGGGAGAATCAAGTCTTTTAAGGATAATATGTATTTCTGTTAGAGTTAGATTTTCTGTTTTCGTGTAGTTCTCGAAAATGGAACCCGAATGGTCTTTCCCTAGCAGACCCTAAAGAACTAGTCTTCTCCCTCCATTCTGAATTTTTTTTTTTTTTAGGTTTTACGAAATGAAGACCTCCTGTGAATTAAACCATGGTCTAATGCTACACGCTTTGATTACTAAACGTAATAATGACACCCTTCCAAGTGAAATAGTATCAGTAATCATAGAAAAATTGGACGGAGTAAGAAAAGAATCTAGATGCGAAGATAATAAGTTACAATTTGGTAAAGGAAAATCAAAATCCGCAGCAAAAAGGAGAGCACAACACCTTGAAAGATGTCACAAATGCAGAAAATGGTCACACGAAGGTAAATGTTCAAATAATCAAACCTATTCAAATACCGAATTTGTTACTCTATGCAGAGATGGACCGTTCATATGTTTAGAAGAAAAAACGTTAAATGCACGAGGTTACGCCTATGTAGTCATGGAAAATCAATTAGTCCGACTATCTTATGAGTGGGCTAGAGCATATCACTAAGAATACTATCTCACAGGTAAGTCTGTACAGTTTTTTTTATTATTTTTATTTTTAACCTTTTGATAATAAACGCTAATTTGTTCGCTATAAAGTATTAAATTGGTATTCGATACAATTAGGTCTTGCGACCAAAATTATTGATATCATACAAAAATTTATTACATCACTGCGAAATTTACCGTTTATTCTTAAGGTATAAATATCTTTAATCAATCAACCCAAAATATTTCAAAAATTCGTCATGAGTTAAATTAGGTCGTTGAACTGAAATTACTTTACCGAAAAGAGGGGCGTATATTTTTGATAACATTTGATTGATTAAAGTGGGATAAAAGACCAAAAAGATTTTTAATTTTATTTTTACTTTGTTTTTAAAATTAATATTAAAATAATATTGTAAACTTTTTAAATTAATACATATTTAAAATTGTAAATATTTGAAAAATTAATATTTTTAATATAAATGTATGAAAACAAAAATATAATATAAGTTTGGTGTGAATTTTTAATTTTATGCATTTTTAATTTAAGTTTGGTGTGATTATAAAAACAAAAAAATTTACTTTATTTCGCTAAGTTAAAAATATGATTTTTAAAATTCGTCATGAGTTGAAGACTAGGTCGTTGAACTGAAATTGCTTTACCCGAGGGAGGGACGAGAACTTTTATTATCATTATTTTTAATCTTATCGAATTAAAGTATGCCAAAAACATTAAAAAAAAAAACCCAAAAATCTTTGCTTTTAAAACCGCTCTTTGAATTAACAAATTTTAAAATTTTGTCGAGTGACGGACTAGGACATCGATCCGAAACGCCCTCATCCTAAAAAGAAACAAAATTTTAATTTTTAAATTAATTTTATGTCTTATAAAGCTAAGTTATTAAAAAAAAAAAACCACCGCGACTCGCGGTGATTTAAACGGACCCACCACCGCACTCGCGGAGGTCACAAAATCCAAATGGGTTATCTGGTCGAACAGACCAGTTCCAAACACACACATACATATTTTCACCCGAAAAACCCACGAAAAATCATCACAAATTCGCCATTTTTCATCATTTTTCATCAAATCTTTCATAAAATCGCAATGAGGAGACTATTATCAAGGAATTACTCAAGGAAATCGGTAAATTTCTACACCTAAACACCATTTAATCCGAATTTTAGTGTTCTTGAACAATTTCATACATAATTCGATTTTGATGCTTTCTAGTGTAATAATGCTTCAATTGTTTGTGTATTATGCTTGTATAACCTAGATTGATGCTATTTAACATGATTAGAAGCTTTGAACTTCAATTTTTGAATAATCTAGGGTTTGTGTTCTTGAGCAAAATTAGGGATTTTTTGATATAAACAGGTTATGGCCGAAATTTTGTTGTTAGTTTATGCTAAATTGAGTAGTGTAACATGTTTAGGTTGCTAAATGATCAAAACTTTGATCCTAAACATGATTTATGAAGATTAAAGTGGACTTTTTGAACCAAAATTGCATAAACTTGATTTAATTGATATGAATGCCATGAGGAACTTATTTAATTGTTATAATGATTGTTTTTGACATGTTTTAAAAGATAAATGCGAAGGAACTTTGTATAAATTTTCATATATGTATATTTGTAAAAGTGTAGAATTGTTAATATTTTGAAAATGTGTATAGAGTTTAATATGGATTAAACATGTCATTGTAATTGTTTAGATTTATGATTTTGCTAAAACTAATGCATATTTGGATGCACAAAAATTGTGTTTATTTTGCAGACTGAAAGGGGTGAATCTTCATCCCAGGCTCGCAATGCTCCTCCGGAAGATGCAAATCAACAGGAAATTAATAACCAATACCGACAAGATATACCTCACCCAATTGTTTCATATTCAAACATTCATGAGGCAGATTTACATCCGAATATGAGATTTGATAGATATTGGATAGACTATCCAAAATATCAAAAGAACCTGCACAACCTTGTGTCTAATAATGTTGAGGTACCCAGAGTTATAGATTGGGCACCATTAGAGGTAGTGGAATTGGCCGAGCCAATAAGGGAATTACTTACTCAAAGGTATGGTAATTCTACTTTTAGTGATTGGGTACATTTATTCAACATGCGTAGACCTGTATATAGAGAATGGTGTATAGAGTTATTGTGTACTATTGAAATAAATGATCGGGTAGATACTTTAACCGATCGTAGTTTTATTAGATTTTTATTAGGAGGGGAGATGCGCCATATGTCCTTACTAGACATGGCTCGGGCTTTAGGTATATATACGCCCGAGGAGCTAGCATCTTATGATTGCCAGAGGTTAATAGTTTATGGTAGGAGGGTGGATGAGAATTTTGATACAAATGACGTATGGAGTAGGATGACTAGCCATCGCCGATTCCAGGGGGGATTATACTCTTATCTTGATATTGATAGAGCTGAATTAAGAGTAATCCATAGGTTTTTAGCCAATTCGATTACACAACGAGGTAAGAATAAGGAAAAGGTAAATGAACAGGATTTGTTTTACCACATGTGTATTCGAGACCCACATAGCGCTGTAAGTATACCTTTTTGTGTGGGTTATTATTTATTGACTATGGTTAGGGGTATGAGGCGTGGTAGCATAATAGGAGGTGGTATATTTATTACTTTAATTGCTGAATATCTCGGTGTGGATAGAAGTCGGGGGGATTATTAATGGCAGAACCAGAACTCCGCGATAGAATAGATTTGCGTGTTTATCATGGTGCTAAGGTCTTAAAGAAATGAAACAACGCGGCAGCACGTTATGATGACAGGCATCCACAGGTTGAGAGAGATCAACAGCAAGGTCAACCGGGAGGGGGTAATCCAATGACGGAAATGAAAATTTTTATGGCTCGACACGAGTATGAAATGGCTAGACAAAAAGCATTTCAAGATTGGCAGTATCATCATAGCCAAATCATAAGTCATTGTACACACGTAGGTAGAGACTACATTCCTATCGTTATGCCCGAATTTTCTCCTTGGACTATAGAGAGCCGACCACCATATCCTACATATGACCCGGCCCAAGCATTTTACAGCATCTATGGATACGCTTGGGACCCATACTGGAACCATCCTCCTCATCCGTAATTTTCTTATTTTATATTTTTGTTTATTTTATTGTAATGTTACTAATTCTTAATTTTCTTATTTCTTATTTTATTATTATAATAGCTTTTATAATTTTCTAACTTTATTAGATTTTAATAATTTTTGAATGTGGTGTGAAAACCCAACTTCAAAAATATGTATATATGTGTTTGTAGTTTATCTCATGTACAAAACAGGGTAAAACAGCGCATTTTCAAAGACTGGCATTAAGTTCAGCAAAAGCTATTAATTTTGACGACAAAATGAAAAAAAAAATGTGATGTACCAACAGACGGAATGAACAAATGATGTGCACTATTTATCATCCAGAAAACAAACGCCAATATGTTTGGAAACTTTGGTAAAATTTAATCATTTTTCTACGCTAATCACCCTCAATAATTTAAATTGTTACTGATTTCTTGCAAATGAGGGCATTGCAAGATCTTAAGTGTGGGAAGGGGTTAAATTCTTTCGAATTTTTAAAATTTTTAACTTAAACACTTGGTTACCATTAAAAATACTAGTAACATAGTAGTTGTATTAGAATTTAGTGCTCTCAGATAACAAAGAACAGCCCTAGTCTTATATACTGACTACCCACTTATAGTAAAATTTTTCAAAATTTTCAATTAAATGAACTCAAAATCATGTTTATACATATTTATGAACGATAAAACTAGGTGTTAATACCGAAATTATTGTTACCTCGAAAAGGACATAAATTGAGAAACAAACCAAAATGTTAGAATTCATTTAAAATAGAATAGAGGACAATAAAAAGGCAAATAAAAGAAAATAAAAGCCAAGTGTGGGAAAATTTACCAAGTTATCTTAAACATATGTCACATATTTTTGTAACAAATAATTGAAGATACTTTTTCTTTGGACTAAACTAAACAGTTTTACCCGATTTACTGTAAGAAAGATGTATCTACACGATGAATCAATTCCATCATTAAAAGGAAGTAAAGTCTTCCGAAAAAGAAACGCGCTTCTTGATTTAGGTCATGAAGTTGTCGTCCAGACCAGCTGTAGGTTGACGAAAAATCTAGAAAAGTCATCTCTAAAATCAGCAGGAAATCCACGGACCTCAGCATCAAACAGGGTCGCCAAGTGATCAGACTTATCCTAACCATGAGAGGATCTGTCTTGTAAAATGGGGAGGATGCCGTGCAAATTAGCTTGATAAGACTAATGAATCAGATCCCCAGAAAGGATAATCTCCTTAAAAGATCAAAAATCAGCTTTTAAGACTGATATTACTCAATACTAGAGATTGACCTTAAAGATTGAGAATTCAAACTCATGGAATTCAATGATATCTAAACTCGAGCTTGAACGAGAAAATATTTTGATCAAAATTAAAACCGATTTGTTTTCTGAAAACCCATTTTCAATGCGTTCATTACCATTGAACGTAAAATCCTATGAATTCACCTGGAATTCATTAGGTCACCTGAACCAAATCGGGTGTCAACTGTAAGAACGGTGGTTGCATAGCATGGTCAAAGACGGGACCTTATACCAGACCGGAAAATTATAAGGGTGAGCTTTACTATTGCTCCTACAAAGGATAGTAATTGCGTCCGACACGTTATAGACCATAATTAAAAGCATGTCAGGGGACATTGCCTTAACAGTTGCTTGTTCAACGCTTTCCTTTACAACCGGACGGTAGTTTACCGAAAGGTAATATACGGAGCAAGTAAACTGGACGTGTTGCTTTCCCAATACAAGGTTAGCAAGTGGGTAACACAAAACCGCAAGTTTTGAGCTAAAATTTTCAAATCTGAAACCCACCAAACCCACAAAAAGAATTTGCAAACACCAGTGAAGGGGTTATTCCGGAAAACTTATCTAGGGTAAAAACTAGATTGAATTTTCAAAAAGATCAAATGTTTTCATAAAGATCCAATTTCCTTAAAGGATCTAAATTTTTATAGTCATGTGGGACTGTAAACCATAACGTTACTACCATTGTTCATACCGCCGTAATGAAATCACTGATGTACAAAGTGTGAAGAATAAAGAAGTGATTCTAGTATATTTCAAGACTATATTGCTTGAGGACAAGCAACACTCAAGTGTGGGAATATTTGATAATGCTAAAAACGAACATATATTTCATCGCATTATCCCTCAAGAAAGACAAACTTTTAGTTGCAGTTGTCCTATTTACAAGTAATATTTGTTTAAATAATAAAAGGTGAAGACAAAAGACAGATTCAACGAATTGAAGACGCAAATGACCAAAAAGCTCAAAAGTACAAAGTACAATCAAAGTGGTTCCAATTATTAATGAGAAACGTCTCAAAATTACAAGAGTACAAGCCGCAAAATGCAAAGTACAAGATATTAAATTATACGAAAGGACGTTCGAAAATCCAGAACCGGGACCAAAGTCAACTCTCAACGCTCGACGCAACGGACCGAAAGTTACAAATTAATTATGTATATAAATATAATATAATATATAATTAATTATATAAATTATATATTTATATTATATTTATATAATAAAATTCGTCGGCAGACTAGGAGCCAAGCTTGTGTGAGCTGGATTCCACTGCTCCGCACTCGCGGAGCTTATAAAGCCAACAACCACCGCACTCGCGGAGGTCAAACAGTAAACGTGGGCCTATAAAAGGCCGAGCATTCGGCCAATTTTTACACATCTTTTTCTCATTCATCATACGTAAAATATATATATATATATATATATATATATATATATATATATATATATATATATATATATATATATATATATATATATATATATTATATTTTAATTTTAATTTTAATTTTAAATCCTAATAATAAGGGTATGTTAGCGAATATTGTAAGGGTGTAAGTCGAAATTCTGTCCGTGTAACGCTACGCTATTTTTAATCATTGTAAGTTATGTTTAACCTTTTTAATTTAATGTCTCGTAGCTAAGTTATTATTATGCTTATTTAATACCGAAGTAATCATGATGTTGGGCTAAATATTTAAATTTGGGTAATTGGGCTTTGTACCATAATTGGGGTTTGGACAAAAGAACAACACTTGTGGAAATTAGACTATGGGCTATTAATGGGCTTTATATTTGTTTAACTAAATGATAGTTTGTTAATTTTAATATAAAGATTTACAATTGGACATACCTATAAATAACCATATACACTCGATCGGACACGATGGGCGGGATATTTATATGTACGAATAATCGTTCATTTAACCGAACACGGGAATGGATTAATAGTCACTAGAATTATTAAAACAGGGGTGAAATTATGTACAAGGACACTTGGCATAATTGATAACAAAGTATTAAAACCTTGGGTTACACGCAGTCGATAACCTGGTGTAATTATTAAACAAAGTATTAAGACCTTGTTACAGTTTAAGTCCCCAATTAGTTGGAATATTTGACTTCGGGTATAAGGATAATTTGACGAGGACACTCGCACTTTATATTTATGACTGGTGGACTGTTATGGACAAAAACTAGACGGACATATTAAATAATCCAGGACAAAGGACAATTAATCCATGGGAATAAACTAAAATCAACACGTCAAACATCATGATTACAGAAGTTTAAATAAGCATAATTCATTTATTTTTATATTTAATTGCACTTCTAATTATCGCACTTTTATTTATTGTCATTGTATTTAATTGCACTTTTAATTATCGCACTTTTTAATTATCGCAATTTTATTTCATCGCACTTTTATTTATTGCAATTTCATTATCGTTATTTACTTTACGCTTTAAATTAAGTCTTTTATTTATTTAATATTTTACATTAGATTTTAACTGCGATTAAAGTTTTAAAAATCGACAAACCAGTCATTAAACGGTAAAAACCCCCCTTTATAATAATAATGTTACTTATATATATTTGTATTTTTATAAATTAAAACTAATATAGCGTTAAGGTTTGTTTAAAAGATTCCCTGTGGAACGAACCGGACTTACTAAAAACTACACTACTGTACGATTAGGTACACTACCTATAAGTGTTGTAGCAAGGTTTTGGTATATCCATTCTATAAATAAATAAATATCTTGTGTAAAATTGTATCGTATTTAATAGTATTTCCTAGTAAAAATAAAGCTATTTCATATACACCTCGCAGCACATCAGTAATAAACTAAAATCAACACGTCAAACATCATGATTACGGAAGTTTAAATAAGCATAATTCCTTTATTTCATATTTCATCGCATTTTTATTTACCGTCTTTTTATTTAATTGCACTTTTAATTATCGTACTTTTTAATTATCACAATTTTATTTATTGTCATTTTATTTATCGCATTTTTAATTATCGCAATTTTATTATTGTCATTTACTTTACGCTTTAAATTAAGTTATTTTTATTTTTAATATTTTACATTAGGTTTTAACTGCGACTAAAGTTTTAAAATCGACAAACCGGTCATTAAACGGTAAAATCCCCCTTTTATAATAATAATACTACTTATATATATATATATATATATATATATATATATATATATATATATATATATATATATATATATATATATATATATATATATATATATATTTACAAATTTAGTTTTAAAAAATATAGCGTTAAACTTGGGTACCTCCCTGAAGAACGAACCGGACTTACTAAAAACTACACTACTGTACGATTAGGTACACTGCCTATAAGTGTTGTAGCAAGGTTTAGGTATTTCCACTCTATAAATAAATAAATAACTTGTGTAAAATTGTATAGTATTTAATAGTATTTCGCAATAAAAATATAACTATTTCGTATACACCTCTACGCACATCAAGTTTATTTTATTACTCAAGTGGGTATTTCTTTTTATTGATGGCCGACAACTTTGAGTAAGGAGTTGGTAATTATAAACTTCAAAAGTAGTTAAACCATATTTTTTTTACGTGGGCTGTGTGCACTGATTGGGCGGTGACCCACTCCTTTTTTTGTTCCCCTTTTTCGAATTGAACTAAAACGAGGTTGAAGAAGTCTCGTTGATACATAGAAATTCTGTGATACATGATGATGATGAGGTTGCAGCCTAATAGATAATGATACAGCAAGAAAGATAATGATGGTTATGATTTATGATCATGATATGTATATGATATTGGCGAAGATGATAAAAAAAAGAAAACTGCTTTCCGTTTCATGCTGCAATCGGGTTTTACCTACGATATATCTTCTCATTTAGTGGGCCGCACTGTAGCAATCTGGCCCAACTCCTTTTCTAGACACAACAGCCCATCGAGAGTTAAGTGGGTCTTGTTTTGTGAAGATGAACCAGAAAAAGGAAACAGAAAATAATGATTAAATCAAATTAAATCTTTAATTAAAACAGAAAAGCTAGGCAGAGTAGATGGTTAGGGTGTTGTGTCTGTTAGCGAAAGGTCTCGGGTTCGAAGCCGGGCAATGGCGTTTTATTTTTGGAAAGCTTGATTCTTAAGGTAGTAATATTAGTAATATTATTTTTGATATTATTATCATTATTATTTTTATTATTATTATTATTATTATCATTTTGATTATTGATGTAATAATTATTATTATTATTATTATTATTATTATTATTATTATTAAAAACTACCATTATTATTAATATTATCATTACTAATAACTATTTTTATCATTAATATTAAAATTATCATTTTTATTAAAAATTAATATTACTATTACTACTATTAGTATTATTAAAACTATCATTTTATTTTCATTAAAACTATCATTACTATTATTAGAATGGCCATTATTGTTATTATTATTATCATTATTATTATTTTTATGAAAATTACTATTATTATTAACTTGATGAATATTATAATTATTATTATTATTATCATCATTATTATTTTTAGCATTAAAATTATTAATTTTAACATTATTATTATTATTATCATTATTTGTATTACTAATATTACTACTAGTATTATTTTAATTATTACAACAAGTATTCTTTATATAAAATATAATTATTACATGTAACATAAATATAACTAATATTTCAAACTACAATGTTTTAATATATTAACTAATATATTATTATTATAACATTAATTAACTTATATATCATATATATAATAATATAACCTATTATAAGTATTAATATAATTATATATAAGAATATTAATCATAATACATTATGAAATTTATAAATATAGTTGATTAATATCATGTGATAATATATATATATATATATATATATATATATATATATATATATATATATATATATATATATATATATATATATATATATATATATATATATATATATATATATATAAATGATATAGGTTCGTGAATCCAAGGCCAACCCTGCATTGTTCAGTTCCGTCGTATGCATATTTTTACTACAAAATATCGTATGGTGAGTTTCATTTGCTCCCTTTTTAAATGCTTTTGCAATATATATTTTTGGAACTGAGAATACATGCGCTGCTTTTATAAATGTTTTACGAAATAGTCACAAGTACTTAAAACTACATTGTATGGTTGGATTATTAAACCGAATATCGCCCCTTCAAGTCTGGTAACCTAAGAATTAGGGAAATGACCCCTAATTGACGTGAATCCTAAAGATAGATCTATGGGCATAACAAACCCCATTCTGGAATTTGGTATGCTTTAGTACTTCGATTTAAATGGTGATTGCGATTGCCAATATTATAGCATACTTGCGAGTATGCGGGGGATATTCTATATGCATTATGTTAATGTCAGTTACCAGGTGTTCATCATACGAATGGATTTTATACAGTTGCGAGTGTAATGATATTTATGAGAAATGAGGATCTTGTGGTCTATTAAAATTATGAAATTGATGGATTATGATAAACTAATGAACTCACCAACCTTTTAGTTGACACTTTAAAGCATGTTTATTCTCAGGTATTAAAGAAATCTTCCGCTGTGCATTAGCTCATTTATTACTTGGAGTCATTCATGGCATATTTCGAAAGACATTGCATTCGAGTCATTGAGTTCATCAAGATTATTATTAAGTCAATTATAGTTGGATGTATTACGAAATGGTATGCATGCCGTCAACTTTAGATGAAAAGAAAGTTTGTCTTTTAAAAACGAATGCAATGTTTGTAAAATGTATCATATAAAGGTCAAGTACCTCGCGATGTTACCAAATGTAATGTATTCGTCCAGATGGTTTAGGACGGGTCGTTAGAGTTGGTATCAGAGCGATGGTCTTAGCGAACCAGGTCTTGCATTGGTGTGTCTAACTGTTAGTTGTTTAGATGCATTAGTGAGTCTAGACTTCGACCGTGTCTGCATGTCAAAAGTTTTGCTTATCATTTCATGTCGAAAATTACCTGCTTATCATTCTTAGTCTAGACACATGTTACTGCATTAATTGCATGAATAGTGTATAGAAAAAAATTCATATCTTAGCGTATCTGTTACTGTAAACTTTGCCTGACATATTCCGTGAATTCCTCCGTAATCCACGAAATCTTTTGTTCTATATATATAGATATTCTATGTAATTAGAATACCATCCGATGGCCGGAAAATCATTTCATATCGAAAACCCTTTATCTAACCGTACAAGATGGAACTCGTCACTAGTTCAAGTCCCTCGGATTCCGATATGGAGTTTCACTCGAGCTCCGGAAGCAGTGTCACCAGAATGAATCAACCAATCCTCCATCCCCAATCCATTTGATGGGTTCGCAGTCGACTTAATTGTTGGGTTTTAACAAGTTCATAATACTTAAAACCTTTTAAGAATCTTATCAAAGCGGAAGCATGTTAATTACCATTTTAGAACTTGTATATCTTTAACCTTTTAAAGTTAAAACCCAATTAGGATCAAGTTGTGATATATACTTACAAACTACAAGATAGTAAGGAAGTTATACCTATTCCAAGCTAGGTAATGAATGATGAAGATGATGATGTTGAATGGAGCCTCAAATGGATGAAACCTCAAGTAGTTATACCCCAAGCTTATCACCAACACCTTGTACTTTGGTTAGGATTTGTTCACACTTGAATTTAACTTGCAAAAAAAAATAAAATGAACCCTCTTTGCCTTCCAAAAGGCCACGGCCAAACAGCAGCTGAATGGGAGTTTTTGGGTAGTTTTTTTGAAGTCTTTTTGATGTGTTTGAATGTGTGTTGAGTCTCCAAGAAGTCCTAGTACATATGCACATGGGAATCCTTCAAGTAGCCACTCAAAATGCTAGTCAAATGCATGCATATTTGAGACTCCAATGCCACTCACTCAACAAGTAATATAGAATATGTTTTATAAAAGAATTAGTTTTTATAAAAGTTAGATTTTATAAAATCTAATTTATAAAACTTCCATATAATTTTATGTACATTTTTAATATATAAAGTCCATTTATATAAAATGTAACATAAACTTATTAATTATTTACCTATAAATAATTAAATCCAATATATATAAATTATTCCATAATTTATATATATATATATATACACATCAAGTAATATTTAAGAAAACCATCTTTCTTAAAGTTCAAGTGTTGCGTATTTGATCAATGAACCAATCGTTAAAATCAAATACGAATAAGGTGTCGGTAAGTTTGTGATTGGGTATGACCCGACTTGGATCACAACATATTCGCCACATTAATTAAATATGTCTCTCGGGCATACGAAAAACCTTCAATCTCCCACTTGCACGAGAAACATAAGAAATTAATGCAAGTGATGGATACAGCCTAACACACCGTCCATCACCCCTAATATGTTATGACTTTGTGCCATTCAATAACATCATCCCTTTCGAGCTCCCTACTCGAACTGATATATGTAGGTGAATCTTTCAATATATCCTTTTATCCTAGATGTCATGTTAAATCCAAGAGATACAGAGTGATCACTCTCTTATAGATTTAACTTTTCAGGCCTTAGACATCTGACTCTCAACGAATAAGAGGGACAAATTCCATCTTGACTACATACGTCCTAGATATACACTTTGTAATATACCTGAGTTCTTCCTTATGTACTACCATGTTTCAGAATAGCTAAGGAAAGAATCAAGGAACAGTACTTGGTGAATATCCGAACCCAATATGTATCTCAGGTCAGAGGATACAATGATATTCGCCTTTACTCAAGATTATATGTGATCAACCACAAAGGCTCTATACAGTAATTCTTGAGAGCGGGTCTTCCAATATTTGTTTCCCACAAATATCTATGAACCTTGGTTGCAACCTTGCCCCACATTCAACCTATGAATGTATACCAATCCGAGTTCATAATAGTCTAAACCTCACACTTGTTCCCACAAATGTGATCGACTACGGAAATTTAGAATAATTGCTTATTCATGGATGAAATATGCAAAATAGGAACATAACTCAAATAAATTAACACCATAGTTATATTAATGAGTTTGAATAATTTCGTTCCGGTACAATACATAAAATAGATCATATCCAATCACTAGAATATCGAAGCCCTAATGCACAAACATGTCCCTCATGTTTTGGCCCATGTAAAAGCTTCGTGAGTGGATCCGCAACATTATGATCTGTATGAACTTTGCGAATACATATCTTTCCTTTTTCAACTTCATCCCTTATGTAGTTGAATCTCCGCTCAATGTGACGAGTCTTTTGATGGGCACGAGGTTCCTTGATTTGAGCAATCGCACCCTCGTTGTTTCAAAAGATCTCAAGAGGGTCCTGAATGGAAGGGACCACTCCTAAGTCGTCGATGAATTTCTTCATCCATGCAGCTTCCTGTGCTGCCAATGAGGCGGCAATGTACTCCGACTCTGTAGTGGATAACGCAACAACCTCCTGTTTCGAACTCTTCCAAGAGACCGCACCACCATTTAACATGAAGACATAACCGGATTGTGATCGAGAGTCATCTCGATCAGTTTGGAAACTCGCGTCCACGTAACCTTTTACAGCGAGTTCCTCCTCACCAGACCCATATATTAGAAACATATCCTTAGTCCTCCTAAGGTATTTCAATATACTTTTAACAGCAATCCAATGACTATTTCCTGGGTTATTCTGGTATCTACTTGTCAAGCTTAGAGCGCATGACACATCCGGTCTAGTACATATCATTGTATACATGATAGACCCAATAGCAGATGCGTATGGGACTTTCTTCATTCTCTCTTGTTCATCTTTCGTGGCAGGACACTGAGATGAACTGAGAACGGTTCCCTTTTGAATAGGTACCAAACCTCTCTTAGAGTTTTCCATCTTGAACCTTTTCAAGATTTTATCAATGTATGTACTTTGACTTAAACCTATCAATCTCTTGAATCTATTCCTATAGATCCCTATCCCCAATATGTATTGTGCATCTCCAAGATCCTTAATGGAGAAGCAACTCTTTAGCCAAGTTTTGACTCCTTGCATTGTGGTAATATCATTCCCAAATAATAATATATCATCCACATATAGTACAAGGAACATGATAGTGCTCCCACTAGCTTTCTTATATACACAAGCTTCATCACCATTTTTAATGAAGCCAAATTTCTCGGCTTCCTCATTAAAACGATGATTCCACATTCTAGATGCTTGTTTCAATCCGTAGATTGACTTCTTTAACTTGCATACCCTTTTAGGATATTTTGGATCAACAAAACCTTCAGGCTGGACCATATAGACATCTTCCATAAGATATCCATTTAGGAAAGCGGTTTTGACATCCATTTGCCATATTTCATAGTCGTAGTGAGCAGCAATGGCAAATAATATCCTAATAGAATTTAGCATTGCCACTGGCGAGAAAGTTTCATCATAATCAACCCCTTGAGTTTGAGTGAAACCTTTTGCTACAAGTCTAGCTTTATATGTATCCAAGTTTCCATGTATGTCGGTTTTCTTCTTGAAAAGCCATTTGCAATCAACTAGCTTAGAGCTAGGAGGTTGCTCAACAAGTTCCCACACTTGGTTTTCATACATGGATTGCATCTCGGCGTTCATGGCATCCTGCCATTTATCTTTATCAATCCTTGATAAAGCATCTTCGTAGTTTGTCGGTTCATCCAAATCAACCGTATAGCAACCATCCACGAGAAACCCATATCTCTCGGGAGGAATACTAATCCTACTAGATCTTCGAACGTCTTGTGTACCTTGATCATCCACTTGATCATTTTCAACATCCTCATGTTGAGTACTAGTGCCAACCAATTGTGTATCATCGGCTTGATCTTGTACCTCTACAAGATCTATCTTCCTTTCACCATCACCTTCCATAAGGAACTTGGTTTCTAGGAATTCCGCTTTCCGAGCAACAAATACCATTTGCTCGGATGGATCATAGAAGTAATATCCCATGTCATCTTTGGGATATCCTATGAAGATACACTTTGTGGATCGAGCATGTAGCTTATTAGCTACATAACGCTTAGGATAAGCTTCACATCCCCATACTTTTAAGTATGATAGAGAAGGAGGTTTTCCAAACCACATCTCGTGAGGAGTTCGTTCCACTTTCTTGGTTGGGGCCATATTTAAAATACGAGCCGCGGAGCTTAGACAATAACCCCAAAATGATAGAGGTAACGAGCTTCTTGCCATCATAGATCGAACCATATCCATTAGGGTTCGGTTTCTCCTTTCGGAAACTCCATTAAGTTGGGGTGTTCCGGGAGGAGTAAGTTATGAGATAATCCCACAACTCCTAAGATGATCTTGGAAGGCATCGCTTAGGTATTCACCTCCTCTATCGGTACGTAGTACCTTAATTGTCTTATTGAGTTGATTTTGTACTTCGTTTTGATATTCTTTGAATGCTTCAAACGTTTCGTCCTTGTGTCTTAATAAGTAGACATATCCGAAATGACTAAAGTCATCAATGAAAGTAACAAAGTATCTTTCACCATTCCTAGTCATGGGTTTAAAGGGTCCACATACATCCGAATGTATTAATCTCAATAAATCTTTAGCCCTTTCATAGGTCCCTTTGAAAGGTGCTTTAGTCATCTTGCCTTGTAAACAAGATTCACATACTTCAAACGAATCTATTTCATTTGATTTCAAAAGTCCATTCCTTTGAAGTGTATGCATTCGGTTCTTGTTTATGTGACCAAGGCGACAATGCCATAAATAGGAATCACTCAAATCCCTTTTGAGTTTCTTGGTGCTTGTATGGTACATTGAGCCACTAGATGATGTGTCATCATGAACCAATTCATAAATTCCATTTGAAGGTGAAGCCTTGAAATAGAATACATTATCTAAATAAACGTGGATATCATCATTAACAAAATTAGGATTAAAACCACATTGTTTCAAACGGGAAATAGAAATAATGTTTCGACATAAGTCGGGTGCATACAAAACATCATTCAAAATAAGTTCCAAACCACTTGGAAGCTTTAACACAAAGTCTCCTTGAGCCTTCACTTGCACTTTGGCTCCATTACCCATGTAGAGACTTGATGTTCCCGTTTGCTTGCTACTTCTTTTGAACCCCTGCAATGAATTGCAAATGTGAGTTCCACATCCAGTGTCTAATACCCATGTATTAGAAGAAGTAATACTAAGCTCTATATATACCATATATATATTACCTGAGGTTTGCCCTGCATCCCTCTTGTCCTTCAACTCCTTAAGATAAACAGGACAGTTTCGTTTCCAATGACCCATCTCACCGCAACCGAAACATGGGTCTTCCTTGGGGTTTGCCTTCTCGGCTACCTTTTGCTTCTTAGCCTTGTTGATGGTTGGGGTAACCATCTTCCCCTTCCCTTTGCCTTTATGGGCGGGTCCTTTTCTCTTAGCCACCTTTGGCTTAGAGGTGTTACCTTTGGATCCACCTTGATCGATTGCTAACACGGGTAAAGCCCTTTTACCCATGCTAGTTTCCGCCATTCTAAGCATACCGTGAAGCTCACCTATGCTCTTATCCATCCCATTCATATTGTAATTAATTACAAATTGATCAAACCTTTTTGATAGGGAGTTAAGGATAAGATCGGTGGCTAACTCATTAGATATGTTTAGGTTAAGACGGTTAGCACGATCGATAAGGCTTTTCATCTTAAGTACATAAGATGAAACCGATTGGGTATCGTCCATACGACAAGCATGTAGCGCCCGAATCGTTTCGAATCGCTCGACACGCGCTTGTTGAAGGAACATCTCCTTCAATTGAGTTATCATGTCGTATGCACTATGATGTTCGAAATCCTTTTGGAGTTCGGGTATCATAGTCCCAAGCATTAAGCATGAGACTTGAAGGGAGTCGTGGCAATACTTATCGTAAGAGGCCATTGCCTCCACATCATTCTCATCCGGTTGATCGGGAATGGGGTCCTCAAGCACATACATTTTATCCTCTTGTTTAAGGACAATCCGAAGATTGCGGAACCAATCCATAATGTTGGTATGGTTGAGTTTGTCTTTCTCTAAGAGAGACCTTAATGATAGGTGGTTTAGGTTAAGTGGTGCGTTTGGAATGTTGTTGTTGTTATTGGCGGCCATCTACAAAATTAACAAAGTTCGTTTAAGTATCGATTTTAATTTAACATTCAATACCCTTTAAATCAAATTGAATTATTAAATTCTAGAATCCAACGGTAAACCAAATTTCGGTTAGGTGACCTTTATCCCGCAATTTGATTTAGCTAGGTAGTCAATAAATGACAATTGCAATCCATTTGTAACTTCTAGAGTATGGGATCATGCAATCCTTTTGCATGGTATATTTATCCCATCAACGCCTATTTGTTCCTCATGCTTCGGTGACCCTAAGTTCATGATTCCCAAATCAAGTCGTCCTACTTGTATAGACTTGTAAATTTAACATACATGTGGTTAGGTGACCTTTATCCCACAAGCATGCGAAATTTACCTTAATCATATTAGTTTGCTCATAATGGTTAGGTGACCTTTATCCCATCATGAGTTCCCTAATACTTTTAAGTGTCACACAATAGGATGGCGTTTAACTTGTTTACCTTGTTAGTGAAAGGGATTTTGAGTTTTCGTTAATTCTAGTTTGAGAAAACTTTTATACCATACACCAACATGCATTTAGTGCATGGTACTTATGAAAAACCATTTTCATGTCTTGTAATTAAACCAATTACATGATATAAACCATTTTATATATATATGATCCTTATCATGATCTTAATGACCGTTTATTAATGTCCTTTTAGCCATTTCAATTTAACCATTTTAAATTGTCGTTTTGCATGTGATTAACAACGTCTAATTTAACCAATTAAATTTTAGTTTTGTTTGTTGTTAACTTGTGTGATTAACTTGTAGCATACAAACATACAATCCACAATCATGTAAGAAATTAAAACAACCACGCATGCAAAACAAAGATGTTCACAATCTAGCCATTTTGGTAGGCATTTGTTTAGCCGAAAACAAATGCCACCGGTTAAGGGGTTATTACACAAAGTTAGAGATTTCAAAATCTCCCACTCAATCTTGCATCCAAATGCTTCTTCTTGAGTTCTTCATCTTGCATCTTCATCTTTTACAAAAAATATATCCTAATACATTTTTCTCTAAAAAATGAAAATACAACCTAATCTATTTTACATGCCAAATATAAAATAAATTACATAACCAAAATAATAAATATTACAACCAAATGAATGAATTAATTATTACATACCAAATGAATAATACAAATCATTCAAACACACATGCAATCAACACAAGGTCTAGGCATAGATTGTGAACATTAACATGCAACCAAAATATTACCAAATGGAAGAGTCCAAACCCACTTTTGAACCTTCAACAATTCGGCATCCTCCTTAAACCCACCCAAATCCAACAATTTTTGCATTCTTCTTTCATGCATCTACTTAGAATGCAAAGTTGATGGGATTTAAAGCAACAATTCGAAGCATATTTCAACAACTTCGGCTCTAGATACCATTGTTGGGTTTTAACAAGTTCATAATACTTAAAACCTTTTAAGAATCTTATCAAAGCGGAAGCATGTTAATTACCATTTTAGAACTTGTATATCTTTAACCTTTTAAAGTTAAAACCCAATTAGGATCAAGTTGTGATATATACTTACAAACTACAAGATAGTAAGGAAGTTATACCTATTCCAAGCTAGGTAATGAATGATGAAGATGATGATGTTGAATGGAGCCTCAAATGGATGAAACCTCAAGTAGTTATACCCCAAGCTTATCACCAACACCTTGTACTTTGGTTAGGATTTGTTCACACTTGAATTTAACTTGCAAAAAAAAAAAAAATGAACCCTCTTTGCCTTCCAAAAGGCCACGGCCAAACAGCAGCTGAATGGGAGTTTTTGGGCAGTTTTTTTGAAGTCTTTTTGATGTGTTTGAATGTGTGTTGAGTCTCCAAGAAGTCCTAGTACATATGCACATGGGAATCCTTCAAGTAGCCACTCAAAATGCTAGTCAAATGCATGCATATTTGAGACTCCAATGCCACTCACTCAACAAGTAATATAGAATATGTTTTATAAAAGAATTAGTTTTTATAAAAGTTAGATTTTATAAAATCTAATTTATAAAACTTCCATATAATTTTATGTACATTTTTAATATATAAAGTCCATTTATATAAAATGTAACATAAACTTATTAATTATTTACCTATAAATAATTAAATCCAATATATATAAATTATTCCATAATTTATATATATATATATATACACATCAAGTAATATTTAAGAAAACCATCTTTCTTAAAGTTCAAGTGTTGCGTATTTGATCAATGAACCAATCGTTAAAATCAAATACGAATAAGGTGTCGGTAAGTTTGTGATTGGGTATGACCCGACTTGGATCACAACATATTCGCCACATTAATTAAATATGTCTCTCGGGCATACGAAAAACCTTCATTAATCAATGGAGAAAAGAAAAAGGTGATTCTTTCCATCAACCGAAATCACCTCTGGGCGAAGAACCTGAAACACTTACCGATGAATCTGTCCGAAACACCATTTTTTCTCTCATTTCCAGAATATCTCACAATGATCACATAATTTCTACAATTCTAAACCTTATTCATTCGTTTGTTCAAACCGCCAATCATTCCGGGGTAATCAAAGAAGTCAACGAGCTTCATGCTCAAGTAATCAATGTGGAAAATATGGTGCGAAACATACCAGCTTCAGCAACATCACCAGCACCGGTAGTACCACCAACAGCAACATCCGCATCCCACTCCTCAACATCTCATTATGTACCTCGAACATAATCATCGTTCTACATGACGTTCTACATCAATTATCTTCGTTCTTCATGGCGATCATGTAATCTCTAATGTTTTAGAGATTATGTATACTAATTCTAACCGTAAATCCAATGAGTTTAATATCATATTGACTCATTAAATCCACGATTACATCTGAAGAAAATATATATGTACATATGTTTTCATAAAGATTGTAATTAAAAATTCTTTTGTACAAACTGTTAATGGTGAAAATATTTTAACGGGTAGGTAATACCCGAGAAATATTTAAATTTCACATTAATAAGTTACACTGTACATTCTTCGAATCTGATTCAACAGTCATTTACTATCCTACTTACATCCACCGATATACGTATCTGTTCACCACAGAATAACCATTTTCATTCAATTTCATATTTGGATTTTGACTTATCAGAATCCAACAAGTGGCATAATGAAGAAAACATTGGACAAAATAAAATTTATTAGAAACAAACAAATTAATTATGAGAAATTTTGTTAAGAATCCACGCTAACTATTCCTAGTTAACTGTTAATTCTGTATTACATTTTATTTATTGCAATTTAATTATCGCAATTTATTTATCGCAATTTAAATTCTCGCAATTTTATTTATCGTCATTTAATTTCTGTTATTTATTTTACGCACTTTAAATGTCGGGACACGTATACAATGTTTTGACATATCATATCGACGCATCTATATATATTATTTGGAATAACCATAGACACTCTATATGCTGTAATGCTAGAGTTCGCTATACAGGGTTGAGGTTGATTCTAAAATAATATATATACTTTGAGTTGTGATCGAGTCTGAGACATGTACACGGGTCACGATACGTATTAATTAATTTGAATATTATATATTAAACTATATATGAATTATCGGACTGTTAACTGTGGACTATCGACTGTGGACTAATAACATTGGACAATCAAAATGAATTAAAATATTGATTAAAACATATGAAACTAAACATTTCTTCAAGTTTGCCACATGATTTCATCTTAAACCTCATTTGTATCTTGACGATTACAATCTGCGATTCAAACCTTTCATAATTCTTGAAAACACTTCAATCGATAGGATGAACCAACCGCACTTCATCTACGAAAGAAGAGATTGATGCATATAGTTATGCACCTGAAAACACTCGGAACCTGAGTAAACGTTTAACATGTGTCTGTGCTAGCTCCTTTGGCATTGTTATTACCGAAAATAACATTGCAACTCTTTTTTAAATTAGCCAATTTTGTCACAGCTTCAGCAAATCAACTTCGACTTCCATTCGAATTAGCCTTATCATAACCTCGATATATAAGTTTGCCTATCGTCATCGTTACCAGAGAACCGTTTATATTCCATCACATTAGCAGTAAAACTTACCCGCAACTTCAATGAATTTGGACTTTCCGAAAAATAATTATATTCATTGAAACCCTATTCATATACTCATCCACATCTTGTAACAAGAATTGCCATACCAATTACCGAGAATCAGCAATCAGTATTTCGAATCTAGTAGCATTTCTACATTAATTGTTATATGTATACATATAACAATTATCTTTTAGAATTACGATCTTCAATTCTGAAATTTTGAAAAGCACCCAGCCTATGAATCAATACATTGAACTTTGAAAAATCTGAATGAAGCAGCAGAAACTGTAGGCAACCATAAACGACCTTAATCGCCGAAAGTTTGATGATAAAGAATAGTATGTTGGAAAAGCTCAGAAAAATTGGAACTGGAAAACGGATTGAGCTAACCACAAAGGAGACCAAGGACAAATACAAGGACCATACCATATATTCAAAGAATCCAGGTAATTCTGGATTCGATGAAACCTTCAACGAATATCTTGCTCCGCACTCATATTAAAATCTTGCGAAAAATATTTCTTCATCAACCATCGAACTTAGAAATTCCAAAATATCATCATAAATATCTTCGATATTCCTGAAGATATTTTCATAAATATTCTCGTCCGAAATTATTTATATTTTCGTGCTATCTATATTACATCATAAAGGAAACTACTTTAGTTTCTAAATTTCTTTAAAATTCGAGTTTGAATTATGAATGATTTTGAAGTAGTATTGGAAATTGATGCATGAGTTAGTATAATATAATGACACTTGATCAACGTGATTATATTACAGTAAGTCATGCTGAGTTTCTAATGAAATGTGGTGATTCACAGATCGTAACGTCATCATGTGCCATGTTACATGACTCTTACATTCTATCTAATCTCTAAACATATCAAGAACATATATTCTTGATAGTTCTATCTTTCGTGATTCTGGTAATTTAACCAATCAAGATCGTGCTATTACAAATCTCTCTCTTAGAACATTAGTCATGTTCATTTGAAATTCCATACCTACAAATTCTGGACCATTACTTGCTTAATTTAAAGCCGGGAAGAGAAAACAAAAGCATGGAGCTCCGAAATATAAGAGAAAATATAAAGCCCAATAACAACACGAAGATTACAAACAGTGGATATTAATACGAATAGCAATATAAAGACACGGTATAATTAAGAATAGTATCACCTCAAGGTAATAGTAGAAGTAAACAGATTTTTCTGGTGGAAGATTAAAAAGAAGGATGACAGAAATGATAATTAGAAAAATATCAAGGATTAGAATAGGATTAAGCATTTTCACAATCTTTTAGATGTATGAATTAAGAAAGAAATTATATGAATGGTGAGAATAATGGAACGAAAGAGCTTAGTTTATAATGGAAATATCAGACAGAGTAATCAAGGCAGATCACCGTATTTAATTATAGAGATCTTAATATCCCTTATTCGCCGAAGAATCAAATCTTTTAGATATCAAAGATTTTTTTTTAATTCCTTAAATTCCGAAAATTCACCGTGACTACGTCAAAAGTTAAATATCTTTCTCAATCTTTTGTGACAGCTTCACTCGTACGCTTCAAATAATCAAATTATTTTATCTGTACTATTCAATGGTGATAAAATTCTATCTTATCAATTCATATTCGTCATAAAAACATTTTTATTGTTAGCCATGACGACCTCACTCAAATTTCGGGACGAAATTTCTTTAACGGGTAGGTACTGTGACGACCCGGAAATTTTCGAACAAATTTAAACTTGATCTTAATATGAAATCGACACGATAAGCAAAGTATGTAATGTTGAGTCTCGAAAACTTTGGAACAGTTTACATGAATGCATTTGACCTTTGACTAATTCCGACGATTCACGAACAATTGTTGTAAATAAATAAATAAATAAATATATATATATATATATATATATATATATATATATATATATATATATATATATATATATATATATATATATATAAATGTAAGTATTTGTAATAAATTGAAATTCTATAATATAATTTAAACACTAGAATTAAATATGTAAAGGATGATACAAAATTATTAAACTATTATTAAAATGAACCTATGTTTATATATATGATTTTTGCATACAATTAATATATTATGTATATTGTATTAAATATTCGAATATGTTATATGAATGTTACATAATTGATAATATGTAATGTTAATATATTAAATATAATTACAAATGGAAATATAGTTATTATATAAATGAATATTACTTTCATTATTAATATTGATATTAGTAATATTATAAATTTAATACATAATATATAAATATGAGATTCGATAAGCATGAATTGTTATATCAATATTATTAGTATTATTATTATTATTATAATCATTATTATTATCATTAATATAATAATTATTAATTATTAAAATCAATAAAATCGTACGTACAAAGTTTGGAAATCTGAATCAGTTACACATAACTATCAGACTGTTTCATGATTTGTTATAGGTCTACAATTTAGTACAATTTGATTCCAATTCATAGCAATACCAAACAAACACAGTTAAAGTCGACTTTTATTTTCTATATTTTACTTCTGACAAAATATTTTTCTGTCTCTAAAATCTGTACAAACGAAATTCGATTTCAGAAATATCCAAAAATATGTTTGCAATCATTTTCAACTTTTATTTTTTTTCTATATTTCTATACTGGTTGATTTAAACCTGTCAGACTTCTTGTATCTCCTTAAAATCGATTAATTCATCTATCATAAACCACACGCCACTTTTGCTTCCTGTTTCTTTTTTTTGTTTGATTGAGAACACCAAAACCATCATCAAACAACAATCCAAGACCATATAAAAACCGATCACCATAACACTCGCCATGCTACTCTTCCGATAGTTAATCAACCATAATCCTTCAGCCATCACCCTTTTCATTTGAACACCCTAGAGTCACTCACAACCGTGTTCCTCAAACAACACCTACACCCATTACAAACCCATCATGTTTAACTTCTATCGCCACCATCATAATCATTCCTACTACTTGACGAGCACCCCTTTTATTGTTTTTCTTTTTCATATACTTGTATTACTTTCGAAACCCAAGTACCAAACTGTTGCCACTTTAATTTCAACTTCAATCACCTTAAGAAACGCCACCCATATCAAACCAACAGGTTAGTTGATTCTATTTCAATCCATGAATTCTTTTCTCTTTGTTTCTACTTCTATAAACCAAACAATCACCATTCACCAATTTTTCATTAACGATCAATACCCAAACCATCATGACAAGAACATATTTTTTGTTGTTTCTTATTCCTGTTTGAAAGGAAATCTTCAATAAAATCATCACCTACAATTACTCTTATTCATTTCTGCTACGTATCACTTTGTTCTTCTCCTTTCCAAGTATATCATCACCACTCTCTCACCTTTGTAAACACCATCGATCACAACCCAAGAGCCACCTGCAGACTAAAGTTTCTGTTTTGATTCAAGACGACACCGAACACAAATCATCTCCATGGAAACCCAAAACATTACCACCATCGTTCCCTATATTTTTTTAACAGTCTTTTTCCTGCAACTGCAGCTATCGTTAATACAATCAACAACTCACCACCTTTGAATACTTGAACGAAATAAAAAGGGATAAGGATGTGTTTACAACTTGTTCAACTTGGACATAGTGTTGTAATATATATATGGCATTATTAAATAAACAAGTGGAACCATGTAACAGCTCATGGCCGATTCTTTTTAACTAATTGATCATAAGATTCTAATACATGGAGTTTATTTTATTACTCAAGTGGGTGTTTCTTTTTATTGATGGCTGACAACTTTGAGTAAGGAGTTGGTAATTATAAACTTCAAAAGTAGTTAAACCGAATTTTTTTTACGTGGGCTGTATGCACTGATTGGGCGGTGACCCACTCCTTTTTTTGTTCCCCTTTTTCGAATTGAACTAAAACGAGGTTGAAGAAGTCTCGTTGATACATAGCAATTCTGTGATACATGATGATGATGAGGTTGCAGCGTAATAGATAATGATACAGCAAGAAAGATAATGAGGGTTATGATTTATGATCATGATATGTATATGATATTGGCGAAGATGATAAAAAAAAGAAAAAAAGAAAACTGCTTTCTGTTTCATGCGGCAATCGGGTTTTACCTACGATATATCTTCTCATTTAGTGGGCCGTACTGTAGCAATCTGGCCCAACTCATTTTCCAGACACAACAGCCCATCGAGAGTTAAGTGGGTCTTATTTTGTGAAGATGAACCAGAAAAAGGAAACAGAAAAAAACGATTAAATTAAATTAAATCTTTAATTAAAACAGAAAAGAGAGGCAGTGTAGATGGTTAGGTTGTTGTGTCTGTTAGCGAAAGGTCTCGGGTTCGAACCCGGGCAATGACGTTTTATTTTTGGAAAGCTTGATTCTTAAGGTAGTAATATTAGTAATATTATTTTTGATATTATTATTATTATTATTATTATTATTATTATTATTATTATTATTATTATTATTATTATTATTATTATTATTATTATTATTATTATTATTATTATTATTATTATTATCGTTTTGATTATTGATGTAATTATTATTATTATTATTATTATTATTATTATTATTATTATTATTATTATTATTATTATTATTATTATTATTAGTATTATTATTAAAAACTACCATTATAATTAATATTATCATTACTAATAACTATTTTTATCATTAATATTAAAAGTATCATTTTTATTAAAAATTAATATTACTATTACTACTATTAGTATTATTAAAGCTATCATTTCATTTTCATTAAAACTATCATTACTATTATTAGAATTGCCATTATTATTATTATTATTATCATTATTATTATTTTTATGAAAATTACTATTATTATTAACTTGATGAATATTATAATAATTATTATTATTATCATCATTATTATTTTTAGCATTAAAATTATTACTTTTAACATTATTATTATTATTATCGTTATTTGTATTACTAATATTACTACTAGTATTATTTTAATTATTACAACAAGTATTCTTTATATAAAATATAATTATTACGTGTAACATAAATATAACTAATATTTCAAACTACAATGTTTTAATATATTAACTAATATATCATTATTATAATATTAATTAAATAATATATCATATATATAATAATATAACCTATTATAAGTATTAATATAATTATATATAAGAATATTAATCATAATACCTTATGAAATTTATAAATATAGTTGATTAATATCATGTGATAATATATATATAAATGATATATGTTCATGAATCCAAGGCTAACCCTGCATTGTTCAGTTCTTTCGTATGCATATTTTTAATACAAAATATCGTATGGTGAGTTTCATTTGCTCCCTTTTTAAATGCTTTTGCAATATATATGTTTGGAACTGAGAATACATGCACTGATTTTATAAATGTTTTACAAAATAGACACAAGTACTTAAAACTACATTGTATGGTTGGATTATTAAATCGAATATCGCCCCTTCAAGTCTGGTAACCTAAGAATTAGGGAAATGACCCCTAATTGACGCGAATCCTAAAGATAGATCTATGGGCCTAACAAACCTAATTCTGGAATTTGGAATGCTTTAGTACTTCGATTTAAATGGTGATTGCGATTGCCAATATTATGGCATACTTGCGAGTATGCGGGGGATATTCTATATGCATTATGTTAATGTCGGTTACCAGGTGTTCATCATACGAATGGATTTTATACACTTGCGAGTGTAATGATATTTATGAGAAATGAGGATCTTGTGGTCTATTAAAATTATGAAATTGATGGATTATGATAAACTAATGAACTCACCAACCTTTTGGTTGACACTTTAAAGCATGTTTATTCTCAGGTATTAAAGAAATCTTCCGCTGTGCATTAGCTCATTTTAAGGATATTACTTGGAGTCATTCATGGCATATTTCGAAAGACGTTGCATTCGAGTCATTGAGTTCATCAAGATTATTATTAAGTCAATTATAGTTGGATGTATTATGAAATGGTATGCATGCCGTCAACTTTAGATGAAAAGAAAGTTTGTCTTTTAAAAATGAATGCAATGTTTGTAAAATGTATCATATAGAGGTCAAGTACCTCTCGATGTTACCAAATGTAATGTATTCGTCCAGATGGTTTAAGACGGGTCGTTAGACTTAAGGGGCTAAATTAGTCCATTAACTAGTCTATTAAGTGAGCCCATCAAGTAAGTAGGGTGGGCCTTGGAAGTCCACTAAGATAAAGTCCATTAGGATGACTAGTAAGCCTTAGTAAACACTAAGCATAATTAAGGAACCATAAAAACAAGTAATTTTCATTAATAAATAACAATCAAGTTTACGTAGCCATAATATCCCAATCATGACAAAAGCTTAACGTGTACCAAGTTCGTAGCTCGTTTTAATCCTTAAGTGACACTAACGGTCGTAAATGAAATCAAGGATCACGTTAAGTAACCTAGTACTTAAAATACGTAGTAAGGCATTAACGAAAGTAATTAACATAATTAATGATCCCGAAAAATAATCTATCACAGTACGCACAAATACGTAGTTTCGTGAAAGAAATAAATACAATTAAAAGTCAAAAAAGTCGGGTCGTTATGTGACGACCCGGAAATTTCTGACCAAATTTAAACTTAATCTTTATATGAATTCGGCACGATAAGCAAAGTCTATAATGTTGAGTCTCAAAATTTTGAAACTGTTTCAAATATTCAATTACCCTTCGACTGCTCTCGACGATTCACGAACCACTATTTGTAAATAGATACATATATATTTAAAATATATGAATTTGAAATATAAATTAAAATATTATATGACGTAATTGTTAGAATTAATAATGTAAAATAAAATAATATATAATAACTATTATTTAAAATATAACTATATATATAAATAACGTATAATGAATATATATATATATATATATATATATATATATAT
The DNA here is from genome assembly GCF_046630445.1 of Rutidosis leptorrhynchoides. Lineage (NCBI taxonomy): Eukaryota > Viridiplantae > Streptophyta > Magnoliopsida > Asterales > Asteraceae > Rutidosis > Rutidosis leptorrhynchoides. The sequence goes on from NC_092339.1 coordinate 127,831,608, forward strand.
ATATATATATATATATATATATATATATATATATATATATATATATATATATATATATATATATATATATATATAGTTTTGAATTTATTTTGTAAGCAACAATAACGCTCAATTGTCATTCGATCGATAATAAGTAAGTTAAAATCAAAATTATATTATTTTAAAATAAACTGTGATTCGAAAATGAGTTTGACAAATTATAGACTTATTAAAAATATATTTAGGAACTGCTTGTTGAATTTTAAAACTTTTTATATTTTACTTGGGGTTGGGAGTGAATAATTAATGTAATTTTATTTAATAGTTAATGCTCGAATTTTATACCATAATGACCAAAATAAATAAAAATAGTTAATTTAAAAATATGAGATTTTTCTGAACACTTTTATGCTCCACTGAGTGAACAACGGGGCACGATGCACAGTCCGTGGAAACTGTCGGTAGAAAACTCCAAATAACCCGCTGGTGAACTATTTGTTACTGTGCATTCTTTGTATTCAGTTTTATTATTATATTAATATTATTAATTATTATTATTATTAAATCATTCTTAATACTACTATATTTATATACATATAGATACATTCTGCAATTCATTAAGTAAAACATAAAATCACAAATATTAGCTCGTATCCTCTGTTCTTCATCTTTTTAACCATATTTTGATTTCGAATGAATTTTCAAAATGTAATAATACAGTCTTGTTAGGAATCGTCTATCTAAACTATCTGTAAGTTTTCAATCCTCAATTATTTCTATTAATTTTTAATTTGAGAGTCATAGTTTTGGGTTTCAAAGTCAACTAAGTGTTCTTGAATCAAATTCGAGTTTGTTTTGATGTTTCCAGTTAATTTGATGATCCATAAAGATTATAGGAATGATTTGCAACACAATTCATGTTGTAATCATAACCTATAACATTCTTAATCTCAAAATCAATTTTTGAGTTCATGAGTTCTTGACAGTGATATACACTAACTTGAATTAGAAACAAATTTTAAAAACTAAAAATGCAGAGTTGTTAGGAATCATTTACTTAAACTTCCTGTAAAATCAAAAGTTCCAATTCTTAATAACGAATTCGAATTTGCGAGTCAAAGTTTTAATTTTAAAAAGTCAACTATTGTTCTACAATCAAATTCGAGTTCTAATTGATGTTTCTGTTGAAATTAATGATTCACAAAGTTTTTAGGAATTATTTGAAACATATTTCATATTGTAAAGATTGTCCAAAACGAACTCAAAATTGAAAACATTAATTTTTTTTAAAGAGTTACGAGCTTCAGCAGTAGGCTGTTTTCAGTTTTTTCTCAATTTTTTTAATTACAAGAACACTTTTATTTTTTTGTTTCATGTTGTTTACAAGTCATAAATGAAAACCTGAATTCGTTATTTTGATTTTTGAAGTTCCATGGTTGAATGGATTTAAGGTAGAAGGGTAAGAAGATGATGAACTAGTTGAAACAAGTACTAGATATATATATTTGGGTTGTAGTATAATCAGAAAAACAAGAATGGCAGAATGGTTAAGTGTGTTTGCGGGTGAGCAAGAGGTCTCGGGTTCGAACCTTGTTCGGGACATATTTTTTTTAAAAAGTTTTGGAAGGTAGATTTCATTACCAAAATTATTATTATTATTATTAATGTTATTGTTACTAAAATTATAATTTTTATCATTATTATTATTACTAATATATGTATTATTACTATTATTATGATTAAGATTATTATTATTATCAAAATAACACAAACTATTATTATTATTATTAATATTAGTATTAGTATCATTAGGTACTTATTAGTATTATTAGAATCATTATTAACATATGTATTATCATTATTATCATTATCATTTTTATTATTAGTATTATCATCATTAATAAAGTTATTATTAGTAGACTATTATTAGTAAAATCATTAATATCAAAACTATCATTTTTAACAAATAGATATTTGGTACATAAAACCTACTTATTACATATACTACAACTATATTAATAATCTATATAACTATATACAAGACATATTAACATTTCTTATATAAATACCGACATACAACAAATTCAATATTTTTAATATAATACTAAATATATACATGGATATATTAATATAACTAAATGTATAGATTCTAATCATTTTAAATATATATAAAATAAATATATATAACATATACTTTAAGATATAATATAAGTATATATTTTTAAATGGAATTTAATATAAATTATAAAAACTACAAACATATAAATAATATATAATTAATAAAGGAAATTATGTGATTTCCATTATATGTTTTAATAGATATACAATTTATATAGGTTCATGAATCTAAAGCCAACCCTGCATTGTTCAGTATCGTCGTATGCATATTTTTACTATAAAATATCGTATTGTGAGTTTCATTACTGTAGTGACCCGAACTTTTCCATGTTTATATATATTAAATGAAATTGTTATTTACATGATTAAGTGTTTCCAACATGTTAAGCAATCAAACTTGTTAAGACTTGGTTAAGTGAAATAGATTTCATATAGACAATTGACCACCCAAGTTGACCGGTGATTCACGAACGTTAAAACTTGTAAAAACTATATGATGTTATATATATGGATATATATATAGTTAACATGGTATTATGATAATTAAACATATCATTAAGTATATTAACAATGAACTACATATGTAAAAACAAGACTACTAACTTAAGGATTTCGAAACGAGGCATATATGTAACGATTATCGTTGTACCGACATTTAATTGTATATATATCATATTAAGATATATTAATGCATCATAATATCATGATAATGTAATAATTTAACATCTCATTTGATATAATAAACAATGGGTTAACAACACTTAACAGGATCGTTAACCTAAAGGCTTCAAAACAACATTTACATGTAACGACTAAAGATGATTTAACGACTCAGTTAAAATGTATATACATGTAGTGTTTTAATATGTATTCATACACTTTTGAAAGACTTCAAGACACTTATCAAAATACTTCTACTTAACAAAAATGCTTACAATTACATCATCGTTCAGTTTCATCAACAATTCTACTCGTATGCACCCGTATTCGTACTCGTACAATACACAGCTTTTAGATGTATGTACTATTGGTATATACACTCCAATGATCAGCTCTTAGCAGCCCATGTGAGTCACCTAACACATGTGGGAACCATCATTTGGCAACTAGCATGAAATATCTCATAAAATTACAAAAATATTAGTAATCATTCATGACTTATTTACAAGTAAACAAAATTACACATCCTTTATATCTAATCCGTATACCAACGACCAAAAACACCTACAAATACTTTCATTCTTCAATTTTCTTCATCTAATTGATCTCTCTCAAGTTCTATCTTCAAGTTCTAAGTGTTCTTCATAAATTCTATAAGTTCTAGTTTCATAAAATCAAGAATACTTCCAAGTTTGCTAGCTTACTTCCAATCTTGTAAAGTGATCATCCAACCTTAAGAAATCTTTCTTATTTATAGTAATATATCTTTCTAATACAAGGTAATATTCATATTCAAACTTTATTCAATTTCTATAACTATAACAATCTTATTTCGAGTGGAAATCTTACTTTAACTTGTTTTCGTGTCATGATTCTGCTTCAAGAACTTTCAAGCCATCCAAGGATCCTTTGAAGCTAGATCTATTATTCTCATTTCCAGTAGGTTTATCCACAAAACCTGAGGTAGTAATGATGTTCATAACATCATTCGATTCATACATATAAAACTATCTTATTCGAAGATTTAAACTTGTAATCACTAGAACATAGTTAATCCTTCCAACTTGACTTTTAAAATCAACTAAACACATGTTCTATATCTATATGATATGCTAACTTAATGATTTAAAACCGAAAAACACGAAAAACACCGTAAAACCGGATATACGCCGTCGTAGTAACACCGCGGGCTGTTTTGGGTTTGATAATTAAAAACTATGATAAACTTTGATTTAAAAGTTGTTCTTCTGGGAAAATGATTTTTCTTATGAACATGAAACTATATCCAAAAATCATGGTTAAACTCAAAGTGAAAGTATGTTTTTCAAAATAGTCATCAAGACGTCGTTCTTTCGACTGAAATGACTACGTATTACAAAAACGACTTGTAACTTATATTTCAGACTATAAATATATACTTTTTCTGTTTAGATTCATAAAATAGAGTTCAATATAAAACCATACCAATTTGATTCACTCAAAACGGATTTAAAACGAAGAAGTTATGGGCAAAACAAGATTGGATATTTTTTTGATTGTTGTAGCTACGGGAAATATTGTAACAAATCTATATTAATCATATCCTAGCTAACTTATATTGTATTATACATGTATTCTAATATAATATGTAATCTTGGGATACCATAGACACGTCGTCAAATATTTTGACATATCATATCGACCCATCTATATATATTATTTGAAACAACCATAGACACTCTATATGCAGTAATGTTGGAGTTAGCTATACAGGGTTGTGGTTGATTCCAAATATATATATACTTTGAGTTGTGATCTAGCCTGAGACATGTATACACTGGGTCGTGGATTGGGTCAAGATAATATATATCAATTTATTTCTGTACATCTAACTATGAACAACTAGTTGTAGGTTACTAACGAGAACAGCTGACTTAATAAACTTAAAACATTAAAACATATTAAAAATGTTGTAAATATATTTTGAACATACTTTGATACATTTGTACATATTTGTTATAGGTTCGTGAATCGACCAGTGGCCAAGTCTTACTTCCCGACGAAGTAAAAATCTGTGAAAGTGAGTTATAGTCCCACTTTTAAAATCTAATATTTTGGGATGAGAATACATGCAATTTTATAATTGTTTTACGAAATAGACACAAGTAAATGAAACTACATTATATGGGTGAATGATCGAAGCCGAATATGCCCCTTTTTAGCTTGGTAGCCTAAGAATTTGGGAACAGACCCCCAAATTGACGCGAATCCTAAAGATAGATCTATCAGGCCCAACAAGACCCATTCTGGAATGTGGAATGCTTTAGTACTTCGATTTTATCATGTCCGATGGGTGTCCCGGAATGATGGGGATATTCTATATGCATCTTGTTAATGTCGGTTACCAGGTGTTCACCATATGAATGATTTTTATCTCTATGTATGGGATGTATATTGAAATATGAATTCTTGTGGTCTATTACTATGATTTGATAATATATAGGTTAAACCTATAACTCACCAACATTTTTGTTGACGTTTTTAGCATGTTTATTCTCAGGTGATTATTAAGAGCTTCCGTTGTTGCATACTAAAATAAGGACAAGATTTGGAGTCCATGCTTGTATGATATTATGTAAAAACTGCATTCAAGAAACTTATTTTTGATGTAATATATTCTTATTGTAAACCATTATGTAATGGTCGTGTGTAAATGGTATATTTTAGATTATCATTATTTGATAATCTACGTAATACTTTTTAAACCTTTATCGATAAAATAAAGTTTATGGTTGTTTTAAAAATGAATGCAGTCTTTGAAAAACGTCTCATATAGAGGTCAAAACCTCGCGACGAAATCAATTAATATGGAACGTTTATAATCAATATGAACGGGACATTTCAGTTGGTATCTGAGCGTTGGTCTTAGAAAACCAGAAATTTACATTAGTGTGTCTTATCGAGTTTGTTAGGATACATTAGTGAGTCTGGACTTCGACCGTGTTTTCTTTAAAAACGATTGCTTAACACTTTTGTTGGAAACTATATATTATTAACATATAAATATTATGTGATATATTAATCTCTTAATGTGTTTGATATTGTGTGATAGATGTCTACCACTAGTACAAATCCCATCGACTCACCTAATAATAATGAAGAGTCGAATATAATTTGGGAAGATTCACAAATTCCAGAGGAGGAACCGGAAGAAGAGGAACCGGAAGAAGAAAAATCAGAAGAGGAGAAACCGGAAGAGGAGGAACTGGAAGAGGAGGAACTGGAAGAAGAAGAGGTTCTGGAGGAAGAAATATTGATACCTACAGTAAATCGATTAAATAAAAGAAAATCATCAACCAACTAACCCAAGTTAAAAATGGTCAATGGTGTTTCCGCCGAGGAAGCAAAATATTGGGAAGATTACCAATTTTCTGATGAATCGGATCCCAATGAGGATTCCAATGATGTTATAGAAATTACCTCGTCCCAATTTAATATGGCAAAAGAAAATAATAAGGGAAAAGGTATAAAAATAGAGAAACCTGATTCCAACTCCGATGAACTTTATATGTATCGGCAACATCCGTATTTCCTAAATTGTAACAATAACCCGGGAACCTCTAAACCACCAGGTTTTTCTAAAACATTGTGGAAAACGACGGCTCTTATTAGAGGAGCACCATATATCCCTAGAAAATTAGGAAAACGAACCAAGTTCGAAGAAGAAGAAACCAGTGATTCAGATTAGAGGGTTGTAATCATGTTGTGTATTATATGTATTGTAGTGTGCTTGTACTTTTATGTTCTATATAAAAATTGCTTGTATTGTTTGTTAATTATCTTTTATGAATCTAATCCTTGTCTATTTTACAGTATAAAAACAAAATGGACGTTAAGGGTAGACAATCGAATATTTTAGAAGACCTACCAGAGGATATGATTGAGGAAATCTTGTCTAGAGTCGGTCGGAATTCATCAGCACATTTAGTTATGGCGAAATTAACTTGTCAAACATTTGAAAGACTTTCCAGAAATGCCTTAGTTTATAAAAGGCTTTCCTTTGATAGGTGGGGTATATCACATTGGGGAGACTGTAAGTTACGCCGTGTTTTCTTTAAAGCGTTAAATGCGGGGAACCCAAATGCAATTTTACGCTACGGGTTAAGAACCTATTTTGACTCAACATATCCCAACATAGGATTTCGTGAGTTAGAAAGAGCTTCTAACATGCAACATAAAGAAGCATGTTATACTTACGGGTTAGTGATGTTCGCTTCTTACCAAAGTGAGAAAAAGAATATCGGGTTACAACTTTTAAATAAAACCTTCCCACAAGTGACGGATTCAGTAGTTGGGGTGAGAAACAAGGTTTTTAGATTATTGTGAGGCTGTTGGACATTACGAAACCCTCGTCCTTTTGACGACATTACAACATGCTGCCTAGCCAATGGTCATAACGGTTACTTTCCACAAGACCAAGGATGGGAAGTCGTCTTAGTAAAACCTGAATGCATGACTTGTTTCTGGACTTATGAATTACGTGTCTTTATTTCTTTTGCTGAACAACTTGCGTATTAACTAGAATTGCCTTTATAGCTGCTGAGTAGCAAAGATATTATGTGCTATATTTCATCCTATATGTATAATAGTGGTATTGTAAGTTTGTAAAATATTGTATAAAGGTTTGAACGCGAAATATTATTGTAATAAGTTTTTCATATAGAAGCGTAGTAGTTGAGTTGTATAGTAGCTAGTAAGTATGAACTTAACGGGTAGGTACTACCCGAATTAAAACTGTAAAATGCTAATATGAAGAAAAAGCTTTTATAAATAAGTTCATATAATTCTACGAGATACTATTGACTACTTTTAAATTCTATATGATTAACTCAGTTCTTTTGGCTATTCTTGAAGGAAATGGCACCGGCGACTCGTCAGAATTTGAAAATGAGCGAGGAAGACTTCTGTGTTTTCCTTGCAGCAAACATAGCCGCAGTACAGGCTGCGATGCAAAATAACAATAACTCTGGATCTAGCAGTGGAACGAATTCCACAAGAAATCATGTAGGATGCTCCTACAAAGGATTCACTACCTGCAAACCTTTGGAATTTGATAGAACTGAAGGACCAATTGGATTGAAATGGTGGATTGAGAAATTCGAATCGGTGTTTTCCATAAGTAAGTGTACTGAAAAGGATAAAGTTAAGTACGCTACGCATACCTTCACAGGTACTGCGTTAACGTGGTGGAACACCTATCTTGAACAGGTAGTACAAAATGCTGCTTACGCACTACCGTGGTCGGCATTCAAGCAATTGATGAACGAGCAGTACCGTCCTAGAAACGAAGTCAATAAGCTCAAGGTAGAGCTTAGAGAGTTACGAACACAAGGGTTCGACATTACCACATATGAACGACGATTCACAGAGTTGTGTCTATTATGTCCAGGAACGTTCGAAGATGAAGAAGAGAAGATCGACGCGTTTATAAAAGGGTTACCAGTAAGGATTCAAGAAGATGTGAGTTCACACGAGCCCGCTTCCATGCAAAAGGCAAGTCGAATGGCTCATAAACTAATAAAGCAGATTGAGGGAAAATTAAAGAGCAGGCGGCTGAAGAAGCCAACACGAAACAACTCAAGAAAAGTGGGAAGAAACCAGTGAAAAGGGTTACCAATACAATAACAACAACAATTACAACCACAACCGCAACAACAATCACAACAATAACCGCCATCCCAACAATAACTACAACAAACGTCCCAACAATAACAACAACAACAACTACAACAACCGTTCCAACAATAATAACAATCCCAACAACAATCTCAATAACAACAACGGCAACAAAAACAAAAAATGCCAAATGTGAGAATAGTATCACCAGAATGGGTTCTGTACGAAATTTTGCACCAAGTGTAAAAGAACTGGCCATGGTGCAAAAAGTGTGAGGTCTACGGACCAAGGTTTAACAGAACTAAAGGAACAAATAGTGTCGAAACAAGTAATGCCGCCTTTGTTTGTTATGGATGTGAAAAACCGGGCCACATTAGGATTAATTGTCCGAATCAGGGGAATAATGGGCAGGGCTGCGGAAGAGTTTTCAATATTAATACGGCAGAAGCGTAGGAAGACCCGGAGCTTGTTACGGCTACGTTTTTTATTGATAATAAATCTGCTTATGTTTTATTTGATTCGGGTGCGAATAGAAGCTATATGAGTAGAGATTTTTATGCTAAGTTAAGTTTCCCATTGACGCCTTTGGATAGTAAATTTTTACTCGAATTAGCAAACGGTAAATTAATTTCAGCAGATAATATATGTCGGGATAGAGAAATTAAACTGGGGGATGAAACGTTTAAAATTGATTTAATACCACTCGAGTTAGGGAGTTTTGATGTAATAATTGGTAAGGACTGGTTGAAAAAGGTGAGAGCAGAGGTCGTTTGTTACAAAAATGCGATTCGCATTATGCGTGAAAAGGGAAAACCTTTAATGGTGTACGGAGAGAAGAACAATGCGAAATTAAATCTTATTAGTAGTTTGAAGGCGCAGAAACTAATAAGAAAAGGTTGTTACGTCATTCTAGCACACATCAAGGAAGTTAAACCTGAAGAAAAGAACATCAGTGATGTTCCTGTCGCAAAAGAATTTCCTGATGTATTTCCGAAAGAATTACCGGGATTACCCCCACATCGATCCGTTGAATTTCAAATAGACCTTGTACCAGGAGCTGCACTAATAGCTCGTGCTCCATACAGACTCGCACCCAGCGAAATAAAAGAATTACAAAGTCAGTTACAGGAACTTTTAGAGTGTGGTTTCATTCGACCAAGCACATCACCATGGGGAGCTCCTGTTTTGTTTGTCAAGAAGAAGGATGGTACATTTAGGTTGTGTATCGACTATCGAGAGTTGAACAAACTTACCATCAAGAACCATTACCCACTACCGAGAATCAACGACTTATTTGATCAACTACAAGGCTCGTCGGTTTATTCGAAGATTGATTTACGTTCTGGGTATCATCAAATGCTGGTGAAGGAGGATGATATTCCAAAGACTGCTTTTAGGACGCGTTACGGCCATTACGAGTTTATGGTTATGCCGTTTGGGTTGACTAACACACCAGCTGTGTTCATGGACCTCATGAACTGAGTGTGTGGACCATACCTTGACAAGTTTGTCATTGTTTTCATCGATGACATACTTATTTACTCAAAGAATGAGCAAGAGCATGAAGAACATTTGAGAAAAGTGCTAGAGTTGTTAAGAAAAGAAAAATTGTACGCTAAGTTTTCAAAGTGTGCATTTTGGTTGGAAGAAGTTCAATTCCTCGGTCATATAGTGAACAAAGAAGGTATTCAAGTGGATCAAGCAAAGATAGAAACCGTTGAAAAGTGGGAAACCCCAAAAACTCCGAAACACATAAGCCAATTTTTAGGACTAGCTGGTTATTACAGGAGATTCATCCAAGATTTTTCCAAAATAGCAAAACCTTTGACTGCATTAACGCATAAACGGAGGAAATTTGAATGGAAGGATGAACAAGAAAAAGCGTTTCAATTGTTGAAGAAAAAGTTAACTACGGCACCTATATTGTCATTACCTGAAAGGGAATGATGATTTTGTGATATATTGTGATGCCTCAAAGCAAGGTCTCGGTTGTGTATTAATGCAACGAACGAAAGTAATTGCTTATGCGTCTAGAGAATTGAAGATTCACGAGCAGAATTATACGACGCATGATTTGGAATTAGGCGCGGTTGTTTTTGCATTAAAGACTTGGAGGCACTACTTATATGAGGTCAAAAGTATTATATATACCGACCACAATAGTCTTCAACACATATTTAATCAGAAACAACTGAACATGAGGCAGCGCAGATGGATTGAATTGTTGAATGATTACGACTTTAAGATTCGTTACCACCCGGGGAAGGCAAATGTGGTAGCCGACGCCTTGAGCAGAAAGGACAGAGAACCTATTCGAGTAAAAGCTATGAATATAATGATTCACACTAACCTTACTACTCAAATAAAGGAGGCGCACCAAGGAGTTTTAAAAGAGGGAAACTTAAGGGATGAAATACCCAAAGGATCGGAGAAGCATCTTAATATTGGGGAAGACGGAACCCGGTATAGGGCTAAAAGAATTTGGGTACCAAAATTTGGATATATGAAAGAAATAGTACTTAGAGAAGCTCATAAAACCAGATACTCAATACATCCTGGAACGGGAAAGACGTACAAGGATCTTAAGAAACATTTTTGGTGACCAGGTATGAAAGCCGATGTTGCTAAATATGTAGGAGAATGTTTGACGTGTTCTAAGGTCAAAGCTGAGCATCAGAAACCATCAGGTCTACTTCAACAACCCGAAATCCCGGAATGGAAATGGGAAAATATTACCATGGATTTCATCACTAAATTGCCAAGGACTGCAAGTGGTTTTGATACTATTTGGGTAATAGTTGATCGGCTCACCAAATCAGCACACTTCCTGCCAATAAGAGAAGATGATAAGATGGAGAAGTTGGCATGACTGTATTTGAAGGAAGTCGTCTCCAGACATGGAATACCAATCTCTATTATCTCTGATAGGGATGGCAGATTTATTTCAAGATTCTAGCAGACATTACAGCAAGCATTAGGAACTCGTCTAGACATGAGTACTGCATATCATCCACAAACTGATGGGCAGAGCGAAAGGACAATACAAACGCTTGAAGACACGCTACGATCATGTGTTATTGATTTCGGAAACAGTTGGATCGACATCTACCGTTAGCAGAATTTTCCTACAACAACACCTACCATTCAAGCATTGAGATGGCACCGTTTGAAGCACTTTATGGTAGAAAGTGCAGGTCTCCGATTTGTTAGAGTGAAGTGGGGGATAGACAGATTATGGGTCCGGAGATAATACAAGAAACTACTGAGAAGATCATCCAAATTCAACAACGGTTGAAAACCGCCCAAAGTAGACAAAAGAGCTATGCTGACATTAAAAGAAAAGATATAGAATTTGAAATTGGAGAGATGGTCATGCTTAAAGTTGCACCTTGGAAAGGCGTTGTTCGATTTGGTAAACGAGGGAAATTAAACCCAAGATATATTGGACCATTCAAGGTTATTGATCGCGTCGGACCAGTAGCTTACCGATTTGAATTACCACAACAACTCGTGGCTGTACATAACACTTTCCACATCTCAAATTTGAAGAAATGTTTTGCTAAAGAAGATCTCACTATTATGTTAGACGAAATCCAAATCAACGAAAAACTTCAATTCGTCGAAGAACCCGCCGAAATAATGGATCGTGAGGTTAAAAGACTTACGCAAAACAAGATACCAATTGTTAAGGTTTGATGGAATGCTCGTAGAGGACCCGAGTTCACTTGGGAACGAGAAGATCAGATGAAGAAGAAGTACCCGCACTTATTTCCAGAAGATATGTCAAACACCTCCAACTTCTTAAAATTTCGGGACGAAATTTATTTAACGGGTAGGTACTGTAGTGACCCGAACTTTTCCATGTTTATATATATTAAATGAAATTGTTATTTACATGATTAAGTGTTTCCAACATGTTAAGCAATCAAACTTGTTAAGACTTGATTAAGTGAAATAGATTTCATATAGACAATTGACCACCCAAGTTGACCGGTGATTCACGAACGTTAAAACTTGTAAAAACTATATGATGTTATATATATGGATATATATATATATATATATATATATATATATATATATATATATATATATATATATATAGTTAACATGAATTCGAAACATTCTTAATCTCAAAATCAATTTTTGAGTTCATGAGTTCTTGACAGTGATATACACTAACTTGAATTCGAAACAAATTTCAAAAACTAAAAATGCAGAGTTGTAGGAATCATTTACTTAAACTTCCTGTAAAATCTCAAGTTCCAATTCTTAATAACGAATTCGAATTTGCGAGTCAAAGTTTCAATTTTAAAAAGTCAACTATTGTTCTACAATCAAATTCGAGTTCTAATTGATGTTTCTGTTGAAATTAATGATTCACAAAGTTTTTAGGAATTATTTGAAACATATTTCATGTTGTAAAGATTGTCCAAAACGAACTCAAAATTGAAAACATTAATTTTTTTTACAGAGTTACTAGCTTCAGCAGTAGGCTGTTTTTAGTTTTTTCTCAATTTTTTTAATTACAAGAACACTTTTACAAGTCATAAATGAAAACCCGAATTCGTTATTTTGATTTTTGAAGTTCCATGGTTGAATGGATTTAAGGTAGAAGGGTAAGAAGATGATGAACTAGTTGAAACAAGTACTAGATATATATATTTGGTTTGTAGTATAATCAGAAAAACAAGAATGGCAGAATGGTTAAGTGTGTTTGCGGGTGAGCGAGAGGTCTCGGGTTCGAACCCTGTTCGGGACATATTTTTCTTTGAAAAGCTTTGGAAGGTAGATTTCATTACCAAAATTATTATTATTATTATTATTAATATTATTGTTACTAAAATTATAATTTTTATCATTATTATTATTACTAATATATGTATTATTACTATTATTATGATTAAGATTACTATTATTATCAAAATAACACAACCTATTATTATTATTATTATTATTATTATTATTATTATTATTATTATTATTATTATTAATATTAGTATTAGTATCATTAGGTACTTATTAGTATTATTAGAATCATTATTAACATATGTATTATCATTATTATCATTATCATTTTTATTATTAGTATTATCATCATTAATAAAGTTATTATTAGTAGACTATTATTAGTAAAATCATTAATATCAAAACTATCATTTTTAACAAATAGATATTTGGTACATAAAACCAACTTATTATATATACTACAACTATATTAATAATCTATATAACTATATACAAGACATATTAACATTTCTTATATAAATACTGACATACAACAAATTCAATATTTTTAATATAATACTAAATATATACATGGATATATTAATATAACTAAATTTATAGATTCTAATCATTTTAAATATATATAAAATAAATATATATAACATATACTTTAAGATATAATATAAGTATATATTTTTAAATGGAATTTAATATAAATTATAAAAACTACAAACACATAAATAATATATAATTAATAAAGGAAATTATGTGATTTCCATTATATGTTTTAATAGATATACAATTGATATAGGTTCATGAATCTGAAGTCAACCCTGCATTGTTCAGTATCATCGTATGCATATTTTTACTACAAAATATCGTATCGTGAGTTTCATTACTGTAGTGACCCGAACTTTTTCATGTTTATATATATTAAATGAAATTGTTATTTACATGATTAAGTGTTTCCAACATGTTAAGCAATCAAACTTGTTAAGACTTGATTAAGTGAAATAGATTTCATATAGACAATTGACCACCCAAGTTGACCGGTGATTCACGAACGTTAAAACTTGTAAAAACTATATGATGTTATATATATGGATATATATATATAGTTAACATGGTATTATGATAATTAAACATATCATTAAGTATATTAATAATGAACTACATATGTAAAAACAAGACTACTAACTTAAGGATTTCGAAACGAGGCATATATGTAACGATTATCGTTGTAATGACATTTAATTGTATATATATCATATTGAGATATATTAATACATCATAATATCATGATAATGTAATAATTTAACATCTCATTTGATATAATAAACAATGGGTTAACAACACTTAACAGGATCGTTAACCTAAAGGCTTCAAAACAACATTTACATGTAACGACTAACGATGATTTAACGACTCAGTTAAAATGTATATACATGTAGTGTTTTAATATGTATTCATACACTTTTGAAAGACTTCAAGACACTTATCAAAATACTTCTACTTAACAAAAATGCTTACAATTACATCCTCGTTCAGTTTCATCAACAATTCTACTCGTATGCACCCGTATTCGTACTCGTACAATACACATCTTTTAGATGTATGTACTATTGGTATATACACTCCAATGATCAGATCTTAGCAGCCCATGTGAGTCACCTAACACATGTGGGAACCATTATTTGGTAACTAGCATGAAATATCTCATAAAATTACGAAAATATTAGTAATCATTCATGACTTATTTACAAGTAAACAAAATTACACATCCTTTATATCTAATCCATATACCAACGACCAAAAACACCTAAAAATACTTTCATTCTTAAATTTTCTTCATCTAATTGATCTCTCTCAAGTTCTATCTTCAAGTTCTAAGTGTTCTTCATAAATTCTATAAGTTCTAGTTTCATAAAATCAAGAATACTTCCAAGTTTGCTAGCTTACTTCCAATCTTGTAAAGTGATCATACAACCTCAAGAAATCTTTCTTATTTACAGTAAGATATCTTTCTAATATAAGGTAATACTCATATTCAAACTTTGATTCAATTTCTATAACTATAACAATCTTATTTCGAGTGAAAATCTTACTTGAACTTGTTTTCGTGTCATGATTCTGCTTCAAGAACTTTCAAGCCATCCAAGGATCCTTTGAAGCTAGATCTATTTTTCTCATTTCCAGTAGGTTTATCCACAAAACCCGAGGTAGTAATGATGTTCATAACATCATTCGATTCATATATATAAAACTACCTTATTCGAAGGTTTAATCTTGAAATCACTAGAACATAGTTTAGTTAATTCTAAACTTGTTCGCAAAAAAAAGTTAATCCTTTTAACTTGACTTTTAAAATCAACTAAACACATGTTCTATATCTATATGATATGCTAACTTAATGATTTAAAACCGGAAAACATGAAAAACACCGTAAAACTGGATATACGCCGTCGTAGTAACACCGCGGGCTGTTTTGGGTTTGATAATTAAAAACTATGATAAACTTTGATTTAAAAGTTGTTCTTCTGGGAAAATGATTTTTCTTATGAACATGAAACTATATCCAAAAATCATGGTTAAACTCAAAGTGGAAGTATGTTTTTCAAAATAGTCATCAAGACGTCGTTCTTTCGACTGAAATGACTACCTATTACAAAAACGACTTGTAACTTATATTTCAGACTATAAACATATACTTTTTCTGTTTAGATTCATAAAATAGAGTTCAATATGAAACCATAGCAATTTGATTCACTCAAAACGGATTTAAAACGAAGAAGTTATGGGTAAAACAAGATTGGATATTTTTTTGATTGTTGTAGCTACGGGAAATATTGTAACAAATCTATATTAATCATATCCTAGATAACTTATATTGTATTATACATGTATTCTAATATATTATGTAATCTTGGGATACCATAGACACGTATGCAAATGTTTTGACATATCATATCGACCCATATATATATATTATTTGAAATAACCATAGACACTCTATATGCAGTAATGTTGGAGTTAGCTATACAGGGTTGAGGTTGATTCAAAAAATATATATACTTTGAGTTGTGATCTAGCCTGAGACCTGTATACACTGGGTCCTGGATTGGGTCAAGATAATATATATCAATTTATTTCTGTACATCTAACTATGGACAACAAGTTGTAGGTTACTAACGAGGACAGCTGACTTAATAAACTTAAAACATTAAAACATATTAAAAATATTGTAAATATATTTTGAACATTCTTTGATATATTTGTACATATTTGTTATAGGTTCGTGAATTGACCAGTGGCCAAGTCTTACTTCCCGACGAAGTAAAAATCTGTGAAAGTGAGTTATAGTCTCACTTTTAAAATCTAATATTTTGGGATGAGAATACATGCAATTTTATAAATGTTTTACGAAATAGACACAAGTAAATGAAACTACATTATATAGGTGAATGATCGAAGCCGAATATGCCCCTTTTTAGCTTGGTAGCCTAAGAATTTGGAAACAGACCCCCAAATTGACGCGAATCCTAAAGATAGATCTATCGGGCCCAACAAGCCCCATTCTGGAATTTGGAATGCTTTAGTACTTCGATTTTATCATGTCCGATGGGTGTCCCGGAATGATGGGGATATTCTATATGCATCTTGTTAATGTCGGTTACCAGGTGTTCACCATATGAATGATTTTTATCTCTATGTATGGGATGTATATTAAAATATGAAATCTTGTGGTCTATTACTATGATTTGATAATATATACTTTAAACCTATAACTCACTAATATTTTTGTTGACGTTTTTAGCATGTTATTCTCAGGTGATTATTAAGAGCTTCTGCTGTTGCATACTAAAATAAGGACAAGATTTGGAGTCCATGCTTGTATGATATTATGTAAAAACTACATTCAAGAAACTTATTTTTGATATAATATATTCTTATTGTAAACCATTATGTAATGGTTGTGTGTAAACGGTATATTTTAGATTATCATTATTTGATAATCTACGTAATGCTTTTTAAACCTTTATCGATAAAATAAAGGTTATGGTTGTTTTAAAAATGAATGCAGTCTTTGAAAAACGTCTCATATAGAGGTCAAAACCTCGCGACGAAATCAATTAATATGGAACGTTTATAATCAATATGAACGGGACATTTTAGTTACTCCCTTTTTAAATGCTTTTGCAATATATATTTTTGGGACTGAGAATACATGTGCTTTTATAAATGTTTTACGAAATAGACACAAGTAATTGAAACTACATTAAATGGTTGAATGATCGAAGCCGAATATGCCCCTTTTGCTTGGTAACCTAAGAATTAGTAAACCAGTCTACTAATTGACGCGAATCCTAAAGATAGATCTATTGGGCCTAACAAACCCCATCCGTTGTAGCGGATGCTTTAGTACTTTGAGTTTTTATATCATGTCTGATGGATGTCCCGGAATGATGGGGATATTCTTATATGCATCTTGTTAATGTCAGTTACCAGGTGTTCAATCCATATGAATGAATTTTAAACACTTGCGAGTGTATGATTATTGAATAAATGAAATCTTGTGGTCTATTAAAATTATAGAAATGATTGATTACGATAAAATAATGAACTCACCAAACTTTTGGTTGACACTTGAAAGCATGTTTATTCTCAGGTATTAAAGAAATCTTCCGCTGTGCATTAGCTCATTTTAAGGATATTACTTGGAGTCATTTATGGCAAATATAAAAAAGACATTGCATTCGAGTCGTTGAGTTCATCAAGATTATTATTAAAACAAATATAGTTGGTTGTACTATGAAATGGTATGCATGCCGTTAATTTTTGATGTAAAGAAAGTTTGTCTTTTAAAAACGAATGCAATGTTTGTAAAATGTATCATATAGAGGTCAAATACCTCGCGATGTAACCATATGTTATTGTATTCATCCTTATGGATTAGGACGGGTCGCTTCACGTTACAGTACCCGAACAATTGTTCAGTGTCTAATACTAATTTAATTCACCAATTACAAACCTAGACTAGTGTTCTGCATCTTAATCACAAGTGTTTAATATTAAATCATACGTAGTATTTAGAAATAAAAATTCTGAACTACGCATGACGTCATGAATAGTGTTTTCTTTTATTTTTAAAACAATTTTATCATTATTTAATTCTAGTCAACATGAAGTCATATATGTAAGAAGAATGCAAAACATAACTCTTATAGCAACGTTTAAACATACAATGTTTCAATTTCTAAATATATTATTAATTAATTACAAATTTATAGATATTCTTTTCAATTTCGACTTTTCTAATTTAAATTTGGTATCAATGTTTATTCATCATAAGGGATGGAAATGGGGAGTGATATTTCCACTCTCATTTTTTATTCATCCACCATTATTATAGTAAATTTCCTAAAATACCCTCATCCTATTATTACTTTGTTCTTTTGATTATCACTATACATCTCGTAAAAGCTGCATTTTCATCTTCCAAATGTTTCACAGCTCCCTTTTCTCTCTCTCTCTCTCTCTCTCATTAGTCATTACCCACAATTTTCAAGTAAGACACCTTCTTATAATTTGATATTTCTTCACATAAGGCTTCTTCTATTTTCTAAATTAATGTCTATCATATTTTCGCATAAAATGTTCCTCCTTTCAGTGAACTCTTCTTCTGAATTTTCTTCACCTAAAAAAACATGAGGATTCTTCAAGTGAATAAATTTTTAATACCTTACCCACACAAAGATACAAAAATAATAAGCAATAAATATAAATAAAAAAAATACAAATGGGTGCTTGATTCTGTTGAATGGTCCTTGCACTACATGAGGTAAGGGGTTAGTGGTTTTTTAGATTCTGGGCAACTATCCTTCTTTTTCTTAACCTGATACTCCTTTCTTTCAAAAATGGAAAAATAGGCAAATCTGGGGGTAATTTAATTTTGAAAGAATGAGTAAATGATGGATAATCGAGCGCTTCGTTTTTTTATACCAAAAGAGTTGTGCGGTGGGTTTTAAGAAATTAAAGAGGGTAATTTTGCTGTTAAAAAAAAGGTTAATTTTTGTAGAAAATATTAATAATGAAAGGGTATTTTGGGAAACTAACCAAAATAATGGTGGATGAAGTAAAATTTTATGTGGAAATATCAATTCCCGATGAAAATATATGACAAAATCGAGATGATTAAAAGACGACATTGTTGTTCTGCACATACCCGAACAATTATTCAGATTACAATATTAATTTAATTCACCCATTACAAACCTAAACTATTGTTTTGCATCTAAATCACAAGCGTCTAATACTAAATCATATTTTTTCAAAAAAAATTCTAATGTACACATGACGTCATGAATAGCTTTTTCATTTATATTTGACTTTTAAAAATAATTTATCATTATTATTTTTAGTCAACATGACGTCATATATGTAAGAAGAATGGAAAACATAACTCTTTGAGCTATGTATAATCATACTATATTTAAGTTTATAAAATATTATTAATTAATTACAAATTACAGATATTCTTTTTTAACATCGACTTTCTAATTTAGTTTCGTATCAATGTTTATTCATAAGCTATAATGGGTTTATGTTACAATTATGGAATTAAATTATTAATGACATATTTAAATATACCTTTAAGTGCTACGTTTAGCATTTTACAATAAAGTTTTAATAATTTATTTTTAAACTTTTTTCATTATAAACAATTTACCGTTGCACTGCGCGATTATCCCCTACTTATTTCTAGCAAAAGTACATCAACTTCTTTTCTTTAGCATCCAAACATGAACTTTATGGATTAGATTTCCTTTCTCGTAAAACTAGGGGTGTTCGTTCGTTCGGTCGGTTTAAGGTTTATGTGTTTTATTCGGTTTTCAAGAATATTTTTGAGAACCACTAACCGAACCAAATTTGACATAACCAAACCAATCCAACCAAATAAAAAATCGATTTTCATAGTTTGGTTTCGGTTAAACCAAATTAAAACTCATTGAGAAGAAGTGTGTAGTTTTTTTTTTATGAAAAGCAAACATATTTTATTGATTAAACAAAAAATTTACAACTGATACAATATTTACTACCAAGCATGCAATACGAGAAGCAACACGAGAGTATACAACCTGTTGGGGGAGAATGTGGGTTAATGTTAGATTATGCTTAATGACTATACTAATCTTAACCCGTAACAATAAGTGTTTTGATGATGACATATGCACATAACTGAAGGTGATGGTAGACATCTAGATATAAATATACAAGTTCACTAATCCACACTTACTCTAGCAAAATACCAAAACCAAATAAAGCTTAAATTGAAAACGTAAGCTACACGATTAGGTCCACGGTCGACCGCATGTCAGATCGTGGAGACTTGCACCCAGATTTGTGAAATCAGGGTTGCACGGTCGACTCCACGGCTGACCGTGGATCGACCGCAGAATCTCACTGTCCGAATTTTGATCGAAAAATGTTTGACCACTTCGGGGCATCTATTATTCATGAAACCTATTCAAACATGCTTAGGATAGTTGCTCCTTCATACCCAAAGGAGTTTTGGTCACTAGAACACTAATCTTGGTTAATCACGCTTAATGACACATTAATGACGATTAAGCCTTGATTAAGGATAACACATAAGTGTTATAGGAAAACATGTACATCTAAAATATATCTAGACATACTTAGGATGGTCACCAAGTCCCAACCAAGAGTTGCTCATTCCTTGTACATGTATTGGACATTAATGTATACTTATACATTAATCTTGCACCACTTTGCAAGTAAAACTTATATAGCCTTAGTTCATTGCTATGTTATCACTATATATTTAATTATAAATTAATTAGTGATCTCTTGCTAGTCATTATACGAATATTACTTGACTACTTGCTATTAATACATGTGTATTATTTGACTATGTGCTAAGTGCTAAATGTTAAATGCTAAATGATAAGTAGTTAATTAATATGTATATGTATTAACCTTGTCTTGCTATGTGTTACAAGTTGGGATTTCACCAACTAGTATTTGGAATACTTCAATATATGTTTGTGCCACTTAGATAATGCTTAAAACGTCATAATCTAGTAACCTTAAAAGATAATGAGTCATTAACACACTTAGGTTTGCTTAAGTCAAAAATTAAGTTTATGAATAAGTTTAAACTTGATTTAACTTGATGTCTTCCAATATGCTTAATTATTGTTACTTGCATAAATTGTCAAGACATCATTAACACAATTAATTACAAACAAGTTTAAATTTGAATACTAGCATGCTTTGTGATTAGAGTTGGTTTGTGTCATCAATGACATGTTGACCAACCAATAGAGATTTAGCAAATGTGTTAATTACAAATAAAGGATTATGACAAAACTGAGATTGCCTCAAATGATTATCATGACTTGTCTCCAAGAATGTTAGACATTCCACTTTGAGCATGATAAGTCACTATCAACGCAATACATCCAAGGTAAATAGACATTTAATGCATATAGTACTTGTATAGGATGTTGGGTATCTTTTGCAGGTGTTAAATGAAGTAAAGTGTCCAAAGAGTGATGTCCAAAACTAATTCAAACGGCTATACAACGGATAAGTTTTTGGACTGGACCGTGTGTGGTCGACCCATGGTCAACCGTGGGCTAAGCCGCAGGGACGGCTGATTTGTGTATCTCTCCATATAAATAGCAAGGCTTCAAGAACTTTGAAGACTTGGACCTCTTGCATGGTACTGCTCAAAATCATCAGAGAATCACAAGAACATAACACTTCTACATATGTTTGTGATTAGCAAGAGAAGTTCTATAATCTCATAGACTATAGAAGGGGTCTTTGTAAACTTACTTTCAAATTCTTATCTTCATAAGTTTACATTGTGTTGTAATAATCCTGTTGTCTTAGGATATTCATCACTAGAAAAGGGTGAGTCTTTGTATTTTGTAATTATAAGCATATGCTAGCTTAGCTATCATCTTCCTTAAAGGGAACTAGGGAGTTGATTAATCTCATTGGAGATTAATACGTGACCAAGGTGAACACAATTTGATCTAAGTTAGAGGTAATCTTTCAAAGGGATAGAAGGATTAGGTTTGTTGTCTAAGGATGAGTACAAGGCTTGTAAATCGAATCTCTACCGGATTTGGAGAAAGGTGCTTAGTGAAGCAAAAATCCCGATTAGTGAATGGGGAGTAGATTAAGGTGGATTAGTTAACATCCACCCGAACCACTATAAATCCTTGTGTTTATGTTCTTTACTTTACATTCTGCATTATTACAAACATAAACATCACACTTTGGTTTGAGTTGAGTAACGTGATCAAGGATTGTTCAAATCTTATTGATAATCGAAAAAGTTTTAAAAATTGTATTAAGTAACTATTCACCCCCCTCTAGTTACTTACAATTGGTATCAGAGCGGTTGCTCGAACATTTGCTCTAGAAACATTTTTGATTGATTCAAAAATCATTTTGGTTAAAAACTCGAGTCAAACGTTTTTGGGATCAACTCAAACGATGGCATACCTCGAAGGATTGGCTAATGAAGCACCAATCTTTGATAGAGATGATGTCTATGTGTGGAAGATAAGATTTGAGATCTATGTCAAATCAAAAGATTATGACATATTGAGAATCATCAAGGGAGGAAACCTTGTTTCTCAAGAATCTTCAAACATGGTGAAATCAACATTCCAAAATGATGAAGTAGTGAACAAAGTGCTAAAGCAATTTGATCCTATATCACTACTTCATAGAGTTCTTCCTAGTGAAGAAAGGATTAAAATGCTTTCATGTGAAAGTGCAAAGGAATGTTGGGATACATTATGTCCTAAAGTTTAAGGAGCCTCTAGTTACATGATGAAATAATGGGTTTGAGGAAAAAGTAACAAGACTTGAATGTCTTGGTGGGAATTGGTTAGATGATCAAGATGGAGATGGAGATGAAGACTTTTGTCTCATGGGTTCAAGATACTCTCCAATTCAAGATGCTCGTAGTGAAGATGAGGTTGAATCTTGCTACCAAGAAGAAGAAGGTGAAAGTTCAAGCGTTCAAAGCAATGAGGTACATGTATTCTATCATTCTAATTATGAAGATTTGCTAGATGAGTACAAAGTGGTAAAATTTGTGTATATTAGAAGTTGTGACAAAGTAAAATTGTTGGAAAAAGAATTACAAAAGGTTAATCAACTCAACAAAATTTTAAGTGATGAAAACAATTATTTGAAAATATCTTTAAGTGACAAAAATTGTTTTAAAGATAAACTTGTTTTAAAATCTTGTCACAATTATAGTAAACACAAACAAAGTACTCTAAGTCCAAGGTCAATCATTAAAAAGGTTAAAAACCTAGGAAGGGTAAACAAATCTAGCAAATCTATAGGAGGGATAAGTCAAAGGTTGGGTAATCTTAGGATAAATGAGAATCAATGATCAAACATTAAGAAAAGAGGATTGTGCATTTAAAACATAATGTGTTTTAAGTCAATGTGTCACTATTTCAAAATTGCACATCCTCTAAATGATTAAATGGATTTCTTAATAAGATTATGCTTAACTTAGGAATAAATGCTTACTTAAATAGATTGCATGTTAGTTATAGCACAATGTGCCTTATGTGTATAATATATGTGTGTGTGTCTGTGTGTGTGTGTGTGTATATATATATATATATATATATATATATATATATATACATGCCTACATACGAGTCATTGATGATGAAACATCGGTTGGATGTGATCATACAATGTTAAGCAAAGAAGACTTGTCTTCAAGTATTCTATAGAACGACAAAATATCCAAAACGCGCACGACATGAAGAATTGGACAAAAGGTCACTATTCCAATGCACGGTCGAACCACAACAGACCGTAGGATCAACCGCAGTAAATATTCACGGCTTAACCCACGATCGATCACAGATCGACTGCACCTGTTCTGACGGGCTTTTTAATCTATTTCTTGACTTCATTCCTCACTCTATTCAAAATCGTTTTTCTTTCACTCTCCTCCACGGCTCAAGATCTCCAACCGCACACCAACGAATTTGCTCCTTCTCATCCTTAATCTTCAATCTCGGTAAGATTAATCTATGAATTTCCTTCATTCAATTGTGTTGGTATGATGAATTCTTCAAACATTGCTTGAAGAAACCCTAATTCGAAAATCCTACTCAAATTGATGCTAATAATCAATTGTGTTCATGAAAACTTCTAAAATCTTTGAAATAATGATTAACATTGCATCAATTTAAGATTCAGAATTCTAGAGTTCATCATACAACTAGATTAGGTTTTCATAAGTTCCTTGCCCACATGATTCAAACACATTGTCACAACTGAAGAGTAATAATGTAGAAATCGGTAACATCAAAACACTTGTGTTGATGAAAATAAAATTTACAAAACATGAATCCATGTGAACATTATGAAAATCACTAATAATCTAAAGTGCAAACGCATTGCCACCAAAAGAGGGTGATAATGTGAAGAACGTTAACATCAAAACACTAGGTATTGATGATAACCAAGTTTGCAAATCATTGTGTTATATGAATATTGTGAAAACATGTGTTCATATATTTGCAAACACATTCTTACCAAAAGAGGGTAAGAATGTGAAGAAATTTAATACTAGAACACACTTGTGCTTATGTTAGCTAAGTTTGCAAAACAATGATTACACAATTGAGTCATTTGTACATTCACTTTAATTTAAATTAAAGTGTTGTTGCACAGGAAATGGCAAGGACCAAAGATGCCGAATCAAGAGATCAATGGGTCTATGATCCACCTAAAAGCGCAAAAGTAAAAATTTCTTACAACAAGGAATGAATTAGCAAAAGAAATATCATAGAAGGAAGAGTGGTAAATTGCAAAGCATTTCCTGAGGCTGTTAAGAAGTTTTCGCATCTGGCACTAACATCATTTCTTTTACTCGATGGAATGGTCTATCCAAAACTTGTGAAAGAATTCTATGCTAACTACAGTTTTGAAAATGGTATAGTAAAATTTCATCTAGGAAATCGTTGGTATAAACTCACTTTGGAGAAATTTTGTACAAACCTGAATGTTCTTACTACAGGACACTACTTCTACAGTAGGAAACACAAGATGGAAAATCTACCTGAATAAATCCAGGCAACTGACTTTCTAAACCACTTCTGCAACCCCGACACCGACCACTCTGAAATTCTTACTCATGGTTTGATGGCAACGGATCTATTACCTAGGTACAACATATGGAACATGATAATAGATCACAACATCTATTGTAGAGGAGGAAATCATTCAAATGTTCATGCCACACAAATTTTTATCATGTGGGCTATTGAGTTCG
The DNA here is from genome assembly GCF_046630445.1 of Rutidosis leptorrhynchoides. Classification (NCBI taxonomy): domain Eukaryota; kingdom Viridiplantae; phylum Streptophyta; class Magnoliopsida; order Asterales; family Asteraceae; genus Rutidosis; species Rutidosis leptorrhynchoides. Next base: position 127,857,103 of record NC_092339.1, read on the forward strand.
ATCAATCCATCAACGCCGCTTTTCTTATGGCCTCAAGAATGAACAAGGTACTCACTGAAATGACCAGAGGACTTCCCTACGGTCTACATCTCAACATGTTGTTCACTCATCTAGAGGCCACTCATAATCTTTCTCATGCCCCGTCTCTTGAGCCAATCAATAAATCACTCTTGTCAGAAGCAGTCATCAATCCGGAACATATCGCAAGAGATGTGCGAGCTCCGACAGTGACTCAGAGGACATCAACAAATACGACCCCAGTGAGGCATCATGAGTGAAGGAAATCTCCTCTGAATGCGAGGAGGCTAGCATGGAGAGAAACTATGAAGGATTACTGAACCTAAGCCAAAGCGCAAGTGTTGACAAGATTCTTGAGAAAGAAGTGAAGCTCAGAAAGAACAACTCCAAAATCTTGAAGGCTATAAATAGGGCTGTTAATGAACCCAATTCGAGTCACGCAGTATGAATATGAGCTCGGCTCATTCGAAATTTACTTTGTTCGAACTCGACTCAAACTCGATAAAAATATTTAATATTTGTTCGAACTCGAACTCGAATATTCATTCAATGTTCGAATTTGAATTCGATATTCGTTTATATTTGGACTCGAATTCGAGCTTTAAATTATATTTGAGCTCGAATTCGAGCTCGGTTAAGCTCGTTTTAGTTTATGAACTTCACTTTATAATAAATCTTTTAAAGAACTAATAAAAATAAACTTATATTCAAGTTTAAATAAATTGAGTAGTACTTATATTAATTATTAATAAATATAAATGAATACTACATTACAAGTTTAAAATTAGATAAGAAAAACCTTTATTTATAAGGTATTCCTCTTATGTTAGTTTTTCCTCCATCCAATGTGGGAAGGAACTTGCATCACTTTTTTTACTTAACCATTATTTTTCAAGTAATATCCATTTACATTCAGCATTTATTATAGTTAATCTTCTTCTTCCACAATATAATAACTATTATTATTACCGATTCCACCGATTGCTTCCATTTTATCGTTATTATTTTTTGTACGGCAAAAAAATAATATAATAATAATCAACACAAATAATGTACTGATCAAGGTAAAGTTTATTAGAGTTATCTTGCAATTCATTTAATGAAGTATCAAATTACAAAAAAAATAGTTACTGATCATGTTTTATTAGAATTTATGTTGTGATACATATGATGACTGATACGAGTAATAAATTTCTTAAGCAAATACAGAAGTAATACATGATTTGATCCGAAAAAAAAGTACGCTCAAAACAAGGCAACAAGTATATAAGGAAATAAGGTGGTTGGTGTGTAACTGGTGGTGGTGGTGGTGAGAGATGATGGTAGTGGTGGTGGTGGTGGTAGTGCGTAGATGGTGGTGGTTGGTGGTGGTTGGCTGTGGATGGTGGTGGGTGGTGGTTGGTGGTGGGTGGTGGGTGGTGGGTGGTAATAAGTTGTAGTGGGTAGTAGATGGTGGTTGTGGTTGTTGTTGTGGTGGTGGTGGTGGTGGATGGATGGATGGATGGTGGTGGACTGTGGGTGGTGATTGGTAGTGTCTTGTGGTGGTAGGAGGTGGTGATGGTGGCAGGTGGTCTAAAATTTTATATTACTTTTTCATGTGTCAAATGAATTATAAAATGATATTTGTAATATATAAGTATAAGTGCCATTGATTGATATCAAGATTAAAACAAAAACATCTCATAACTTAGTGACAAAATAATGAGAATTTGTCCATGTGGTCCTGAGTTTGACTCTTGTTGCATGCAACAATATTGTATTATTTTTCACGTTTCGTGTAACTCAACTTGTTTAGTTCAGCTCGTGTACCTCGACTCTTGTTAATTCATAAACGAGTATACGAACTATAAAAGCCATATAGGCTCGATTAACTCATTCGATTATTAAACGAGTTTTCGAGCGAGCCGAGTCGAATATTAATATTTTCATACTCGGCTCGTGAAACTAATCGAACACTATTTTTTGTTCTAACTCGACTCGAGTTTGAACTCGTTAAAGCTCGAACTCGAAATAGACGAGTTCGAACTCGAGTAGCTCGTTAAAAGTTCGGTTCGTTAACAGCCCTAACTATAAAAGACATGGCAAAGGCACTTTCATGCAAGAGAGTTTAGGATGCTTAATTAAGATGTGTGGTTTATAATACTTGTGAAGTCTTCGTTTAATTTAACTTTTAAATAAATGTAATGTGTGACTGCTATATTCTTAGGAAATGTGTAATAGTCTGATTGTGATAAGCAATAGCTTTATGTTTGTGGTAAACTATAACTCTTGAAAGAAATCAAACAAATTAAACAATGACTAAGCACGACTGACCCTACGGTCGGTCGTGGACTAAACTGTGGACAGTCTGTCACGCTTTGTCCCATTCCTTAAAATTGATTTGAAAGCACAATAAAGTCTTAAATGGCAATTAAAGTACTGAGATGCAATCAATTCCACCACACCAAATTTGTGAAAGCATCAAAGTTAGGTACTTATCACCATTCATATCCACAACTCTCTGCAAGAATCAATCATCAAAGCAAGCAAACTCATCACCATTTAATCCTAAGAAATGAGATCCATTGTTAAGGGAAGAGAAGTGTTTACCCATCACTTGTCTACTTACTCTCTTGATAATCTATCCAAAATTAAGTGGGATGACTTCCTCCATCTAAGAAGACCACTTTACCCTCTTCACATCAAAGAATTCTACAAAAACTTCTAGTTTTCACAAGATGATGGGAAAATATCATTTTCACTTTATGAATTCCTTTGTCATCATCTCGCTTTAGCGTATGATCTTTGGCAACAGATCATTACCTAAAACGTCTATGGAAAGGGTGAACAACTTTGGCGACTCGATGCAAAAGAGATCACTCTCCTATGGTGTCTCTTGAACTCATTCAAAGTAAATGTCGCATTTCTTATGGCGTCAAGAATGCAACTTGCAGCTCAAAATCTTCATATGTCCCTTCCGTATGGTCTACATCTGACCAAACTATTCACATATGTTGGAATGACATCTCCCTTTCATCATGCCACTCAAGCCTCTTCATAGCCAATATGTAGAGCTTCAGGTCCATGAACCTTCACTAGACAATCCTCCTAACTTTTATTCTCTGTCACCTCAGGGACAATATAGTGTAATTCATGGAAACATTTTGAAAATTGGTCACCAGTTAACCAAACTTGAGGATATCATCAGGGAAAATCATCACTCCTCCAATCACAACAAGTAAATCCCTACCAAAATCATGTAAATCTCGTATGAGATATTAATTGCATGATTCTCATGTGTGCTCTTTTATGTTTGGTGTTTATGTCTGTACTTCTTGTGTAGAATGAATAAAATTTGTGTGTTTTTATGTGTTGTGGTTGCTATTTTTTCCACTGTGTACGATTAAAGGGGGAACATTTGTCTTAAGGCGAGCTTAGTTCCAGGGGGAGCTAACCTTTTTGCTTCGACAAAAGGGGGAGAAAGTTGGATAAGTGATGTTAACACTTGTACGTATTTATAAATAAATGTCCACCATCACTTATGTGTTTGTCATCATCAAAAATGGGAGAATATTGGGGGAGAATGTGGGTTAATGTGGGATTATTCTTAATGACTATACTAATCTTAACCCATAACAATAAGTGTTTTGATGATGACATATACATATCCTGATGGTGATGGTAGACATCTTGACATAAATATACAAGTTCATTACTCCACACTTACTCTAGCAAAAGACCAAAACCAAATAAAGCTTAAAATGAAAATATAAGCTACACGGTTAGGTCCACAGTCAACCGCAGGTCAGACCGTGGAGACTTGCACCCAGATTTGTGAAATCAGGGTTGCACGGTCGACTGCACGGCTGACCGTGGATCGACTGCAGAATCTCACTGTCCAAATTTTGATCAAAACATGTTTGACCACTTTGGGGCATCTATAATTCATGAATACTGTTCAAACATGCTTAGAATAGTTGCCTCCTTCATACCCATAGGAGTTTTGGTCACTAGAACACTAACTTTGGTTAATCACGCCTAATGACACCTTAATGATGATTACGCCTTGATTAAGGATAACACATAAGTGTTATAGGAAAACATGTACATCTAAAATATTTGTATACATACTTAGGATGGTCACAAAGTCCCAACCAAGAGTTGCTCCTTCCTTGTACATGTGTTGGACATTAATGTATACTTATACATTAATCTTGCAAATGCCACTTTGCAAGTAAAACTTACATAGCCTTAATTCATTGCTATGTTATCACTGTATGTTTAATTCTAAATTAAATAGTGATCTCTTACTAGTCATTACATGAATATTACTTGACTACTTGCTATAAATGCATGTATATTATTTGACTATGTGCTAAGTGCTAAATGCTAAGTAGTTAATTAATATGTATATGTATTAACCTTGTCTTTCTATGTGTTACAAGTTGGGATTTCACCAAATAATATTTGGACTACTTCAATATATGCTTGTGCCACTTGGATAATACTTAAAATGTCATAATCTAGTAACCTTAAAAGACAATGAATCATTAGCACACTTAAATTTGCTTAAGTCTAAAATTAGGTTTATGAATAAGTTTAAACTTGATTTAACTTGATGTTTTGCAACATGCTTAATTGTTATTACTTGCTTAAATTGTAAAGACATCATAACCCACTTGATTAAATACAAACAAGTTCGAATTTGAATACTAGCATGCTTTGTGATTAAAGTGGTCAATGACATGTTGATCAACCAATAGAGATTTAGAAAATGTGTTAATTACAAATAAAGGATTATGACAAAACTGAGATTACCTCAAATGATTATCATGACTTGTATACAAGAATGTTAGACTTTCTACTTTGAGCATGACAAGTCACTATCAAGGCAATACATCCAAGGTAAATGGACATTTAATGCATATAGTACTTGTATAGGATATTGGGTATCTTTTGCAGGTGTTAAATGAAGTAAAGTGTCCAAGAGTGATGTCCAAAACTGATTCAAACGGCTATACAATGGATAAGTTTTTGGACTGGACCGGGTACGTTCGACCCACGATCGACCGTGGTCCAAGCCGTAGGGACGGCTGATTTGTTTAGCTCTCCATATAAATAGCAAAGCTTGGAGAACTTTGAAGACTTGGACCTCTTGCATGCTACTGCTCAAAATCATCAGAGAATCACAAGAACATAAAACTTCTACATATGTTTGTGATTAGCAAGAGAAGTTCTATAATCTCATAGAGTATATAAGGGGTCTTTGTAAACTTACTTTCAAATTCTTATCTTTATGAGTTTAAGTAGTGTTGTAATAATCCTTAGAATTGTCTTAGGATTGTCATCACTAGAAAATGATGATTCTTTGTACTTTGTAATTAGAAGCTGCTAGCTTAGCTATCATCTTCCTTAAAGGGAACTAGGGAGTTGATTAATCTTATTGGAGATTAATACTTTTCCAAGGTGAAGACAAGTTGATTTAAGTTGGAGGTAATCTTTCAAAGGGATAGAAGGATTATGTTTGTTGTCTAAGGAGAAGTACAAGGCTTGTAAATCGGATCTCCACTGTATTTGGAGAAAGGTGCTTAGTGAAGCAAAAATCCCGATTAGTGAATCAGGGAGTGGATTAAGGTAGACTAGTTAACATTCACCCGAACCACTATAAATCCTTATGTTTATGTTCTTTACTTTACATTTCGCATTATTACAAACATAAATACATCACACTTTGGTTTGAGTTGATTAATGTGATCAAGGATTGTTCAAATCTTATTGATCATCAAAAAAGTTTTAAAAATCGTATTAAGTAACTATTCACCCCCTATAGTTACTTACACAACCCTTTTATACAATCTAAACTATTCACCGTTTTCTTAATAACTCATGCTATTATGTTTTTTATACTAATTATTAATCAACTTTGTCTTATTAACACATATTATCATATTTAAATAAAGCAAACGACTTTCGCTATCTTTACAATAATAGGTCGAGTTTAATCGAAATTGAATTTTTTTTAACTAATAGGATGTTATATAGTATTTGTTCACTGATTAGAAAGCAAAAAAAAAAAAGGCCGGGTTTCCCATACTATATAACATCCTATTAGTTGAACAAATTCAATTTCCATTAGTTAATTATAATTATAATTATACATATATATGTAAATCTATATTTATATATTAAATTATAATGAATAATTAATTCAATTTAATAAGAAAATGACACATAAGCAAAAAAGCTTTTTGATTTATATATATATATATATATATATATATATATATATATATATATATATATATATATATATACATATATATATATATATATATATACATATATATATATATATACATATATATATATATACATATATATATATATATACATATATATATATATACACATATATATATATATATACATATATATATATATACATATATATATATGTATATATATATATATATATGTATATATATATATATATATGTATATATATATATATATATGTATATATATATATATATATATATATATATATATATATATATATATATATATATATATATATATATATATATATATATATATATATATGTAACTGATCCAAAATGTTTCCCTTAAAAAAGAACCGTTTTGAATATAAATAGTTGCGTTTGTATCTTAAAATTATTTCTAGTTGAACGGTAATGGTGGAGAAACCCAACTCGCTGCGAAAAAAAAGATAATTCCTGTCAAAAAATTGAGCGAGTTTAATTAGTGATTATTATAGTGAAAATTGAAATTTTACATTTTAACCCCTAAAGTTACCATTCATACCCCTAAACAATTACAACTTTTTCCTCTTTAATACTCACAACTTTTACTCCTCAATTATACCTTATTTGACTCTTTTCTTCCCAAGCCAAAACGCATTCAGTCACACATTAAACGGTCAAAATCCGGTAACATTTAGGGTGTGTTTAGATGACACTAGCGGGAGCTGGAGCCTGTAGCTGGAGTTGGAGCTTATGGACTAGAGCTAAAGTTGAAGCTGATACCCGGAGTTTATTACTTTTTAAAAGTGTTTGGTAAATTAGCTTAATCTTATTTTCCAATTCATAAGCTAAACTTTTTTTTTTCATAAGCTACTATTAGTTGCTTAGCTTATACTTTTTCATAAACTCTACTTTGTATGTCTACCAAATAAAGCTTATGACATGAAGATTATTAAAATCATAACCTCAAGCTCAAAGCTCTAACAAATCGACGTGCCAAACACACCCTTAATAGATAGTAGATATGGAAATAAAAATAATGATAATAATGTTTCTTTTTTCATAAGAAACTTAGTTCACACTCTTAGATTACAAACTGTCGTGACTAGCTATTTTGGTGTCTATTTTAAAGTCCAAAAAAGATACTAAAATTAACATTGATGAGAAAAAGTAGGTGCATCGTGATTTGTCCATTCCTGTGTCTATTTTATTTATTTTTAATTATTTTTTTAATTATTATTATTTAATTTATTTAAAGTAAAATATTATAAATAATGAATCTATCTATACATTATATACACACGTGATGATAATCTTACGTGTCAACTCCTAGTTAATTAAAACATCTTTTATTCCTGCCACATGTCAGTCTATCACTTATTTTCATATATTAATTAAATTATTAAATTTCTCTATTTAATTTAATATATAGATTTTATTACTTAAAATATTATATAATATTACCATATAATATTATTGATATTAACATATGTTATAATTATATTAATTTTATTATATATTATATTATTATTATTACAAAATTATTTTAAATGGTCATAAATAACACGTAGTATTGTTTTAAGCGATACATTAAATTAATTTAATATAAATATTGATAATATTTATACATATAAATTGTCATATATTGTAAATCATTTACAATAATTTTTATTGTAATAAAAATTATAAAATAAATATTTCTTTATTAACATTATAATATTATTTATGAATGAATTTTTATATAATATAAAAATAATTTAAAGTTTACGAATAAATTAAAAAAATTACATTAATATAATATTTGTAGAATATTATATAAATACGCGGGCTCATGTTTGTCAATTGAAATTCAAATGGTTATTTGATAATACTTATAGATATTTAAATGTATGTCTGTCCTGCTTCGTTTGAGATTTTGACATAATGAAATTAGTTTGTATTAAAAACATATACAATTAAAGATGTACATAAAATATTATTCTTAAAATTCGGTTTTAAAACAACTTTTTAGGATTTGATGTTTTATCGATTATTTTGTCAATTGAATAAAATAATTCCAACGCATAGACTCATAATCTATGCAATAGTATTCAATACTAATATTTTCGATCAAATTTACCTCTTTAATACTTACAACTTTTACTCCTCAATTATACCTTATTTGACACTTTTCTTCCCAAGCCAAAACGCATTCAGTAACACATTAAACGGCCAAAATTCGGTAACATTTAGGATGTGTTTAAATGAAACTAGCGGGAGTTAGAGAAGGCTAGCTGGAGTTGGAGCTTATGGATTAGAGCTAAAGTTGAAGCTGATACCCGGAGTTTATTACTTTTTAAAAGTGTTTGGTAAATTAGCTGAATCTTTTTTCCCAATTCATAAGCTAAACTTTTTTTTCTTCTTCATAAGCTACTATTAGTCGCTTAGCTAATACTTTTTCATAAATTCTACTTTGTATGTCTACCAAATAAAGCTTATGACATGGAGATTTTTAAAATCATAAGCTCAAGCTCATAAAAGCTCCAACAAGTCGATGTGTCAAACATACCCTTAATAGATAGTAGATATGGAAATAACAATAATGATAATAATGTTTCTTTTTTCATAAGATACTTAGTTAACAATCTTATACTACAAAGTGTCGTGACTAGCTATTTTGGTGTCTATTTTAAAGTCCAAAAAAGATACTAAAATTAACATTGATGGGAAAAAAGTAGGTGCATCTTGATTTGTCCATTCCCGTGTCTATTTTATTATTATTATTATTATTATTATTATTATTATTATTATTATTATTATTATTATTTTTAATTATTATTATTTAATTTATTTAAAATAAAACATTATAATAATGAATCTATCTATACATTATATAAAATGCGTGATGATAATCTTACGTGTCAACTCTTAGTTAATTAACACATCTTTTATTCCTGCCACATGTCAGTCTATCACTTATTTTCTTTCAATTAATTGAATTATTAAATTTCTCTATTTAATTTAATATATAGATTTTATTACTTAAAATACTATATAATATTACCATATAATATTATTGATATTAACATATGTTATAATTGTATTAATTATATTATATATTATATTATTATTATAAAATTATTTTAAATGGTCATAAATAATACGTAGTATTGTTTTAAGCGATACATTAAATTAATTTAATATAAATATTGATAATATTTATACATATAAATTGTCATATATTGAAATCATTTACAATAATTTTTATTGTAATAAAAATTATAAATTAAATATTTCTTTATTAACATTATAATATTATTTATGAATGATATATTATATATTATAAAATGAATTTAAAGTTTACGCATTAATTTAAAAAATTACATTAATATAATATTTGTAGAATATTATATAAATACACGAGCTCATGTTTGTCAATTGAAATTCAAATGGTTATTTGATAATACTTATAGATATTTAAATGTATGTCTGTCCTGCTTCGTTTGAGATTTTGACATAATAAAATTAGTTTGTATTAAAAACATATACAATTAAAGATGTACATAAAATATTATTCTTAAAAATCAGTTTTAAAACAACTTTTTAGGATTTGATGTTTTATCGATTATTTTGTCAATTGAATAAAATAATTCCAAAGCATAGACTCATAATCTATGCAGTAGTATTCAATATTAATGTTTTCGATCAAATGTTATCAATAAAAGATTTCCTTATTTAATTGTATTATACATTTGATAGGTATTTGTTGGTAGTAATCTAATGATAATATTCAAATGTTAATCGCTTTGTTTTGATAATGACATCAAGCCTTAAGTGCTTAATGCGTATAGAACAACACAAGTTCACAAACCTACAAGATCTCTAGCAAATGACCAATACACATAATAACAACAAGTCAAAAGAGTCCTTTGCAAAACCCAGGTAGTACACGGCTAGGTCCACAGTCGACAGCAGGACTGACCGTTGGTGTCCTGTACCATGGTTTCTAAGAAACCAGGTACACGGTCGACTCCACGGCAGACCGTAGTTCGACCGTAGTTTTTCTGTCCAAAATTCTTGACCAAATAATGTTTGACCACTTTGGGGTATCTATAATTCACGAAACCTTTTTCAACAAACTTAGAATAGTTGCCCCTTTCATATGAAAAAGAGTTTTGGTCTCTAGGATGTTAATCTTGATTAATTCTCACCTAATGACACCTTAATGAAACTTTAGCTTATGATTAAGGTTAAACACATAAGTGTTTCAAAATATCCTAATATCCTTTTGTACCTAATTGTAAATCATCCTTTTAAATCTAATATATATCTAGACATGTTTAGGATAGTCATTAAGTCCCAAATAAAGAGATGCTCTCCCCCTAACGCTTAAGCATTACTTATATGATTAAATATGGTTAATGCAAATCCCAAAGAGTCCTTAACTAGATTCAAGCTAGCCTCATTTGACTTGTTGCAAGCAACCAATGAGGCAAGATACTTCCATCTAAGTATTGACAACTTGTTGAAGACATGGGATATAATGTTTGGAGTGTTGTGATTTGTCAAAGGATAAAAATCTGCATATGCCATTATGAGAAATTAATGACACAATAGAAGGACAATGGGACTTTCCTCTTTTGCAAGCTTATGCCAACCTCCATGATTACATCCAAAAAGAAAGGGGTTATGCAAATTCTTTCAGATGTTTTTGGTTTCTTATTGCTGCCATTCAATTAGGGAAAGTGACAAAAATTCATATCTCAAACGGCTATAATTTCAGAGATCAGAACTTGCACGATCGAACCACGGTCGACCGTGAGGTAATCCGCACAAGGCCTGGACAGATTTATCTTTCCTATAAATGCCAAGCTTTGGAGTAATTGAAGAATCACCTCTTGCACGTACATTTTCATATATTTTTCATATATCATTCAAATATTATTGTAAACTATTTAGAGTGATTCTAGCAAGTGTGATTGTAAACTTAATTGTGAGTTTACTTATAAGCTATCTTCTTAAAAGGATGTAGAAGGTATTTAAGGTTTTGCTAAGTTGTAGCATTAGGATCTTGGGGTAAGAGCATTTGGTAATTGTGAATTCTTCAAAGGGACGTAAGGGTTCATGAGTTGTGGCTTATTGAGGAATTAGTGTTGTATCCGGACACTCCATCGAGTTTGAAGTATCATAGTGAAACTAACTCTCAATTCGTTGGAATTGGGGAGTGGATTAAGGAGGATTAGTTAACATCTTCCCGAACCACTATAAATCTCTGTGTTTGTTCTCTTATCCCTTATGTTTACATTTATATTACTTGTGAACAAACAATTCAAATCTCACTATAGTCATCTCAAGTTCTAAATTGAAAAGATTTGTAAAAATAAACTAAGTAACTATTCACCCCCTATAGTTCCTTACAATTGGTATCATAGCGGTTTCTCTAAACGTTTTGCTAAAATTATCATTTTAAAGATAAAAAAATTTTTTGCAAACTTTTGAGTTAAAAAGCATGGAACATAAAAATGAGAACTTGAACTATAGTGTAGGTTGCTCCATGCAAAGACCTCCACTACTTGAGAGTGAAGGATTTTGTTATTAGAAGCAACGATTTGAAACCTATGTTCGTGCAAAAGACATAGACCTTTGGAATATCATTGATAAAGGTGATTATGTTCTATTCCAACTTAGTGATGATAGGAAAACTAAAATAATCATACCCAAAGCTAGTTGGAACAAAGACCATAAAACAGATGTAGCTAAAAATTATCAAGCTAAACTAGTTCTATTCAATGCTTTGCCTAGAAAAGAATATGAAAGAGTTTTTATATTTAATAGTGCAAAAGAAATATGGGATATTTTAATTATTACTCATCAAGGGAATGTACAAGTCATTGCAAATAAATTGAACTACTTATAGCTCAATATGAACAATTTATTATTTCGGAGAATGAGAAAATTGACGTTGCCTATTCTCGATTTAACAATATTTGTTCAAGTCTAAAAGCTTTAGGTACTATTTACAAAAATAAGCAATATGTTAGGAAGTTCTTAAGAGCGTTGCCTTCAAAATAGAGACCTAAAGTGGCGGCAATAGATGATTCAAAGGACTTGGAAAAACAATCTCTTGATGAGCTCATTGGAAACCTTAAAGTCCATGAAGTCATCTTAGACAAAGATGAGGAAGCGGAAAAAGTCAAGAAAGAAAAGAATAAGTCAATTGCTTTAAAAGCTAAAGCAAGTGAAGAAGGTGAATACAAAGAGGATGAAGATGATATCCTAAATGATGACGAACAACTTGTATTTATTGTGCGACCATTCAAAAATTTCTACCGAAGGTCTGGGAATCATGTTCGACCTCTAATGGATTCAAAGAAGGCACCTTTTGATTCCAAAGAGAAGTGCGTGAGAAAATGGATCGGATGAGGTGACCCAAATCACTTGATAATTGAATGTCCCAAAAGGAAGAATGAGAATGCATTTCTCGGAGGAGCATGGGATGATGAAGAAAACAAAACTCAAGAAGAAGGAAAGGAAACATGTCTCATGACCATTGAAGTACAAAACTCGGAAGACGATGATGAAGCATGCCTAGTTGGACAAATCGACAACGGGGTTCTTCCAAATACCTTTGAATTTAATATTGATGATTTCATCATATTATGTGACTTAAGTGGTAAAGTTAGTACTAGCAACACCAACCTAAAAAGGGAAAATAACTCACTTAAGTTAGAAATCTCTAAACTCAAAGAAAGAATCTCTAACTCACAAGAATGTCTTACTTGTGATGACTTAAAACATGAAAATCAATCACTTAATAAAATGGTCAAACTACTTGAAAATAAAATTAAGTTTTCAATATATGATTAAAGTAATTAGGTATTAGAAGAAATTTTGGGTGCTCAAAGGTCAAGCAATAACATACAAGGGTTGGGTTTTAAAGATAGTCTTTCCAAAATGAAATCATCAAAACAACAACCTATAGTGTTTGTTAAGTCTTAAGTTAAATAAAAAACACATAGAACCTGCGGTCGAAGGACGGTTAAGCCGTAGGGTCGGCCGCATGCAAACTTGTCAAAATGAAAGTTTTCAAAAAGGAAGAAATTAAAAAATTTAAGCAATATGACAAGGATCCCTTAGAAAGAAAAAACGACCATTCAAGAAATCCTAGAAAGAAAGTCATTGAAATTAGATCACAACACAAAAGGGATCACAATACTAGAATTGTGAAAATATAGCTGATATCTTTACTAAGCCTCTAAAACAGGAAACCTTTACTTTGCTTAGTAATGGGTTGAGAATGATGTAACATGTGCCATAGTGAACTATTTAACATAGCACGTGCAGTCTGAGCACGGTCAAGCGCAGCCTGGACTGCACATCTGCTGACGGATATTTTGTCCTTTTCTCACCATATTTATTATCTAGATAAATTTTTCACCAACTCTAACTCTTTATTTAAACCCCAACCACTAGATCTCAGATATCATTATCTCCTTTCTCACATACATCTCTAGTGGTCCTTCAAGGTAAGCATCCAAAATCTTTAATTTTGCTTACTCTTAAAATTTTTCTCATGTGTTCTCATACTCTTTTCATAATATTCCATGAGAATGTATTTAGTGTCTTTCATAATAATAAGAACACTTGTTTTGATGCATAACTCTTCCATTGCGTGAAAAATATTTTGAGATTCATTACTAATAGGGTGCCATGTAGGAATTGTTTCTTGCATATTCATGAAATTTCTTTTTAAACCACTCATGCACACACAAATGCTTGACCAAGCATTTATGTTAAATGTCAATCTCATGACACTTCTCAAATCTTGGCAAACATAAAAAATAAGATGATGAAACTTGTCTATCTTTCCAAATATGGCATAACTGACTTATTTTCAAAATGCGTCTAGACAAGAATTAATCGACACGTGTTTATCATATAGGTTTTCAAAAACATGTTGTAAACATGTCTCCTTTGCTAAAATTTTCAATTTCCTAGGAAATGTCCAACTCACCATACCTTCCCCCGGGTGTTCGAATAGAGCGTGTAGCATACCACCATCAAAAAATGGAAACTAGAACCCTTCTTGAAGAACGAGTTATTCACTATGACGAGTTTCCAAAACTTCGCTCCTCGCTTGCTCAAAAGGATGCTTTTCTTTCTTGAACCTAGATGAAGTTATTTACCCATCTCTTATACGGGAGTTTTATGCCAACTTTGAACTTCTTCACCCGAAACGAGTCAAATTTTGACTTTGCAAAAGGACCTACTGTTGGCCACTTTCTTATTTCGCCTCGGTTATGGAGATTCCTTCACACGGTCTTCATTTCTACACTCCTCGAACCGATCTTCGATCATTACATCCTACCTACCTGACACAAGATGTACTCTCCACCATCACTAACTCATGAATACTTATAACCTCAACCATCGAATCCTTGTTCAAGACTCCGCAATTCGCCATGATCTTCAACTCCGTTTACCATCATTCGACACAACATATTTTGTAGGGAGATTCCTGTAAACCATCTCTCGGAAACTGAAGTGGCCCTTCTATGGTATTTTCTCCCAAATGATGTCATAAATATCTCATACATCATGACTCAATGAATGAGTAATCTTCGTGAACTACTGTGACGACCCGGAAATTTCCGACTAAATTTAAACTTTATCTTTATATTATTCTGACACGATAAGCAATGTTTGTTAAGTTAAATCTCAAGGATTTTAAACTATGTTTATACATTCATTTAAACCTCGACCAAATTCCAATGATTCACGA
The DNA here is from genome assembly GCF_046630445.1 of Rutidosis leptorrhynchoides. Taxonomy (NCBI): domain Eukaryota; kingdom Viridiplantae; phylum Streptophyta; class Magnoliopsida; order Asterales; family Asteraceae; genus Rutidosis; species Rutidosis leptorrhynchoides. The sequence continues at coordinate 127,872,124 of NC_092339.1, forward strand.
ACCATTAAATGAACATATATGAATATGTATGTATATGTGTATATGTTATAAATTGAAAATGTCAACAAAGTATTTAAAAGTATAATGCTTTATATGAATGTATTTGTTTCAATATGATTATCGACGAAATTAATATATATATATATATATATATATATATATATATATATATATATATATATATATATTAAATGATTGAATTATCAGAAACATTGAATTATGATTACAAGTCTCTGTTGAGAGGTCCACTATGATTTAAGAAATCTATTCTTTTTGACAACTCATTACTTAACCAGTATGATAAAGATAACGATATTTATATTTTATTTTATTAAATATATATAACGATTTAAATTAATATTATATATTTTTATACGCGTATTATACGTACATAGTTTTATACTTTTACTATACTTTAACTTTACCTTTACTTTACTTTTACTTTACTTTAACTTTAATAATTCATACTTTAATAATTCACTTTAATAATTCATACTTTAATAATTCACTTTAATAATTCATACTTTAATAATTCACTTTAATAATTCATACTTTAATAATTCACTTTAATAATTCAAAAATCTATTATAAATAGAATTCAATAGGTTTTATTATTTCATAGAAACTTGAAAATATATTTCTCTAAACTCTCTCAATCGAATTACATATATATATTTACTTAGTATTATTTCAAGATATTATTAGTATACATAAAATACTACGACGGAGTTATATTCAGACGATTTCAAAATAAGTTTTCAAATGGGATATAGCTAAGGAAATTATGGGTTATAGCTATGAAGGTTATGGGTATTGATCGAGGGTATTGCGCGTGAGGTCAACCTAATGTTTATCATTTTTGTTGCGTCTACGTACTTTCCTGCAATATTGAATCACAATATTGATACGTGAGCATTCATATCTTATCTTTTATATATTAATAGTGTATCCCTGACTAGTGCTCGAGTATATATGATTATGCATGTTTGTATGCTTAGTTTCGTCGTTAAATAGTTTATGATAAATCATGAATTTGATACATATGCTACTGAGATAAGTTATATGATATGCATGTCGTTGAAAAGCTGAAGAAAAAAAAATTAATAACTTTTCATTTAGAAATCGTGTGGTTTCGATGAACGGATTAAAAGATATGGTCAACTGAATTATCATTAATTTTAATATTATTATTAAAACGATTATTATAACTGTTATCAGTTGATGTTATTACTAAAATTATCTTTATTACTAAAAATTAATTTTTTTATTGAAACTATCATTTTATTATTTTTATCATTATTATTATTACCAATATTATTTTATCAAATAAATATGCGTACAAAGATATTTTTACCACACGTAATGTAATTACATTAATAATACATACCACTATATTTTTATGATATTAAGTGAATTTTATAAATTTTATTACCTGAGATATATAAAAGTATATTTTTATCATATATGAATTTTAATATAAATTTTTATTTATTAATAAATGACTTGTATTATTTAGTATAATAAGATCTGATAAATATATTTAAATATATAAAACTACTATATATAAGTTATATAATAAACATGTATAGATTTTGAAAGTCATTTTGGGTCAAGTTGACTTTTGTTGACTTTTGCATGTTGGTCTCGAGCATTAGGATTGTGATACACTACGACTTGACCTAAATTGTTAGACAGATATTGACCAACATATAAATATATATACTTAATATAGGTTCGTGAATCCGAGACAAACCCTGCACTTGTTCAGTGCCGTCATATACATAATTGCTACAAAATACAGTATTGTGAGTTTCATTTGCTCCCTTTTTAATTGCTTTTGCAATATATATTTTTGGGCTGAGAATACATGCGCTGTTTTATAAATGTTTTACGAAATAGACACAAGTACTAAAACTAATTCTACGTGGGTTTAAACCAGAAATATACCCTTAGCTTGGTAACATTAAACTACTTGTCTATGTACGGTAGGCGCGAATCCTAAAGATAGATCTATTGGGCCTGACAAACCCCATCCTGACTATGGAATGCTTTAGTACTTCGAGGTTATATTAAACACACCTGATCTGGTGTACTTCAGAGGGTAAAACATGAACGTTAAGGCTTGTTACCGGGTGCCTACAACTTATAGAATACTTTTATACACTTGCGAGTGTACATATATTTATAAACGGAAATCTTGTGGTCTATTAATATATTGAAATGATTGATATGATAAACCTATAAACTCACCAACCTTTTGGTTGACACTTTTAAGCATGTTTATTCTCAGGTATTAAAGAAATCTTCCGCTGTGCATTAGCTCATTTTAAGGATATTACCTGGAGTCATTCATGACATACTTTGAAAGACGTTGCATTCGAGTCGTTGAGTTCATCAAGATTAATATTAAGTCAATTATAGTTGGATGTAATATGAAATGGCATGCATGCCGTCAATTTTTGATGTAAAGAAAGTTTGTCTTTTAAAAACGAATGCAATGTTTGTAAAACGTATCATATAGAGGTCAAATACCTCGCGATGTAATCAACTATTGTGAATCGTTTATAATGTATATGAACGGATCCTTTCAGTTGGTATCAGAGCGGTGGTCTTAGCGAACCAGGTCTGCATTAGTGTGTGTGACTGATAGTCGTTAGGATGCATTAATGAGCCTGGACTTCGACCGTGTCTGCATGTCAAAAGTTTTGCTTATCATTTTTGTCAGAAATTGCCTGCTTATCATTCTTAGTCTAGACACGTCTTACTGCATTGATTGCATGAATAGTGTATAGACAAAATTCATATCTTAGGGTATCTGCTAATCCATATCTTAGCGTATCTGTTACTGTAAACTTTGCGTGACATATCCCGTAATTTCCTCCGTAATCTACGAAATCTTTTGCGCTATATATATAGATATTCTACGTAATTAGAATACCACCCGATAGCCGAAAAATCATTTCATATCTAAAAATTCTTTATTCAATCGAACGAAATGGAATTCGTCATTAGTTCAAGTCCCTCGAATTCCGATATGGAATCCCACTCAAGCTCCGAAAGCAGTGTGACCGGAATGGATCAACCAATTAGCCATCATCTATTATGAATGAATTGGGGATAGGTTCATAGCCTCCTCAATAATTTGAGACAAGAAGAAGGTGATCCCTTCCATCCACCACATTGCCCTCTTGGCGATGAACCTGAAGCACTTACCGGCGAACCGGTCCGAAACACCATTTTCTCTCTCATTTTCAGAGTATCTCGTCACGATTATATACTACATCAAATTCTAGATTTTATTTATCCGCTCGTCCGAACCGACAATCACCCCGATGTAATAGAAGAAGTCAACGAGCTTCGCGCTCGAGTAGTGGCTTTAGAGAATATGGTGCAAGGGTTACAAACACCAACAAATAACGAAGTATTAATTCATAATTTCAATTTTATTGAATAAATACTCCGTAAAAGTTATGTAATTTCTAAAGTCTTTAGGGATTATTCAGTTCTAGTTTTAACCGTAAATCAAATGAGTTTAATTTAATATTAACTCATTAAATCTATATTACATCTGAAGAAAATATGCACATATATATTTTCATAAAGACTGTAATAAAATTCTGTTGTACAAAATATTAATTGTGAAATTTTTTTTAACGGGTAGGTAATACCCGAGAGATATATAAATTCACAATTAATATATTACATTTTTCGAATCTGATTAAGCAAATCATCAACTATACTCCCAAAATCTCACAACAATATACATTCTTGTATAGAAATCAAAACAACCATTCTCACCCAAATTTGATTACGCATTCTGATTTTGACAAATCAAAATCCAAGTCATGATTTAACAGAAGACATCACTCTTAAATTCCTACATCTTTCAAAGCTATACTTTGACTTTAAAATCGTGTTAGAACATCATATGTATATTAACGATTACAAACTGTGTTCAAACTCTCCGAAGTTTTCGAAGACACTTCAAACAATGAACAATCGAGATGATGATCCAATCACATATTACCCACATTTATGTACCTAAAAAGCTCTCGAAGCCAAAGTCATAGTTCGACGCGTATCCGTGTCAGACCCTTTGGCATTTATTAGCTAAAATGACTTTTCAATTCCTTTTCAAAGTAGACAGTTTTGTCACAGCTCCAGCAAGTCAACTTCGACTTTTCAGTCGGACTAGTCTTATTATAATCTCGATAGATACGTTGCCCTTTCATCATCGTTACTGGGGACCTTTCATATCTCGCCACCTTAGTAATAAACTTACCAACAACTTCAATTATCTTTGACTTTTCGAAAAATCATTATATTTATTGAAATCACATCATTTACTCATTCGCATCTTGTAACGAGAATTGTCATACGAATCATCGAAAAACAGTAACCAGTATTTTGAAATCTCGCAGCATTTCTATTTCAGCAGTTATATATATATATATATATATATATATATATATATATATATATATATATATATATATATATATATATATATATATATATATATATACAACGTCTATCCCCAAGAATTACATATTTCAAATGTGAAGTTTCTGAAAAATGCTCCAGTCTACGAATTAGTGCTATTAAGTTTTGGAAAAGACTGATAAAGTGGTAAAAACAGTAGACAACAATTACAGCCAGAAGTTTAACAATAAAGAATAATAGATTGGAAAAGCTCGAACGAAAAATTTGGTACTGGAAAATGGATTGAGCAAAGTATAAAGGAGGTCGTGGACAAATCACAATGACGAAATCTACCTTCAAAGGATTCAAATGATTCAGTGTCTCCTGAAACCGTTAGTAAGAACCTTACTCCTTATTCTAATCCTTCACAGACAGATTTTCCGCGTCATTCCCTGATCTTAGATATTCTAAGATATCATCGTATTTTTCATTATAAATATCTCTGATATTCCTGAAGATATATTCCCAACTATCCTCATCAAAAATCATTTATCTCTTCACAATATTTGCTTTACAACATAAAAGAAACTGTGTTAGTTTCTAAATTCTGAAAAATTCGAGTTTAAAATATGAATGTTTTGAAGTAGTTTTGGAAACTGAAGCATGAATTAGTATAATATAATGACACTTGATCAACGTGATTATATTACAGTAATTCATGCTGAGTTTCTAAATGGAACATAATGATTCACAGACCATGCCGTCATCATGTTCCATGTTACACGACTCTTGTATTCTATTTAATCTCTAAAAATATCAAGAATATATTTTCTTGATGATTCGGTCTTTTCAGGGTATTCTGGTAAATTAACAAATCAAGATCGTGCCATTACCATTTCCTTCTTAGAACATTAACTATGTTCATTCTGAAATTCATATCTGCGAATACTGGACCATTACAAACGTTGCTTAATCGCAAGAAGAAGAAACGAAAGGACAAACTCCAAAATAGAAATTGGAGTATAAATCGCAGCAAATAGAAGGGAGCATTAACTTGGATGTCAATGATTATAGAAGACAAAAGCAGGGGCTTTGAAATATAAGGGAAGATAAAAAAAACCCAACAACCACCCAAAAATTATAAACCGTATATATCGATGCATATAGCAATATAAAGACACGGAAGAACTAAAAACACTATAAAACCGAGAGTATAGTAGTAATAAATAGATTCTTCCGGAGGCAGATGAAAAAGAAGAACGACAGATATGAAAGTGAGGAGTATATCGAGAATCAGTACTGGATGAAGCATATTGACAAATACTTTAAAATATGAGTTGAGGGAGAAAGAATAGAAGGTGTGAGTTGTAAGGAAACGAAGGAGGTGGATTTATAGTGAAATACCCGACAGAGAAATCAAGATGGATTATCGTATTAATTCGAAGAGAATCATAATCTCCTTAATCACCGAAGCATCAAATCTAACATAGATTACAAAGATTTTCTTTAAATTCGGAGATCAATTGTGATGACGTCAAAAGATATGACGAATCACTATAATCTTATTTCCTTCATTTACGATAACTTCCCTCATACGCTTTGAGTAATCGAATTATTTTATCCATACTTCTTAGACATGATAAAACTTCATAATCGTCATAATAATATTCTCATTGTTAGCCATAACGACCTCTATCAAATTTCGGGGACGAAATTTATTTAACGGGTAGGTACTGTGACGACCCGGAAATTTCCGACTAAATTTAAACTTTATCTTTATATTATTCTGACACGATAAGCAATGTTTGTTAAGTTAAATCTCAAGGATTTTAAACTATGTTTATACATTCATTTAAACCTCGACCAAATTCCAATGATTCACGAACCATTAAATGAACATATATGAATATGTATGTATATGTGTATATGTTATAAATTGAAAATGTCAACAAAGTATTTAAAAGTATAATGCTTTATATGAATGTATTTGTTTCAATATGATTATCGACGAAATTAATATATATATATATATATATATATATATATATATATATATATATATATATATATATATATATATATATATATATATATATATATATATATATATATATATATATATATATTAAATGATTGAATTATCAGAAACATTGAATTATGATTACAAGTCTCTGTTGAGAGGTCCACTATGATTTAAGAAATCTATTCTTTTTGACAACTCATTACTTAACCAGTATGATAAAGATAACGATATTTATATTTTATTTTATTAAATATATATAACGATTTAAATTAATATTATATATTTTTATACGCGTATTATACGTACATAGTTTTATACTTTTACTATACTTTAACTTTACCTTTACTTTACTTTTACTTTACTTTAACTTTAATAATTCATACTTTAATAATTCACTTTAATAATTCATACTTTAATAATTCACTTTAATAATTCATACTTTAATAATTCACTTTAATAATTCATACTTTAATAATTCACTTTAATAATTCATACTTTAATAATTCACTTTAATAATTCAAAAATCTATTGTGCCCCCCGGACCATCGTTTACTTATTGGTGGAGATCTAAATGGTCATATAGGAACAGATGTCGAGGGTTACCCGGGTGTCCACGGAGGCTTTGGGTATGGAGTAAGAAATGAAGAAGGGTTCTCTATTCTCGAATTTGCAGTTGCTCACGATCTGGTTGTGGTGAATTCATTTTTCAAGAAGACGGAAGCTCAATTAGCGACTTTTCACAGCGGGGGTCATAGCACCCAGATTGACTATTTGTTACTTCGCAAAGGGGATTTTAGGACGTGTAGGGACTGTAAGGTCCTGAATGAATTGACTGGCTCCTCCCAACACAGACTGGTGGTCATGGATCTGGTTACCCAGAGACGAGTCACCAAGAGTGTCAGATTCGTCCAACCTAAAATCCGGTGGAAGAAGCTGAGCGGTGAGAAGGCAGAGACTTTTAAAACTGCTGTTGTAGGAAGATTTGGTGCAGAAGTGTAAATGGGACCCCAGAATGATGCTGACCAGATGTGGAATTGTCTAGCGTCCACCATTAGAGAAGTAGCCAAGGAAGCCTTAGGTGTGGCACTAGGAACATCGAGAGGACATAAATCTGATAGAGAATCATGGTGGCTTAACGACGAGGTTCAAAGCAAAGTCGAGATCAAACAACTAAGGTTTAGGGAGCTCATCTCTTGTCAAGAGGGGACTCCGGTTAATAGACTTAGGGTTTTAGAGAGATATAAAGAAGCCAAAAGAGAAGCTAAGAAGGCTGTAGCTCGTGCAAAAGAAAAGGCATACGAAGATTTGTACATGAAACTAAACTCCAAAGAGGGAGCAAATGATATATATAGAATAGCCAAAGCTAGGGAGCGAAGGCGCAGGGATCTAGATAACATCAAGTTTATCAAAAATGAAGGTGGTCAAACCCTAGTAAAGGAAGACGAAATTAGGAAAAGATGGGAAGAGTATTTCTCATCTCTTTTCACTGGGGGAAGATCTCAGCGTTACGAAGAGTTGCTAGGCTCTGATAGAGATCAGTTCCGGAACAACATAGAGTGTGAGAGGATCAACGAAGAGGAAGTAAGATTGGCACTACGAAAGATGGGGAGAAATAAAGCTGTGGGGCCAGACCAGATCCCTATTGAGGCGTGGCGGTGCCTTGGAGATGATGGTGTTAGGTGGTTGACTTGCCTTTTCAACAAGACGCTTCGAAGCTCTAAAATGCCTATGGAGTGGAGGGTGAGCGAGACTATCCCCATCTATAAGAACAAGGGGGACGCTCAAAGCTGCAACAACTATAGAGGCATAAAACTACTTAGCCATACTATGAAGCTTTAGGAGAGAGTGATTGAGACTAGAATGCGAAGCGAAACAAATGTTTCGGAAAACCAATTTGGTTTCATGCCAGGGCGCTCGTCGATGGAGGCAATCCATATTATTAGGAACCTAATGGAGAAGTATACATAAAAACAAAAGAACTTGGAGATGGTTTTCTTAGACTTGGAAAAGGCCTATGATTGCGTTCCACGAAACTTGATTTGGAAGACCCTTAATGGTAGAAGTATCCCGAGTACATATATTAGTGTTATTAGGGATATGTACGATGGGGCGAAGTCTTGCGTTCGAACGCCGGTTGGAAGTACCGAAGTCTTCCCAATAGAAGTAGGCTTGCATCAAGGTTCGGCCCTCAGCCCTTTTCTTTTTGCTTTGATCCTTGATGAGCTTTCTCGAGGGATACAAGAGTGTATCCCTTGGTGCTTGATCTTTGCCGATGATATTGTGCTTGTGGCCGAATCTAAGGAGGAGCTTAATAGAAGACTGGAGCAATGGAGAGTGGCCTTAGAAAGTAATGGTTTACTAATTAGTAGACAAAAGACGGAATATCTTAGATGTGATTTTGATAGGATCATTGAACAAGAGGATGGAGTGAACATCTGCATTGGAGACCAGATCTTGCATCCGCAAACCTCGTTTAGATACTTAGGCTCGATGCTCCACAAATCGGGGAGAATCGATGAAGACGTGACACACCGTATTAAAGTAGGGTGGATGAAATGGAGGGCAGCGACTGGGGTCATATGCGACAAGAAGATCCCTCTAAAGCTGAAAGGGAAATTTTACAAGGTGGCAATTAGACCTGCTATGCTATATGGATCAGAATGTTGGCCAATGACGAAGGCACAAGAGAGAAGGATGGAGGTGGCAGAGATGAGGATGCTGAAGTGGATATGCGGTAAAACAATGCTAGATATGATCCCAAATAGCGTTTTTAGGGAGAACCTGAAAGTCAGAAGCATCATCGACAAGCTAAGAGAAGAACGACTTCGATGGTTTGGACTTGTGAAGAGGCGACCCCCTACTGCACCTGTTAGGAGAATCGAGGCACTGACGGTTGACGGAGTAAGGAGAAGGGGTAGACCTACTCGTAGGTGGGATGATAGAATTAAGCTCGACTTGAAGGAACTTTTATTGACCGAGGACATGACTTCTGATAGGCTTACGTGGAGGACTAGAATTAGAATAGACGAGTAGGTTGTTGTTTGTTTTGCGTTTGTGGGTCTGTGTGTTTGTGTGTTTACCTGGACCTCTTCTTGGTTTTGTGTATGTATGTATGTGCTGATTCGTATGTGTTTGTTTGGTTGTAGGGTATGTATGCTTGCTTGTGTTGGTTTGTTTGCATGTTTATGTTTAGGGTTTGGGTTATGTTTGCTAGCATGTGATGTAGGTATGTTTTTGGGTATGCATGTTTATGTTTGTTGGTATGCGTGCTTTTTTGTTGGCCGTCATGTCTATGGTTGTATGCTCGTATGTTCTCGTATGTATGTATGCGTATGCAGGTATGTTGGTATGTAGTGTAGCATTTCCCGTCATCCCTTGAGCTTCGCACGACAGTCTAAGGTACGTTCCCATATATATATATATATATATATATATATATATATATATATATATATATATATATATATATATATATATATATATATATATATATATATATATATATATATATATATATATATATATATTTTTTATGGCTCTACTAAGTGAGTCAACGGCAAGCATCGATTTATTGGCGACTTTACTGCCACTTAGAGCCTAAATTAAACCCCAGGCATGATGTAAAACCCATGAAGATTTGATCTCACCATTTTCATGGCGTCTCGTTTGTATCGTTTTTTTTTTTTTTTTTTTTACTTTCTGGCCGGAGGTCCCTGGAAGCAATCTCTCTATCTGACGAATATAGAGAGAAAGGAATTTCTCTACTCTTGGGAGTGTTACACTCGGGGTGGAGAAATGATCGCTCTTTATTCTAGGATAGAGGAAGGATTGTCTACGATCAACCTCCCCCATACCCCACATTGGTGGGATTGGGTATTGTTGTTGTTGTATTATTAGTATACATAAAATACTACGACGGAGTTATATTCAGACGATTTCAAAATAAGTTTTCAAATGGGATATAGCTAAGGAAATTATGGGTTATAGCTATGAAGGTTATGGGTATTGATCGAGGGTATTGCTCGTGAGGTCAACCTAATGTTTATCATTTTTGTTGCGTCTACGTACTTTCCTGCAATATTGAATCACAATATTGATACGTGAGCATTCATATCTTATCTTTTATATATTAATAGTGTATCCCTGACTAGTGCTCGAGTATATATGATTATGCATGTTTGTATGCTTAGTTTCGTCGTTAAATAGTTTATGATAAATCACGAATTTGATACATATGCTACTGAGATAAGTTATATGATATGCATGTCGTTGAAAAGCTGAAGAAAAAAAAATTAATAACTTTTCATTTAGAAATCGTGTGGTTTCGATGAACGGATTAAAAGATATGGTCAACTGAATTATCATTAATTTTAATATTATTATTAAAACGATTATTATAACTGTTATCAGTTGATGTTATTACTAAAATTATCTTTATTACTAAAAATTAATTTTTTTATTGAAACTATCATTTTATTATTTTTATCATTATTATTATTACCAATATTATTTTATCAAATAAATATGCGTACAAAGATATTTTTACCACACGTAATGTAATTACATTAATAATACATACCACTATATTTTTATGATATTAAGTGAATTTTATAAATTTTATTACCTGAGATATATAAAAGTATATTTTTATCATATATGAATTTTAATATAAATTTTTATTTATTAATAAATGACTTGTATTATTTAGTATAATAAGATCTGATAAATATATTTAAATATATAAAACTACTATATATAAGTTATATAATAAACATGTATAGATTTTGAAAGTCATTTTGGGTCAAGTTGACTTTTGTTGACTTTTGCATGTTGGTCTCGAGCATTAGGATTGTGATACACTACGACTTGACCTAAATTGTTAGACAGATATTGACCAACATATAAATATATATACTTAATATAGGTTCGTGAATCCGAGACAAACCCTGCACTTGTTCAGTGCCGTCATATACATAATTGCTACAAAATACAGTATTGTGAGTTTCATTTGCTCCCTTTTTAATTGCTTTTGCAATATATATTTTTGGGCTGAGAATACATGCGCTGTTTTATAAATGTTTTACGAAATAGACACAAGTACTAAAACTAATTCTACGTGGGTTTAAACCAGAAATATACCCTTAGCTTGGTAACATTAAACTACTTGTCTATGTACGGTAGGCGCGAATCCTAAAGATAGATCTATTGGGCCTGACAAACCCCATCCTGACTATGGAATGCTTTAGTACTTCGAGGTTATATTAAACACACCTGATCTGGTGTACTTCAGAGGGTAAAACATGAACGTTAAGGCTTGTTACCGGGTGCCTACAACTTATAGAATACTTTTATACACTTGCGAGTGTACATATATTTATAAACGGAAATCTTGTGGTCTATTAATATATTGAAATGATTGATATGATAAACCTATGAACTCACCAACCTTTTGGTTGACACTTTTAAGCATGTTTATTCTCAGGTATTAAAGAAATCTTCCGCTGTGCATTAGCTCATTTTAAGGATATTACCTGGAGTCATTCATGACATACTTTGAAAGACGTTGCATTCGAGTCGTTGAGTTCATCAAGATTAATATTAAGTCAATTATAGTTGGATGTAATATGAAATGGCATGCATGCCGTCAATTTTTGATGTAAAGAAAGTTTGTCTTTTAAAAACGAATGCAATGTTTGTAAAACGTATCATATAGAGGTCAAATACCTCGCGATGTAATCAACTATTGTGAATCGTTTATAATGTATATGAACGGATCCTTTCAACTACCCAATCGTTCCCTTCCTTACTCTATCCATCTAAACCGCCCATTTTGACACATTGGTGCGATAACTCCTCTAAAGGTCCCTCGTCCCGTGTCAACCATTACACTCACTTTTTGGGTTGAGATTTCTATCATAATCTCTCATCCGACGCTGATGACTCTACCATCTATGACGCCGTCAGCACCAATGCTCATTATCTTTAAAAAGAGTTGGTTAGGGAATAATTAAGGGCAGGTAGTTATGCCACCTAGCTTATGGTTATGACTTATTATCTTGTATGCACTATGTACTCTAATTATGACTTATTATTCATGCTACTCTTTTTTCTATAAGTCCTATGTTATATAGTTCAAGGGGGAGCCAAAATATCTTCCTCTATGTATGATTCAAGGGGGAGCATTACTCTCGGGCGCACTTAGATCCAAGGGGAGCTAACCATTTTACTTCGACAAAAGGGGAGAAAGTGTATGGTAAGTGACGTTAACACCTGTGTTGTTTTATACGTTTAAGCACACTCACTTACGTTTTTCATCATAAAAAAGGGGGAGAATGTTGGTTAGTAATCCAATGATAATATTCAAATGTTAATCACTTTGTTTTGATGATGACACCAAACCTTAAGTGCTTAATGCGTATAGAACAACACAAGTTCACAAACCTACATGATCTCTAGCAAACGACCAATACTCATATTAAACAAGTCAAAAGAGTCCTTTGCAAAACCCAGGTAGTACATGACTAGGTCCACGGTCGACCGTAGGACTGACCGTAGGTGTCCTGTACCATGGTTTCTGAGAAACCGGGTACACGGTCGATCCACAGAAGACCGTGGTTCGACCGCAGTTTTTCTGTCCAAAATTATTGACAAATAATGTTTGACCACTTTGGGGCATCTATAATTCACGAAAGCCTTTTCAACATACTTAGAATAGTTGTCTCTTTCATATCAAAAAGAGTTTTGGTCTCTATGATGTTAATCTTGATTAATCTTACCTAATGACTCCTTAATGACACTTTAGCTTGCGATTAAGGTTAAACACATAAGGGTTGTAAAATATCCTTTTGTACCTAATTGCAAATCATCCTTTTAAATCTAAAATATATCTAGACATGTTTAGGATGGTCATTAAGTCTCAAATAAAGAGATGCTCTCCCCTTAACGCTTAAGCATTACTTGTATTATTAAGTATGGTTAATACAACTTCCCAAAGAGTCCTTAACTAGATTCAAACTAGTCTTATTTGACTTGTTGCTAGCAACCAATGAGGCTAGATACTTCCATCAAAGTATTGACAAATTGTTGAAGACATGGGATATGATGTTTGGTGTGTTGTGGTTTGTCAAAGGATAAAAATCTGCATATGGCATTATGGGTTTAATGATACAATAGAAGGACAATGGGACTTTCCTATTTTGCAAGCTTAGGTCAACCTCCATGAATACATCCAAAAAGAAAGGGGTTATGCAGATTGTTTCAGATGTTTTTGGCTTCTTATTGCAGCCATTCAATAAGGGAAAGTGACAAAATGCAGATCTCAAACTGCTATAATTTCATAGATCGGAACCTGCACGGTCGAACCACGGTCGACTGTTAGGTGAGCCGCACAAGGCCTGGACAGATTTCTCTTTCCTATAAATACTAAGCCTTGGAGCAATTGAAGACTCTCCTCTTGCACTTACATTTTCATATATTTTCAGATATCATTCAATTATTATTGTAAACTATTTAGAGTGATTTTAGCAAGAGTGATTGTAAACTTAGTTGTGAGTTTACTTGTAAGCTATCTTCTTAAAAGAATCTAGAAGGTAGTTAAGGTTTCACTAAGTTGGAACATTAGGATCTTGTGGTAAGAGTATTTGGTGATTGTGAAATTTTCAAAGGGACGTAAGAGTTCATAAGTTGCGGCTTATCGAGGAACTAGTGTTGTATCCGGACACTCCACCGAGTTTGGAGTATCATAGTGAAACTAACTCTCAATTCGTTGGAATTGGGGAGTGGATTAAGGAGGATTAGTTAACATCTTCTCGAACCACTATAAATCTATGTGTTTGTTCTCGATCTTATCCCTTATCTTTACATTTATATTACTTGTGAACAAACAATTCAAATTTCACTATAGTCATCTCAAGTTCTAAATCGAAAAGATTTGTAAAAATCAACTAAGTAACTATTCATCCTTCTAATTACTTACAATATTAATATTAACGTTGTCGATTACTAATTTATGCAAATGTTGTACAACGTACCGGCTAATAAAACTAGTAACTAAATAAAACCATGCCATTAATTAAAAAAACACACTATATAAATGAAAAATAAAATAAAAACAACAAAAAATTAAAGATAGGCTATATGTAGATATATAGTATAGAAAAAGTTAATTAAAAAATGTAATGTAATTAATGTATAAGTATCAGTTGTAAAGACATAATTTTAAATATATTCTTTTCAAAATGTCGGATTGAGCAACATCGGAAACTAAACATTGTAAAACCGATGGTGGAATCGATGTCGGTGCGATGTCGAATCGACCAGCGATTTCGAGGTGAATTTTTTGAAAACGCTGAAATTAACGAACGACAACCAGTGGTCTTATAATCTTTCTTGATACTAAATTGGTTTGCTATCATGGTTTTGTACAATACTTTTTTTTTTTTTTTGCTTTTATAGTGAATAATGATTGTCGCTCAGGTGCAGATTTATTGCTTCGTCACCTGTAACACGTGCTACCAGTGAAATACGCAAACTAGTATATTTGTTTATATTTTCAATTAGTGAAACTAGTGGATAAGATAAATTATTTTGAGTGACACTATTCAAGTAAATTAGTTTTGAGGCTGTAATTATTATCCCTAGATCTCCCACGGTTGTAATTCATATAACTTTGTTATGTTTGTGGTATTGAGAGTCACACACATTGCCAGCGTGTTTTTATGTGATTTAGAGGTAAGGAATCTATAGTTTTATTGTTGTCCACACACTAGTGGAGACATGTTAATCTATTTATTTTATTCATATACTACAGTATATATTACTCGTATATTTTAAGAATATAAATAATTAAATAATTAATGACGCTGTAAAGCAAAATATTGCAATTATGTTTGGTATTTAATGTTGTCATCATAATCATAGATTATTTTAAAACAAAAACTATTAACCTATATCACGTTAAGAAACATCCCTTGTTGGTTAATAAGATTAGACTTTAGACTACAATCAAATCAATAATCATATCTCAGTACTGAAAACAAATCAAGTACAACAGAATCACCAAAACACATAATTAAACGGACAAGTCATCGCACGAGGGCCCTTCATCCGTGAGGATTAGTCACCTCATTCATGCAGATGAAAACTGGGTCGCACGAACAGATCACACAAAGTCAACAGGACCACACCAACTGGTTCGCACGACCGACAACATCATTCGCACACACCACTAGTCCTTCGCACGAACCAACTCAATGAATCAGGATTGGTTTACCACAACCCATTCGCACGAACCAACACTGGTTTGCACAGACCAGTAGGTGCTTCGCACGAAGCACATTTCATACGCATGGCTAAAACTTCGCACTTTCGTTACAAAACCTAACCCTTGTTTTGCAGGAATGATGAGCTCCTTTGCACAAGCGAAGACTCGTTCGCATGGAGCTGTAGAACAGATAGCAGCAACAGTTTCAATGGGTTTCAACCCCAAAATCACGATTTTGGACAGTCTGGTCAATTGAAGGCAAACGAAGCTCATATAACATACATACAACGTTTATCTATCAACAAACAAGACTAACAAACACTGAAGCACAAGATTCATCCAAGAATCTAGCTACCACCCATATAACACAAAACCTAGATTAAAACCAGAATAAACTATAGATTCAATGCACATACCTTGTTATGGATCACATATTACACACAAAATCAGATTTCGATACTTGATTTAAGCCAAGAATCATAAAATATTGAGCTAGGGTTTGGGATGATAAAAAGTTAGGTACGAGAGTGAGAGTATCCAAGTTGAGAATACAAGCAAAAAAAATGAACAAATTCAACGCTTAAATGTGGTTAAAACAGTGTTCCCTATAACACATGGGTATTTCAGATAATCTACGCATTTCGTTAGGGGGCCCTAACTAAGTACAAATCTAACAAACAGACATGTTCTGTGACTCTTGTCACAAAACGAATCCAACAACATCAATAATTAAAAATATACATAAAATAATGATAATCACCATTCATGTCTGTGACTCTTGCCACAAAACGAATCCAACAACATCAATAATTAAAAATATACATAAAATAATGATAATCACCATCATTAAAAATTAATAAATAACTTAAAGGGAAAAATAGTAATCTTACGTCTAAGCTCAAAATTAGTCTGTTACAAATTAAGTCTCAAATTCTGTGCACTCTAGATAATTAGTACAAGACGGTAACCTTTCAGCTAAATAGAGATACATGAATATATTAACGTCTTTATTACATTTATATTATCCGTATATACACACACTAGAATAGGATTGCATGAATACCCTTTCGGTTTTAATCATATATAGTTGACTTATTTGGCACGAATTATATCACACTGAAGTATAACTATATATTGTCAAAGGTTTACGTTATAATATCTTTGAAGAATTACAAACCTCGCAAATAATATATCTGGTATCTTATTCTTATAGAGTAATATTTTAAAAGAGGTTTTAAATACAAATCTTACTATTAATATATCTTGAAGTAGTAAACAAAAATAATGAACTAAAGTTTCCTATGAGGCTTACAAATTTGGACATAAAATATAGGTCGACTAATGGAGATGGGAAGTGATACATGTAAAGGATACAAATTTGGATATTATCTTTTCTTAGTTATCAAATGTATAGTGGGGATCCATATCTTAGAGTATCTTGTGTTGTTTTAGTCTGAGTACAATTATATCGAATGACATCGATCAAAATAATCTAATCATTATCATTACCCTCAACAACATCAACAAACTCACGTCACTCTATTACAAATCTTGGAAACTTTAAATCCAAGAAACACCAACCAAATATACACCTCTCGTCATGTTCGTTTTGTTGAAGATGAGTTTTCCTACCCCAAACCCACTTCCACCACACCTTCATCATCTTATCCTACATCTGATGCTTGGTGCCATGTTGAGGTCTCCATTCTAGCACATGACGCGCAACAGTCAACTGAGCACACCCCACCTCAACAATAGCCAACACCACCTAAGCAACACCCTACATCATCACAACCACCTGTTGCTCTTGTACCACAACCACAACCACAACCGCCTGTTGCACCTAGTTCATCAATCACCGCACGATCAAAGAACAATATTCGCAAATGAAATCCCAAGTACGTTAATTATGTGGTTACTAATTACCGTCCAGTTGAGCCTATGATACAATTGAGCCTATGATAGTTGAACAGGCTCTAGTGATCCTGCGTGGAAATTAACTATGTTACCAGAACTATAAGCAATACACAAGTTTGGAATATGGGACCAAGTTCCTAGTGACTCACCCAATAATGCTGTGAAGTGTAAATGAATCTTTCGCATTAATTATCACCGAGGTGGATTTATTAAACGTTATCGGCCTTGTCTTGTGGCTAAAGATTTTCAACAATGACCCGGTGTTGACTACAATGAAACTTTTAGTTCCGTTGTTAAACCCGCGACCATTCGTAAGTCTTGCGGTTACTCAAAAGTAGTTGTTACGCCAGTTGGATATTAATAATGCATTTCTTAATGGCAGTTTGCAAGAAAATGTATATATGATGCAACATGCAGGTTTTGAAAACTCTAATTTCCATCACATGTGTGCAAACGTCGTAAGGCAATTTATGATCTCAAACAAGCTCCACGAGCATGGTATACTGAACTAACTTCATCTCTCCAAACTTGCAGCTTACAAGGTCGATTTCATATGGGTCTTTGTTTATTAACCACGCTAAAGGTGCACCCATCTATTTAATCGTGTATGTTGCCGATATTGTTCTTACGAGTCTGTCTGATACTTTGTTAAATGAATTCATGAACCACTCAAGACACCAAGTTTTTTTTTTACAAGTTTACCGCGCGACACCCACAATAGTGCGCTAAAGGGATCTGACCTGTTGTTATTTTTAAGTATAGTGTGCGGCGGTCAGAAACTTGCGCCGCACACACCAATCCTGTACCAGAATTTCAGTATATGACTTTTGACCCAATTAGGCCCTTTTGTCCCAAAAGACATTGCTAAACAAAAACATTCACTATCATAATAGTTCTGCAAACATTCACCATATCCTAAAACATAATATACATAAACCAAACTTCCTTCACATTTGTTATCGTGAATTCAATTAAACAACCCACATTTTCTACATGTTTTCAAACATTATACGTAGATTAATATATACGTTTATATAGACCACAATTTCCTTGACGACAAAACATGGAATTCATAATACAAGTGGATCTATTCCTTGCGGTGATAGAACTTTGAACATCCACTTACCAAAAAGAAGGTCTTCCAAGAACTTCAAATCTTCTCCTTACCCTTTTAACAGTTGCTCCAACGTCATCTAGGCATATCATACACAACTTAACATAATTAGCATTACACTTAGTGAGCATAAGAGAAGTAAATGAAATAAACTACTAATAAACAATTCATACATACAATCATTCAAATAACACTTACTACAAATAATGCTAACGGATCCGTAGTCTATTTGTGGCAACCGCAAAAGCCTTATTGCCACCTACCATTAATAGCTTTTGCTAGTTACCTAATAACAAGTTGGGATAATATCCCCATCCAAAATCACATGTCATTACTTGCTCGAGAGCAAGTCAATAACGTGTGACCCATTTACTATCCATATATTCACCTTAAAAAACAAGCGCCCACAAGTAGCACAAACAACAAGCATGCTCCTTAGCAACTTAGTAACATAAATATATATATACATATATTATATTCTACACTTCCATATAATTCCTTTTTTTGATTAAGGAAGTGTGATTTCCTTCCATACAAACTTTCACAATATACAATTCTAGACCCAACCCGTTTTGACACTCTTACTAACACTTCTAATTAATGATAGCTGATAACCCACACTTTATATTCATTTTACACAAGTCATCGATTCATAATTTGATTCATTTGACAAAGATTTGAAGACATATGGTTGTTAATTGTGCAAGAAGTTGGTTTCAAACAAACGATGATAAAAAGGAGCATCAAGGTTTATACAAGTAAAGAATTTAGCTCTAAAAGTGTTATTAACGAAGAAAAATACAAAATCAGCTAAGGATGCGGCACATCTGTAAAGATGTAGCGCATCGCCCTTTGAAAAGAGGCTAATTTCGGACAGAAGGCAAATGATGCGACAGATCACATGAGATGCAGTGCATGTCCCTGTACGCGTGAAAGGATGCGGCACATTTCTTACAGATGTGGCGCAATGGTGTTCAGATCGGCAAGCAAGTAATGAAAAATCGACAAATAGGGAAGGGTTTTTGACATTTATCACACACTAATTCAAGGATTTTGAGGGTTTTGAGGCCAATACAAGAGCTTTCAAGGATTTATCATCAAGATCAAGTCTTTACTCAATTTTATTAATTGGTACATCTCTGTTTACATTCTTCTCCTTATATTATAATGAATTCTCTTATGTCCAAGTGTATGGTTGATTATTGTTTGAACATGTTAGGATAAATACCCTGAGTTTACTTGGATGTGAAGCTTTTAATTGTTGGATTTTATTATTTTATGGATTATAATGTCTAAATTGATTGATTTTATAGAGTTCAATTAAAGAACCACTGTTATGTTTTGTTTATCTCTTTAAGTCAATTGTATGTATTGTTGACTAATTAATGTGAACTAGTTAGTGATACACAATTCATGCTTATTCAACACTTAGGTGATCTAGACTGATAAATATATAACTTCAAGTGATTGTTTTATGTGTCTATTCTATAATTGAATGTTTTGGTAAACAACACAATTGTGGGCTTACTTTGAGTGGCGATTGTGATTTAGGTTAATGTGAATAAAGTAAATTGGATCTCAATATTTTAATCAAGTATTAGTTATATTGTTTGAGTTTGATCAAAAGAACCCTTATTGTGATTGTTTGTTAATTTAATTCAAATTACATAGGTTGTTGATTAGTTAATGTGAGTTAATTGTTAAAAAATAACTTATGCTTTAACACTTATTGATTTAGGCAATTGCATATGCTTGTAAGTGATAATTTGAATGGTAATTTAATATCACATTTATGTAATTACATAAAGTGATCTTTGTAATTAGGATTTTAAGTGAGTTTAATCAAGATTAAATCTCAATAGTTTAACTATCTTATAATTTAGTCTTATTAATGAGGTAAATATAAGTTAATCGAGTTAGGTGATTGAATTATATGTGTCAGACATTTAAATCGGTTTTAATTGTAGAATACTATCCACGCTAATTGTGAATCATCTAAGTGAGCATTGTTTCTCTCATCTGGTTATTTGTTTAGTTTAATTTTGTTTACTTTAGTTTAAATAAAAACTCCCCAATTACTTATGATGATTAGTAGTTTTTAAAGTCTTAATTAACTATTTTTTGTGAAACGAAATAGTCTTTTACTTATTAATTACTATACGATCGGGATTAGTTGCCTGTTTTTGTGTGATTATTGTTAAGTATTTTGCTAGTTAATTTTATAAGTAGATTTCACACATCAATAGGTACAAGACTTTCTTCTTTCCATTTTTGAGTAACATTTAACTTCATATAAGATGACTTACATTTCCATTCAATGTTATACATAAGAGTTAGTCACTTTTTCACAAGACTAATAACAAATTTTACTTCACATATTCTTGACTTAACAAGTTATGACTTTAAATCTTCAAATCTTATGATCAAAAGTTGCATATTCTTTTGTAATACTATCCAAAGCATCAACTAGGGTAGATGAGACCTAAAACTCCCAAAACTAACAGAACTTAAGAAAACCCTAAAGATTAAAACACAAAAGTTAGGGTTTCTTACAATTGGGTAAAAATGAAGATGAAGATGATGATAAATTTCTTCCTTCTTGTAAAATAATACTTCAGTTTAGTAAAACACAAGACTATTCTTCCAATTTGCACAAATTCTTCAAACCCTAGCTACACCACCCAACTCACCAAAACTCATTCTTTTTCTTTCTCTTTATATTCTTTATTTGTGATAAAATGAAAGTAAAATCGATAACTTTTATGAAATGGAGCTTCTCACCTAAAATTTCTATTTAGTCCTTCATCTCAAAAATTGACAAAACAACTCCCATTGGATCATGAACAGTGTGTGGCGGCCACGAAGGGTGCGCGATGTGCACTTATGCTTAAATTGGGCTGTGACCACTCTCCCCTCGTAAAATCTTATCACTTCATATACTTCCATTGCACCTTAAATAATGTCAAGGATTTATTCTATAATTGCTTCACATTATGATCAATAGCCTTTACTGGTTCTTCAAAATACTTTAACTTATCATTCACTACAATTTCAGACAACAGTGCATACATCATTTCATCAACTAGGCATTTTCTAAATTGCGACACAAGAAAGGAGTCATGAATAGCATTCAACTCTTCCAGTATCAATAACCGATAATCTACCTACCCGACTCGGGCAACTATTTCAAAAGGTCCAATGAAATGCGACCCAACTTCCCTCATTTACGAAAATGAATAATTCCCTTTTAAGGGGAACTTTCAACATTACTGTATCTCCCACTTGAAACTTTATTGGCCTTCTTCATTTATCGGCATAAGACTTTTTTCACTCTTGTGCCGGCCTCAGTCTCTCCCCAAATTTGATTGATTTTTTTCGGTATTTTGCAATACAATATCAGTGCTTCTCATTTATCTTTGACTCACTTCTCCTATAATCAATGACACATGCTCGTAGAAAGTCCTCTAGAGTCTGAATTGTCCTCTATCTTTGATCATCGGTCTAAGGATGAAAGGCGGTACTAATATGCAGTCTAATACCCATTTTTTCTTGAATGTTTCTCCAATAACGCTAAGTAAAGCGATTATCCCGATTTGAAACAATAGAAATCGGCACACCGTGACTAGCTACTATATCTCGCATAAAATATCTATAAATATATCGGAGGAGGAAGCATCCTTTATTGGTAGAAAAAGAGCACTCTTCGTTAATTTATCAACAATAACCTAGTTTGCATCATGATGGCGCGGCGTTCTCGATAATTTCGTAATCAAGTCCATGGTAATGTTCTCCTATTTCCATACAGGTATCTCCAGGGGTTGAAGCTTACCGTATGACATTTGATATGCTGCTTTGACTTAAAGACAATTTAGACACTTCTGAATGTACTTAACAATATCACGCTTCATTCCCGACCACCAATAATCTCTTTTTAGATCTTTGTAGATCTTGGTAGCACTAGGATTTATCGAGTCCTTAGATTTGTAAGCCGCTTCAAGCAAATTCCCCATTACTTCACAACACTTAGGAACCCAAGCTCTACCATTTTGAGTACATAATACATATCTATCTTCGTCTAACAATCCCAAATATCTAGCTATTCTCTCGTTATTTAGGGACCCAAACTCAAGTATTGAAATCTGGGTGGCTCGTATTGACTCATGAATGGTAGGCATCACAACCAAAGTAAGACATTTCTCCTTAATAGGTGGATGAAAATTCTTTCAACTAAGGGCATCCGCAACAACATTTGCCTTTTCAGATGATATTAGATATCACAATCATAATCCTTCACAAAATCTAACCATCTCCTCTGTCAGTTATTTAAATCTCACTGATTGAATAATATTTAAGAATCTTATGATCAGTGTAGATGGTAACTAAACTCTGTGCAAATAATGTCGCCATATCTTCAAAGCAAAGATGACAGTAGCTAGTTCTGAATCATGTGTAGGATATCATTTCTCACGTGGTTTCAATTGAAGAGAAGCATACGCGATAACCCTTTGCATTAGAAGACATACCAAGCCTTTCTTAGAGGTGTTACAATATACCACTAAATCATTGGTTCCTTCGGGTAATACCAAAATATGTGTTTGTACTAACTTTTCTTATAATTGTTGGAACGCTTGTTCCTACTTATCTTCCCACTTCATCTGCACACTTTTATTGGTTAACTTAGTCAAAGGTGTGGCTATCTTGGAGAAATCTTGAATAAATATTCGGTAATAACCCGCTAATCCCAAAAAAACTCGTTACCTCGGAGCGATTTGTAGGAGGTTCCCTGATGTGTAATTTCGCACTCTAAATTATTAGCTAAATACCTAACGATTATCACACAATACAGGCAACTATAACCAGTTCGTGTAGTAATTAAACGAGTATTTGACCAATTCGTTCCACAGAGAGCAGGTAATTGAAAACTTGAACTATTAATTATTCTAAGATTTAAAAGGGGGTTTTGTTGTAAAACTGATTAAACGCGAAAGTAAATTAAACTTAATTCAATAAGAAGCAAAGGTATCCACTTAGCTACAATTCCCTAGGCTAGGATTGCTCGTTTAAACTCGTTAAGTAAACAATTATGATGATGTGACACTGTATTTATCTGTCGATTCCTACAGTTTAAGACTAATAACCTAAGTATAACTGTCGTTAACCTAGAGTTACTAACCAATTCACAATGATATTACTCAAGATTATAATCTAACTTAGGTTGGTTTGGTGTCCCTTACAACCTCACAATTATTGCAACTAATTTCAAGTTCAACCACTATACGATTAATTTTATTATCGGTGTCCCTCATAAAATCTCACGTATTCCTAAATTATTCACGTTCAATAATCTAGTAAAAGCTATTAATCAATTTAACTGTCGTTAGTTAATTAATAACTTCCGTGATTTAACAATCAATAAGCTTTAATAACGGTGGATCTTAGCTAGACATAAACTTGTGTAATTTTAATTAATTGTTATTAACCAAAAGATCGCAATCCATCACCTAGGTTCATGCATCTAAGTGAATACTAAATATTTAGCTACTCATGGTAAAACAAAGAACAAATAAATAAGAAAAAGAATTAAACATAATCATTGAATTGAATGAAGAACAAATTAATAAAAGTAATAGAAGTTAATACAAAGATTAAACTAACCAAGAATGATATTGTAGCTTAAACCCTTATAAAACAATGAAGAAAGACAAAGAAATTCGTAACTAAAATTGCCGTGGAAGAAAATTCGTAAAATAAAACTGGATCCCCTAAATTGGGGTAAAATTCGTCTATTTATAGAATCTGGAAAACAGCTGAAACCGACTCAGGTCGCGTTCCGCGACAAACCATCGCGATCCGCGACCACCTCATCGCGTTCCGCGATGACCAGGACGCGACAAAGGTTGTTTAAACGCGATAGATTGGTCAGAACACCCTTTTTTCCATGTCGTGTTCTGATGCACTTTTCCACGTATCACGATGACCAAAACGCGATAAACATCATCCTGAAGCGATGGAAACTGACTTTTTCACCCGAGACGCGTTTATCTTCAACTCTAACTCAGTTTTGGCTATATCTTCAATAAAAATCATCGTTAATGAGCCAACGAACCATAACTTGACACTTTCTTCATATTAAGCTCAAATAACTCGATATCTCCATCATAGTCTTTAAAATATCAACAAATGGACCAAGATAACGCCCAAAATATATGTATGAAAATGGCGTTATCAAAATCCCCCACACTTGAACCTTGCTTGTCCTCAAGTAAGCTTATCTTCAAAATAGTATAATCCAATGTAAGAGCAAACATACCCGAAGCGTCTTCAACAACAATAGGAAGCAAGATACACCAATACTATCTTCATGAGCAAATAAAACCAATGTGTGGTGATCTTCAACAAGCAATCGCCAGGTTCAAGCCTTCAATCAACCATCAATTTAACCACAATTCAAGCCTAAATCTACCCATCACTACCATTTCCCCGGCCAAAGTCAACTCCATCTTCTAAAAAGTCATCAATCATTAATCATCAAGTATACAATTTTTTCACAAACTCGAACTTTTGACCTCCTTGACCTTGACCACTTATGTAGGATTCACGGGATAGCCATCAATTTACCAAAATTAACTCAAAATTATCAACAAGATATAAATCATAAGCTCCAATCACCATGAAAATCACAATGTAAAACCCCAAAATGAAAAAGGCTATAAATATCACAAAAAATTACCGTTCACCAAGGAATCTGTCATGCACAAAGTATATACCTTCAAAAAGTATGCTTCTTACATCAACCCGCTATGGCTATCCCTCTTTCACCTCCATGCCCCCAAAACACCAATGATTCGTCAATTCCATATAAAATCGTCAATTCCAAAAATTAGGTTAAGGTGGGTGCGCCAAAGCGTAGGGGACTGGTTACCCCTATCTTTATGGTCAATCCGGGCACAGGATGACCGGCACTCATCAAGCTTTCTATCACAACTCTATGGTTTCTCTCATAGTAGGGCGAAAGCATTGACGGAGGTTCGTGGAATTAGTGCCCCACGTGGCTAATTAAGAGGTCCATCAATTCCATGATTTGGCTCAAAAGTCGGTGTGCATACAAGCCTTCCCAATTATGGGACAGCCGCACGGGTAGTTGCACTGAAGCGAACTACCTTGGGTGTAAATTTTTCGGAGGGTCTATTGCACGAAACCTGAAAGACTTTACTTTCAAGCAATGGTCTTTTGAAACAAACTTTACTTGTAAGACTTTACTTACAAGTTCGGAAGACTTTACTTCCTAAGAACAACATGGGAGGACTTGATTCTCCCGGAAGTGTTTAAACACTTGGTTAATTTTATTTAAGGTCCTTGGACCCCACTTCCCACGCATCTTAGCTTTTATGCTAATTTTAAGAAAATGTAGGAAGCAGATACTACATTCCCGTATTTTAAAGGTTACCATGGCTTTTGGCCATGTTGTGCGTTGTCTAAGCAAACGCTAGCACGAAGCCATTGCTCTTACATAAAAAGACAGCACGGTTGAAGCTCAAGGCTCCTCTTCCCACAGTACGATACATCGGTGTAATACATCGTGAAATGAAGTATTAACCAATGTCAGTATGAAATGATGTAGATTAGGAAGTCTCCTACACCAAGTAAGACGGGCATTCGGAAGACTTGACTTCCTTCATGGATGCACTTGAATCATCCTACAATTTTAACTTACAAAAGTGATAACATTTGCCTTCATAAAACAACTACACTTGGCTTTTTGAATGAGTCAAAAATTTTAAAATTTCTCAAACTTTTCAATAATTTAATCAAAAATAAGACTCAAGCCAAGTGTATTACATCCGCGAGAATTTATATCTCTCCCCCCCCACACTTAAGATCATGTAATGCCCTCATTTACATGAAATCAGAAAATCAAAAATAAATTCGAGAGGACAAAATAGTGAAAAAGGGAAAAGAAAAGAAAAGAGAAACCCGGATTTTTAGATCCGTAGATCGCGGAAAGACGGTGCACGATGGCGCTGAACTTACTGCCAGCATAAGAACATCGGCATCCACTCGATCACCAAAACATCATAATCAAGTAAGGTGCTGAACTTACTGCCAGACTTTGAAAAATAATAAAGCACAACCATCGTGAAACCTGAAACGAAAACATACATACCACAACCACAATTAATGGGGTGGTACCACCACGGTACCGAAACGCCCCATATAAAAATCCAAAGTATTAAGTTTAAACACTAACAACTACCATCATCCTAATTAAGATTACAGTCATCCAAAATAAAAACAAATAAATGATATTAAAAAGTGTTTGTTTTGCTTGCCACCACCGCATCCAATCACCAAGGGTTATACCCTCCATAAGAGCCATCATATTGCCCACCATAAGGACCTCCACCACCTGACTGACCTCCCTGGTTTCCTTCATCATACTGAGAACTAGAACCTGCTCCTCTTCGTCTGACCATATCCTCCCAAACTTCCTGAGCTGCTGTGCGATCATAAACCCGATAAGGACCCGTCGACTCCGGAGTCCATGGAACACAAGTGCCATAACGAGTAAAGATGGTATTAGGAGAAACAAGCTCCATGTTGTGTCGATGCCAATCGTGATGATACGTAACCTCACTAATGCCATATGCAATCTGACTTTCCGAGCGTGCTCGGGTTTCCTCATTATAGAGCTGCATAGTACGCATCTGTTCCATCAAATCCCGGTTGGTAAACCGTTGACCCCCGACACCATGACCTGCATCTTGACCACCCTCGGCCATCTCTTCATCCTCCTCCTGTGCCCCTTGCGCATCTCGGGGACGGCGACGACGAACCCTATACGGAATAACCTGACTGTGCTCAATAGATATCACTCTTGCTCCTCGAAAAACATTTTCTCCTAACACAACCACCTCAGTAATAATTCGCTCCATATCCGATCTATCAATCTCAAAAACCGATGCAATCCTCGTGATAAAATGACCACCTCGAATCGGACTTCCCGCAGAACGAAGTTCACTACCCTGATGTTTAAGAAAATAAGCCACTCCATAAGCAACCGAAGTAGGTGTTTTGGTTCGGAATTGGTTCACATACCAAAGGTCCGGTAAAGAGACCTTCTCGTTCCCACTTCTTCTATGTCTAATAGTATGCGCAACCATTCGTTGAATTGCACGAAGAGCGAGATCCATGATATGAACACAAGGGCAGTTACTCGGGCTCCATTCAGAATCAGAAGCAATATCCCCCCAAACTCTAGCTGCATCAAATTCACGAGGATCAATTATATCAATAACTCTTTCAGCACTCCAAAGATAATCTCGAAAACTAACACGTGTGCGTTCTTCATCGGTATAAATTCCCAAACAAATAGCTAATTGAAATAATGACATAGAGCGGTTAACCCCACCCAATCGAAAAGTCATAAACGTTGGATCATCAACGTTTTCAGGGTGAAGATTCATCACATATGTAGCGTAAAACTCGATAACCAACTCCCGGTAAACTATTTCATGGATACCAAAGAAAGCAACCCAATCATTATACACATTACCGCGCCATTCCAATTGCAAATACTCCATAACCGTAGCATGTAAACCACCCCGTTGTAAAACATTCTAATCAACCACCCAGTGTGGTTCAAATTCTTTCCGAATCAATTCTTGCACATCCGCCTTTCTCTGTTTAATTACCTCGGATCGACCATTAAACCTTAAGTTAACATGCAACTCTGATTGAGCAATTGGAGGTTGCGGTTCAACTTCCTGAGCTGCACCGGCCGCAGTACCGGAACTTGAAGCACCCCTAGCACTAGCACGTCCTCCTGTCTGAAAAACAAACATAATAACAAACCAAAAAGATATATTCCAAAGGACATGTTAGCGTTAGCTATACCCTGCATTCCTTCAAAAGTAAACTTACGGTACACAATGTCAATGGTCACGTAAAAACGTGTCAAAAGCATAGATCATATAAGACTCCAACAACTGTCATGCACTTATAACAAATTCCCAAGTATCATCCTTAATCATCATACAAATCCTCACAGTTATAAACAATACAAAGCATGGATGTCAAATTAAATCAACACAAATCAATCTACTAACATCGTCCTCTTAACAAGATATGCAACTTTAACTAAGTAAATCAACAATCCAAACACGTAATCAAAGCATACATATCATCAGCACATGTTAAACAAAATCCAAAAGTCAACTGAGTCAAAACTAGTCAAACAAGTCAAAATACCCAAATTACACATGAACCCTAGAAATTAAAATCAAAATCTAGACAATTTAAACATGCATTCATGGTAATCATACTCAACTAACAATCATAGAACATTCAAAACATATCAATTTAATTCACAAATTCAAAAACCCCAATTAATCATACCTAAGAACCCCTTAGAAATCAAAGAATGAAATAATAGAACAATAGGCATGAAATCGAAGTAATAACATGTTAAGCATACATAATCTCCAATAAAAAATCAAACAATACACATAAACACACCCCCACACTTGTTTTTCACTGAAACCCTAATGAAATTAGAATTAAGCATGAGAAGGAAAGAAAAACAAGCAAGAAGAGGTTAAATCATACCCTAGCCATGATGTGAATGTCGATTAGATGAAGATTCGTGAGTAAATCGAAGGTTTAATTGATGGGTTATGGCCAATTGAGAGCAGAAAATAAAAATATAAGAGTGGTGGTGATGAATCAGGCTGTAACCCTTAAAATACCCCGATCTACTGAACGTGTCGCGTTTCGCGACAAGGTGTCGCGTTTCGCGACAAACCCAATTCAAACGCGATAAGTTAGGTTGAAACGCGACAACCTATGGGGTCCGTTCTGATCATTCTGTCGCGTTCTGGTGGTTTTGGTCGCGTTTTGGTGACTTTTTTTTTTTTTTTTTTAGCTTTTATATTGTTTTTGGATTTTTCAAGGTTTTCTAATTAAAGCAAAAATACACACAATTTACCTAACAAAGATACAAAACTCTACACGATTTGATTTTTTAACGAGTCGTTTTCTCGACTCATGGCCATGCTCATGTGTCTTTCGGGTAGAGGATAAGGTTGAAATGTCCCGTTCTTATTGATTAAAAACGTTCCATATTAATTGATTTCGTTGCGAGGTTTTGACCTCTATATGAGACGTTTTTCAAAGACTGCATTCATTTTAAAACAAACCATAACCTTTATTTCATCAATAAAGGTTTAAAAAGCTTTACGTAGATTATCAAATAATGATAATCTAAAATATCCTGTTTACACACGACCATTACATAATGGTTTACAATACAAATATGTTACAACAAAATAAGTTTCTTGAATGTAGTTTTTACACAATATCATACAAGCATGGACTCCCAATCTCGTCCTTATTTAAGTATGCGACAGCGGAAGCTCTTAATAATCACCTGAGAATAAACATGCTTAAAACGTCAACAAAAATGTTGGTGAGTTATAGGTTTAACCTATATATATCAAATCATAATAATAGACCACAAGATTTCATATTTCAATACACACCCCATACATAGAGATAAAAATCATTCATATGGTGAACACCTGGTAACCGACATTAACAAGATGCATATATAAGAATATCCCCATCATTCCGGGATCCTCCATCGGACATGATATAAATTTCGAAGTACTAAAGCATCCGGTACTTTGGATGGGGTTTGTTAGGCCCAATAGATCTATCTTTAGGATTCGCGTCAATTAGGGTGTCTGTTCCCTAATTCTTAGATTACCAGATTTAATAAAAAGGGGCATATTCGATTTCGATAATTCAACCATAGAATGTAGTTTCACGTACTTGTATCTATTTTGTAAATCATTTATAAAACCTGCATGTATTTTTCATCCCAAAAATATTAGATTTTAAAAGTGGGACTATAACTCACTTTCACAGATTTTTACTTCGTCGGGAAGTAAGACTTGGCCACTGGTTGATTCACGAACCTATAACAATATATACATATATATCAAAGTATGTTCAAAATATATTTACAACACTTTTAATATATTTTGATGTTTTAAGTTTATTAAGTCAGCTGTCCTCGTTAGTAACCTACAACTAGTTGTCCACAGTTAGATGTACAGAAATAAATCGATAAATATTATCTTGAATCAATCCACGACCCAGTGTATACGTATCTCAGTATTGATCACAACTCAAACTATATATATTTTGGAATCAACCTCAACCCTGTATAGCTAACTCCAACATTCACATATAGAGTGTCTATGGTTGTTCCGAAATATATATAGATGTGTCGACATGATAGGTCGAAACATTGTATACGTGTCTATGGTATCTCAAGATTACATAATATACAATACAAGTTGATTAAGTTATGGTTGGAATAGATTTGTTACAAATTTTCACGTAGCTAAAATGAGAAAAATTATCCAATCTTGTTTTACCTATAACTTCTTCATTTTAAATCCGTTTTGAGTGAATCAAATTGCTATGGTTTCATATTGAACTCTATTTTATGAATCTAAACAGAAAAAGTATAGGTTTATAGTCGGAAAAATAAGTTACAAGTCATTTTTGTAAAGGTAGTCATTTCAGTCGAAAGAACGGCGTCTAGATGACCATTTTAGAAAACATACTTCCACTTTGAGTTTAACCATAATTTTTGGATATAGTTTCATGTTCATAATAAAAATCATTTTCTCAGAATAACAACTTTTAAATCAAAGTTTATCATAGTTTTTAATTAATTAACCCAAAACAGCCCGCGGTGTTACTACGACGGCGTAAATCCAGTTTTACGGTGTTTTTCGTGTTTCCAGGTTTTAAATCATTAAGTTAGCATATCATATAGATATAGAACATGTGTTTAGTTGATTTTAAAAGTCAAGTTAGAAGGATTAACTTTTGTTTGCGAACAAGTTTAGAATTAACTAAACTATGTTCTAGAGATTACAAGTTTAAACCTTCGAATAAGATAGCTTTATATGTATGAATAGAATGATGTTATGAACATCATTACTACCTTAAGTTCCTTGGATAAACCTACTGGAAAAGAGAAAAATGGATCTAGCTTCAACGGATCCTTGGATGGCTCGAAGTTCTTGAAGCAGAATCATGACACGAAAACAAGTTCAAGTAAGATCATCACTTGAAATAAGATTGTTATAGTTATAGAAATTGAACCAAAGTTTGAATATGATTATTACCTTGTATTAGAATGATAACCTACTGTAAGAAACAAAGATTTCTTGAGATTGGATGATCACCTTACAAGATTGGAAGTGAGCTAGCAAACTTGAAAGTATTCTTGATTTTATGTAACTAGAACTTGTAGAATATATGAAGAACACTTAGAACTTGAAGATAGAACTTGAGAGAGATTAATTAGATGAATAAAATTGAAGAATGAAAGTGTTTGTAGGTGTTTTTGGTCGTTGGTGTATGGATTAGATATAAAGGATATGTAATTTTGTTTTCATGTAAATAAGTCATGAATGATTACTCATATTTTTGTAATTTTATGAGATATTTCATGCTAGTTGCCAAATGATGGTTCCCACATGTGTTAGGTGACTCACATGGGCTGCTAAGACCTGATCATTGGAGTGTATATACCAATAGTACATACATCTAAAAGCTGTGTATTGTACGAGTACGAATACGGGTGCATACGAGTAGAATTATTGATGAAACTGAACGAGGATGTAATTGTAAGCATTTTTGTTAAGTAGAAGTATTTTGATAAGTGTATTGAAGTCTTTCAAAAGTGTATAAATACATATTAAAACACTACATGTATATACATTTTAACTGAGTCGTTAAGTCATCGTTAGTCGTTACATGTAAGTGTTGTTTTGGAACCTTTAGATTAACGATCTTGTTAAATGTTGTTAACCCAATGTTTATAATATCAAATGAGATTTTAAATTATTATATTATCATGATATTATCATGTATGAATATCTCTTAATATGATATATATACATTAAATGTCTTTACAACGATAATCGTTACATATATGTCTCGTTTAAAAATCATTAAGTTAGTAGTCTTGTTTTTACATATGTAGTTCATTGTTAATATACTTAATGATATGTTTACTTATCATAGTATCATGTTAACTATATATATATCCATATATATGTCATCATATAGTTTTTACAAGTTTTAACGTTCGTGAATCACCGGTCAACTTGGGTGGTCAATTGTCTATATGAAACATATTTCAATTAATTAAGTCTTAACAAGTTTGATTGCTTAACATGTTGGAAACATTTAATCATGTAAATATCAATCTCAATTAATATATATAAACATGGAAAAGTTCGGGTCACTACAGTACCTACCCGTTAAATAAATTTCGTCCCGAAATTTTAAGCTGTTGAAGGTGTTGACGAATCTTCTGGAAATAGATGCGGGTATTTCTTCTTCATCTGATCTTCATGCTCCCAGGTGAACTCGGGTCCTCTACGAGCATTCCATCGAACCTTAACAATTGGTATCTTGTTTTGCTTAAGTCTTTTAACCTCACGATCCATTATTTCGACGGGTTCTTCGATGAATTGAAGTTTTTCGTTGATTTGGATTTCATCTAACGGAATAGTGAGATCTTCTTTAGCAAAACATTTCTTCAAATTCGAGACGTGGAAAGTGTTATGTACAGCCGCGAGTTGTTGAGGTAACTCAAGTCGGTAAGCTACTGGTCCGACACGATCAATAATCTTGAATGGTCCAATATACCTTGGATTTAATTTCCCTCGTTTACCAAATCGAATAACGCCTTTCCAAGGTGCAACTTTAAGCATGACCATCTCTCCAATTTCAAATTCTATATCTTTTCTTTTAATGTCAGCGTAGCTCTTTTGTCGACTTTGGGCGGTTTTCAACCGTTGTTGAATTTGGATGATCTTCTCGGTAGTTTCTTGTATAATCTCTGGACCCGTAATCTGTCTATCCCCCACTTCACTCCAACAAATCGGAGACCTGCACTTTCTACCATAAAGTGCTTCAAACGGCGCCATCTCAATGCTTGAATGGTAGCTGTTGTTGTAGGAAAATTCTGCTAACGGTAGATGTCGATCCCAACTGTTTCCGAAATCAATAACACATGCTCGTAGCATGTCTTCAAGCATTTGTATCGTCCTTTCGCTCTGCCCATCAGTTTGTGGATGATAGGCAGTACTCATGTCTAGACGAGTTCCTAATGCTTGCTGTAATGTCTGCCAGAATCTTGAAATAAATCTGCCATCCCTATCAGAGATAATAGAGATTGGTATTCCATGTCTGGAGACGACTTCCTTCAAATACAGTCGTGCTAACTTCTCCATCTTGTCATCTTCTCTTATTGGCAGGAAGTGTGCTGATTTGGTGAGACGATCAACTATTACCCAAATAGTATCAAAACCACTTGCAGTCCTTGGCAATTTAGTGATGAAATCCATGGTAATGTTTTCCCATTTCCATTCCGGGATTTCGGGTTGTTGAAGTAGACCTGATGGTTTCTGATGCTCAGCTTTGACCTTAGAACACGTCAAACATTCTCCTACGTATTTAGCAACATCGGCTTTCATACCTGGCCACCAAAAATGTTTCTTGAGATCCTTGTACATCTTCCCCGTTCCAGGATGTATTGAGTATCTGGTTTTATGAGCTTCTCTAAGTACCATTTCTCTCATATCTCCAAATTTTGGTACCCAAATCCTTTCAGCCCTATACCGGGTTCCGTCTTCCCGAATATTAAGATGCTTCTCCGATCCTTTGGGTATTTCATCCTTTAAATTTCCCTCTTTTAAAACTCCTTGTTGTTCCTCCTTTATTTGAGTAGTAAGGTTATTATGAATCATTATATTCATAGATTTTACTCGAATGGGTTCTCTGTCCTTCCTGCTCAAGGCATCGGCTACCACATTTGCCTTCCCCGGGTGGTAACGAATCTCAAAGTCGTAATCATTCAATAATTCAATCCACCTACGCTGCCTCATATTCAGTTGTTTCTGATTAAATATGTGTTGAAGACTTTTGTGGTCGGTATATATAATACTTTTGACCCCATATAAGTAGTGCCTCCAAGTCTTTAATGCAAAAACAACCGCGCCTAATTCCAAATCATGCGTCGTATAATTTTGTTCGTGAATCTTCAATTGTCTAGACGCATAAGCAATCACCTTCGTTCGTTGCATTAATACACAACCGAGACCTTGCTTTGATGCGTCACAATAAATCACAAAATCATCATTCCCTTCAGGCAATGACAATATAGGTGCCGTAGTTAGCTTTTTCTTCAATAACTGAAACGCTTTCTCTTGTTCATCATTCCATTCAAATTTCTTCCCTTTATGCGTTAATGCAGTCAAGGGTTTTGCTATTCTGGAAAAGTCTTGGATGAACCTTCTGTAGTAACCAGCTAGTCCTAAAAACTGGCGTATGTGTTTCGGAGTTTTCGGGGTTTCCCACTTTTCAACAGTTTCTATCTTTGCCGGATCTACCTTAATACCTCCTTTGTTCACTATGTGACCGAGGAATTGAACTTCTTCCAACCAAAATGCACATTTTGAAAACTTAGCGTACAATTCTTCCTTCCTCAATATTTCTAACACCTTTCTCAAATGTTCACCGTGTTCTTGGTCATTCTTTGAGTAAATAAGTATGTCATCAATGAAAACAATGACAAACTTGTCAAGGTATGGTCCACACACTCGGTTCATAAGGTCCATGAACACAGCTGGTGCATTAGTTAAACCAAACGGCATGACCATAAACTCGTAATGACCGTAACGTGTTCTGAAAGCAGTCTTTGGAATATCATCTTCTTTCACCCGCATTTGATGATACCCGGAACGTAAGTCAATCTTTGAATAAACAGACGAGCCTTGTAGTTGATCAAATAAGTCGTCGATTCTCGGTAGTGGGTAGCGGTTCTTGATGGTAAGTTTGTTCAACTCTCGGTAGTCGATACACAACCTGAATGTACCATCTTTCTTCTTGACAAACAAAACAGGAGCTCCCCACGGTGATGTGCTTGGTCGAATGAAACCACGCTCTAAAAGTTCTTGTAATTGGATTTGCAGTTCTTTCATCTCGCTGGGTGCGAGTCTGTAAGGAGCACGAGCTATTGGTGCAGCTCCTGGTACAAGATCTATTTGAAATTCAACGGATCGATGTGGGGGTAATCCCGGTAATTCTTTCGGAAATACATCGGGAAATTCTTTTGCGACGGGAACATCATTGATGCTCTTTTCTTCAGTTTGTACTTTCTCGACGTGTGCTAGAACAGCATAGCAACCTTTTCTTATTAGTTTTTGTGCCTTTAAATTACTAATAAGATGTAGCTTCGTGTTGCCCTTTTTTCCGTACACCATTAAGGGTTTTCCTTTTTCTCGTATAATGCGAATTGCATTTTTGTAACAAACGATCTCTGCTTTCACTTCTTTCAACCAGTCCATACCGATTATCACATCAAAACTCCCTAACTCTACTGGTATCAAGTCAATCTTAAATGTTTCGCTAACCAGTTTAATTTCTCGATTCCGACATATATTATCTGCTGAAATTAATTTACCATTTGCTAATTCGAGTAAAAATTTACTATCCAAAGGCGTCAATGGACAACTTAATTTAGAACAAAAATCTCTACTCATATAGCTTCTATCCGCACCCGAATCAAATAAAACGTAAGCAGATTTATTGTCAATAAGAAATGTACCCGTAACAAGCTCCGGGTCTTCCTGTGCCTCTGCCGCATTAATATTGAAAACTCTTCCGCGGCCTTGTCCATTCGTGTTCTCCTGGTTCGGGCAATTTCTAATAATGTGGCCCGGTTTTCCACATTTATAACAAACTACATTGGCATAACTTGCTCCGACACTACTTGCTCCACCATTACTCGTTCCGACACCATTTGTTCCTTTCGTTCTATTAACCCCTGGTCCGTAGACCTCACACTTAGCCGCGCTATGACCATTTCTTTTACACTTATTGCAAAATTTGGTGCAGAACCCCGAGTGATACTTTTCACACCTTTGGCATAGCTGCTTCTGATTGTTGTTGTTGTTGCGGTTATTATTGTTGTTGGGATGATTGTTATAGTTGCTGTTGTTGTTGTTGTTGTTGTTGTTGTTGTTGTTGTTGGGCCATTTGTTGTAGTTGCGATTGTTGGGATAATTGTTGCGGTTATTGTTGTAATTGCTGTTGTTGTTATATTGGTGATTCTTATCACCGTTTTCCTCCCACTTTCTTTTGACTTGCTTCACATTGGCCTCTTCAGCAGTCTGTTCTTTAATTCTTTCTTCAATCTGGTTCACTAGTTTGTGAGCCATTCTACATGCCTGTTGTATGGAGGCGGGCTCGTGTGAACTTATATCTTCTTGGATTCTTTCCGGTAATCCTTTCACAAACGCGTCGATCTTCTCTTCCTCATCTTCGAATGCTCCCGGACACAATAAGCACAATTCTGTGAATCGTCTTTCGTACGTGGTAATATCAAATCCTTGGGTTCGTAACCCTCTAAGTTCTGTCTTGAGCTTATTGACCTCGGTTCTGGGATGGTACTTCTCGTTCATCAAGTGCTTGAATGCTGACCACGGTAGTGCGTACGCATCGTCTTGTCCCACTTGCTCTAGATAGGTATTCCACCATGTTAACGCAGAACCTGTGAAGGTATGCGTAGCGTACTTTACTTTGTCCTCTTCAGTACACTTACTTATGGCAAACACCGATTCGACCTTCTCGGTCCACCGTTTCAATCCGATCGGTCCTTCGGTTCCATCAAATTCCAAAGGTTTGCAGGCAGTGAATTCTTTGTAGGTGCATCCTACACGATTTCCTGTACTGCTAGATCCAAGGTTATTGTTGGTATGTAGCGCAGCCTGTACTGCGGCTATGTTTGAAGCTAGAAAAGTACGGAATTCCTCTTCATTCATATTCACGGTGTGTCGAGTAGTCGGTGCCATTTCCTTCAAAATTGTCAAATGGAACAAGTTAATCATACAGAATATTAAGAGTAGTTAATAGTATTTCGTAGCATAATATGAACTCATTTATAAAAGCTTTTTCTTCATATTAGTGTTTTATAAGTTTAAATTCGGGTAGTACCTACCCGTTAAGTTCATACTTAGTAGCTAATATACAATTCAACTACTACAATTCTATATGAAAAACTGATTATAATAATATTTCGCGTTCAAACTTTTATACAATATTTTACAAACTTACAATACCGCTTATTTTACATAAAGCATGAAATATAGCACACAATAACTTTGATACAAGATAGTTGTGAAGATAATTCTAGCTAGTACACAAGTCGTTCAGCAAAGGCAATAAAGACACGTAATTCATACGTCCAGAAACAAGTCATGCATTCTGGTTTTACTAGGACTACTTCCCATCCTTGGTCTTGTGGAACATAACCATTATGGCCGTTGATAAGACAGCGTGTTGTAACGTCGTCAAAGGGACGAGGGTTACGTAATGTCCAACAGTCCCGTAACAATCTAAAAACCTCATTTCTTACCCCAATTACCGACTCCGTCACTTGTGGGAACGTTTTGTTTAATAGTTGTAGCCCGATGTTCTTGTTCTCACTTTGGTGAGAAGCGAACATTACTAATCCGTAAGCATAACATGCTTCTTTATGTTGCATGTTAGCCGCTTTTTCTAAATCACGAAGTCCAATATTCGGATATATTGAGTCAAAATAATTTCTTAACCCATTGCGTAAAATAGCATTTGGGTTCCCCGCAATATATGCGTCAAAGTAAACACATCGTAACTTATGGATTTCCCAATGTGATATCCCCCATCTTTCGAACGAAAGCCTTTTATAAACCAAGGCATTCTTGGAACGTTCTTCGAATGTCTTACAAACTGATCTCGTCTTAAATAGTTGTGCCGAAGAATTCTGACCAACTCTAGACAAGATTTCATCAATCATGTCTCCGGGTAGGTCTCTTAAAATATTGGGTTGTCTATCCATTTTGTGTTTTTATACTGTAAAATAGACAAGAGTTAGATTCATAAAAAAGATACTTATTAATACAAGCAATTTTTACATATATCATAAAGCATAAGCACACTATATTACATATATTACACCACACGAATACAAGAATCTTTTTCCGACTCGCTTGTTTCTTCTTCTTCGGTTTTGGTTCGTTTTGCCAAGTTTCTAGGGATATATGATGTTCCCCTAATACGAGCCGTTATTTTCCACATTGGTTTAGAAAAACCTGGTGGTTTAGAGGTTCCCGGGTCATTGTAACAACTTAAGGACTTCGGGGGTTGACGATACATATAAAGTTCATCGGGGTTGGAATTAGATTTCTCTATTTTTATGCCCTTTCCCTTATTATTTTCTTTTGCCTTTTTAAATTCAGTTGGGGTAAT
Source organism: Rutidosis leptorrhynchoides (assembly GCF_046630445.1). Lineage (NCBI taxonomy): Eukaryota > Viridiplantae > Streptophyta > Magnoliopsida > Asterales > Asteraceae > Rutidosis > Rutidosis leptorrhynchoides. Next base: position 127,911,241 of record NC_092339.1, read on the forward strand.
TTCTATAACATCATCGGAATTCTCGTCGGAATTCGATTCATCGGAGAATCGATAATCCTCCCAATATTTTGCTTCCTTGGCGGAAACACCATTGACCATAATTAGCCTTGGTCGGTTGGTTGAGGATTTTCTTTTACTTAACCGTTTTATTATTTCCCCCACCGGTTCTATTTCTTCATCCGGTTCCGATTCTTCTTCCGGTTCCGATTCTTCTTCTGGTTCCGACTCTTCTTCCGGTTCCTCTTCGGGAACTTGTGAATCAGTCCACGAATCATTCCAATTTACATTTGACTCTTCATTATTATTAGGTGAGTCAATGGGACTTGTTCTAGAGGTAGACATCTATCACATAATATCAAACGCGTTAAGAGATTAATATATCACATAATATTCACATGTTAAAAATATATAGTTTTCAACAAAATTTGTTAAGCAATCATTTTTCAAGTAGACACGGTCGAAGTCCAGACTCACTAATGCATCCTAACAAACTCGATAAGACACACTAATGCAAAATTCTGGTTCTCTAATACCAACGCTCGGATACCAACTGAAATGTCCCGTTCTTATTGATTAAAAACGTTCCTTATTAATTGATTTCGTTGCGAGGTTTTGACCTCTATATGAGACGTTTTTCAAAGACTGCATTCATTTTAAAACAAACCATAACCTTTATTTCATCAATAAAGGTTTAAAAAGCTTTACGTAGATTATCAAATAATGATAATCTAAAATATCCTGTTTACACACGACCATTACATAATGGTTTACAATACAAATATGTTACAACAAAATAAGTTTCTTGAATGCAGTTTTTACACAATATCATACAAGCATGGACTCCAAATCTCGTCCTTATTTAAGTATGCGACAGCGGAAGCTCTTAATAATCACCTGAGAATAAACATGCTTAAAACGTCAACAAAAATGTTGGTGAGTTATAGGTTTAACCTATATATATCAAATCATAATAATAGACCACAAGATTTCATATTTCAATACGCACCCCATACATAGAGATAAAAATCATTCATATGGTGAACACCTGGTAACCGACATTAACAAGATGCATATATAAGAATATCCCCATCATTCCGGGATCCTCCATCGGACATGATATAAATTTCGAAGTACTAAAGCATCCGATACTTTAGATGGGGTTTGTTAGGCCCAATAGATCTATCTTTAGGATTCGCGTCAATTAGGGTGTCTGTTCCCTAATTCTTAGATTACCAGATTTAATAAAAAGGGGCATATTCGATTTCGATAATTCAACCATAGAATGTAGTTTCACGTACTTGTATCTATTTTGTAAATCATTTATAAAACCTGCCTGTATTTCTCATCCCAAAAATATTAGATTTTAAAAGTGGGACTATAACTCACTTTCACAGATTTTTACTTCGTCGGGAAGTAAGACTTGGCCACTGGTTTATTCACGAACCTATAACAATATATACATATATATCAAAGTATGTTCAAAATATATTTACAACACTTTTAATATATTTTGATGTTTTAAGTTTATTAAGTCAGCTGTCCTCGTTAGTAACCTACAACTAGTTGTCCACAGTTAGATGTACAGAAATAAATCGATAAATATTATCTTGAATCAATCCACGACCCAGTGTATACGTATCTCAGTATTGATCACAACTCAAACTATATATATTTTGGAATCAACCTCAACCCTGTATAGCTAACTCCAACATTCACATATAGAGTGTCTATGGTTGTTCCGAAATATATATAGATGTGTCGACATGATAGGTCGAAACATTGTATACGTGTCTATGGTATCTCAAGATTACATAATATACAATACAAGTTGATTAAGTTATGGTTGGAATAGATTTGTTACAAATTTTCACGTAGCTAAAATGAGAAAAATTATCCAATCTTGTTTTACCCATAACTTCTTCATTTTAAATCCGTTTTGAGTGAATCAAATTGCTATGGTTTCATATTGAACTCTATTTTATGAATCTAAACAGAAAAAGTATAGGTTTATAGTCGGAAAAATAAGTTACAAGTCGTTTTTGTAAAGGTAGTCATTTCAGTCGAAAGAAGGACGTCTAGATGACCATTTTAGAAAACATACTTCCACTTTGAGTTTAACCATAATTTTTGGATATAGTTTCATGTTCATAATAAAAATCATTTTCTCAGAATAACAACTTTTAAATCAAAGTTTATCATAGTTTTTAATTAATTAACCCAAAACAGCCCGCGGTGTTACTACGACGGCGTAAATCCAGTTTTACGGTGTTTTTCGTGTTTCCAGGTTTTAAATCATTAAGTTATCATATCATATAGATATATAACATGTGTTTAGTTGATTTTAAAAGTCAAGTTAGAAGGATTAACTTTTGTTTGCGAACAAGTTTAGAATTAACTAAACTATGTTCTAGTGATTACAAGTTTAAACCTTCGAATAAGATAGCTTTATATGTATGAATAGAATGATGTTATGAACATCATTACTACCTTAAGTTCCTTGGATAAACCTACTGGAAAATAGAAAAATGGATCTAGCTTCAACGGATCCTTGGATGGCTCGAAGTTCTTGAAGCAGAATCATGACACGAAAACAAGTTCAAGTAAGATCATCACTTGAAATAAGATTGTTATAGTTATAGAAATTGAACCAAAGTTTGAATATGATTATTACCTTGTATTAGAATGATAACCTACTGTAAGAAACAAAGATTTCTTGAGGTTGGATGATCACCTTACAAGATTGGAAGTGAGCTAGCAAACTTGAAAGTATTCTTGATTTTATGTAACTAGAACTTGTAGAATATATGAAGAACACTTAGAACTTGAAGATAGAACTTGAGAGAGATTAATTAGATGAATAAAATTGAAGAATGAAAGTGTTTGTAGGTGTTTTTGGTCGTTGGTGTATGGATTAGATATAAAGGATATGTAATTTTGTTTTCATGTAAATAAGTCATGAATGATTACTCATATTTTTGTAATTTTATGAGATATTTCATGCTAGTTGCCAAATGATGGTTCCCACATGTGTTAGGTGACTCACGTGGGCTGCTAAGAGCTGATCATTGGAGTGTATATACCAATAGTACATACATCTAAAAGCTGTGTATTGTACGAGTACGAATACGGGTGCATACGAGTAGAATTGTTGATGAAACTGAACGAGGATGTAATTGTAAGCATTTTTGTTAAGTAGAAGTATTTTGATAAGTGTATTGAAGTCTTTCAAAAGTGTATAAATACATATTAAAACACTACATGTATATACATTTTAACTGAGTCGTTAAGTCATCGTTAGTCGTTACATGTAAGTGTTGTTTTGAAACCTTTAGGTTAACGATCTTGTTAAATGTTGTTAACCCAATGTTTATAATATCAAATGAGATTTTAAATTATTATATTATCATGATATTATCATGTATGAATATCTCTTAATATGATATATATACATTAAATGTCTTTACAACGATAATCGTTACATATATGTCTCGTTTAAAAATCATTAAGTTAGTAGTCTTGTTTTTACATATGTAGTTCATTGTTAATATACTTAATGATATGTTTACTTATCATAGTATCATGTTAACTATATATATATATCCATATATATGTCATCATATAGTTTTTACAAGTTTTAACGTTCGTTAATCACCGGTCAACTTGGGTGGTCAATTGTCTATATGAAACATATTTCAATTAATCAAGTCTTAACAAGTTTAATTGCTTAACATGTTGGAAACATTTAATCATGTAAATATCAATCTCAATTAATATATATAAACATGGAAAAGTTCGGGTCACTACAAAGGTCCTCCCTCTCGGAGTTATCGAATGCCTCGTGATATAATTTTAACCTATGACCATTCACCTTAAAGCTTCTACCCTCATTATCTAACAATTCCACGTGCCCGGTCGGAAAAGCTCTCTTTACCACGAATGGACCGGACCATCGTGACCTAAGCTTTCCGGCGGAGAATTTGAACTTAGATTGAAATAACAAAACTTTATCACCCGGTTCAAATTCTTTTCTCATCTTCAAACGCGCATCATGCCATAACTTCGTCTTCTCCTTATAAATGCGCGAATTCTCATAAGCATGGTTTCGTAATTTCTCAAGTTCATGAATTTGCAAAAACCGATGTTCTCCCGCTTCCTTAAGGTCTGTATTACACTGTTTAAGTGCCCAATGCGCCTTATGCTCCACTTCAACCGGTAAATGACACGCTTTTCTATAAATGAGACGGAATGGTGTAGTACCAATGGGCGTTTTATACGCAGTTCGAAATGCCCATAACGCGTCATTCAACTTCCGGTTCCAAATCTTAGGATTGTTTTTCACCGTTCTTTCAAGAATGCGTTTTAGTGCGCGGTTAGTATTCTCAACTTGGCCACTCGTTTGAGGGTGGTAAGCCGTGGAGAAACGGTGGGTTACTCCATACTTCTTAAGCACCTTCTCGAGTAGTTGATTCGCAAAGTGCGTACCGCGATCACTAATCAAGGCTTTTGGAAGCCCGAAACGCGAAAAGAGATTTTTAAGGAAGTCAACGACGACTCTTGCGTCATTAGTAGGCAAAGCTTTGGCCTCCGCCCACTTTGACACATAGTCAACCGCCACAAGGATGTATTTGCATTTGTTGGATGCGGGAAAAGGTCCCATGAAGTCTATCCCCCAAATGTCAAATATCTCACAAACTTGAATACTCGTTTGGGGCATCTCATCTCTTTTGGAGATGTTTCCCGCCCTTTGGCAAGCATCACAAGTTTTGATAAAGGCACTAGCATCTTTGAAAATGGTAGGCCAATAGAATCCCGAATCAAAGATTTTCTTAGCCGTATAATTAGCTCCAAGATGCCCACCTGTGGGTCCTTGGTGACAATGCTCTAGAATTTGTCGAGCTTCCTTCCCATAAACACAACGACGAATCACCTGATCCACCCCAATTCAAAAAAGATGTGGGGCATCCCAAAAGTGGAACTTAATATCCGCAAAGAATTTATTCTTTTGTCGGTAAGTTAAACCTTTGGAAAGAATGCCCGCGGCTAGATAATTAGCAATTTCGGCGAACCAAGGAGTTTCGGATTCAATTTCGATACCCATAAGGGACTCATCGGGGAATGTATCATGAATGTCCGATTCATTGAGTTCCTCTAGGTTTGGGTTTTCAAGACGAGATAAATGATCCGCGGCTAAATTTTCGGCACCCTTTTTATCCTTGATCTCAATGTCAAATTCTTGGAGAAGAAGAATCCAAAAAATGAGTCTAGGCTTAACATCTTGTTTAGAGAACAAGTACTTAAGGGCCGAATGATCGGTGTAGACGACCGTTTTAGAAAACACCAAATATGACCTAAATTTATCAAACGCAAAGACGACCGCAAGGAGCTCCTTTTCCGTGGTGGTATAATTCAATTGAGCCCCCGTAAGTGTCTTACTCTCGTAGTAAATAGGTTTAAAGTGATTAACGTGGTGTTGACCTAAAACCGCGCCTAGCGCAAAATCACTAGCATCACACATGATCTCGAAAGGTTGAGACCAATCGGGAGATACCATGATAGGAGCGTGTGTGAGCTTCTCTTTTAAGAAGTTGAAAGCGTTCTCGCATTCGATATTAAAGTCGAAAGGAGCGTCCTTCTCAAGGAGTTTAGTCATTGGTCGGGCAATCTTAGAGAAGTCCTTAATGAACCGTCTATAGAATCCCGCATGACCAAGAAAACTACGAATGGCTTTAACGTTTGTAGGTTTGGGAAGGCCAGAAATAACATCAATTTTGGCCTTATCAACCTCAATACCTGCACGAGATATTTTGTGCCCTAAGACAATGCCTTGCTTCACCATGAAGTGGCATTTTTCCCAATTAAGAACAAGGTTTGATTCCTCGCACCTTTTAAGCACTTTTTCAAGATTAGCAAGACACGAATCGAAAGAGTCTCCAAAGACAGAAAAATTGTCCATGAAAACTTCCATGAAGTCCTCGATCATGTCATGAAAGATGGCGACCATACACCTTTGAAAGGTGCTCGGGGCATTGCATAGCCCGAATGGCATTCGCCGATAAGCAAAGGTACCGAAAGGACAAGTAAATGTGGTTTTATCTTGGTCCTTCGGATCAATGGGGATTTGGAAGTAGCCTGAAAATCCATCTAGTAAACAATAGAATTCCCTCCCCGCTAAATGCTCAAGCATTTGATCAATAAATGGAAGCGGGAAGTGGTCCTTCCTAGTGGCGTCGTTCAAACGACGATAATCTATACAAACTCTCCATCCCGTGACGGTACGAGTAGGAACAAGTTCGTCCTTCTCATTGAGAACAACAGTCGTGCCTCCCTTTTTGGGCACAACTTGAACAGGGCTTACCCACGGGCTGTCCGAAATAGGATAAATTAACCCGGCATCGAGCAATTTAACCACCTCTTTTTTAACAACCTCTTTCATATTCGGGTTTAGACGACGTTGTCTTTGTACCACTGGTTTAAAATCATCTTCCATTAGGATTCGATGAGTACAAAAGGCCGGATTGATGCTCGGTATGTCCGAGGTTTTCCAAGCTATTGCCCTTTTGTGGGATTTGAGAACGGAAACCAACATACCCTTTTGGTCGCCGGTAAGTGTCGAAGAAATAATAACCGGCAATTAGGACGTACCTTGAAGATAAGCATATTCCATGTGAGGTGGAAGCTCCTTAAGCTCCAAGGTGGGCAGTTCTTCGAGAGATGTTTTGATACGGAATTCATTTTTCAACCGGATAGTTTCAAATGATTCCGATTCTTTTATGCTCATCCTCTTTAAGCAATTCCTCCAACTCTACTTCCGGGTCGAAGTCACCGTTGACTTCACACATCATGATTACATCCGACATGTCTACACTTAATAATTCCTGCAAATCATGCTCAACACAATCGTCAATAACATCAATAGCAAAACATTCATCATCGGTTGAAATAGGGTGTCTCATGGATTTATTAATGTGACAAATCACCCTCTCATTCCCAACACCTAAGCTAAGTTGTTCTTTTTAAACGTGGATAATAGCATCCGCGGTGTTAAGGAATGGTCGACCTAGAATAATGGGCACCTTAGTGTCCTCTCTCATCTCTAAGATCACGAAATCAACTGGAAATACAAGTGAATCAACCTTTACTAATATGTCCTCGGCTATTCCAATGGGGGTATCAAAAGAGTGGTTCGCTAAGCGAATCCCCATCCTCGTAGGTTTCAAGTCACCTAAGCCGAGTTTAAGATATAACGAATATGGCATAAGGTTAACACTAGCACCTAAGTCGGCGAGTGCATCGTACACTTCCGAATTACCCATAGCACAAGGGATAAGAAAACTACCCGGGTCGCCCAATTTTGGAGGCATCTTGCTCTTTTTCAAGATGGCCGAACATTCCTTATGGAGGAATGTGGCGGATACCTCATGGTACTTACCTTTCTTGGAGATAAGATCTTTGAGAAACTTCCCATAGTTAGGCATCCCTTGGAGCACTTCCGCGAGTGGCATGTTCACGCTAATCTGCTTAATCATAATTGAAAATTTCTGATATTGACTAGCGAGCTTATCCTTTTTCAATGCTTTCGGGTAAGGAATTGGTGCTTTGTATTCCTTCAACGGCGGTGATTTGGTTATGATCTCCGGCGGATCATCTTCCTTTTTCTCTTCGTCAAGCGACTTTTCTAACTCAGGCTCTTCCTCCTTTTTCTCCTCATTAATAGGTACCTGCAAAACATTAGAGGAAACAATAGGAGAAGACTTCGGAGTCTCCTTGTTAGTAACCAAACCACTTCAAGTGGTTATAGCATTCACGTGCTCATTCCTAGCCGGCACCTTGTTGTTGGTATTGGATTGCGTATTTGCTGGGAGAGTACCCGGTGGTCTCTCCGATAATGATTGAGCAATACGTCCCACATCCCGTTCCAAGTTCTGAATAGAAGCCTGCTGATTTCTAACTTGTTGTTTTGTAGATTCCCCATCTTGCCTCAAAGCAGTGATACTCTCATCCGTTTTCATAATAAAACCCCTTAGCAATTCTTCCAACGGAGGCATCTTATTTTCTGGCTGCTGAACTTGTGGCATAGGCTGCTGGAAATTCCTAGGTGGTGCTTGCGGATTTCTATTATTAAACCCAGGAGGCCTGTACGGATAAACCTTCTGATTGCCCTGATAACCCTGATTACCTTGATAAACTTGATTACCACTCTGATAATTGTTACCACCCGTATTGCTCGCCTGATTGAAAAACTGTTTTCCACCTGGAAATTCACCAAGGGCAAAATCACCCTTCTTAACATAACCCAGATAATTAGCCCGTTCCTCCATTGACGCTTGATCACAATCTTTGGTAAGATGCGGTCCTTGGCATAATTCATAACCCACCTTCATAGCATGCATCTCTTTAGTCATCGATTCCATTTGTCTTTTAACAGTTGCTAGTTGTGCTCTAACCGATGTGAGCTCATCACTAGTTTCGGTACTAGCGACATGAGAAGAGCGAGAAACATCTAATTCTTGATGCCAATCATACGAATGCGTGGCAGTATCTGAGATGATTTCGTAAGCGTCATCCGGAGTCTTTTTCATCAAAGAACCACCTGCAGCAATATCAAGTTCTTTCCTTGTCGGCACATTAACACCTTTGTAGAAAATTTGGACCTTATTGAAGTTGTTCAACCCGTGTTGAGGACAATTACGTAACATTTTTCCGAATCGTGTCCAAGCATCATAAAGTGTCTCATGTGGCTTCTGAAGAAAGTGATTAATTTCGCTCTGCAGTTGAGCGGCCTTTGCAGCTGGGAAGAAACGTTGCAAAAATTTATCTTCCATTGTAGCCCAACTATCAATTTCACCTTCAAGCAATGAGTCTAACCAATCCTTGGCGTCATCTTTCAAAGATCAAGGAAAAACTCTCAAATAGATAACTGTTTCCGCGATATTTTCAATCTTGAACAAGTTGCAAATGCTTTTAAAGTTCCGAAGATGCTCGAATGCATCCTCTTTCGGTGTACCCCTGAACTGACATTGATGAGTTATCATATTAAGAATCTGTCCCTTGACTTCAAAATCTGTAGTGACTGGTGGTTGCCTGATGGCGTGTCCGTTACCAGCCCTTGTGGCTTTCATCAACGCTTCCATAGTCTGTCCTGCTGCTCCTTCAGCCATGTTAACTTCTTCCTTAATATACTCAAATTCCGGAATATAAAAAGGTAACTCAGCGAAATCCTCGGCGATTTCCTGTTCTTCTTTAGCTTTGCTGCGTGTGTAGTAAACTCTAGACGGTTCCAGAGTTATTGGTACCTAACCTGCGATCACACCACAACAAAAACTGCGAGTAAATCCAGAAAAAAATAATAAAACAGAAAAATAACTTTTGCAAGAATTGCTTCTCACAAAAGGATCGAATAATCAAAAGCTTAACCAAATTTCCAATAATTACACCGCTCCCCGGCAGCAGCGCCAAAAAGTTGATGTGTAATTTTGTACTCTAAATTATTAGCTAAATACCTAACGATTATCACACAATACAGGCAACTATAACCAGTTCGTGTAGTAATTAAACGAGTATTTGACCAATTCGTTCCACAGAGAGCAGGTAATTGAAAACTTGAACTATTAATTATTCTAAGATTTAAAAGGGGGTTTTGTTGTAAAACTGATTAAACGCGAAAGTAAATTAAACTTAATTCAATAAGAAGCAAAGGTATCCACTTAGCTACAATTCCCTAGGCTAGGATTGCTCGTTTAAACTCGTTAAGTAAACAATTATGATGATGTGACACTGTATTTATCTGTCGATTCCTACAGTTTAAGACTAATAACCTAAGTATAACTGTCGTTAACCTAGAGTTACTAACCAATTCACAATGATATTACTCAAGATTATAATCTAACTTAGGTTGGTTTGGTGTCCCTTACAACCTCACAATTATTGCAACTAATTTCAAGTTCAACCACTATACGATTAATTTTATTATCGGTGTCCCTCATAAAATCTCACGTATTCCTAAATTATTCACGTTCAATAATCTAGTAAAAGCTATTAATCAATTTAACTGTCGTTAGTTAATCAATAACTTCCGTGATTTAACAATCAATAAGCTTTAATAACGGCGGATCTTAGCTAGACATAAACTTGTGTAATTTTAATTAATTGTTATTAACCAAAAGATCGCAATCCATCACCTAGGTTCATGCATCTAAGTGAATACTAAATATTTAGCTACTCATGGTAAAACAAAGAACAAATAAATAAGAAAAAGAATTAAACATAATCATTGAATTGAATGAAGAACAAATTAATAAAAGTAATAGAAGTTAATACAAAGATTAAACTAACCAAGAATGATATTGTAGCTTAAACCCTTGTAAAACAATGAAGAAAGACAAAGAAATTTGTAACTAAAATTGCTGTGGAAGAAAATTCGTAAAATAAAACTGGATCCCCTAAATTGGGGTAAAATTCGTCTATTTATAGAATCTGGAAAACAGCTGAAACCGACTCAGGTCGCGTTCCGCGACAAACCATCGCGATCCGCGACCACCTCATCGCGTTCCGCGATGACCAGGACGCGACAAAGGTTGTTTAAACGCGATAGATTGGTCAGAACACCCTTTTTTCCATGTCGTGTTCTGATGCACTTTGTCACATATCACGATGACCAAAACGCGATAAACATCCTCCTGAAGCGATGGAAACTGACTTTTTCACCCGAGACGCCTTTATCTTCAACTCTAACTCCGTTTTGGCTATATCTTCAATAAAAATCATCGTTAATGAGCCAACGAACCATAACTTGACACTTTCTTCATATTAAGCTCAAATAACTCGATATCTCCATCAAAGTCTTTAAAATATCAACAAATGGACCAAGATAACGCCCAAAATATATGTATGAAAATGGCGTTATCATTCCCACCTTAAAACCGCTTCAGCCTTCGATGGGTCAACATGAATCCCGTTAGAATTAATCACATGGCCCAATAAACGCACCTCATGCAACAAAAATTATCATTTGGATAACTTAGCATAAATTTTCTGATTGCGTAAAATTTCTAGTACTTGCTTCAAATGACTCGAATGGTCTTTGATCTTCGCTTCTTGAATATATAAGGATATCATCGATAAAACCAATGATTGACTTATCCAACATCAGTCTACACACCCTATTCATTAAATTCTTAAATGTTGTCGGAGCGTTAATTGACCAGAAAGGCATCACTACAAATTCTAATGCCCGTAACATGTGCAAAATGTGGTTTTTCGAATATCCTCTTCTCTTACTTTCAACTGATGGTAGCCTGACCTCTAATCAATCTTAGAAAAGTAATTTTCTCCTTTAAATTGGTCAAAAAGGTCATCAATCCTAGGCAACGGATTCCTATTTTTGATGGTTACCTTGTTTAGTTCCCGATAATCTATACACATACGCGTAGTTCCATCCTTCTTCTTGACGAAAAGAACTGGAGCACCCTAAGGTGAGCTAATTAGTCTAATAACACCTTTATCTAACAATTCCTGCAACCGTTTCATCATTTCTTGCATTTTCGTTGGTGCAAAATGATAGAGGGTCTTCTCAATTGGGGCAGCTCCCGAAAGATGATCGATACGGAATTGTACCTGACAATCCGTATGTATACACGATTATTCATTGGGAAAAACTTCTGGAAAGTTCTTCACTACTGTAATATCATTCAAGTCTTTCGTCATTTAAGATGAATCTATCACATGGGTGAGATAAGATTCACATCCACAAGATATATACTTTTTTCCTTCAGAAAAGTGCACAAGGGGATTGGTTGCCTCTTTCGATCCCTGTAAATCGTGATTATACGACCACTAGTTGCACATACTTGTACAATCTTCTTTTGACAAACAATCAATCCTTCATGACTATCGAACCAATCCATATCTACAACAACATGAAACTCTCCCATTTGCATGGGAATTAAATATATAGAAAAGACCTTATCATCTATTACAAGTTACAACCTTTAAACACATCGCTAAGAGTAATAGTCTTATTATCAGCTACTTCCACTTCTAAAGAACATTCTTATTTACATAACGGCACATTCAACTTGTTACAAATAGAAAGCGACACTAAAGATTTCGTGGCTCTGAAATCAAAAAGCACGTGCACATGTATAGCATCAACAGTAAATGTACTTGACACGACATCATGAGACTCCTTGGCCTCTTCTACAATAAGTTGATAAGCTCAGTGTCTCGTTCTAGCACCTACCACTTCCGCTTATTTTTTATGCTCTTTCTTTTGTCCTTTCACTTGTTTATGCAAATACTTAGTACAATTGGCCTGAACATGATCTTCCTTATAGTAGGAGTAGCAAGTTTTAGTGGTACTATGATACTCTGAGGCTTTGTGTCCCGATCTTCCGCATATAAAAAAATTGTGCATTCCTGCCAAATAGTCACCCAGATGCTTCTTCCCACACTTAGCGCATGTAGGAAACTCTTTTGTGAGCTTCTTGGTCTGTGAAGGGGTTGACTTGGATTTTTGTGATGAAGAAACTACAGTTTTCCATTTCTTGGAGGGTGACCCTTGACTTACAAACTTGCGGTGTAGCACCCGGTTTCCTTTCCTAGGTATGAGTCGCGCCGAGGTGAACATAGGCGCGCCGCGCCTTAAGGCGTGAGCTGATGGAGAATCATTTAGGAAATGACTGATGAAAATTGCACTAGGGGCCACGCCACGGGCCTGTGAGCCGCGTCGCGCCTCAAAGCGTGGCCTGGTGCTGACTTGTGTTTTTAAAAAGGATAAATGAGAGGCATTTTGGTCTTTTTACTTGGGTGTCAGTTTTGAGCCGCAAAAACTGATCCAAGGCTCATTCAAGACTCATTTCTTATCCACTAAACCCTTTCATCTTGTCTTAGAGAGAAAGAGATTTCTAGAGTAAGAAAGCTTGATTTGGAGTAGAAGCTTGAATCTCTTCAAAGTGCAAGTATTAAAGTTGTTCCTCTCGTTCTTGGCTACATTTTGGTAGTGGTGGTAAGTTCTAACTCTGAATTTCATTGTTGATTTGATTTCTAATTTTAGGGTTTAAACTTGATGTTCTTGAGAAAACCCATCTAGCTCACAAATGGGTGTTTGAAGCTAGTTGTGGGTGTTGTTGACCCTTATTGGTAGGTTTTGGGTTGGATGACTAATTGGCCATGTTATGGCTTGTAATTTGGGTATAATCACTAGTGTTAGTGATTTTGTTGATGTTGGAACCCAAATGGATGTGTTTGGAAGCCTGATTTTGAAATGGGTCAAAATTAGGGTTTATGGGTCAAATTGGGGAAGACAAGTATTTAGTACTTGTATTTTGGATGGCGTTTTAGGACCATTTTCACTAGCGTTAAGTGATTATTGGTTAGTTTGGGCTTTGGTTGTGCTTGGAAGTGAAATTTGGTCAAGATTGCCCTAAGTGTCAATTTGGGTTTGTTTGTAATCCACCCTAATTGTGTTGTTTGTTATGTGATAAATGGAATATGTACATTCCTTTGACGAGTTGCAGATTATTTGGCTTTGCATTCATCAAGGTGCTAAGGTGAGTGTAAATATATTATATGCATATGTATGCATAGGATGGGTGTGGGTGGGTAGAGTGATACTTGTGCGTACGGATTCACTTTACATGTGTACGATGATGGACCTCGTGAGTTCGGGTCCACGTGGCACGTTTGTGCGTTTGGGTTACCACGTGTGGGGTAGTGAATCTCGTGAGTTTCGGATTCACATTGACAAGTAGGTCAACCCCGTTGATGTTGTTGAGGTGATGTGGTTAGTGAATCTCGTGAGTTTCGGATTCACATTGACAAGTAGGTCAACTTTGTTGATGTTGTTGAGGTGATTTGGGTAGTGATTCTCGTGTAGTTCGGCTTCACTAGTGAATCTCATGTAGTTCAGATTCACAATGTCGCGTGTAGTTCGGACATTCCCATTGTTGTTGTTGCGGCCTAGGGTAGTGATTCTCGTGTAGTTCGGCTTCACTAGTGAATCTCGTGTAATTCGGATTCACAATGTCTCGTGTAGTTCGGACATCCCTATTGTCGTGTGGTTTGAGGTAGTGCATCGCGTGAGTTTTCGAATACACTAGGGCGCGTGAGTTTTCGGCCAACTTTAACGCGTTTAAGGTTAAGGTGTTAACCTTGGGGGTTTTGAGTATTGTGTATGTATATATATATTGTTGTTGTAGCTAATCTTGCGGATTGACATGGTGGTACATTATGTAAAGCTTTGCTTAGTTATACAAGGATGCGGTATGTGTTTATTACTTGTGTTGGTGATACATATTCATTTTATGCATATGTATGTATATATTATGTTTATCTTCACCAAGCTTTATAGCTTACCCTCTCGTTGTTTATATTTTTATAGATTCACAAGGAAGAGGTGGCAAGGGTAAGCGTGGGGATTAGTGGATTATTGAGGGTTGCCTTAGAAGACGTTGCTTTTGGATTCTATTTAGGATTGGGTAGGGTTTCCCAATCACCATGCTCGGTCTTATGTTGGAGTTAAATGCTTTGGGTCGAAAGTGTATTTTGGTTGTGTTAAATGGGTCGTGGGTTGTTATGCCCATTTTGACACCTAAACTTGTGTAATATATAAATTAAAGTTATTTAAACTTGTCGAGTATTGGAAATATTTTGTAAACATAATTATGGCATCGTTGTTATCAATATTAATGCGTTATATAAAAGAAAAAAAATTTCCAGGTCAATATAATAACGGGTTGGGCCGTTTCATGCGGTGCATCATTCTTTCGCTTACCCACCTCTCTAATCTTTAGTTCTTGCTTACTATCTAAAGCTCTATTCATAATATTGGTTAGTTCATCATTAAGCTGGATAGGATCAGAAGCGTATTAAGGGCAAAATTATTACTTATCATGTAACTTGGCAGTATAATCCGCCACTGATCGATTGTCAAGCTCAATGGCCATGAACTCATGTCTTAGTCGTTCCATTTCAACTTCGGGAGCAAATGTATCTGTAAACATCTTACGGGAAGTCTCCCATGGAAAATTCCTAGTAGTTTCAGGGCCATGAATTTTCATCATCAATTTCCACCATTCGAGGACCCTCGATTTTAGTTTATGAATAGCATACAATACTTTCAAATGTTCAGGACGTTCGCATAATACGAAAGTCTCTTCAATTTCATCTAACTATCGTGTACTCAAAATGGGATCTATCTGTCAATTAAAGTTCGGGGTTTACATGCAGAAAAAGTCTTGAATTCAAACTTTTTTTGTTCGTTTTCCTTAGTAACAATTCCATTTGGTGTCAAATGATACTTTTCCACAAAATCTCCGAATTTGTTATCCATAAGCTTTTTGACTTTACCAAGTAGATTTGGAGCGTATATTTTAAATGCAAGCCCAATTTGCTCTTGGATCGAGAAATATTCTCAATCCTCTTCCTCATTTCTAGTGTCATGATGTCCCTCCTGTTCGGGAGATTGGTCATAGTTTACCAATGGTAGCTTGTCACCTTCCTTTAAATTTGAAATTCTTCTTCAGTACTAAATAAAAGAAAACTTACATCAATATCCATAACACATTGCACCCACTTGTAATCGGAAACATGTTCATAATACATTATATAATCAGCTTACCAGTTACATTCGACTCTAAACTTCCTATAGTCTCTCAGAACTTCTTCATGGTTCACCAAGATATAATTATGTTGGCCAGATGTGATTATATTATTAGAAACTATGATTTCATTCTAGAGTACGTTCGGGGCCGATTCGTGTATTTCTACAAAAAACAAGTCACTTCAAACATTTAGAAATTTCTACGGGATTTCTTAAATCATACATACTACCTAAGGCACATACAATTCAACACATATTACAAATAATATTCATAAACATATTCACACTAAGTAACTTTATGTTGGTTTAAGCCTAGATAATTCTAAAGTGGATTATCCAAATCCCTTAAACCACTGCTCTGGTACCAGCTTGAAACGCCCAAGACTCCAATTTTTTTACAAGATTACCGCGCGCTGGCCACAATAGTATGCGGCGTGTGATATAAAGGGATCTGACCTTATGTTGTTTTAAGTATAGTGCGCGACGCCCAGCGTGCACCAATTCTGTACCAGATTTTCAGTATCTAACTTTTGACACAATTGAATCTTTTTGTCTCAAAAGACTTTGTTAAACAAAAACATTCACTATAAAAATAGTTCTGCAAACATTCATCATATATCAAAACATAATATACATAAACCAAACTTCATTCACATTTGTTATGGTGATTTTAACAAAATGACCCGCATTGACAACATGTTTTCAAACATTATACATAGATTAAAATATACGTTCATATAGACCACGATTTCCTTGACAACAAAACATGAAGTTCATAAGTCAAGTGGTTCTATTCCTTGCGAGGATAGGACTTTGAACATCCACTTAACAAAAAGAAGGTCGTCTAACAAACACTTCAAATCTTCCCCTTACCCGTAACACTTACTCCAACATCACCTAGGCAAAACATACACAACTTAACGGAATACACATTACACTTAATGAACATAAGAGAAAGTAAATGAAATAAACTACTATTAAATTACACTTACTACACATAATGCTAACAGATCCGTAGCCTAATCATTTGTGACAACCGCACAAGGCTTATTGCCACCTACCATTACTATCTTTTTCTAGTTAACTAATAACAAGTTAGGATAATACCCCATCCAAAATCACACATCACTACTTTCTCGAGAGCAAGTCAACAACGTGTGACCCTTTTACTACCCGTATACTCACTTTGAAATACAAGCGTCTGCAGATAGCACAAACAACAAGCAAGCTCCTTAGAAACCTAGTAACTTAAATATATATACATATATTACATTCCACACTTCCATAAAATTCCTTCTTTCCATTAAGGGTGTGATACTACACAATTCCTTCCATACAAACTTTCATAATATACAATTCTAGACCCAAACCATTTTAACACATCAAGAGGTTTTAATTACTAACACTTCTAATTAATGATAGCTACAAGTCTTTCTTCTTCACATTTTTGACTAACAATTAACTTAATAAAAGATGACTAACATTTCCATTCAATGTTATACA
The DNA here is from genome assembly GCF_046630445.1 of Rutidosis leptorrhynchoides. NCBI lineage: Eukaryota > Viridiplantae > Streptophyta > Magnoliopsida > Asterales > Asteraceae > Rutidosis > Rutidosis leptorrhynchoides. The sequence continues at coordinate 127,928,342 of NC_092339.1, forward strand.
TAATAGTTAGTCACTTTTGCACAAGACTAATAACAAATTTTAGGTCACATACTCTTAGACTTAACAAGTTATTACTTTAAATCTCGTGTTCATTTCTAATACTATCCAAAGCATCTACTAGTGTAGATGAGACCCAAAACACTCAAAACTAACTCAACTTAACAAGTAGATGAGACCCAAAACACTCAAAACTAACTCAACTTAACAAGAATCCAAATATTAAAACATAAAAGTTAGGGCTTCTTATAATTGGGTAAAAATGAAGATGAAGATGATGATAACTTGCTTCCTTCTTGTTAAGTAATACTTCAATTTAGTAAAACACATGAGTATTCTTCCAAATTGCACAAATTCTTTAAATCCTAGCTTCACCACCCAACTCACCAAACCTCATTCTTTTTCTTTCTCTCTATGTTCTTTATTTGTGATAAAATAAAAGTGAAATTTGTAACATTGAGGAATTGGGACTTCTAACCTGAAATTCCTATTAAGTCATTCATCTTCAAAATTTTAATAAACAAACTATCCTGATCAGGTTCAATGTGTGGTGTCTACGAAGGGTGCGCGGCACGCACCTATGCCGAAATAAGGATGTCACAACTCATTACCCGTCTTGAAACAAAGATTGCTCTCAAAGGTTTAAGTGAACTTGCATTTTTTTTCTTGGAGTTGAAGTCATCCCCATTTCTACGATTTTGTTTTTAAGCCAACACAAATATATATACTAGATCTCCTTGAACGAGCATACATGCTTTATGCAAAACTTGTTTCCACACCCATGGCTTCTACATGTTCACTTCATAGTGCTTCTGGTTCACTAATCACGAACCCTACAGACTATCATGCATTGGTAGGTAGCCTACAGTACGTAATCCTTACTCGCCCCGATGTTGCTTTTGTTGGTTTATTTTGGCTAGTAGAAGATATGTTTATCCCACATTGGTGGGAGGAAGATGTGATGGGTGAGTGACTTGGTTATATAAGAGGGGCTAAGTCTTCATTCCAAATCGCACCAATCAATACACTTTAAGTATTTGATTATTTCTTTCTTTCTTACCCTTGTTTGAGAGTTGTATTAGTTAAATATTTTTGGAGAGTGTAGTTGGCTTAAGAGAGTCGTCTATATCATTGTAACAATTTGTGATATAGTGTATTTCTCGCTTTGGGGGCCGGTGGTTTTTCTCCTGTTTTGGAGTTTCCACGTTAAATCTTGTGTTGTGTATTGTTTTTATTTCTTTACTATTATTGTTGGGTTGGGTGGTGGGAATTAGTGAGACCGTAATTTCCCAACAACTGGTATTAGAGCGTCAGGTTTGACGGGGGTCTCGGTTATAGGAGTCGGAGTATGCTCTGTGGTTGCCACGTGAGTGGATCGTCCACATCAGAAACGAGTTCTATTGATCGTATAGGGTATCTGGTTAGACAATTTTTTTTTTGATTCGTAGTAATAGTTGGATTTGTTAGTGGCCTAGTTGTGGATTTCTGATTTAAAGGGTCCTGGCTACCTGCTACATCTTTTGGCTATTCGAAACGTGAGCAAAATCAGAGAAAGTTGTTGTCTATAGGATACGGATACGATGTCGAAGTTCAGTCCAACGAGGTTTGATGTAGAGAAATTTGATGGGATGATCAATTTTGGCTTATGGCAGGTTCAAGTCAAGGATGTGTTAATTCAGTCCGGTTTACACAAGGCTTTGAAGGGTAAACCCACCCTTGTTCCTGGCAGTGATTCTAGTAGTAAGTTCGATGAAGAAGAATGGGATGATATGGATTTGAGGGCAGCAAGTGCGATTCGTTTGTGTCTTGCAAAGAACGTGCTTGCAAATGTGCACGGGTTATCAACGGCAAAGGAGCTTTGGGTTAAACTAGAGCAGTTGTACCAGGGCAAGGGCATCTCAAATCGGTTGTGTCTTAAAGAACAATTTCATACTCTGCGTATGGATGGGGGTTCAAAGATTTCAGATCATCTAAGTATTCTTAACGGTATTGTTTCAGAACTGGAGGCTATTGGAGTTAAAACGGATGATGAAGATAAAGCTTTGAGGTTGATATTATCTTTATCATCGTCTTATGAACACATGAAACCTATTTTGATGTATGGGAAGAAAACTCTGAAGTTTGAAGATGTTACTAGCAAGCTCCTATCCGAGGAGAAAAGATTGGAAGGTAACGGGGTCTCGTCATCAGAAGCTACGGTACTGTTGTGTTCGGATAGGCAGAAGAGAAACTCTAGAAAGAATCTAACATGCTGGAAGTGCGGGAAGACTGGACATGTAAGGGTTAATTGTCCCGGTGGAGCTAATCCGGCAAATGGCTCCAAAGACGCTAACATTGTCTCCGTTGTTACGGAGAGTGACGAATTCCTCTGAAGTCACGTCATCCTCATGGTGTGTCCGCGCCACCGTGGAAAGGGATGTTCGTTAGCGGTTCCACAATTACACATGGGCATTGGTTTGGCGTTGATGCAGGTTGTGTAGTGGAAACTGATGTTGTAGCTGATGGGACTTTCGGGAAAGCCAAACAGGGAAGTTGCACCATAAAGTTTCAGCTGGTTGTTCAACAACATGTGCTGAGGTGAAATGCTTGGAATGCGATATTCTAAGTGCTATACTCTTTATGGTGGAGTATGATAATTCTTGTTAAGAGTTATGATTGTCTGTGATGACAATGATTGTCGGTTTAGACAATGTTCGATGAAGATGCAAGTTTTGTCTCTTGGGAGATAATGTCAACGGCATGAAGATGAGGATCTTGAAGTTGTCGTCGAGGAAGCGTCTACATCGGTTATCCTTGCAATGTGGAAGCATGGTTATCTTCTTCTATCCAAAAGGTGGAGATTTGTTGGTTTATTTTGGCTAGTAGAAGATATGTTTATCCCACATTGGTGGGAGGAAGATGTGAGGGGTGAGTGACTTGGTTATATAAGAGGAGCTAAGTCTTCATTCCAAATCGCACCAATCAATACACTTTAAGTATTTGATTATTTCTTTCTTTCTTACCCTTGTTTGAGAGTTGTATTAGTTAAATATTTTTGGAGAGTGTAGTTGGCTTAAGAGAGTCGTCTATATCATTGTAACAATTTGTGATATAGTGTATTTCTCTCTTTGGGGGCCGGTGGTTTTTCTCCTGTTTTGGAGTTTCCACGTTAAATCTTGTGTTGTATATTGTTTTTATTTCTTTACTATTATTGTTGGGCTGGGTGGTGGGAATTAGTGAGACCGTAATTTCCCAACAACAGCTTTTGCAGTAAATCGCCTCTCTCAGTTAATTTAAGCACCTAGGAGTGATCATTATGCAGCTTTAAAATGGTTGCTCAGGTATCTTAGAGGCACTTTGGATCAAGGTATCACTTATAATCGTGATTCTCTGCTTACTTTACATGCCTTTTCAAACGCTGATTGAGCTGCTGATAAGGATAATTACTCCTCCACTATGGGTCACCTGGTATCCTTGGGAAGGAATCATATTAGTTGGACATCAAAGAAGCAATACCTTATCTCACAGTCTTCTACGGAAGCCGAATATAAATTCGTTGCTGGTACAACATCTGAAACGTTTATAGATGCGGAGTTTACTTTGGGAGATTAGTGTTAACACTTATCCTCAACCCGTTATTTATTGTGATAATTTAAGAGCGACACTTCTTACTGCGAATCATGTTTTTCACTCACGAAGGAAACATCTTGCAATTGCATATTACTTTATTCATGAGAAAGACCAGTTGGGTACTATTCGCGTTACACACGTTTCATTTGGTGATCAACTAGCAGATGCTCTCACGAAATCGCTAAGTTCTAAGGTATGATTAGCCTCTAGTCTCAGTCGTCCATTTTGATGGGGCGTGTAAGGATATCGAATAATTTAGAAGATATTATTTCTCCTTAGCTATCGAATGTATATTTGGGATGTATATCTTGGTGTATCGTTTGTTGTTATAGCTTGAGTACAACTCAAACTCTTGTATCCTATATAAGTGACATTATTGATCATTGGAATGATAAGATTAAACTTTCAAAAGTCGAGGTTCCATTGGTTTCTTCTGTATCGAAGTTTAGGTTTTTTAGAATATTGGAAACTTTAAAAAAGGAGAAGATGAAAAGGAAGGTTGATAATTCGGATAGTCAAGAAAAAGTTAAAAATGTTGAAATACTTTTAACGGTTATGTTTAGAGGGAGCGTAAAAATGTATTGTGATTGCGAGGAACCATCTTGTGTAGTAATATGTAAATCATGGTACGTTTTAAATGGGAATGTTTCAAGTGTTCATCTAGGGTTCGAAAAAAAGGTTTCAAGAATGAACGAAAAAGGGGCTTTAGAAGACCTAGAGAGTGGTGAAGCGATCCAAACGTTGTACATGTAATATCAAGATGTTGGTTCTTCGGTTGTTTGTAAGAATTTTTTTTCAAGATTTAGTAGATCAAGGGATAATTACGCTGTGTGGTCCCGGTATATTAATCGAAAGCTCTTCTTCTTGTATTATCTCGTATAACTTCAAATCTCGAAAAGGTAAAGGTGTTTATATCGGCAAAGTTGATAGGTTTTGATATCCTCTAAAAGGTCACGTTTTCACCCCCAATATTAAGCCCAAAATTAATATAGTTACGAACTTTATTGAAGAATTAATCATTTATTTGCTTTATTTTGTAGATCAATTGATTACGAAGGCAATACAAGAAGAATCAAAGAAAACGGGCTTAGAATAAAGAATGTAGAGCGAAAAAGGTAAAAAACAAGTTACGACCTCGGAAAACAAGTTATAATCCCGGAAATCAAGTAAGAAGATCAAAGATCCCAGCCACATAGGAAAGTCACATGGGCTGCCCCTCCCAGCAACACGGACTGCCACAATCTTAGCACATGGGTGTCTCTCACGGGTTGCCATTTACACGACCTTCTTACACGGCTAGTGTGCCAGCTCCAGTTTGCCTATATAAAGGGCCTTGATTTCTCATTTGATCATATCCAACAAATGATACACAACACTCAATATCAATTCATTTTTCACTTTTAGATTAGGATTTAGTACTTTTGTAATCTACGGAGGATATCTCCGAGACCCTGCGGTAAAGGGCGAATCTTTTGTATGCACTACTTTCCAGGTTCTAATGTATTTACGCATTTTTATTTAAACATGTATTGTACACATTTATGTTTGAATATGCGTTTTAGAACTTTTTAAGCTAGCGTAAGATATTTGTATGTTGCTACGTTAGAAATTTAGGCTAGTATAATTATATAAAATTAGTATGATTACTGTTGTAGTGCTGAATCTGTGATACTGATAAGCCCGTATGTCTAGATGTTAAGGACTATCCAACCTAGCTTTTGGTCGAGACATTTCTAACTATATGAACTTAACTACTTCATAGGATCCAGGACCCTTGGCTATTCTATACTAGAAGCATCTATGAACTCAGTATGGCTGGTGTTCTTGAGAGGCATTCTTTACGCTTTTGAGACACGAAACCTAGGAATTGAGACGAGAAAGGTATAACAAATCTGGTAATTGTTCCCAAGACACCTCTTAGAACTTTTATGACTTATCTACCTACATCTAACCGTAGGACTCATTCCTATTACATGTTTTCAATATTTCCTTAGGAACGTTTCTACTATCCTTGCATGCATGTTGTAAGTTTTCATATGTTCAACTGCCAGCTTAATACTGTGATGCGGGTATAATAATTAAGATTATTCGACCTCTCTTAGAATGATTATAGGTTAAGTTAATGTAATACCCCGTCAGAATCCACTAACGGCGTATTAACTCTGGTCCCAATGCTTGGCTTGACTTCTACATAACAGCAATGTTCTACAGCGGAAGCAACTAATACCTGTGATAAAACATGCAAAACGGATCAACATAAAGTTGAGTGAATCTACAGGTTTGAGTAAATAGTTATCGTATGTTTCATAAAATAGTTTCCATAAATAGTTTGTCGAAAATCATTTCTCAAAATCGTTTATCTGAATAAACTGCTAAGGTTTAATCTCAAAAGTTTGCATATAGCAAATGCTAAGTAATAAACCGTTTGTAAGATGTCAAGTTTCAACTATGAGTGACATCAAAAAGTTCTTTTTGTTTCATCTGTTTGTAGACATTACCATGTCTATTTTCAAGTTTGTAAACATCATGTTTAAGTAACATTCTTCGTAAGTTAGGCCACGAGATTTCTGAAAAGCTTCGTAAAAGTATACACTTATCATGAGCACTTGATTATAAAGCTTTAACCTTTGCGTATAGCCGAGCTACACGTCTTCAGTTTACACTATCTAAGCGATACACCGACCAAGTGTACGAGTAACAACAAAATAAGCACCAGTTATGTTGCGGTGAGGTTTGTCAAACCTAACGGTACCGTCCCTATAAGTCGAGCTTACAAAATAACTAATATAATCAAGTTAAAGGATTTTTGATCTGAACTCATATGTATATTCGGGTAAGTTACTCATGTCTAATATGTAAAATAGTTGTAAAAATAGTTTAAGAAATAGTTTCAAAAGCAGCATGTATCTCATCCTAAAAATGTTAAAGAAAATGAGATTGTAGACTCACCTTTGCAAAAGCACTTGAAATATCTTAACAAAATGTACTGTAGTCGAACAATCTTGATCGAACAACGCAACCTAATCATGTAAGTCATCTTAAGTATACACATATAGGTCATACTATGTCAACCCATAGTGTACGCAAAGTCCTAGTGCTCAGACCGACTCAATGAACAAGTAAAAGTCAACTAATCCAAGCAAGTCAACCAAAGTCAAACCAAAAGTCAACTCGGTCAAAGTGTTCAACTAAAGTCAAACATCTCAGTAGGTCATGAAAACATGGTCAACATGTCAAACCTAGGTCAAGTAACACTTTACAGTTCACAGTTAAGCAAATTGCACATTCGCAGTTCAACGCATGCCTTCAAAAAACGTATATCGTAGAAACATACAACTATAGCTCATAGCACGTAACTCATAAAATTGTGACCAACTCTAGATCACAACTAGACTTAAAATCGATTCCAAAAAGTCCAGACAAAGCCTCATACGATGTCTACAAGTCAGAAATCAGAAGAGGTCTAGTTATGGTTTACTAAATCAGTTTCAGCACGCGCACCAGTTTTGAAATATTTCTCAGAAAATATAGAAAATAGATTTTTACGAATGTCTAATTGGAGTCATCTCAAACCATCCCACAATTTTAGTGATAAAATAATCAATGACCTCTCTTTAGCCAATTCGTACAGTTTAATCAGTCTTTATAGACCTTCCAGTTTTAAATATCAAACAGACATGTCACTTTGATGATCATATATCTCATGGAAAATCACATTCTCGCAAGTTCCCATACAAATGAAACACATCAAGTAACATATAAAATAATATATTCCAGAAGATCAAAGTCTCAATCAACTTCTAGTTCACTCTAGAGATTTTCTTTCACATTCGAAAACAGATTCAGCTCACTTAACAACACGAATCTTTGTTTTGACATAACGGAAGCATTACGAAAGCGTTTAACGTAAATCTTAAATCTAACATGCATGATTTTTTGCAAGGAATAAAATAGTACACTTTTAATTAACTAAATCACAAAGCATACAAGTCAGAAAATTCGGATATCATGTAAACCCTAACGAAAACTTCGATTAAGCATATCTTGAGCATACGATAACGAAATCAAGCAAAATCAAAGTCCAAACTCAATAGTTTTTCGATACCTTTACATCTATACACATTATATGATTAGTACAAAAGTCAATTTTATCAGATCATTAAAATACAAATTCGTGATTCATAGTAACGACAACAATCGAGCAATTTAACGACTAACAACGACTATAATTGCAATCAATTGAGCATTAGACTCTTGTACACCATGTAATTGAGCAAAATCAGATCTAAAAAGATTAGGGTTAGTGATTATACCTTACTAGAGATCAATTAACTTATACAAGCACGTAGAGAACGACAAGAACGATCACTTTCGTGTAGAACGAAAGAGAAAATAATCAAAATTGAATGGATGATGATGATGATGATGATGAAGTCGATGATGGAGAGGGGATTTGGGGCTGCCCAAGTCGTGGCTTTAGGGTCAGAGTGAAAGAGTTGGGAATAATTGCCTTTTTATACTAATTCCTTAATTAGGTTAGGGCTTAAATCACTAGTTAGCAACATGGGCTCAATTTAATCACATAAATGGGTGGGGTCAGGGGAAATTCGTTAAACGTCAATTTCTCGCGTTTTTAATCTATATAAATTCTAATAAATTGAAAGTACTTTAAAACATAATAATTATATAATATATTTATTAACATTAAATTACATTATTCTTTGGCTTGCTAGTACGCTAAGTGTGGTTCGTTTCTAGTTGCCGTTAACCGTACCGGGTTCCTGAAACGTTAACCGGTGGTTAAAACGTATCCCACCAAGTTTAATTCATTACATATATAATAAATTAAATATGTTTTTCTTAAAGTTAATAATTATTAAAAATAATTATTTTATCATTTAACTGAGTTCCGTAAACTGAAAAGCTTTCTAGGCGATTTTCTTAATCGTAACGTTTTCTAGTTATTTTGCTAACCGAAATAAGTTCATAAAGTAATATAACATATTAATTCAAGTAATCCACTAGGATCAAGTATGTATTTAATACTATTAAATACCTGAAGTCTAAGTAATCACCGTTAAATATTTAACGGACAAGTAACGATAGTAAACGAAAAAAGTGGGTTGTTACATTACCCACCTGTTATGAAAAAGTTCGTCCCGAAATTTTAGTGCATGTCCGCCGTAGCCGTCTTCTCAGAAAACAGTTGCGGATACTTTTGTCGCATCTGCTCTTTACGCTCCTACATGAATTCTGGTCCTCTACGGGCATTCCTCCGATCTTTTACAATCGGTATGTTGCTCTGCTTTATACGTTTGACCTTACGGTCCATAATTTCAATAGGTTCCTCTACGAAATGAAGTCTACTATCAACTTGTATCTTTTCCAAAGGAATTATTGGATTCTCGTCGGTCAAGCTCTTCTTCAAGTTCGACACATGAAACGTGGCATGAATTTTGTTGGGTTCCTAAGGTAGATTCAATCTGTAGCTTAATACACTTTCTCCTGTATAGCATCTCGAAAGGTGCAGCTTTTATGTTCGTGTGATAACTATTGTTCTAGGAAAATTCCTCTAACGGTAGATGTCTATCCCATCCATTTCTAATGTTTGGATGGTTCTCTCGCTTTGACCATCTGTTTGCGGGTGATATGCTGTACTCATATCTAAACGAGTTCCCATGGTATCTTGCAAAGCTTGCCAGAATCTAGATGTAAATCTGTTGTCTCTATCGAAAATAATGGATATCGGCACTCCATGTCGGGAAACTACCTCCTTTATGTAGATCTGTGCCAACTTCTCCATCTTATCCCCGTTTCCTTAATCGGTAGAAAATGAGCTGACTTTGTGAGACGATCCACAACAACCCAAATGGTGTCGTAACCTCCCACAGTCTTGGGTAACTTAGTGATGAAATCCATAGTAATATTTTCCCACTTCCATTGGGGAATCTCTGGTTGTGTCAGCAGTCCTGACGGTTTCTGGTGCTCCGCCTTGACCTTAGCACAAGTCAAGCACTTACCAACGTAGGTAGCTGATCAAGCATAGAATAATTAGGTCGGGTTCGATCCATGCTTGACATCGATAAGGGGGGATTTAAGGGTCAATTGAGTTTAACTCTCCGGTCCGGAGTACTGTGAATAACCCCTTGCGAGATGATGATCTCAACAGGGGTGGTTAAATGTTAGACCCACCATCAGCGGGTAGTCCGGTCCTTGATGGCTCGCGCAATAGGGTAGGATTTATGTTCGAGGAACGTTACCTGTATATCAAGGATGTCTAGTGAAGTGCTATAAGTCTAGTAGCGCGGGTAAGAGTGGCGCTGTATAGACAGCGCAATTGATCCGTACGAATATACTAAAAATAGTATGTGTGTAATTTTCTGAAAAGAACCAGCCTCCTGCCTTGTGATTCGAGTCCGTTATTTATAGCTACAGTGTTGTTCGTTCCTTGGAGCCATGTGTTCTACATTACTTTTTTGCCTGTACTGCCTGGTAACCTCATGGAGGTGACCAGGGAATAGTACTACTACCTTTTTTCCTGCCTTTCGGCCTTTTGTACAGAGGCCGTGACAAGTACAGGACACGTCACCTTCTTCCCGCACGCCATCATCTAGTTGGCGCACATAGCGCACTTTTACTTGTGCCAAGAGTGCAAAATCGCGGAGGGTATGCGCATGGTGCAAGTGTGATGCGCAACACGAGCCAATCGGGTATGCGTATCATTAAGTCCCCCCAGTTCGATAGTATGTGCAAGAATTGCGCATGGTGTCGAACTCAAATGTTATCAATTCCCTGACAGGTGTGACGTGACGGCTGTCACATCACTCATCACGTTGCATTAAATTCCATTCTGACACGTGTACGGTCAAGATCCGTCATGGCTGTCCCTTTCCTTCCTATGAATAGAACATTCTTCATTCATTTTTCACTTTTCACTATCCTTTCTCCCATTATGGCTTATCGTGCTGAATTTTCTAACGTCGGTTCTTTTCCTTCATCCATCACCGCTGAATATGTAGTGCCATCTCCAAGCGCTATCCTCCTATGAGATCTCTATCGCCTACAGTTCCTGATCGCTTAGACCGGGCCAACCGCGCTACTACCGGAAAGGTGGCTATTTATAGTGTGGTTTTCGAGCGTGGGAATATGCGCATTCCGCCCATGAACTTCACCTTGCGTATACTTTCCCATTTCAATATTGGCGTGGGGCAGCTAGATCCTGACAGCGCTGTCGTCTTGTTGTTTTTCAGATGTGGTGTAGGGCGCACGACTTTATTCCTACTGTGAATTTGTTCAAGAACATTTTTTCATTTGAGCAGCTCGATATAGGTTGGTTCTCTTTCTGTGACAATTTTCGCTTCACCGGCGCTCCCTTGGAGGAGATTCCACGCGACTGGAAAGAGCGCTACTTCTTTGTGGATGATACCTTCATTCCATTGGAGTTCTCGAATGCGAGTGCCTGGCAATATAGTTTTGATGATAGTTTAAACGTGGCGCCGCCTTTGAGTTCAAGTGAGAGGTCGATGTTGGATAAGTGCATAGGCCGTGTACTTCCCTTACGCGCGTATAGAAATAACGTATTATATGCTTGAGGGATATCCAAACATTGGCCAGATCCCAACTACTACCCTCACTTCAGTCGTCATTTGCAAGGTATGCAAACTCTTTACCCTCTTTTATTCTTTATCTTCCCTAACGCTCTTATCCCTTTGTTGACAGTGATTTCTTTTGCCGAGTACCTCGAGTTCTCTTCTTCTCCCTCTGTAGTGGTATATCGCATGCCTTTAGGAAAAGGATTTTCTGCAAAGCATCCTGTAGTCGCAGCTTCTACCTCTGGCCCTTCGCGCAAGAAAAAGAAGAAGAAGGTTGCTGCTCAATACGCTGACTTGCCCAAGTGATGCCCTCGTGGGAAAGTCATTCCTCCATCTCGTGACGCGCCTGTTTCGAAGAAGCGCAAAAGACATGTTGCTTCTTCCTCCTCAAAGCGCGCTCGTGCTGGTGTGCTGCTCATTTCCTTCGTTACTTTATTTTGTTCGTATTTTGGCCTTGCCTTAATCGTTATTATTCTGACGCAGATGATGAGCATGGTGAGAGCGCGAAGAGGAGCGCGGATAGGCCTCATTTGTCTCCCATTCAGATCGACAGTGACTCCTTTGTCGAAAGGCAGCGCTTGAACTCGGCGGGTTCTTGCAAAGGCAAATGGGTACAAAGCCCAAGGCCGGGTAGCGAGCTTTCCGATGATGAATTTGGCATGATGAGAGATACCATAATGAATTTATGTGCCAAACTCGACAAGGCGCAGCAAGCAAACAATAAGATTTAGCAACAACTGGATCGCGCTAAGCGTCAGAATAATGATCACGAGGAAACCATTCGCGTGCTACACGCGCAGTGTACCGAATCAGAACAGCGAGCGAGATTGGCTGCTCATGAGTTCGAAGTGTTGAAGGCAGGTCTACCACGCATAGTGGATCATGCTTTAAATAGAGCTGCTGTGAATGATCGGTATGAGAATGCTCTGAAATCTATACAAGATGTCGAGCGCCTGCACTTTTGGGACATCATAAAGGAACACATTCAGGTGCCCACTATTCTTCCCAAGGCTGTTCGAGACTACCTCATTCTCGGAGCTTGCATAATTTCTAGGGAGGCTTGCAGGGCACTATATCATATCCCCATTCCTTGGCTTGAGGAGTTGTCGTGAAACCCACGAGTTTCGGCGCAAGAGTTGATAGATTCTAAGTTGTAGTCTTTGTAATATAATAAAGCATTATGACGCGTGTAACATTTTGTATCATGTGTATTTTTTGCAATAAATTGAAACTGTATTATTGTGTTCTTGTTTCATTACTTGCTAATTATCGTTGTTTTTTACTCTCGGCGTGCCGTCGCTAACCTTCGTGTGTGTTGATGTGCACTTAACACACACTTAGGTCGCGCGCCTGTAATCGCATCGTAGAGTCCTCCAAGCGTCAGCTTGGGACTGTGGTCGAGCGCGACCAAAGCTTTTTTGTTTAGAGTCATGACTTGCAGATCCCTAGGTCTGCTCGGGTGGAACTAGGTCAACCCAATGACCGTCGCTCTCCGATAATAAGTCTAGTCTGTCACCAAACAGACTTCTGTCACGCGGGAGCTAGGGAAAGTCATCCCTTAAGTAGGCAGGAACGCGCTAGTATTTTACTGTGCGCGTGCAGTTCAAATCATAAAGCTATTCAGCTCTGAGAGGCACATGAAATCTTAACTGAAAATGACTTAATGCTTTAATATAATCGAAAAACGAGTTTACAATAGTGCAGTACACGGTCGACCTACAAAGGCGCGTTTTTTAGTAATTTCATGCAAGTCTAGACAAAGTAGGTGATTGATCAAGTCTCCTATTTTCTATATTACATGTAGCATTTTTTAAGCGAGGTAGCATGCCAGGTCCATTTAATTGGATTTCCCTTAAGCTCTGCCAGTTTGTAAGTTCCGGTGTTACTGATTCCCACGACCCTGTTGGGTCCTTCCCAGTTCGGCCCTAACTTTCCAGTGTTTTGGGCCCTGCTTGCTTGGTTGTCACGCCACACGAGGTATCCCACCTTGTACGTCCTTGCCCTTACGCGCTTGTCTTAATACTTTGCAATGCGCTGCTTGTTGGCGGCTTCTCTGATGGCCGCCATCTCTCTGCGCTCTTCTGCGTAGTTCAGGTTAGTGCGCAATCTTTCGTCGTTCTCACCTTCACTGTATGACAATATTCTTTCTGTTGGAACTGTTATCTCCGCTGGGATTACCGCCTCTGAGCCGTACACCAGACTGAATGATGTCTCTCCTGTGCTGTTTTTGTGCGTCGTTCTGTGCGCCCATAGGACTTTGGGTAACTCATCTACCCATCTGCTACACTTCATCCCCAATCTTGCCTTGATGGCATGCACAATATCTCTATTGGTGACCTCACATTAACCATTGGCCTGAGGGTGCGCAACAGAGGTGAAGCGCTGCTTGATATTTAGATCTTGGCACCAGCTACGGAAGGGATTACCTTCAAATTGTGTGCCATTATCGCTAACAATCTCGTTAGGCATGCCGAACCTGCACACAATGCTCTCCCAGAAGAAATCTCTAACTTGCTTACTGGTAATAGTGCGCAATTGCTTTGCTTCCACCCACTTGGTGAAGAAGTCGATGGCTACCGCCAGGTATTCGGCAATTACTGCGCCCTTCGGGAAAGGTCCCACTATGTCGATGGACCATTTACAAAATGGCCACGGTGATACAATAGGTATCATGGGATGTTGAGGCGCTCTGCTGACGGGCACGTGCAACTAACATTCCTGGAAAACTCTAAACCTTTCAGCTGTGTCTGCGTACATTCGAGGCCAATAATACCCTAGCCGCTTAATATGCTCGGTTACTGTCCTCCACCCGGAGTGTAACTCGCATGATCCCTTGTGAACCTCATCAACGATCATGGCAGCCTCTTTAGGTCCCACGCAGCGCAGAGATGCACCTAAATAGGACTTTCGATATAAAATTTCCCCTCACAACTCGTAATTTAGTGCCTTCACCCTGATCTTCATCGCTTCCTTCTCTCCCTCGATCAAAGATCCAGTTCGCAGGAATTCTATGATATCTGTCATCCAGGTCGCTTCTTCTTCTTCAACAGATGCGATCGTTGTTTCAGGTTCTGTGGACTTCGTGAAGATTTACTCTACTAATATTTTCTTTTCGAGGTGATTGAAGGTGAGAGCTGCCAATTTGCTGAGCACATCTGCCTGCTTGTTCTGGATCCTTGGAATTTGACTGATTCTGAAGTCGACAAATGCGTCGACGAGAGAATGAACCTGAGCTAGGTATGATTGCATGGATTTGTCATTGGCGTCAAAGGTACCGTTTATCTGATTGGCGACAAGCTGTGAATCCACGTAAGCTTTCAGCTTTTTGATTCCCAGCTCTCGGACTATGCGCATTCCTGCTAGCAGTGCTTCATACTCCTCCTCATTGTTTGTCACCTTGAAGTTAAATCGTAGCGCATATGTATGCTCTTTTTGATGTGGGCCGATGAGGATTAATCCCGCGCCGGCACCTTCAGAGCTTGCCGCGCCGTCGGCATAGAACTCCCACAGTTCGAGTGGTGGCGCGGGAAGTTGCTCAGGGTCATCAATTGCCGGCATGTTGGCGCCCGTTTCGGCCAAATAGTCAGCCATCACTTGCCCCTTGATAGCGCTTCTAGCGTAATATGAGATCTCATGTTCACCTAGCTCTATGGCCCATTTGGCCAGCCTACCTGATATCTCGGGCTTGTAGAGTAATTGCCGAATAGGTTGATCAGTGAATGCCGTTATCGGATGCACTTGGAAGTACCTGCCGCAGGCGTCGAGCGGTGACGACAAGCGTGTATACAAGTTTTTCGATGGGGCGATAATTCAGTTCGCTTCCTGACAGCACTTTGCTGACGAATTAAATTGGCATCTGGGCTTCCCCTCGTTCAGCAACTAAGACGGAACTAACATCCTCTTTAGATACTGCAAGATAAAGTATCAGAGTTTCGCCTGCAATCGGTGCTGTTAGTGTCAGGAGGTCTTTGAGGAGCGCCTTCATCTCCTGGAACGCCTTTTCTGCCTCATCAGTCCACTTAAAATCTGACTTCTTAGCGCAATCCTTTAAAGTGTTAAAAAATGGTAGTGATATTTCAGCGACCTTGGACAAGAATCACGTTAATGCGGCTAACTTCCCGTTGAGGCTTTGAACGTGCTTCTTTGTTTTAGGGGAGGGCATTTTTTCAATCGCCTCTATCTTCTTCGGGTTAGCCTGGATTCAACGCGGAGTCACAATGTGCCCTAAAAACTTCCCTTCTTCTTCTCCAAAGCTACACTTGGCCGGCTTGAGCTTCATGTTGATGCTTCGTAGTGTGTTAAACGATTCAAGTATGTTGGCCAACAACTATTCCTCGATGTTACTCTTAATGATGAGGTCATCGACATACGCCTCAAGGTTGTGCCATATCTGCTTAGAGAATACCGTATCGATAGTGCGTTGATATGTAGCGCCCGCATTCTTCAATCCAAAGGGCATCTTGGTGTAACAGTAGATCCCTTGGTCTGTGTGGAACGCGGTTTTCTCTTCATCCTCTTCCACCATTTGTATTTGATGATATCCTTTGTAGGCGTCTAGGAAGCACTTAAACCTAAAACCAGCAAGCAACTCTACCTTCCAGTCAATTTCTGGTAAAGGATAGTTATCTTTAGGGCAAGCTTTGTTGATGTCTTTGAAATCAATGCAAAGCCGCCATGTTCCATCCGACTTGGCTACCAGCACAGGATTGGCTACCCATGTCTGATAGTTTACTTTGCGAAGTATGTTGGCTTTAACCAGCTTATCCAATTCTCTGCATAGCCATTCGCTTCTTTCTGGGGGCCATTGGCCGCTACTTTTGTTTAATTGGGGTTAAATTGATGCTGGCGCGGAGGTGATGCTGCGCTATCTCGCGTGGTACTCCAGTCATGTCAGCATCGCGCCAACAAAACACATCGGAGTTAGCGATGAGGATATCCTCAGCTTTTCCTTAGTCTCCTGTGTGAGGCTTTCCCCTATTTTTACCTTCTGTTCCGGATACTCGGGATTGACTATAACCCACCATTCATTCGCGCCTTTTTGTTCGAGAGTAGCGCTACCCTTATCAATAACGGATGCGCACAAAGCATCAGGTGGCATTGACTCAAGTGTGGCAACTCATTGATCAGTCAGGAATCGGACCTTTCCATGAATTGTGGATGGTATAGCGCCAAACTTCTGAATGGAAGTCCTTCCCAGTATAGCGTTGTACCTAGAGTATGAGCGTACAACGCAGAACTCTATGTTCTCGGTGTGCCTCTTTGATTTATCCCTGTTGTCTCTCAGCTCTAGCTTTAAATCCAAGATTCTGATGGGCCACGCTGACTCTCCGGAAAATCCGGACAAGGCTTTAGTCGGAGGTTTAATAGTTTGCCTCACTATTGTGGGTAGCAGTCGGAAGCAATGCTCGTACATGATATCGACACTACTGTCGTTGTCTATGTGAAGGTGCTTGACGCCGTGCCCTGACTCTGGCAGGTATCCCTGCACTATAATTGGTGCGCAGGAAGTGTTGAATGCCTGTATGGTGGGAAATGATATCTCCATTGTCGCCGAGCCTCCGGCGACGCTGGCTTTGCGCTTCGTTCCTTGCTGCGGTAGGCAGTTGGCCATTGAATGCACTTTTTTTTTCGCGACAGGTGCCTGTATAGGAAAAATAAATGAGAAGTGGACATATGGAAAAAATATCAAATCAAAACCTTTTAACTTGTATGTCCCACGGATGGCGCCAAATGATCAAGCATAGAATAATCAGGTCGGGTTCGGTCCATGCTTGACATCGATAAGGGGGGATTTAAGGGTCAATTGAGTTTAACTCTCTGGTCTGGAGTACCGTGAATAACCCCTTACGAGATGATGATCTCAACAGGGGTGGTTAAACGTTAGACCCACCATCAGCGGGTAGTCCGGTCCTTGATGGCTCGTGTAATAGGGTAGGATTTATGTTCGAGGAACGTTACCTGTATATCAAGGATGTCTAGTGAAGTGCTATAAGTCCGGTAGCGCGGGTAAGAGTGGCGCTGTATAGACAGCGCGATTGATCCATACGAATATACTAAAAATAGTATGTGTGTAATTTTCTGAAAAGAACCAGCCTCCTGCCTTGTGATTCGAGTCCGTTATTTATAGCTACAGTGTTGTTCGTTCATTGGAGCCATGTGTTCTACATTACTTTTTCGCCTGTACTGCTGGTAACCTCATGGAGGGGACCAGGGAACAGTACTACTACCCTTTTTCCTGCCTGTCGGCCTTTTGTACAGAGGCCGTGACAAGTACAGGACACGTCAACTTCTTCCCGCGCGCCATCATCTAGTTGGCGTACATAGCGCACTTTTACTTGCGCCAAGAGTGCAGAAGCGTGGAGGGTATGCGCACGGTGCAAGTGTGATGCGCAACACGAGCCAATCAGGTATGCGTATCATTAGTAGCGATTTCAGCTTTCATGTTAGGCCACCAGTACAGTGCCTTAAGATCTTGGTATATCTTGTCAGATCCAGGGTGAATAGAATACCTTGTCTTGTGTGCTTCATCCATCACTAGTTCCCTTAATCCGCCAAACTTCGGTACCCAAATTCTATTTATGAAATATCGAGTTCCATCTTCTCGAACATCGAATTTCTCATCCATTCCTCTGAGTGACTCAATAGTAACGTTCTCTTCTTTTAATGCCTCTAGTTGTGCATCGTGTATCTGAGAAGTAAGATTTGTTCGGACAGTCATGTTCAATGTTCTAACTCAGATAGGTTTAACCTTATCCTTCCTACTTAAGGCATCTGCAACTACATTAGTCTTGCCAGGATGATAGCAAATGTCACAGTCGTAGTCATTCAATAGCTCTATCCAACGTTTGTGCCTCATATTAAGCTATTTCTGGTCAAAGTTATGTTACAAACTCTTATGATCCGTGAAAACAGTAAACTTAGTACCATACAGATAGTGTACCCACATCTTCAGTGCAAAGACCACCGCACCAAGTTCCAAATCATGAGTCGTATAGTTCTATTCGTGTATCTTTAGTTGTCGTGATCCGTAAGCAATCACTTTCTACCGTTGCATCAACACGCAACCAAAACCCTGTCGTAAAGCATCACAATAATCACGAAGTCCTCGGTTCCTTCGGGTTAAGGCAAAATCGGGGCAGTAGTTAATTTCTCTTTTAACAACTGAAATGCGGACTCATGCAGCTCAGTCCAATCATACTTCTTACCCTTGTGAGTCATTGTTGTCAACGGCCGGGAAATATTAGAAAATTCCTCAATGAATCTTCTGTAATAACAGGCAAGACCTAAGAATTGCCGAACATGCGTTGGCGACTTAGGAGTCTCCCACTTTTTGACCGTTTCTATCTTCGTAGTATCAATGTGAATACCATTGACACCTACGATATGACCCAAAAATTGAATTTCTTGTAACCAAAAGTCACACTTTGAAAACTTCGCATACATCTGCTCCATCCTGAGCATCTCTAGTATTAAACAGAGATTTGTTCATGTTCTTCCTCGTTCTTAGAATATACCAGAATATCATCAATAAACACAATAACAAACTTGTCCAGATATGACTTACACACATGGTTCATGAAATCCATGAACACTGCCGGTGCGTCCGTCAATCCAAACGGCATTACGCTAAATTCATGATGTCTATAGCGTGTTTTTTTAGACATCTTCGGTATATCTGTCTCTTTTACTCTCATCTGATGGTAACCTGACCTCAAATCATCTTAGAGTAACATGCTGATCCTTGCAATTGATCAAACAAATCATCAATCCTCAGTAACAGATATCTATTCTTGATAGTCAGCTCATTCAATTCCTTGTAATCGATACAGAGTCTCATAGATCCATCCTTCTTCTTTACAAAAAGAACTAGAGCTCCCCATGGAAAAGAACTCGGTCGAATGAATCCTTTGTCTAAAAGCTCTCGTAACTGACTAGACAGCTCTTGCAATTTTGAAGGCGCAAATCTATTCGGTGCATGTGCTACAGGCGCCACTCCCGGCATTAAGTCAATCTGAAATTCTACGTCTCTATGTGGTAGAAGATAGGTAATTCTCTCGGAAGGACCTTAAGGAAAATTTCTAATGGTTGGAACATCTTCGAGTCTCTTAACTGCTGATTCAACTTTATTCACATGTGCCAGAATTGCGAGACATCCTTATCTAATGTACTTTTGGACCTTCGAGCAATTTAATGTAACACAACGGTGTACTGATCTTCTCGCCATACACCATCATTGATTCGCCTTTGGTAAAAGGAATTCGAATAGCCTTCTAGTCGCAACAACTTCAGTTTTGTCGTTTGATAACCAGTCCATTCTAACCACAAGGTCAAACAAAAGAAATATGGTAGTGCAAGTAAAATAATTTAACTCCAAACTTCACCCAAGTAGATTTCTATTGTATGGCTCGCCAATCTTCGAAAAAAGTAATGTTCGGTACGGAAGGTTGTTATGAGCTTAACAGTATGGGTCTTAGCTTATAATTTGCAAAGGATTAGGAGCAATCGTTGATTAAAGTTTGGGGTGAGTTTCGGGTGAGAGACGTTTACGATGGAAGTGTACGATCAAACTTCTTAACACAGGACCTCTTTAAACTAAAATGATATCAATCATGATACATTTTATTCCCAGTTGATAGTTCCATAGGGTTCAAATTGTCTAAGGCAGATATTGGATTCCAAATGTTGTGATAGAATTCTCTAGCGATAAAGTTTCTATCGGCACCGGCGTTGACAGTATATAAAGATTATGATTGATGAGTAAGAACAAACTCGTGAAGAACTTCACTGAAGTTGATGTTGATAGCAGGGAGAGTTATCAGACTTGTCCCACGTCGGTGGGGGAGAAGAACGGAATACCCTTCATGAGGGAAGGTGTGAATACCTCTTCCGGTAAACTAGTATTGGAAAGCAAATTCGTGAAACTGCGGGTGGCGAAATGATAGGTAGGTCGGAAGTCAAGTAGACAATATCTATTACGGTTTGTGTGGGCTGTTACATGGACTTCATCCTTTAAGGATATATCAAGAATGAGTTGTGATTCACAGTGGCTAGTAGCAAATCGTGGAGGTGCTGGTAGTGATGAGTACTACTCAACAGTCTGAAGTAGCAACGAGTAGCATTAAGTAGTAACTAGTAATGACAAGCAGTGAGAAAGTAGCGATCAGTCGTGTCTAGCAGTGAGAGGCGACGTCGAGTAGTAGTTAGTAACGATGTGTAGTAAGGAGTAGTGGTATGAGATGATGAGTATGTTCAAGCAGTGTCTTTGTAGTGCCAAGTAATGATCGGTGGTGACGGACAGTGTCGAGTAGTGATGAGTTGCGATGTGATTATACGCTTCTTAGTGGTTATATTAGCAATTAATTCGCACAATGTAAATTTCTACTCCTAGTTGAGATTATACGGTTTATGTTTTAAACGGTGCTTATCCAAGTAACCTACTTGACTCGCTCACCATTACTTATTTTGCAATGTCGAAACTTCTATATGAGTTACCGTAATGTAATCCCGGTCATTACATTACGCTATCTCACATATCCATTCGACATTACTCCATAAGTTCAAGATAGCGTAGTCAACTTAATGCTCTTAAGTGTCACGTCGTGCGTACGTATGGGATTCGTGATATCATATATCTAGTCCAAGTCCATATCATTATGGGTATAGATGCGTATATGCATGTGATATATAATATGTAGCCCTACGGGTAGCATAGTAGAGCAAACAGTGCAAGCATGGCGTATAACAGTCATTCTAAGTACACGGCTATAGACTAGACCCACTAATGTGCCCTACGGTTAGAACCACTAATGTATCCTAGTTCCCTATAACCTGGCTCTGATACCAAATGTAATACCCCGTCAGAATCCACTAACGGCGTATTAATTCTGGTCCCAATGCTTGGCTTGACTTCTACATAACAGCAATGTTCTACAGTGGAAGCAACTAATACCTGAGATAAAACATGCAAAATGGATCAACATAAAGTTGAGTGAATCTACAGGTTTGAGTAAATAGTTCTCGTATGTTTCATAAAACAGTTTCCATAAATCGTTTGTCGAAAATCATTTCTCAAAATCGTTTATCTGAATAAACCGCTAAGGTTTAATCTCGAAAGTTTGCATATAGCAAATGCTAAGTAATAAACCGTTTGTAAGATGTCAAGTTTCAACTGTGAGTGACATCAAAAAGTTCTTTTTGTTTCATCTGTTTGTAGACATTACCATGTCTAGTTTCAAGTTTGTAAACATCATGTTTAAGTAATATTCTTCGTAAGTTAGGCCACGAGATTTGCGTATAGCTGAGCTACACTTCTTCAGTTTACCCTATCTAAATGATACACTGATCAAGTGTACGAGTAACAACAAAATAAGCACCAGTTATGTTGCGGTGAGGTTTGTCAAACCTAACGGTACCGTCCCTATAAGTCGAGCTTACAAAGTAACTAATATAATCAAGCTAAGGGATTTTTGATCTGAACTCATATGTATATTCTGGTAAGTTACTCGGGCCTAATATGTAAAATAGTTGTAAAAATAGTTTAAGAAATAGTTTCAAAAGCAGCATGTATCTCATCCCAAAATGTTAAAGAAAATGGGACTGTAGACTCACCTTTGCAAAAGCACTTGAAATATCTTAGCAAAATGTACCGTAGTCGAACAATCTTGATCTAACAACGCAACCTATTCACGTAAGTCATCTTAAGTATACACATATAGGTCATACTATGTCAACCCATAGTGTACGCAATGTCCTAGTGCTCAGACTGACTCAACGAACAAGTAAAAGTCAACTAATCCAAGCAAGTCAACAGAAGTCAACCAAACTCAAACCAAAAGTCAACTCGGTCAAAGTGGTCAACTAAAGTCAAATATCTCAGTAGGTCATGCAAACATGGTCAACATGTCAAACCTAGCTCAAGTAACACTTTACAGTTCACAGTTAAGCAAATTGCACATTCGCAGTTCAACGCATGCCTCCAAAAAACGTATATTGTAGAAAGATACAACTGTAGCTCATAGCACATAACTCATAAAATTATGACCAACTACAGATCACAAATAGACTTAAAATTGATTCCAAAAAGTCCGGCCAAAGCCTCATACGATGTCTACAAGTCAGAAATCAGAAGAGGTCTAGTTATGGTTTACTAAATCAGTTTCAGCACGTGCATCAGTTTTAAAATATTTCTCAAAAAATATAAAAAATAGATTTTAACAAACGGCCAATTGGAGTAATCTCAAAACGTCTCAATATTTTAGTGATAAAATAATCAAAGACATCTCTTTAGTTAATTCGTACAATTTAATCAATCTTTATAGACCTTCCAGTTTTAAATAGCAAACAGACATGTCACTTAGATGAGCATATATCTCATGGCAAATCACGTTCTCGTAAGTTCGTATACAAATGAAACACATCAAGTAACATATAAACTAACATATTCCAGAAGATCAAAGTCTCAATCAACATCTAGTTCACTCTAGAGATTTTCTTTCACATTCGAAAACAGATTCAGCTCACTTAACAACACGAATCTTTGTTTTGACATAACGGAAGCATTACGAAAGCGTTTAACGTAAATCTTAAGTCTAACATGCATGATTTTTTTTGCAAGGAATACAATTGTATACTTTTCATTAACTAAATCACAAAGCATACAAGTCAGAAAATTCGGATATCATGTAAACCCTAACGAAAATTTCGATTAAGCATATCTTGAGCATACGATAACGAAATCAAGCAAAATCAAAGTCCAAACTCAATAGTTTTTCGATACCTTTCCATCTATACACATTATATAATCAGTCCACAAGTCAATTTTATCATATCATTAAAATACAGATTCGTGATTCATAGTAACGACAACAATCGAGCAATTTAACGACTAATAACGACTACAATTGCAATCAATTGAGCACTAGACTCTTGTACACCATGTAATTGAGCAAAATCAGATATAAAAAGATTAGGATTAGCGATTATACCTTACTATAGATCAATTAACTTATACAAGCACGTAGAGAACGACAAGAACGATCACTTTCGTGTAGAACGCAAGAGCAAATAATCAAAATTGAATGGAGGATGATGATGATGATGATGAAGTCGACGGTGGAGAGGGGATTTGGGGCTGCCCAAGCCGTGGCTTTAGGGTTAGAGTGAAAGAGTTTGGATTAATTGCCTTTTTATACAAATTCCTTAATAATGTTAGGGCTTAAATCATTAGTTAGCAACATGGGCTCAATTTAATCACATAAATGGGTGGGGTTAGGGGAAATTCGGTGATGAGGGTCCAAGAGGGAGTCCATGGGCTTGTATTGACTAGTTGATGCATTCCTTGTGTAGCCCGTTAGGTGTCGTTAGCCGAAAACGCAAACTGGAACGTTAAACGTCAATTTCTCGCGTTTTTAATCTATATAAATTCTAATAAATTGAAAGTACTTTTAAAACATAATAATTATATAATATAATTATTAAAATTAAATTACATTATGCTTTGGCTTGCTAGTACGCTAAGTGTGGTTCGTTTCTAGTTGCCGTTAACCGTACCGGGTTCCCGGAACGTTAACCGGTCGTTAAGACGCATCCCACCAAGTTTAATTCATTACATATATAATAAATTAAATATGTTATTCTTAAAGTTAATAATTATTAAAAATAATTATTTTATCGTTTAACTAAGTTCCGCAAACTGAAAAGCTTTCTAGTCGATTTTCTTAATCGTAACATTTTTTAGTTATTTCGCTAACCGAAATAAGTTCATAAATTAATATAACATATTAATTCAAGTAATCCACTAGGATCAAGTATGCATTTAATACTATTAAATACCTAAAGTCTAAGTAATCACTGTTAAATATTTAACGGACAAGTAACGATAGTAAACGGAAAAAGTCAGGTTGTTACAGTTAACCCTAGGATATACAAACTTAGATCGACAGGTTCTCCTGTTTGTGATCATGTTTACTCTACAAGGCACGTCGTTATTCAATTCAAAGATCGATACGAGGTTTACGAATAGAGTATAACCTTTAAGTTAAAACTAGTGACTTCACTTAGGATAACCCCCTAAGTTTAGTTACCCTTCAGTTATACAACCGTAGTGACATACCCATCTTTGCCATTGGACAACTCTAGGACTATACACCAGTAGGATTGTATGATCGACTTATTCGATGGACGTCAGGACTACCCTAGTTAAAGCCTTTACTTCATAATTATGTTTCCCTAACCTAAGCCTATATCATAGTCAACATTTCCTTAACATGCATTCTGCGGATATTTTTCACCCATTACTTTTATTGCAACTAGGATATAATTAAAACACAAAACACTATCTTTTTATCCAGGCAATTTAATCCGAAGACAACTCTCAATTAAAATTAATTTCGCATAACCTTTCAAAAAAACAAGACCCTAGGTCAACTTACTCTTTCTATACATGTAGAAAGAGAAAAAAAGATTTAGGCCCCGCACTTATAAATAAAAAATTCATCTGCAATATATGCTAAGAAGCGTTCTGTCTACCTCGTTATACAACAAACGATATCGACTTTTTGAGCGATACCAAGTTCACAAACCATCCGGATGAGAGGAACGACAAAGGTCCCTCATAAGTTGTTTTTTCTTTATACGTTTTTATTTGTTTGTTAAGTGTGGTGTCATTCGTGTAGTATTGCTTTTGGTAGAGGTTCTGGCTAAGTTGGAGTTATCATCGGGTTGTGTCATTTACATGTTCGAGTCGGCCCGATTTTTACCAGTGTCTATAACGGTTCGGGATATTCATTATGCGATGAAGATCCTGTTTTTATATTATTCGTTTTTTTCCATTAAAAAAAAAAAAAAAAAAAACTTTCAATCTGTACAATGAATCTTAAAAGTTTTTGGTAAATCCACCCACTTTGTGCATTTATAAATTGTACCATACATATACGCAATGCATAATATTATGCGTCATTTGTTTTTTAATATGCAGATCTCTATGTCTTATGATTGCGCTCCCGCAAACTTTTTTACCGCAGAGTGTTTGTTTTAACAAAAGACACAAGATAAAAACAATGTGTTATTGTATTTGTAAGCTCGCAAATTTAGAAATATGCTTCCAAGTGCTGCGGACATGATTAAGTTATTTCGCGGACATATAAACAAACAATCTTCATTATTTAGCATACAGACCATTAAGCTACATCTTCTCTTCATACATGGTCTGCAGATTTTCAGATAAAAACATTTTAACATAAACAACGTTTTCTTTATGGAATGGCTTATGGTTGCGCGTCCTCGAACGTTTTTACTGCAAACTGTTTGTTTTAATAAAAGACATAATTAAAAAACAATGTGTTATTATGTTTGCAAAATCGCAGACTTAGAATATGTTTCTAAGTGCTACAGACATGATTAAGTATTTCGCAGACATAAAAACAAACAATTTTCACTATTCGGCATACATACATGGTCTGCGGATTTTCAGATAAGAACATTTTAAATTAAACAACACTTTTTGTAGAACAGCATTATCGCTATCACCAAGAGGGGAATTAACCACATTCGTGATCATATGCCACTTACTCACGCGTTATGAGATAACCCAAATCGCAACAACCCTGACTGTATTGTTAAAGGTTGAGAAAACCCCTTCCGAAAAGCCAATTACTGGAAATATCAATTAGATCCTGATCTTTAGATTCGAACATACATAGCGTGCACCCTCGTATACCATCGAGACAATGTAACGTAAATAAATACAGTACCATTTTAATGAATATATTATCAAAAACCCTCTTGAATTTAGTCAATTTACCACTCCTAATTGAGATGAGATGCACATTATTCGGGAAGAAAGAAACAGTTAATTACGTGTTTCAAAGGGAGACATAGAAGGTTGCCACGTGGAGATACACAGTCGATCAATGTTGACTCTTATTGTCGACATACACAAGGCGGTTTGTAATGTTTGTTTCTATCTGACCTTTTCTTTTTATTTATTTATTTATATTTATTTATCTTTTTTTTTTGAGTAAATTACCAAAATAGTCCCTGTGTTTGTTCATTTTATCCCAAATAGTCCCTCCCAATTATTTACTGCAATATCAGTCCTTATTTGCATTTTGGAGTCCCAAATAAGTCTCCGTGTTCATTTTATCTCAAATAGTCCCTTGTAACATGAACAACAGATAGCGGCACAGTACGCTTGAGACGATTTTCGAAAGGCTATAACTTCTAAACCGTATATCCATTTTTGATGAATAAGCTGTTGATAGAAAGGTGAGATAGTCAAATTTTCGTTGGTCAGGTCATAGTAGGTTAAATTGGATATTACGGGACCCGAAACGTACCCTAAAGTTGCTGAAAAAAACCTAAAAATCAAATTTTGTTTTTTTTCCAGCAACTCTAGGGTACGTTTCGGGTCCCATAAAATCCGATTTAATCTATTATGACCTGACCATCGAAAAGTTGACTATCTCACCTTTCTATCAACAACTTATTCATCAAAAATGGATATACGGTTTAGAAGTTATAGCCTTTCGAAAATCTTCTCTCGAGCACACTGTGCTGCTATCTGTTGTTCATGTTACCAGGGACTATTTGAGATAAAATGAACAAACACATGGACTTATTTGGGACTCCAAAATGCAAATAATGACTGATTTTGCAGAAAATAATTAGAAGGGACTACTTGGGATAAAATGAACAAACACAGAGACTATTTTAGTCATTTACTCTTTTTTTTATATTCAACTTGCATACTTTTTAATTTTTACCAAAGGTTTTTGTAACGACCCAACCCGTCGTATTCCGGCCCTTAAATTTTGTTTCTTTTTAATATACATTAAATAGCACTTTAGGTCCCATTACACAATTTCCAAAACGTATTTGTTATCAAAGTAAGTTCAACGAACTTGAAAACATACAATAATAATTTAAACTCCTTAATACATTAATACGTTAGTTAAATCGTAACCCAGTTATTACTCATGACCCGACTAGTTACTTTTACACAAAATCGAGCATGGTGATTGGGACTACGCTACCCAATCCTAAATCGAGTCCAAAAGTAAGATCTTCTAAAGCAACCTAGGCAAGATCTCTAATCCCCACGCTTACCCGAGCCACCATCACGCAAACCTATAAAAATATCAACAACGAGAGGGTAAGCTAATGCTTAGTGAGTGAGAATATACTACGTTCATATATACGCATAAAATGAATACGCATCGCCAACTCACAAATAGTAAACACATACCACAATTCGAGCATAACTAAGCAATGTTATACCTAACGTACCACCAAGCCCAATTCGTAAGAATAGCTACAACATACAATAAGTATATATACGCATATGCAAAATAAAATCGATAATACAACAAGGTTAACCCCTTAACCTTAAACCCATGAAGGTTGGCCGAACAACCCGAGCCTTAGTGAATTCGCACAACCCGAGATTCACTTCCTTCACCACTTCAACAACCGAGGTTAGCCGAACTACCCGTGCCATAGTGAATTCGTACTACCCGAGATTCACTACCTCATCAATAAGATGATCGAACAACCCGAGTCATCATGAATCCGCACTACCCGAGATTCGCTACCTCATCAAAACCCACATCATCGGGGTTACTCAACCGTAACTCAATACCAATCCCACTACATCGGGATTATATAACTACATATCACAAGTCCATGTGATAACGTACGCACGAAGTGTGCACCTCGCCAAAGGTGGTCAACCAAAACGCACAACCGTGCCAATTGGACTTATTACACAAGCCCATCAAATCCACCTATATATGAAGTGAGTTCTATAACCGAGAACCACTTCACCCGAACCGCACCCATCCTACACATACATATGCACATAGGATATTAACTCTCACCTTGTCTTCTTGATGAATGCAACTGAACAATTCTGCAACACGTCAATGGAACGTACCTATTCCATTATCACAATACAAACAACACAATTAGGGTGGACTTACAAACCAACCCAATTGACACTTAGTGCAATTTCGACCCAAATGCACTTCAAAGCACAAACCGCGCCCAAAACTTACCAATAATCACTAACATAAGTGAAAATGGTCCTAATACGCCAATTAAATCCGAACACAAGTGTTAAACACTTATCATTCTCAAAATCACCCATAAACCCTAATTTTGACTCATTTCAAAATCAGTTTTTCAAATACACCAAAATGGGTTCCAACACTTCCATAATCACTAAACCTTGTGATTAAACCCAATTTCAAGTCCTAATCATGGCCAAATCGGTTTCCAACCCAAAACCCGCCTTCATCACTTAATGGGGTTTCATTAACAACTAATGGGGTTTCATTTATGAACTCACAATCAAAAACCCCTAAAATATGAACATGAATCACAGGAACAAAATTCGGATAGAAGACTTACCACTAGTATAAAATGGTAGCTAAGAACGAGGAGAACAATGTTTGTTCTTGCTCCAAAGATCGAATCCCACTTCTTCCCTTCCAAATCACACTTTGAATCAATTAGGGTTTTGAAGTTTTGGAAGAAAATAGAAGAGAAAAAGGAAAAGAAATGAGAGAAATGAGAGAAATGAGTGGATGGGATTTAAGATCCCAAATCTGGCACACACGCGAAAAGACCGAAATGCCCTCGATACCTCTTAAAATTACAAAATTCGGAACCAGTTTGCCAGAAGGTCCGCGCCGCGACCCTCTTTCCTCGCGCCGCGACCTTAGTACTGGTCTGTTGGTCATCTTGTCATGCCTCCTGATCCTGAATCCTTTGGATTGTCGCGCCGCGACTCCCTCCTCCGCGCCGCGACCCATCAGCCACTTTGCCACCTTTTCGCGTACTAGAATCCTTCCTCTCGTACACACTTCGAACTCTTCATTCGTGCAACGTACATGCACTTTAGAACACGCAAAACAACCCTTCGATCACTCTCGTACTCTATTTACGTACATGCGACATATATACATACTCAATACACATATATATATTCTTTTCATATATATATATATATATATATATATATATATATATATATATATATATATATATATATATATATATATATATATATATTCTTTATACGTCGTACGAATAAACGGGTCTTACAACTCTCCCCCACTTATTTCGATCACGTCCTCGTGATCCTAGTCACTTAACCAATCCGAACCTACGCGCTATGGTTCTCGAACAGTCGTTCCAATCCGACTTCCAACACATTTCTCATTAAATCGAAGACTAATCCATTCACTAAATACACACTTGCACGCATTCCGAGACATGCAATGTGCAAATCATCCGAAAACTACTACAACATTTAGCATACATGGAAACATCACACGTTTCTTCCAATTCCCCTATGCGATTCTCCCCAACGAATCATCTTTAACACTAAATCGTCATCCTCGATTTATCAAATCTACAAATCCGAGAACTAAAACTTGCTCAATCACTCACATCGGGAAAAACTCAACCAATCTCTTACTAAGATATCAATCCCTTAGCGTACCCTTACCAAGTACAATGCTAATAGCAACCAAGTCTCTTCCTAAGGTCAACAACCCGAACGATGAAGACCGAACGTAACAAATCCTTACGGATAACACTTATCACTAAACATCCCTTGTAGTGCGCAATACGATCAATACGCAACTATCGTAACATCATAAGCAACCAGCTAAAACCGATAGCACCCAAAATGACTATGGCAACGCTAATATCAAAGTGTATAAAATTGACTATTGTCACACCCGTAACAACATGTGAGCGAAACACGGCTATCGCATCACTAATCACACAACATGGTCCTCACGACCCCACCATTGGAGTATAAAACAACCAATAGTTCTCAATACTAACCACATGAAGGCTGGCCGAAACTACACGCGCCTTAGTGAATTCGCACGACACGCGACTCACCACCTCCACCGCAACAACAATCGGGATTGGCCGAACTACACGCACCCTAGTGAATCTGAACTACACGAGAGTCACTATCCCAATAGAATAACCGCATCCACACGAGTCATTGTGAATTCAAAGTACACGCGACTCACTTCCCAAATCTCAACACAGGAATGGTACTCCAATTCCCCACTGGTACTCGCATTTCCCGATAACGTTATACCATACCGATATTGTAGTGACCCGTCCTAATCCATCTGGACGAATACATTACATTTGATTACATCGCGATGTACTTGACCTCTATATGATACATTTTACAAACATTGCATTCGTTTTTAAAAGACAAACTTTCATTACATCGAAAGTTGACGGCATGCATACCATTTCATAAAATATCCAACTATAATTGTCTTAATAATAATCTTGATGAACTCAACGACTCGAATGCAACGTCTTTTGAAATATGTCATGAATGAATCCAAGTAATATCTCTAAAATGAGCAAATGCACAGCGGAAGATTTCTTTAATACCTGAGAATAAACATGCTTTCAAGTGTCAACCAAAAGGTTGGTAAGTTCATTAGTTTATCATAATCAATCATTTCCATTATTTTAATAAACCACAAGATTTCCTTTATTCAATAATCATACACTCGCAAGTGTTTAAAAATCATTCATATGGATTGAACACCTGGTAACCGACATTAACATAATGCATATAGAATATCCCCAAAATAGAAATCCATCTGTATAATATAAACTCGAAGTACTAAAGCATACCATTTTCCAGTATGGGGGGAGTTAGGGCCCGTAGATCTACCTTTAGGATTCGCGTCAATTAGGGTCTCTGTTCCCTAATTCTTAGGCTACCAAGCTAAAAGGGGTGATATTCGATTCGATAATCCAACCATAGAATGTAGTTTTGATTACTTGTGTCTATTTCGTAAAACATTTATAAAAGCAGCACATGTATTCTCAGTCCCAAAAATATATATTGCAAAAGCATTTAAAAGGGAGTAATGAAACTCACAATACTGTATTTTGTAGTAAAAATACATATGACGACATTGAACAAATGTAGGGTTGACCTCGGATTCACGAACTTATATCAAGTATATATATTAACACATATATCACATTTAATTAACTAAGATTACTTATATTTTATAATGTATTTAGTTTAATATCTTTATATATATAATTACATTAATACTTATAATATGTTATAATATATATAATATATATTTTTAATTAATGTTATATTAATATATATGATAATATATTAATTAATATATTAAAACATTTTAGTATGTAATATTAGTATACTTGTAATATATTTTTTTATATAAATATCATTTGTTTGTTAAAATAATAATCATAATAATACTAAATTAATAATAATTATAATACTCATAACTAGATTTAATAATAATTTTGATAATAATGATTTTGATAATAACATTAGTCATTTTATTTGTAGTAATATTAATAATAAAAATAATAATAATGATAATACTAATAATAATAACGTAGAAAAAAATAAAAGTAATGTTAATACTAATAATAATAATAATAATATTGATAATAGTAGTAATAATGATAATAACAGTAATAATAATACTTATATTAATAATAATCATGATATGATGATAATAATAATAATAATAATAATAATAATAATAATAATAATAATAATAATAATAATAATAATAATAATAATAATAATAATAATAATAGTAATGATAAGTAATTAGTAAACTACCTCAAAGAAGTAGTCCTAAAAAAATTGCCCAAGCCCGGGTTTGAACCCGCGACGTCCTGCTAACCCGATAACTCCCTTAACCATTCGTCTGTAACTGTTTTTCTGTTCTAATTCATACCGTTTATTCTTTTGATCCATTATTAGCATATCATAATATCTTCATCATCATCTTAACTTAAACATCACCATACTTATTATCACCATCATCTCGTCAAATACGTAGTCATCATCATCGTATTTCATTATCATTACTATCATAGAATTAATTCATATTTACGATCATAATTCATGTATCATCTTTTATCATCATCATAAAATCACTATCTATATATCCTAATCATTATCATATATCATATGTTACATATCATATATCATATATCATCATGTGTAACACCACCACAACATCATCATGCTCACCATAACATAACTCGTTCATCATCATTTTCATTATCACATTCATCGTCACCATTATTATTATCATTTATCATCTTAATTATTATCATCATAAGCTTATCATAATCATCATATCTATCAATCTCAATTATCATCAACTTAAATGAGGTGTGTGATCGTGTTATTGTCGTGTGGGAACTAGGAACATAAACGATAGGCATTACAAGTTGTGGCCCATATTGCTCACAAGCCCAATTACTAGCTGAATCGTAACCCAACAGCAACTGCATATTATCTCGGCCCAGTAAACTGCCTAACTACGAAATTCATCTCAACCCAACATACAATATACATATACGAACGTTTTAAAAAAAATTTGATAGGACTTATAGCCGTCAAAATATTTTAATCACAAGTGGGAGTAACTTGTTAAAGGGTGTCGGCCTTTCCATTATCCAAAAACAATATCAACAGTAAAAGTACCTTTTGAATTAATAACATGTGGTGAAGTGGGTAGGGTTCGGTTTCAACAAGATTATAAAGTAACATCAACATTACTCATTATTCATAATCATCATCTCCTCTTTTATCAATCTATATCATCTTTTTCTTTAAATCTCTCTACCGTCGTTGCTTGATGTAACAAAAGGCAAAACAATACTGTAATTGCAGTAAGGAAACAAGAAAAAGAAAAGTAGCTGTAGCAGTGATATTGGTTCTATGTTGCGGTTTAATATGGTGGTTATGGTAGTTTAAGGTGGTTCCCGGTGTCGGTTAATTTAAGAAGAAAGAGAGAGTGTTTGATTCGTTTGGACAGGAAACAGATAAAGAATTAGGAGGAAGGTGGGGTTTGATCTTGTGTGGATAGAATAACAATAGAAAAACAAAACTGTCGAGCAGAAAGATGATGATGATGCTTATTGTTATGGTTTAATGATTGAATAAGAAGGAACCGAAGGTGATGTTGTTGATGGTTGTCGACGGTGGTTCATCAGAAGATATCAATGATTGTAATGTGTCAATAACGCATCGAATAGTAAAAAGCAGTAACATCATAGCAATTAAATAGTCCGATGGTTGTTGTGGTTTTTCGAATGTTCAGCAGGTTTTAGGCTTCATCAAGCAACAGTAGAATGAAGAAGATGATGTTCTTGGGTGATGGATCGAAGGATCAAAAGACAGAAAACAGATGGTGTGGGTTGGTATTCTTTGACAAGAAAGTAGCAAGTGGAAATAATATAATTCGACCAGAAAGAAAATATAGATTATACGAAGTGGTTTTTTTTGTTTGGTGTTTTCCAACTGAAATTAGTAGCTTACAGTGGCGGTGGTGATTATTTGAGTTGACAGAGATGAAACAGAAGAAGAAATAAAGATGTGTTGGGGTTGAAAGATGGAGTTCGGTTGATATGGTTCTCCTTGATAGTTGTTTGTTAAGTTGGCTTGATAAAAGAAAACAATACAGAGAGTGAAAGTAGGTGTTCCACATGTCTCTTAATCTATCTATATGTATATATTATCTATCAATATCATATATAATTGGAATGGAATAACTTTGATCAATCAAAACACTGGGTGGATATGAGCTGTACTCCAAAAACAAAAAAGGAGATAATGTGACAATCATTACTTATTTTGCAATGTCGAAACTTCTATATGAGTTACCGTAATGTAATCCCGGTCATTACATTACGCTATCTCACATATCCATTCGACATTACTCCATAAGTTCAAGATAGCGTAGTCAACTTAATGCTCTTAAGTGTCACGTTGTGCGTACGTATGGGATTCGTGATATCATATATCTAGTCCAAGTCCATATCATTATGGGTATAGATGCGTATATGCATATGATATATAATATGTAGCCCTACGGGTAGCATAGTAGAGCAAACAGTGCAAGCATGGCGTATAACAGTCATTCTAAGTACACGGCTATAGACTAGACCCACTAATGTGCCCTACGGTTAGAACCACTAATGTATCCTATTTCCCTATAACCTGGCTCTGATACCAAATGTAATACCCCGTCAGAATCCACTAACGGCGTATTAATTCTGGTCCCAATGCTTGGCTTGACTTCTACATAACAGCAATGTTCTACAGTGGAAGCAACTAATACCTGAGATAAAACATGCAAAATGGATCAACATAAAGTTGAGTGAATCTACAGGTTTGAGTAAATAGTTCTCGTATGTTTCATAAAACAGTTTCCATAAATCGTTTGTCGAAAATCATTTCTCAAAATCGTTTATCTGAATAAACCGCTAAGGTTTAATCTCGAAAGTTTGCATATAGCAAATGCTAAGTAATAAACCGTTTGTAATATGTCAAGTTTCAACTGTGAGTGACATCAAAAAGTTCTTTTTGTTTCATCTGTTTGTAGACATAACCATGTCTAGTTTCAAGTTTGTAAACATCATGTTTAAGTAATATTCTTCGTAAGTTAGGCCACGAGATTTGCGTATAGTCGAGCTACACTTCTTCAGTTTACCCTATCTAAATGATACACTGATCAAGTGTACGAGTAACAACAAAATAAGCACCAGTTATGTTACGGTGAGGTTTGTCAAACCTAACGGTACCGTCCCTATAAGTCGAGCTTACAAAGTAACTAATATAATCAAGCTAAGAGATTTTTGATCTGAACTCATATGTATATTCTGGTAAGTTACTCGGGCCTAATATGTAAAATAGTTTTAAAAACAGTTTAAGAAATAGTTTCAAAAGCAGCATGTATCTCATCCCAAAATGTTAAAGAAAATGGGACTGTAGACTCACCTTTGCAAAAGCACTTGAAATATCTTAGCAAAATGTACCGTAGTCGAACAATCTTGATCTAACAACGCAACCTATTCACGTAAGTCATCTTAAGTATACACATATAGGTCATACTATGTCAACCCATAGTGTACGCAATGTCCTAGTGCTCAGACTGACTCAACGAACAAGTAAAAGTCAACTAATCCAAGCAAGTCAACAGAAGTCAACCAAACTCAAACCAAAAGTCAACTCGGTCAAAGTGGTCAACTAAAGTCAAATATCTCAGTAGGTCATGCAAACATGGTCAACATGTCAAACCTAGCTCAAGTAACACTTTACAGTTCACAGTTAAGCAAATTGCACATTCGCAGTTCAACGCATGTCTCCAAAAAACGTATATTGTAGAAAGATACAACTGTAGCTCATAGCACATAACTCATAAAATTATGACCACCTACAGATCACAAATAGACTTAAAATTGATTACAAAAAGTCCAGCCAAAGCCTCATACGATGTCTACAAGTCAGAAATCAGAAGAGGTCTAGTTATGGTTTACTAAATCAGTTTCAGCACGCGCATCAGTTTTAAAATATTTCTCAAAAAATATAGAAAATAGATTTTAACAAACGGCTAATTGGAGTCATCTCAAAACGTCTCAATATTTTAGTGATAAAATAATCAAAGACATCTCTTTAGTTAATTCGTACAATTTAATCAATCTTTATAGACCTTCCAGTTTTAAATAGCAAACAGACATGTCACTTAGATGAGCATATATCTCATGGCAAATCACGTTCTCGTAAGTTTGTATACAAATGAAACACATCAAGTAACATATAAACTAACATATTCCAGAAGATCAAAGTCTCAATCAACATCTAGTTCACTCTAGAGATTTTCTTTCACATTCGAAAACAGATTCAGCTCACTTAACAACACGAATCTTTGTTTTGACATAACGGAAGCATTACGAAAGCGTTTAACGTAAATATTAAGTCTAACATGCATGATTTTTTGCAAGGAATACAATTGTATACTTTTCATTAACTAAATCACAAAGCATACAAGTCAGAAAATTCGGATATCATGTAAACCCTAACGAAAATTTCGATTAAGCATATCTTGAGCATACGATAACGAAATCAAGCAAAATCAAAGTCCAAACTCAATAGTTTTTCGATACCTTTCCATCTATACACATTATATAATCAGTCCACAAGTCAATTTTATCAGATCATTAAAATACAAATTCGTGATTCATAGTAACGACAACAATCGAGCAATTTAATGACTAACAACGACTACAATTGCAATCAATTGAGCACTAGACTCTTGTACACCATGTAATTGAGCAAAATCAGATATAAAAAGATTAGGATTAGAGATTATACCTTACTAGAGATCAATTAACTTATACAAGCACGTAGAGAACGACAAGAACAATCACTTTCGTGTAGAACGCAAGAGCAAATAATCAAAATTGAATGGAGGATGATGATGATGATGATGAAGTCGACGGTGGAGAGGGGATTTGGGGCTGCCCAAGCCGTGGCTTTAGGGTTAGAGTGAAAGAGTTGGGATTAATTGCCTTTTTATACAAATTCCTTAATAATGTAAGGGCGTAAATCACTAGTTAGCAACATGGGCTCAATTTAATCACATAAATGGGTAGGGTTAGGGGAAATTCGGCTATGAGGGTCCAAGAGGGAGTCCATGGGCTTGTATTGACTAGTTGATGCATTCCTTGTGTAGCCCGTTAGATGTCGTTAGCCGAAAACGCAAACTGGAACGTTAAACGTCAATTTCTCGCGTTTTTAATCTATATAAATTCTAATAAATTGAAAGTACTTTTAAAACATAATAATTATATAATATAATTATTAAAATTAAATTACATTATGCTTTGGCTTGCTAGTACGCTAAGTGTGGTTCGTTTCTAGTTGCCGTTAACCGTACCGGGTTCCCGGAACGTTAACCGGTCGTTAAGACGCATCCCACCAAGTTTAATTCATTACACATATAATAAATTAAATATGTTATTCTTAAAGTTAATAATTATTAAAAATAATTATTTTATCGTTTAACTAAGTTCCGCAAACTGAAAAGCTTTCTAGTCGATTTTCTTAATCGTAACGTTTTCTAGTTATTTCGCTAACCGAAATAAGTTCATAAATTAATATAACATATTAATTCAAGTAATCCACTAGGATCAAGTATGCATTTAATACTATTAAATACCTAAAGTCTAAGTAATCACTGTTAAATATTTAACGGACAAGTAACGATAGTAAACGGAAAAAGTCGGGTTGTTACAGTTAACCCTAGGATATACAAACTTAGATCGACAGGTTCTCTTGTTTGTGATCATGTTTACTCTACAAGGCACGTCGTTATTCAATTCAAAGATCGATACGAGGTTTAGGATTAGAGTATAACCTTTAAGTTAAAACTAGTGACTTCACTTAGGATAACCCCCTAAGTTTAGTTACCCTTCAGTTATACAACCGTAGTGACATACCAATCTTTGCCATTGGACAACTCTAGGACTATACACCAGTAGGATTGTATGATCGACTTATTCGATGGACGTCAGGACTACCCTAGTTAAAGCCTTTACTTCATAATTATGTTTCCCTAACCTAAGCCTATATCATAGTCAACATTTCCTTAACATGCATTCTGCGGATATTTTTCACCCATTACTTTTATTGCAACTAGGATATAATTAAAACACAAAACACTATCTTTTTATCCAGGCAATTTAATCCGAAGACAACTCTCAATTAAAATTAATTTCGCATAACCTTTCAAAAAAACAAGACCCTAGGTCAACTTACTCTTTCTATACATGTAGAAAGAGAAAAAAAGATTTAGGCCCCGCACTTATAAATAAAAAATTCATCTGCAATACATGCTAAGAAGCGTTCTGTCTACCTCGTTATACAACAAACGATATTGACTTTTTGAGCGATACCAAGTTCGCAAACCATCCGGATGAGAGGAACGACAAAGGTCCCTCATAAGTTGTTTTTTCTTTGTACGTTTTTATTTGTTTGTTAAGTGTGGTGTCATTCGTGTAGTATTGCTTTTGGTAGAGGTTCTGGCTCAGTTGGAGTTATCATCGGGTTGTGTCATTTACATGTTCGAGTCGGCCCGATTTTTTCCAGTGTCTATAACGGTTCGGGATATTCATTATGCGATGAAGATCCTGTTTTTATATTATTCGTTTTTTTCCATAAAAAAAAAAAAAAAAAAAAAAAAAAACTTTCAATCTGTACAATGAATCTTAAAAGGTTTTTGGTAAATCCACCCACTTTGTGCATTTATAAATTGTACCATACATATACGCAATGCATAATATTATGCGTCATTTGTTTTTTAATATGCAGATCTCTATGTCTTATGATTGCACTCCCGCAAACGTTTCTACCGCAGAGTGTTTGTTTTAACAAAAGACACAAGATAAAAACAATGTGTTATTGTATTTGTAAGCTCGCAAATTTAGAAATATGCTTCCAAGTGCTGCGGACATGATTAAGTTATTTCGCGGACATATAAACAAACAATCTTCACTATTTAGCATACAGACCATTAAGCTACATCTTCTCTTCATACATGGTCTGCAGATTTTCAGATAAAAACATTTTAACATAAACAACGTTTTCTTTATGGAATGGCTTATGGTTGCGCGTCCTCGAACGTTTTTACTGCAAACTGTTTGTTTTAATAAAAGACATAATTAAAAAACAATGTGTTATTATGTTTGCAAAATCGCAGACTTAGAATATGTTTCTAAGTGCTACAGACATGATTAAGTATTTCGCAGACATAAAAACAAACAATTTTCACTATTCGGCATACATACATGGTCTGCGGATTTTCAGATAAGAACATTTTAAATTAAACAACACTTTTTGTAGAACAGCATTATCGCTATCACCAAGAGGGGAATTAACCACATTCGTGATCATATGTCACTTACTCACGCGTTATGAGATAACCCAAATCGCAACAACCCTGACTGTATGGTTAAAGGTTGAGAAAACCCCTTCCGAAAAGCCAATTACTGGAAATATCAATTAGATCCTGATCTTTAGATTCGAACATACACCTACTCGTTGAAAAAAATAGCGTGCACCCTCGTATACCATCGAGACAATGTAACGTAAATAAATACAGTACCATTTTAATGAATTTATTATCAAAAACCCTCTTGAATTTAGTCAATTTACCACTCCTAATTGAGATGAGATGCACATTATTCGGGCAGAAAGAAACAGTTAATTACGTGTTTCAAAGGGAGACATAGAAGGTTGCCACGTGGAGATACACAGTCGATCAATGTTGACTCTTATTGTCGACATACACAAGGCGGTTTGTAATGTTTGTTTCTATCTGACCTTTTCTTTTTATTTATTTATTTATATTTATTTATCTTTTTTTTTTGAGTAAATTACCAAAATAGTCCCTGTGTTTGTTCATTTTATCCCAAATAGTCCCTCCCAATTATTTACTGCAATATCAGTCCTTATTTGCATTTTGGAGTCCCAAATAAGTCCCCGTGTTCATTTTATCTCAAATAGTCCCTTGTAACATGAACAACAGATAGCGGCACAGTACGCTTGAGACGATTTTCGAAAGGCTATAACTTCTAAACCGTATATCCATTTTTGATGAATAAGCTGTTGATAGAAAGGTGAGATAGTCAAATTTTCGTTGGTCAGGTCATAGTAGGTTAAATTGGATTTTACGGGACCCGAAACGTACCCTAAAGTTGCTGAAAAAACCTAAAAATCAAATTTTGTTTTTTTCCAGCAACTCTAGGGTACGTTTCGGGTCCCATAAAATCCGATTTAACCTATTATGACCAGACCATCGAAAAGTTGACTATCTCACCTTTCTATCAACAACTTATTCATCAAAAATGGATATACGGTTTAGAAGTTATAGCCTTTTGAAAATCTTCTCTCGAGCACACTGTGCTGCTATCTGTTGTTCATGTTACCAGGGACTATTTGAGATAAAATGAACAAACACATGGACTTATTTGGGACTCCAAAATGCAAATAATGACTGATTTTGCAGAAAATAATTAGAAGGGACTACTTGGGATAAAATGAACAAACACGGAGACTATTTTAGTCATTTACTCTTTTTTTTTATATTCAACTTGCATACCTTTTAATTTTTACCAAAGGTTTTTGTAACGACCCAACCCGTCGTATTCCGGCCCTTAAATTTTTTTCCTTTTTAATATACATTAAATAGCACTTTAGGTCCCATTACACAATTTCCAAAACGTATTTGTTATCAAAGTAAGTTCAACGAACTTGAAAACATACAATAATAATTTAAACTCCGTAATACGTTAATACGTTAGTTAAATCGTAACCCGGTTATTACTCATGACCCGACTAGTTACTTTTACACAAAATCGAGCATGGTGATTGGGACTACGCTACCCAATCCTAAATCGAGTCCAAAAGCAAGATCTTCTAAAGCAACCTAGGCAAGATCTCTAATCCCCACGCTTACCCGAGCCGCCATCACGCAAACCTATAAAAATATCAACAACGAGAGGGTAAGCTAATGCTTAGTGAGTGAGAATATACTACGTTCATATATACGCATAAAATGAATACGCATCGCCAACTCACAAATAGTAAACACATACCACAATTCGAGCATAACTAAGCAATGTTATACCTAACGTACCACCAAGCCCAATTCGTAAGAATAGCTACAACATACAATAAGTATATATACGCATATGCAAAATAAAATCGATAATACAACAAGGTTAACCCCTTAACCTTAAACCCATGAAGGTTGGCCGAACAACCCGAGCCTTAGTGAATTCGCACAACCCGAGATTCACTTCCTTCACCACTTCAACAACCGAGGTTAGCCGAACTACCCTTGCCTTAGTGAATTCGTACTACCCGAGATTCACTACCTCATCAATAAGATGACCGAACAACCCGAGTCATCATGAATCCGCACTACCCGAGATTCGCTACCTCATCAAAACCCACATCATCGGGGTTACTCAACCGTAACTTAATACCAATCCCACTACATCGGGATTATATAACTCCATATCACAAGTCCATGTGATAACGTACGCACGAAGTGTGCACCTCGCCAAAGGTGGTCAACCAAAACGCACAACCGTGCCAATTGGACTTATTACACAAGCCCATCAAATCCACCTATATATGAAGTGAGTTCTATAACCGAGAACCACTTCACCCGAACCGCACCCATCCTACACATACATATGCACATAGGATATTAACTCTCACCTTGTCTTCTTGATGAATGCAACTGAACAATTCCGCAACACGTCAATGGAACGTACCTATTCCATTATCACAATACAAACAACACAATTAGGGTGGACTTACAAACCAACCCAATTGACACTTAGTGCAATTTCGACCCAAATGCACTTCAAAGCACAAACCGCTCCCAAAACTTACCAATAATCACTAACATAAGTGAAAATGGTCCTAATACGCCAATTAAATCCGAACACAAGTGTTAAACACTTATCATTCTCAAAATCACCCATAAACCCTAATTTTGACTCATTTCAAAATCAGTTTTTCAAATACACCAAAATGGGTTCCAACACTTCCATAATCACTAAACCTTGTGATTAAACCCAATTTCAAGTCCTAATCATGGCCAAATCGGTTTCCAACCCAAAACACGCCTTCATCACTTAATGGGGTTTCATTAACAACTAATGGGGTTTCATTTATGAACTCACAATTAAAAACCCCTAAAATATGAACATGAATCACAGGAACAAAATTCGGATAGAAGACTTACCACTAGTATCAAATCGTAGCTAAGAACGAGGAGAACAATGTTTGTTCTTGCTCCAAAGATCGAATCCCACTTCTTCCCTTCCAAATCACACTTTGAATCAATTAGGGTTTTGAAGTTTTGGAAGAAAATAGAAGAGAAAAAGGAAAAGAAATGAGAGAAATGAGAGAAATGAGTGGATGGGATTTAAGATCCCAAATCTGGCACACACGCGAAAAGACCGA
This sequence comes from Rutidosis leptorrhynchoides, assembly GCF_046630445.1. Taxonomy (NCBI): domain Eukaryota; kingdom Viridiplantae; phylum Streptophyta; class Magnoliopsida; order Asterales; family Asteraceae; genus Rutidosis; species Rutidosis leptorrhynchoides. Next base: position 127,970,417 of record NC_092339.1, read on the forward strand.
AATGCCCTCGATACCTCTTAAAATTACAAAATTCGGAACCAGTTTGCCAGAAGGGCAGCGCCGCGACCCTCTTTCCTCGCGCCGCGACCTTAGTACTGGTCTGTTGGTCATCTTGTCATGCCTCCTGATCCTGAATCCTTTGGATTGTCGTGCCGCGACTCCCTCCTCCGCGCCGCGACCCATCAGCCACTTTGCCACCTTTTCGCGTACTAGAATCCTTCCTCTCGTACACACTTCGAACTCTTCATTCGTGCAACGTACATGCACTTTAGAACACGCAAAACAACCCTTCGATCACTCTCGTACTCTATTTACGTACATGCAACATATATACATACTCAATACACATATATATATTCTTTTCATATATATATATATATATATATATATATATATATATATATATATATATATATATATATATATATATATATATATATATATATATATATATATATATATATTCGTTATACGTCGTACGAATAAACGGGTCTTACAACTCTCCCCCACTTATTTCGATCACGTCCTCGTGATCCTAGTCACTTAACCAATCCGAACCTACGCGCTATGGTTCTCGAACATTCGTTCCAATCCGACTTCCAACACATTTCTCATTAAATCGAAGACTAATCCATTCACTAAATACACACTTGCACGCATTCCGAGACATGCAATGTGCAAATCATCCGAAAACTACTACAACATTTAGCATACATGGAAACATCACACGTTTCTTCCAATTCCCCTATGCGATTCTCCCCAACGAATCATCTTTAACACTAAATCGTCATCCTCGATTTATCAAATCTACAAATCCGAGAACTAAAACTTGCTCAATCACTCACATCGGGAAAAACTCAACCAATCTCTTACTAAGATATCAATCCCTTAGCGTACCCTTACCAAGTACAATGCTAATAGCAACCAAGTCTCTTCCTAAGGTCAACAACCCGAACGATGAAGACCGAACGTAACAAATCCTCACGAATAACACTTATCACTAAACATCCCTTGTAGTGCGCAATACGATCAATACGCAACTATCGTAACATCATAAGCAACCGGCTAAAACCGATAGCGCCCAAAACGACTATGGCAACGCTAATCTCAAAGTGTACAAAATTGACTATTGTCACACCCGTAACAACATGTGAGCGAAACACGGCTATCGCATCACTAATCACACAACATGGTCCACACGACCCCACCATTGGCGTATAAAACAACCAATAGTTCTCAATACTAACCACATGAAGGCTGACCGAAACTACACGCGCCTTAGTGAATTTGCACGACACGCGACTCACCACCTCCACCGCAACAACAATCGAGATTGGCCGAACTACACGCGCCCTAGTGAATCTGAACTACACGAGAGTCACTATCCCAATAGAATAACCGCATCCACACGAGTCATTGTGAATCCGAAGTACACGCGACTCACTTCCCAAATCTCAACACAGGAATGGTACTCCAATTCCCCACTGGTACTCGCATTTCCCGATAACGTTATACCATACCGATATTGTAGTGACCCGTCCTAATCCATCTGGACGAATACATTACATTTGATTACATCGCGATGTACTTGACCTCTATATGATACATTTTACAAACATTGCATTCGTTTTTAAAAAAGAAACTTTCATTACATCGAAAGTTGACGGCATGCATACCATTTCATAAAATATCCAACTATAATTGTCTTAATAATAATCTTGATGAACTCAACGACTCGAATGCAACGTCTTTTGAAATATGTCATGAATGACTCCAAGTAATATCTCTAAAATGAGCAAATGCACAGCGGAAGATTTCTTTAATACCTGAGAATAAACATGCTTTCAAGTGTCAACCAAAAGGTTGGTGAGTTCATTAGTTTATCATAATCAATCATTTCCATTATTTTAATAAACCACAAGATTTCCTTTATTCAATAATCATACACTCGCAAGTGTTTAAAAATCATTCATATGGATTGAACACCTGGTAACCGACATTAACATAATGCATATAGAATATCCCCAAAATAGAAATCCATCTGTATAATATAAACTCGAAGTACTAAAGCATACCATTTTCCAGTATGGGGGAAGTTAGGGCCCGTAGATCTACCTTTAGGATTCGCGTCAATTAGGGTCTCTGTTCCCTAATTCTTAGGCTACCAAGCTAAAAGGGGTGATATTCGATTCGATAATCCAACCATAGAATGTAGTTTCGATTACTTGTGTCTATTTCGTAAAACATTTATAAAAGCAACACATGTATTCTCAGTCCCAAAAATATATATTGCAAAAGCATTTAAAAGGGAGTAATGAAACTCACAATACTGTATTTTGTAGTAAAAATACATATGACGACATTGAACAAGTGTAGGGTTGACCTCGGATTCACGAACTTATATCAAGTATATATATTAACACATATATCACATTTAATTAACTAAGTTTACTTATATTTTATAATGTATTTAGTTTAATATCTTTATATATATAATTACATTAATACTTATAATATGTTATAATATATATAATATATATTTTTAATTAATGTTATATCAATATATATGATAATATATTAATTAATATATTAAAACATTTTAGTATGTAATATTAGTATACTTGTAATATATTTTTTTATATAAATATCATTTGTTTGTTAAAATAATAATCATAATAATACTAAATTAATAATAATTATAATACTCATAACTAGATTTAATAATAATTTTGATAATAATGATTTTGATAATAACATTAGTCATTTTATTTGTAGTAATATTAATAATAAAAATAATAATAATGATAATACTAATAATAATAACGTAGAAAAAAATAAAAGTAATGTTAATACTAATAATAATAATAATAATATTGATAATAGTAGTAATAATAATAATAACAGTAATAATAATACTTATATTAATAATAATCATGATATGATAATAATAATAATAATAATAATAATAATAATAATAATAATAATAATAATAATAATAATAATAATAATAATAATAATAATAATAATAATAATAATAATAATAATAATAATAATAATAATAATAATAATAATAATAATAGTAATGATAAGTAATTAGTAAACTACCTCAAAGAAGTAGTCCTAAAAAAATTGCCCAAGCCCGGGTTTGAACCCGCGACGTCCTGCTAACCCGATAACTCCCTTAACCATTCGTCTATAACTGTTTTTCTGTTCTAATTCATACCGTTTATTCTTTTGATCCATTATTAGCATATCATAATATCTTCATCATCATCTTAACTTAAACATCACCATACTTATTATCACCATCATCTCGTCAAATACGTAGTCATCATCATCGTCTTTCATTATCATTACTATCATAGAATTATATCATCTTTATGATCATAATTCATGTATCATCTTTTATCATCATCATAAAATCACTATCTATATATCCTAATCATTATCATATATCATATGTTACATATCATATATCATATATCATCATGTGTAACACCACCACAACATCATCATGCTCACCATAACATAACTCGTTCATCATCATTTTCGTTATCACATTCATCGTCACCATTATTATTATCATTTATCATCTTAATTATTATCATCATAAGCTTATCATAATCATCATATCTATCAATCTCAATTATCATCAACTTAAATGAGGTGTGTGATCGTGTTATTGTCGTGTAGGAACTAGGAACATAAACGATAGGCATTACAAGTTGTGGCCCATATTGCTCACAAGCCCAATTACTAGCTGAATCGTAACCCAACAGCAACTGCATATTATCTCGGCCCAGTAAACTGCCTAACTACGAAATTCATCTCAACCCAACATACAATATACATATACGAATGTTTTAAAAAAAAATTGATAGGACTTATAGCCGTCGAAATATTTTAATCACAAGTGGGAGTAACTTGTTAAAGGGTGTCGGCCTTTCCATTATCCAAAAACAATATCAACAGTAAAAGTACCTTTTGAATTAATAACATGTGGTGAAGTGGGTAGGGTTCGGTTTCAACAAGATTATAAAGTAACATCAACATTACTCATTATTCATAATCATCATCTCCTCTTTTATCAATCTATATCATCTTTTTCTTTAAATCTCTCTACCGTCGTTGCTTGATGTAACAAAAGGCAAAACAATACTGTAATTGCAGTAAGGAAACAAGAAAAAGAAAAGTAGCTGTAGCAGTGATATTGGTTCTATGTTGCGGTTTAATATGGTGGTTGTGGTAGTTTAAGGTGGTTCCCGGTGTCGGTTAATTTAAGAAGAAAGAGAGAGTGTTTGATTCGTTTGGAGAGGAACAGATAAAGAATTAGGAGGAAGGTGGGGTTTAATCTTGTGTGGATAGAATAACAATAGAAAAACAAAACTGTCGAGCAGAAAGATGATGATGATGCTTATTGTTATGGTTTAATGATTGAATAAGAAGGAACCGAAGGTGATGTGGTTGATGGTTGTCGACGGTGGTTCATCAGAAGATATCAACGATTGTAATGTGTCAATAACACATCGAATAGTAGCAAGCAGTAATATCATAGCAATTAAATAGTCCGATGGTTGTTGTGGTTTTTCGAATGTTCAGCAGGTTTTAGGCTTCGTCAAGCAACAGTAGAATGAAGAAGATGATGTTATTGGGTGATGGATCGAAGGATCAGAAGACAGAAAATAGATGGTGTGGGTTGGTATTCTTTGACAAGAAAGTAGCAAGTGGAAATAATATAATTCGACCAGAAAAAAAATATAGATTATACGAAGTGGTTTTTTTTTGTTTGGTGTTTTCCAACTGAAATTAGTAGCTTACAGTGGCGGTGGTGATTATTTGAGTTGACAGAGATGAAACTGAAGAAGAAATAAAGATGTGTTGGGGTTGAAAGATGGAGTTCGGTTGATATGGTTCTCCTTGATAGTTGTTTGTTAAGTTGGCTTGATAAAAGAAAACAATACAGAGAGTGAAAGTGGGTGTTCCACATGTCTCTTAATCTATCTATATGTATATATTATCTATCAATATCATATATAATTGGAATGGAATAACTTTGATCAATCAAAACACTGGGTGGATATGAGCTGTACTCCACAAACAAAAAAGGAGATAATGTGACAATCTTTTAAATCATTTAGACCGTGTATATGTATATATATATATATATATATATATATATATATATATATATATATATATATATATATATATATATATATATATCAATTGTTTTATGGTGAAGTCAAAAAGGAGCACAGTTTACAATCCGTGAAACTTATTTGTTTGAATTGTATGTGTGTGATTCTCATTTGTGTATATATTATATATAGGTAAAGTAGATAGTTTGGTGGTTGATCAAACACCCCCGAAAGTGAAAACAAGATTGGCAGTGATTGGGGAAAGATAGTTTGTCCAGTATATCATCTATCTATATGTATCTATATATAACTAATAACTAATATAATAATAATAATATAATACTACTAAATATGAATGCACAATGAATGAATTGATAATGAATTGTTAGGTAACAAATAAAGCAGCCATCCCTTAACATTTTGCTACCGATACTTATTTTATAATATTTAATATATAATGATAACAGGATGAGAAAATCAAGGAGTGGTAAAAAGAGATGCTAATCATGTTATTTGATATTTTATGCCAATAATTTAAACACGAATAATATTTCATCTAATGTTTGTTTTTATTTCCTAGTACTAGTTAAAATTTAAATCAACATAGTATTTGCATTTTTAACAAACCTATAATTTACATGACCTTTTAATGAATCGACATTTATTTTTAGATCCACCTAAGTTTATATTCGAACTTGTTTAATATCATTAGAGATGGCAACCGAATGTTAAAATTAGTAATATTTATATTTGGTATACTTTATATATATATATATATATATATATATATATATATATATATATATATATATATATATATATATATATATATATATATATATATATATATATATATATATATATATATATATATATATATATTTTAAATAACCACTTTATTATATCGTTTATTATTTTATGTTTATATTTTCCAACAATTTTAATCATATATTATTTCAAATCATATTTCAAATTATTATGTATGTATATATATATATATATATATATATATATATATATATATATATATATATATATATATATATATATATATATATATATGTATCTATTTACAAATAGTTGTTTGTGAATCGTTGAGAATTGTCAAAGGTCAAATGATAACATGAAAACAGTTCAAAATTTAGGACGCAACATAACGGTCTATTCTTATTGTGTCAAAAATAGTAAATCATATCGAGAGTTTGATTTAAAATTAGTCGAAATTTTCCTGGTCGTCACAGTACCTACCCGTTAAAGAAATTTCGTCCCGAAATTTGAGTGAAGTCGTCATGACTAACAAATAGAATGTTTTCGTGACGAATATGAGTCGATAAATAGAGTTTTATCATTATTGGTTAATATGGATAAAAAATTCGATTACTCGAAGTGTACGAGTGAAGCTATCACAAAATAGTAAAATGAGAAAATAGAGATTTGTCTTATCTTCTGACGTAGTGACGGTGGATTTCCGAAATTCAAGGAAATTAAAGAAAATAATTCGTAATCTATATAAGATCTGATTCTTCGGCGAAAAAGGAAATTAAGATCTCTTTAATTAAATGCGATGATCTGCCTCGATTGCTCGGTCCGGTATTTCCACTATAAATGAACTTCTTTCGTTCAATTACTTCCTACCACTTCCATTTTCTATATTTTAATCCATACTTTCAAATCATCAGTCAGCATGCTTCATCCAGTTTTAATTCTGGATATATTCCTGACTTTCATATCAATCATTCTCCTTTTTCATCTACCACCGGAGGAATCTGTTTACTTCCACTTCGCTCTTCGGGTTATTGTGTTTATCATACTCCCGTGTCTTTATATTACTTTTCGTATTAATGTACACGATTTGTGATTTCTGTGTTGTTGTCGAGTTTTATATCTTCCCTTATGTTTCAGAGCTCTTTGCCTTTTTATTCTTTTCTCGACCTCTAGTAAAACGAGTAACGGTCCAGAATTCGTAAGTATGGAGTTTCGAATGATTATAGTATTCTAAGCAGAAAGGAATGTATTAGCACAATTTGATTTGTCAAATTACCAGAATCACTGAGAATATAAACTATCAAGAATATATTTTCTTGATATGTTCGGAGGTTGAACAGAATGAAAGAGTTATGTAACATGACACATGATGATGGTATGATCTACTGTGAACCATCATCACGTTTCATTAGAAACTCAGCATGACCTACTATAATATAATCACATTGGCCGGGCATCATTATATTATACTAACCCATGCTTCAATTCCCAACACTTCTCCACAATTCATTCATAATTTATACTTAGATTTTACAGAAGTTTTCAATATAATGGAATACAGAAAACACGAAGAGGTAGATAATTTCGGACAAGATTATTTATGAAAATATCCACAGAAATATTGAAGATATTTATGATGATATTTTGGAATTTCTAAGTTCAAAGGTTGATGAAGAAAAATTTTCCGCAAGATTTTAACATGACTTCGGAGCAAAATATTCTCTAAAGATTTCATCGGATCCAGAATTACCTGAATTCTTTGAATATAGGGTTTGGTCCTTGTTTTTGTCCTTGTATTTGTCCTTGGTATCCTTTATAGTTTCGCATAATTCGCTTCCCAGTATCAAATTTTCTATTGAGCGTTTCCAACACTCCATTCATTATCATCAAACTTTTGAACGGAGATGGTAATCGTCAAAATATAAAGGATGGTTTAAGATAGAATCAAGTGGCAAACTTGAGTAAATATTTAACTGTAGTAGATGAAATTTATTTACGATCTTTTAAGTTAAAAAGCGTTGTAATTTATATTTCCTACTCTTTTAATACTTTTTAATTGTCCAATGATAGTAGTCCAATAGCTCAACCAAAACTAGTATATTATAAGGAAATAGTCATATAGGAATAGTTAGCTAGGAACAGTTAGCTAGGATTTGGTTAGTATAGGTTTAAAGTTTTACGTAGTTAATTAATTGGTTACTAATCAATTTTATTTTGTTCTTTATTTTCTTCATTATGCCACTTGTCAAATCTTAATTTGGATTCTGATCGGTCAAAATCCGAATATAAAATTGAATTGGAATGAAAATGGTTATTCTTTGGTGAATGAATACGTATATCTGTGGTTGTAAGTAGGATAGTAAGTGACTGTTGAATCAGATGTGAAAGAATGTACAGTGTAACTTATTAATGTGAAATCTAAATATTCTTCGGGTATTACCTACCCGTTAAAATGTTTTCACCATTAATAGCTTGTACAAAAGAATTTTTAATTACAATCTTTATGAAAACATATATACATATATATTTTCTTCAGATGTAATCATGGATTTAATGAGTTAATATGATATTAAACTCATTTGATTTACCGTTAGAACTAGAATACATAATCTCTAAAACATTAGAGATTACATAATCTCATGTTAAACAAAGATAAATGATATAGAATGATATGTAGAACAAAGATAGTTGGTGTAGAACGATACGTAAAGCGAAAATTATGCTCGAGGTACAGAATGAGATGTTGAGGCTTGTGTTGTTGATGGTACATCTATTGATACTGGTGGTACTGTTGGTGCCGGTGATGCTACTGAAGCTGGTAAGTTTTGCACCATATTCTCCAAAGCTACTACTCGAGAACGAAGTTCGTTGACTTCTTCTACTAACCCTGGCTGGTTATCAGTGTGAGGTGGAGGTTGGATATCTTCTCTAGTTCCGTTAATGGTAGCCTCAAGACGAAAAATTCTCGCAAATAGGGTATAAACAGCGCCTGTGAGTACATCGTTTTCTCCGATGTTAGGAGGTAAGTTTGGTTCGTGGTAGGGTTCGCCTTCTTCATTCCTCCATCGAGTGAGTAAGTCTCGGACCCATCCCCATCTCCTCCAGAAAGAAAAATAGCTAAATGGTTAAGGCACTTCTGGTTCATTGACTTCGGAGTCTACTTCAATATACATCTCGAAATCGCTTCCGAAACTAATGGAATCCAAGCTAGATGTAGGATCCATCTTACATGATCAGTTAGAAGATTTCTGATATGAAATGATTTTCAGTTATCGGATGATATTCTAATTATATAGAATATCTAATACTATATCTAGTGCAGAGTATCCGTAGATTACGGAGGAAATTAAGAAAACGTGTCAGACAAAGTCTAATGTGATGGGATATGAATTTGTCTGTACACCATCTGATATTGCTTAAAACGAACATATATTTAGTCGCAATATCGTTCCAATATGTAAAGAATTTAATGGTAATTTCCTTATTTTTAGTTGCAACCGTTTAAATAAATAAGTGCGAAGACGAAAGACGAAGATCGCTCTAAAATGAAGATTTAAAGACGAAAACGAAGATTTGAAAGACCAAAACGTCCAAAATTCTCAAACGTACAAGTTACACTCCAAGTGGTTTAATTTATCGATGAATAACGGCTAAAAATTGACAAGAGTACAAGTCGCAGAACGCAAAGTACAAGATATCTAAGCATACAAAAAGGCGTTCGAAAATCCGGAACCGAGACATGAACCAACTATCAACGTACGACTCAACGGAGCAAAAATTACAAGTTAACTATGCACAAGAATATAATATAATATATAAATAATTCATAATAATAATAATAATAATATAATAATAATAATATATAATAATAATATATAATAATATCTCAATTGAGAATTAGCGAACGTGCAGAATGAATAAGTTGATTTTATCAACTTCACCTAACTCCTAAATAGTGACTCTAATGTGCCTATAAATACATTCACGGATCAAAGAAGAAAGGCATCAGTTTTCATTTTCAATTTTCAAATTCCTTTTCATTTAATATTTTAGTTTTAATAGTAGTAGTAAGTGGTGTAATTCAAGTTTATGGGTATTGTAGTACTGCTTTTCTACCATTCCAACCCGCTGTAAGTCTCCACGTCCCAACTTTATTTTCAAGTATCGTTATTATCGTTATTATTACTATTATTATTATTATTATTATTATTATTATTATTATTATTATTATTATTATTATTTTTATATTTTTATCGTAATTTATATTTATTATTAACGTCGTTATTATCGTCATTTATTATTTATTATTGTTATCGTTTATTATTATTATTATTATTGTTATCATGTTCACTTTATATAATTTATATTTTCATACCGTTATAATGTCCAACTAAATACCCATAGTGCTGACTAAAATGTAGAACCTCTGGACGAATGGATTGAATCATATTATAATATTATGATGTAACTTTTACTATTTAATATTAAGTTTAATCACTGACCCATTGTTATATAATTTAATATTTTCACCCCTATCACATAATTTATTAAATTGATAAGCGAAAGTTAATTAAATTTACATAAATTGTGCTTCAACACCTCAGTGATCTAGACGGACATATGGACAAATTATTGACAACAATTTAGAAGTGTGATTTGGTGGTTTGGGTAATATTATAGTTTATATAATCGTGTAATTATAAAAAGGGAAGACCGTTATAATTTTGGTATTAGCGAAAGTTAAAACCGGATTAAATCTCAATTTGAATAGTCGGGGTATAATTTAATTCGCTAAAACGAGATCTAACGAAAGTTAGATTTAATTTTAGTTAATTAAATCTTTATAAATCGAAAGATAAAATATAAGGATATATATTAAAACATCATAATCGGACTTAAAAACAATCCATAATCCAGAGGGGACATATTTTAGTAGCCACTACTTTACTTTATTTTAAATCTCATCAATTTCACTTTTTACTACGTAGATAAATTTTAGTAATTTTTACCGTATTACTTTTTACCATATAGTAAATTTTAATTACTTTTTACTATTTTACTATATTGCTATGAAAAAACCTTATTTCTTCTATTTTGTCAAATTAGTATAAATTGTATTTTTACTTTCGTTAATTTAGTTATTTCATTTTAGTTAAATTTAAATTTCGTTCAATTAAGTAGTAAAGCCTAATCCAAAATCACCCTTTTAAATAGTTTAACTTTTAGCAATTAAAAATCTTGAAAACTCCATTTTCCTGTGGAACGAACCTGATTTACCAAATAAAATATTACTATACGAATGGAACTAGTTGCCTATATGTGTGAAATCAATCCGAAATCATAAAAACGCCATATAATCACAACCAATTCGTGTAATAAAATCAATTCAAATCCGTTCAAAATAAAAGGACACGATCACGCACATCACCATCTATGCAATAATTGCAATAAGATGTGTCGAGACTAAAAATGATTGGTAGATATTTTTCGACAAAGAATGGTAAGCAAAACTTTTGACATGCAGACCACGTTCAAGTCTAGACTTATTAATATATCCTAACAACTACAAGGTCGAAGTCCAGACTCACTAATGCATCCTAACGACTATTAGTTAGACACACTAATGCAAGACCTGGTTGGCTACGACCACCGCTCTGATACCACCTGTAGTGACCCGTCCTAATCCATCTGGACGAATACATTACATTTGGTTACATCACGAGGTACTTGACCTCTATATGATACATTTTATAAACATTGCATTCGTTTTTAAAAGACAAACGTTCAATACATCGAAAGTTGACGGCATGCATACCATTTCATAAAATATCCAACTATAATTGTCTTAATAATAATCTTGATGAACTCAACGACTCGAATGCAACGCCTTTTGAATTATGTCATGAATGACTCCAAGTAATATCTCTAAAATGAGCAAATGCACAGTGGAAGATTTCTTTAATACATGAGAATAAACATGCTTTCAAGTGTAAATCAAAAGGTTAGTGAGTTCATTAGTTTATCATAATCAATCATTTCCATTATTTTAATAGACCACAAGATTTCCTTTATTCAATAATCATACACTCGCAAGTGTTTAAAAATCATTCATATGGATTGAACACTTGGTAACCGACATTAACATAATGCATATAGAATATCCCTAAAACAGAAATCCATCTATATAATATAAACTCGAAGTACTAAAGCATACCATTTTCTAGTATGAGGGAGTTAGGGCCCGTAGATCTACCTTTATGATTCGCGTCAATTAGGGTGTCTGTTCCCTAATTCTTAGGCTACCAAGCTAAAAGGGGTGATATTCGATTCGATAATCCAATCATAGAATGTAGTTTCGATTACTTGTGTCTATTTCGTAAAACATTTATAAAAGCAGGTCATGTATTCTCGGTATAACGACCCTCATTTTTTCCATTCTATATTTTTCCAATATTAAAAGCCCAAACAATATAATTAAAACTTAATGATTAAACTTTAATCAACAATTGTTAAGTGTTAAGAGTTAGAAAACATATTAATTAACTTTGTACAAAAATTGACAAGTTAATAAAAGATGAAAATAATAAACTGTTAGTCGACACTCACTGCTAATTAAAATTTATGCATTTATGTAATATTATAACTAATAACCTATAAGTAATAAATAAAAAGTGACATTTATATAAATAATAAAACAATTGGGAACTAAATATATACAAGTCATGAATTAGTAAAAAGAAAATAATACTTATCATGTAGTAAATGTAAAAATAATAATAATAATAATAGTAATAATAATGAGACTAAAAAAATCTTACATCCTTATGTTGACTAAAAATAAAGTGTAAACTAGTACATCCTTATGTTGACTAATTATAAACTAGTACCACCTATTGTTGACTAAAAATTATAAAACAAAATAAAATCATTAATTAGAACATCCTTATGTTGACTAACACTCTAATACTTGCACTATATAAACACCTAGTTTCTCATTCACAAATCACACCAAAATCCTCTCTCAAAAACAATCTCTCCCTCTCCCTCTCTTTTGGTATTCGGATCTTCAAGCTTGTTCTTCGTGTTCTTCAAGAATCTTCAAGGAGTTCTTCAAGATTTTCAAGGCTTTGATCTTCCATCTTCATCGTGTTCATCTTTTCTTTGTTAATTATCTTGAATCTTCAAAGGTATAACATAAACCCTAAACTATTTACATAAACTTTGATCTTTGATAATTCATATTCATATTATAAACTTGTTATTCATAAGTATATACATAAACACACCTAGATTTATATATACATATATACATGTAAAAAAAATATTTATATATATATATACATATATATACGAATTATATATACATATACATATTAAAACCTTAAACCCTAATTACACCTAAACTATAATTCTTAAACCCTAATTAATTAAACTCTAAACATTTATGAAACCCTAGGACATTAATTACTAAACCCTAGTTATTAATTACTACTTTAATTAACTAACCCTAATTAATGAAACCCTAATACTACTTATACTAGTACTTAACATGTATACACTATTACTATTACTAGCACCTATAACCTACTAATTATATTGTAGCACAAAAACATTTTGGGATATGTATTAGAGATGTATAGATCTTCGAACTTTCTTGACGAATGGTTTCTACGAGATTCTAGGCAGAGGGTTTGGATTTCCGATTTAAAGGGTCCTATGGCTCAAGCCCCTAGATCTAAATTAGCCATTCGAAGGGAAAGGGGTGATTGGAAGCTTATCTAATACGGCAAGTATCCTAAAATGGAAACACTCATAAAAGTAGAAACTCTCTAGTCATAGAAACTTAGTAAAATAAGAAACTTTCTAAAAATAGAAACTTTATAAAAATAGTAACTTACTAGGAATAGAAACTTAGTAAAACAAACTATACTTAAACACATACTTAAACTTAAACATGGGCAAAACACTTAACTACTCTTAAATGTCAATAGGTTGACTTTCCTGCTCACTCCTTCAACTCTCTATTCCGAGGAATAACTCTCTCTACTTACTAAGGTGAATTCATAGCCCCACTCTTTATTGCTAGCAAACTTATTTAACTTATTTGGGGTGAGACACATGCTGCTTTTACTATTTACAATTTAGACACAAGTACCAACTGCTAAAACTATGCTATACCCGGCTACGTCCGACTAAGTCCCTACAGTGATATTTTTAAGTGCTGCGGCATGCTTATTTATTGGGGGTAGGCCTATCGGGAGTAACGTCCCCGATACATTTGACTCAGTCTTTGTATTACTTGATAATGAAATTTAAACCGACAAGGACAGACACAACTTGTCATGGGGCAAACTTGAACGTTTAGTCTAAATATCACGCACTGGCATAACTTTTGGATCTGCGAGATCTACTTTTTGATCCTGCGGGAGATCAACTTTACAACTAAATCTTGTGGTCTAAAAACAACGATAACTACTTTTGTTAAACCTATGAACTTCACTCAACCTTTTTGGTTGACACTTTAGCATGTTTTGTCTCAGGTGCTGTTTGATTCAAGCTTTCTTATCTACTACTTATGTGATGCTACTTGGACTTAGGATCAAGAGATATCGCATTTATTACTTCTGCATATGAATAATTACTTTATCGTTATTTCCATTATTGTAACGACATTTCATTTTCCGCTGCGTACTCAATAAAGTTAAATTTTCTCATTTAGTATTGTTCTCGTATTATAATATGTTGGTTTATTTGATATTAGTAACGTTTCTTCCAGACCCTATTGGGAGGACGTTACAGATTGGTATCAGAGCATAACCAGGCTGTTATAGAGAACCAGGATTGCAATTTTATGTGTGCCTTACTTGCTAGCTAGGGTGCCTTAGCAATCTAGGAAACTATAACCTTTCCTGCCTTACACTTAAAGCACTTAGGATTGCCTTATAATCTTAACAATCATGCTTTACCAAACTTGACTTAAAGATTCTAATCAAAGTCTCTTTCCTAATGTAGGACTACAACTTTTCTTGACCATAGTGCCTTTAATTGTTGCCTTTAACTGTTAAATGCTACACTATACTTTATAAACTTTACTTATCTTAGAATGACGAGCTAATCTAAGAACTCTACTCACTTTCCTGAGTACTATCCAATTACACCACCGCATCTAAATGCGACACAATGATTTCAGAAATTCTTGACATTCATAAGTCATCTATCATGGTTATGTGTATTACATATGTATTACATGAACTATTATCCATGATTTTGAAACTCTTATAATTGTTACTACTCACACACAAACGTATATAACTCCCTGTTATATCACGTACCTATATGCCTTATGCCTTTATGCATCGGTTTATGAATCGAAAAATGTCATTGGGTTATCACAGTATACGAATTGAAAGTCTTTAATCAAAAGATTATTAGATTACATACTTATCACTTTATGATCTCGACACGTCATACTGCCATTATTAAAGTATAGACACATCATATCTTATTATATCTTATCGTATCTATCCCAATAGATTTTGTCTAACACTTTTCCTAAATTCCCTCCGTAAATTACGAAAATCTTTTTGCTATATACACGTATTCGAGGAGACGAATATATCATCCAGTATTCAACACTAATCTCATATCAAAAACCCTAATTCCAAACACATAATATGGATTCCTCGAACTCTTCGAGCTCCAATGGCAGCGTAACCGGAATGAACCAACCAATCAGCCATCATCTATTTTGGATGAATTGGGGATGGGTTCGTAGTAAACTTAATCAATGGAGACAAGAAGAAGGTGATCCCTTCCACCAACCGAATTCACCTCTTGGTGAAGAACCTGAAGCACTTACTGGCGAACCCGTTCGAAACACTATTTTCACCCTCATTTCCAGGATATCCAGTCACGAATATATAATATCTAAAATTTTAGATCTTATTCATCCACTTGTCCGAACCGCCAATCATCCCGGAATAATAGACGAAGTCAACGAGCTTCGCGCTCGAGTAGTGGCTCTGGAGAATATGGTGCGAAACCTACGAACACCAGCAGCAGCACCAGCAGCATAACCAGTACCACCAGTACCATCAGCATCACCACCAACATCACCACCAACGTCACCAGCTTCACCAACGACAACATCCGCATTCCACGCCTCAACATCGCACTCAGTACCTCAAACATCAACATCATACGCCCCATAGATACCAAGGAATATTATTAATAATGAGTTAAGATGTATTGACTCATTCTTCCTGAAGAATTACATATGTATACTTTATATATATGGATTGGAACAATAATAAATCTTTTTGTACTAAGCTATTACGTGTGAATCTTAACTAGTATGTACTACATGGTTAATTCATATCACAATATGCTATGATGTACATCTTTTGTTAATAACTTAACAATCGTTAATCATTGCTTCAATACAATAAACTCCATTTCGTAATAAACCAAGTGTATTACTCAAATATATGATTGATTGTATACTTTAATTTTCGATGTACTCGAAACTTTCTAGAAAATATCATTAGTACCTTATGAATTTCACAAGAATTCCAAGAGCACCAACATCATATACCGAAGTATATCAATAACAATGAACGATGAAGTATTAATTCATAACTTCATTAGCGAAATATTTCACGACAATTATGAAATCTCTAAGGTTTTGGAGTTTATTTATTCTCGTTTCAACAGCAAATCAAATGAGTTTAATATTATATTAGCTCATTAAAACCATGATTACATCTGAAGAATACATATATGAACGTATATCTTCTCTTTTGTACAAACTGTTAATTGTAAAAAATATTTTAACGGGTAGGTAAAACCCGAGAGATATTCATATCTCATATAAATATGTTACATTGTACATTCTTCCATTCTGATTCAGCAGTTGTTAACTATACTACTTACATTCACATGATATATGTATATGTTCACCAAAGAAAAACCATTTTTATACAAATTCAGTTACATACTCTGATTTTGACATATCGAAACTTAAGTAAAGCTTTAGCAAGTGTTATCTTCCTAAAGATCACTACATTCATGAATTATATTCATTCGTATTCTATGATGAATTATCAAATCAAACCACCGAACTTACCATTCCTTACTTTTGAAAATCACAACATTTCTTCGTCAACCGTTAGATCCATTGATGGATGCATCTTACGCTTAAACACTTCAAATTTAAAATTCTTGAAAACATCCTTTGAATCTTGACGATCGCAATCAGCGTTTAATCATCTAAAAATGAAATTTCTTGAAACCATTTCGGATTGATAACCGATGATTCAAATATGGCTGCATTAAATGCAGAGGAAACAGAAAAATTGTAGATGGTCTTAAGGGCCAACAGTTTGATAATAAAGAATGGTACGTTGGAAAAGCTCAAAAGAAAATTTGGAACTGAAAAACGGATTGAGCTAACCATGGAGGAGACCAAGGACAAACACAAGGGTCAAACCCTATATTCAAAGAATCCAGGTAATTTTGGATCCGGTGAAATCTTTAGAGAATATCTTGCTCCGAAGTCATGTTAAAAGCTTGCGGAAAATTTTTCTTCATCAACTTTCGAAGTTAGAAATTCCAAAATATCATCATAAATATCCTCTATATTTCGAAAGATATCTTCATAACGATTCATGTCCGCAATTAAGTATCTCTTTGCGATATCTTTATAAAGGAAACTGTTTTAGTTTCTATATTCTGTAAAATTCAAGTTTAAATTATAAATGCTTTGAAGAAGTGTTGGGAATTGAAGCATGAGTTAGTATAATATAATGACGTCAGGCCAACGTGATTATATTACAGTAAGTCATGCTAAGTTTTTAATGGAAGATGATGATTCATAGATTTTATAATCATCATTTTCCATGTTACACGACTCTTACATTCTATTTAACCTCTAAATATATCAAGAACATATTTTTCTTGATGATTCGGTCTTTTCCGGATATTCTGGTAATATGACAAATCAAATCGTGCTATTACATTTCCTTTCTACTTTATATATTATGATCATTCGAAACTTCATACCTATGAATTCTGGACCATTACTCGCTTGACTTGAAGTCGGGAAGAAGAAACAAAAGCATAAAGCTCCGACATATAAGGGAAAATATAAAGCCCGATAACGACTCCGAAATTACAAACCGTGTATATCAATGCGTATAGCAATATAAAGACACGGGATAATTAAAAACACTATAACCCCAAGAGCATAGTAGAAGTAAACAGATTCCTCTGGCGGTAAAAGAAAAAGAAGAATGACTGCATAGATGGTCAATATAATAACCAGGATCAGAACTGGATTAAGCATTTTCTTAATCTTTTGGAAGTTTGAATTGAGAAAGAAAGTATAGAAGTGGTGAAGATAATGAAACGAAAGAAGCTAATTTATAGCAAAATTCCAAACACATCAATCGAGGCAAATCACCGCATTTAATCAAACAAATCTCAAAATTTCGTAAATACCGGAGAATCAAATCTTATAGATTACGAAGATTTCCTTTAATTCCTTGAATTCCGGAAATCAATCGTGACTACGTCAAAAGTTAAGGCGAACATTTAATTTTCTCATTTCACTCTTTTATGATAGCTTCATTTATACTCTTCCTATAAACGAATCGTTTTATCCATATTATTCAATAGTGATAAAACTTTATTTTTCAACTTATATTCATCATTAAAATATTCTTGTTGTAAACAATGAAGATCTCTATCAAATTTCATGACTGTGATTTTCACGAACTCCTCTTTGTTTGTCTGCCCTAATATTTTGGCATAAAATGCTCAAGGTTTTAAATGAGCTCAGTACTATTCATAACACATTTCATGTATCCAATTTACTGAAATGACTTGTATAACATCATCATTTTGAATGATATTCGCATTAATGATAAAATGCACTTCGTTGAATAATCTATAGAAATCATGGAAGGAGAGGTCAAACAAACGCGTAAAAGCAATATACCTATCGTTAAAGTCCGTTGGAATTCGCGTAGAGGCCCCGAATATACCTGGGAACGCAAAGACCATATGAAACGGAAATATCCCCATCTCTTCTCAACTGCTGATGCAAACGAGGAAACTACCTAAAAACTTCGGGACGAAGTTTTCAATAACGGGGAGGTACTATAACGACCCTCATTTTTTCCATTCTATATTTTTCCAATATTAAAAGCCCAAACAATATAATTAAAACTTAATGATTAAACTTTAATCAACAATTGTTAAGTGTTAAGAGTTAGAAAACATATTAATTAACTTTGTACAAAAATTGACAAGTTAATAAAAGATGAAAATAATAAACTGTTAGTCGACACTCACTGCTAATTAAAATTTATGCATTTATGTAATATTATAACTAATAACCTATAAGTAATAAATAAAAAGTGACATTTATATAAATAATAAAACAATTGGGAACTAAATATATACAAGTCATGAATTAGTAAAAAGAAAATAATACTTATCATGTAGTAAATGTAAAAATAATAATAATAATAATAGTAATAATAATGAGACTAAAAAAATCTTACATCCTTATGTTGACTAAAAATAAAGTGTAAACTAGTACATCCTTATGTTGACTAATTATAAACTAGTACCACCTATTGTTGACTAAAAATTATAAAACAAAATAAAATCATTAATTAGAACATCCTTATGTTGACTAACACTCTAATACTTGCACTATATAAACACCTAGTTTCTCATTCACAAATCACACCAAAATCCTCTCTCAAAAACAATCTCTCCCTCTCCCTCTCTTTTGGTATTCGGATCTTCAAGCTTGTTCTTCGTGTTCTTCAAGAATCTTCAAGGAGTTCTTCAAGATTTTCAAGGCTTTGATCTTCCATCTTCATCGTGTTCATCTTTTCTTTGTTAATTATCTTGAATCTTCAAAGGTATAACATAAACCCTAAACTATTTACATAAACTTTGATCTTTGATAATTCATATTCATATTATAAACTTGTTATTCATAAGTATATACATAAACACACCTAGATTTATATATACATATATACATGTAAAAAAAATATTTATATATATATATACATATATATACGAATTATATATACATATACATATTAAAACCTTAAACCCTAATTACACCTAAACTATAATTCTTAAACCCTAATTAATTAAACTCTAAACATTTATGAAACCCTAGGACATTAATTACTAAACCCTAGTTATTAATTACTACTTTAATTAACTAACCCTAATTAATGAAACCCTAATACTACTTATACTAGTACTTAACATGTATACACTATTACTATTACTAGCACCTATAACCTACTAATTATATTGTAGCACAAAAACATTTTGGGATATGTATTAGAGATGTATAGATCTTCGAACTTTCTTGACGAATGGTTTCTACGAGATTCTAGGCAGAGGGTTTGGATTTCCGATTTAAAGGGTCCTATGGCTCAAGCCCCTAGATCTAAATTAGCCATTCGAAGGGAAAGGGGTGATTGGAAGCTTATCTAATACGGCAAGTATCCTAAAATGGAAACACTCATAAAAGTAGAAACTCTCTAGTCATAGAAACTTAGTAAAATAAGAAACTTTCTAAAAATAGAAACTTTATAAAAATAGTAACTTACTAGGAATAGAAACTTAGTAAAACAAACTATACTTAAACACATACTTAAACTTAAACATGGGCAAAACACTTAACTACTCTTAAATGTCAATAGGTTGACTTTCCTGCTCACTCCTTCAACTCTCTATTCCGAGGAATAACTCTCTCTACTTACTAAGGTGAATTCATAGCCCCACTCTTTATTGCTAGCAAACTTATTTAACTTATTTGGGGTGAGACACATGCTGCTTTTACTATTTACAATTTAGACACAAGTACCAACTGCTAAAACTATGCTATACCCGGCTACGTCCGACTAAGTCCCTACAGTGATATTTTTAAGTGCTGCGGCATGCTTATTTATTGGGGGTAGGCCTATCGGGAGTAACGTCCCCGATACATTTGACTCAGTCTTTGTATTACTTGATAATGAAATTTAAACCGACAAGGACAGACACAACTTGTCATGGGGCAAACTTGAACGTTTAGTCTAAATATCACGCACTGGCATAACTTTTGGATCTGCGAGATCTACTTTTTGATCCTGCGGGAGATCAACTTTACAACTAAATCTTGTGGTCTAAAAACAACGATAACTACTTTTGTTAAACCTATGAACTTCACTCAACCTTTTTGGTTGACACTTTAGCATGTTTTGTCTCAGGTGCTGTTTGATTCAAGCTTTCTTATCTACTACTTATGTGATGCTACTTGGACTTAGGATCAAGAGATATCGCATTTATTACTTCTGCATATGAATAATTACTTTATCGTTATTTCCATTATTGTAACGACATTTCATTTTCCGCTGCGTACTCAATAAAGTTAAATTTTCTCATTTAGTATTGTTCTCGTATTATAATATGTTGGTTTATTTGATATTAGTAACGTTTCTTCCAGACCCTATTGGGAGGACGTTACACTCGGTCCCAAAAATATATATTGCAAAAGCATTTGAAAAGGGAGTAATGAAACTCACAATACTATATTTTGTAGTAAAAATACATATGACAACATTGAACAAGTGTAGGGTTGACCTCGGATTCACGAACCTATATCAAGTATATATATTAACACATATATCACATTTAATTAACTAAGTTTACTTATATTTTATAATGTATTTAGTTTAATATCTTTATATATATAATTACATTAATACTTATAATATGTTATAATGTATATAATATATATTTTTAATTAATGTTATATCAATATATATGATAATATATTAATTAATATATTAAAACATTTTAGTATTTAATATTAGTATACTTGTAATATATTTTTTTTATATAAATATCATTTGTTTGTTAAAATAATAATCATAATAATACTAAATTACTAATAATTATAATACTCATAACTAGATTTAATAATAATTTTGATAATAATGATTTTGATAATAACATTAGTCATTTTATTTTTAGTAATATTAATAATGAAAATAATAATAATGATAATACTAATAATAATAATGTAGAAAAAAAATAAAAGTAATGTTAATACTAATAATAATAATATTGATAATAGTAGTAATAACAATAATAATAATAATAATAATAATAATAATAATAATAATAATAATAATAATAATAATAATAATAATAATAATAATAATAATAATAATAATAATAATAATAATAATAATAATAGTAATGATAAATAATTAGTAAGCTACCTCAAAGAAGTAGTCCTAAAAAAATTGCCCAAGCCCGGGTTTGAACCCGCGACGTCCCGCTAACCCGATAACTCCCTTAACCATTCGTCTGTAACTGTTTTTCTGTTCTAATTCATATCATTTATTCTTTTGATCCATTATTAGCATATCATAATATCTTCAGCATCATCTTAACTTAAACATCACCATACTTATTATCACCATCATCTCGTCAAATACGTAGTCATCATCATCGTCTTTCATTATCATTAGTATCATAGAATTATATCATCTTTATGATCATAATTCATGTATCATCTTTTATCATCATCATAAAATCACTATCTCTATATCCTAATCATTATCATATATCATATGTTACATATCATATATCATATATCATCATGTGTAACACCACCACAACATCATCATGCTCACCATAACATAACCAGTTCATCATCATTTTCATTATCACATTCATCGTCACCATTATTATTATTATCATTTATCATCTTAATTATTATCATCATAAGCTTATCATAATCATCATATCTATCAATCTCAATTTTCATCAACTTAAATGAGGTGTGTGATCGTGTTATTGTCGTGTGGGAACCAGGAACATAAATGATAGGCATTACAAGTTGTGGCCAATATTGCTCACAAGCCCAATTACTAGCTGAATCGTAACCCAACAGCAACTGCATATTATCTCGGCCCAGTAAACTGCCCAACTATGAAATTCATCTCAACCCAACATACAATATACATATACGAATGTTTTAAAAAAAATTTGATAGGACTTATTGCCGTCGAAATATTTTAATCACAAGTGGGAGTAACTTGTTAAAGGGTGTCGGCCTTTCCATTATCCAAAAACAATATCAACAGCAAAAGTACCTTTTGAATTAATAACATGTGGTGAAGTGGGTAGGGTTCGGTTTCAACAGGATTATAAAGTAACATCAACCTTACTCATTAGTCATAATCATCATTTCCTCTTTTATCAATCTATATCATCTTTTTCTTTAAATCTCTCTGCCGTCGTTGCTCTATGTAACAAAAGGCAAAACAATACCGTAATTGCAGCAAGGAAACAAGAAAAAGAAAAGTAGCTGTAGCAGTGATATTGGTTCTATGTTGCGGTTTAATATGGTGGTTGTGGTAGTTTAAGGTGGTTCACGGTGTCGGTTAATTTAAGAAGAAAGAGAGAGTGTTTGATTCATTTGGATAGGAAACGGATAAAGAATTAGGAGGAAGGTGGGGTTTGATCTTGTGTGGATAGAATAACAACAGAAAAAAAAACTGTCGAGCAGAAAGTTGATGATGATGATTATTGTTATGGTTTAATGATTTATTGATGTGGTTGATGGTTGTTGACGGTGGTTCATCAGAAGATATCAACGATTGTAATGTGTCAACAACACATCGAATAGTAGCAAGCAGTAACATCATAGCAATTAAACAGTCCGATGGTGGTTGTGGTTTTTCGAATGTGCATCAGGTTTTAGGCTTTGTCAAGCAATAGTAGAATGAAGAAGATGATGTTCTTGGGTGATGTATCGAAGGATCAGAAGACAGAAAACAGATGGTGTGGGTTGGTACTCTTTGACAAGAAAGTAGCAAGTAGAAATAATATAATTCGACCAGAAAAAAAAATATAGATTATACGAAGTGGTTTTTTTTTGTTTGGTGTTTTCCAACTGAAATTAATAGCTTACAGTGGCGGTGGTGATTATTTGAGTTGACAGAGATGAAACAGAAGTAGAAATAAAGATGTGTTGGGGTTGAAAGATGGAGTTCGGTTGATATGGTTCTCCTTGATAGTTGTTTGTTAAGTTGGCTTGATAAAAGAAAACAACACAGAGAGTGACAGTGGGTGTTCCACATGTCTCTTAATCTACCTATATGTATATATTATCTATCGATATCATATATAATTGGAATGGAATAACTTTGATCAATCAAAACACTGAGTGGATATGAGCTGTACTCCACAAACAAAAAAGGAGATAATGTGACAATCATTTAAATCATTTAGACCGTGTATATGTATGTGTGTGTGTGTGTGTGTGTGTATATATATATATATATATATATATATATATATATATATATATATATATATATATATATATATTGTTTTATGGTGAAGTCAAAAAGGAGCACAGTTTACAATCCATGAAACTTATTTGTTTGAATTGTATGTGTGTGATTCTCATTTGTGTATATATTATATATAGGTAAAGTAGATAGTTTGGTGGTTGATCAAACACCCCCGAAAGTGAAAACAAGATTGGCAGTGATTGGGGAAGATAGTTTGTCCAGTATATCATCTATCTATATGTATCTATATATAACTAATAACTAATATAATAATAATAATATAATACTACTAAATATGAATGCACAATGAATGAATTGATAATGAATTGTTAGGTAACAAATAAAGCAGCCATCCCTTAACATTTTGCTACCGATACTTATTTTATAATATTTAATATATAATGATAACAGGATAAGAAAATCAAGGAGTGGTAAAAAGAGATGCTAATCATGTTATTTGATATTTTATGCCAATACTTTAAACACGAATAATATTTCGTCTAATGTTTATTTTTATTTCCTAGTACTAGTTAAAATTTAAATCAACAAAGTATTTGCATTTTTAACAAACCTATAATTTACATGACCTTTTAATGAATCGACATTTATTTTTAGATCCACCTAAGTTTATATTCGAACTTGTTTAATATCATTCGAGATGGCAACCGAATGTTAAAATTAGTAATATTTATATTTGGTATACTTTATATATATATATATATATATATATATATATTCATTGTAAATAACCACTTTATTATATCGTTTATTATTTTATGTTTATATTTTCCAACAATTTTAATCATATATTATTTCAAATCATATTTCAAATTATTATGTATATATATATATATTTAAATATATATGTATCTGTTTACAAATAGTTGTTCGTGAATCGTTGAGAATTGTCAAAGGTCAAATGATAACATGAAAACAGTTCAAAATTTAAGACGCAACATAACGGACTTTTCTTATTGTGTCAAAAATAGTAAATCATATCGAGAGTTTGATTTAAAATTAGTCGAAATTTTCCGGGTCGTCACAGATATAACACTTCTCCCATGGTGAAGTTAGCGGACCAAGTCAATGGCAATAACCCACCAATCACACACGCTCTTTTGGCCTCAGACAACGAGTAGTGTAACATCGCGCACTGCTACACCATAGTGAATCCTAACGGAATACACTAACCATCAACATACGCTCTTTTGGCCTCGATCACAACGAGTAGTGTAACATCGCGCCCTGCTACACCATAGTGAATCCTAACGGAATACACTAACCATCAACACACGCTCTTTGGCCTCGATCACAATGAGTAGTGTAACATCGCGCCCTGCTACACCATAGTGAATCCTAACAGAATACACTAACCCTCCATCCCGAACAACAAGTATATACACATACTTAGAAACATCCCACTCACTTGGAATCTTTACACACACATCGTACGTATGTGTACACAACGCCATCATAATCGAGCAAGAACCACCTATATCGCACATAGGCACAAAACAATAATTCTCTAGGAGAGAATTCGACACGCACATCCCTTACCTGAGGGAATTTACCTTGCTCGTCAAATACGTCCATTATCTCTCAATGAGATTCACCACGTTACCACCTCGGTGATAATTTAAATCCAAAACCATAAGTACAATTTAACCGAAATTGTACCCTACCACAAATCTACCAATCTAGGTCCCGACACTAATTCCGGATCTACTAAGAGCATTATCCGAAATCTCACACTAAAATCTCCTAGTGTGGGAGTGTAACTCCCCCTCTTGGAACTACGTTCCATAGTCGCATCGCTGCGGTAACATCATCCGCGATAATTACCACTCTCTGATATACGTGACCAATCTCTCCATCGGTCATAACACTCAAATTCTCATGAAATTCATTTCACGGACTAGAAATTGACGCTCACCGTCACCCGTTGGATTTATTTAAACAACGACACAAAACCAACACAACACGCACCTTGTACAACCGTACAATGCTACCAAAAGGTAGACTTTTCCAACAATTGGGTTCACACGACCCATCACCACATCTTGCTCCAACCTTGAGCATACGAAGGATTTTAACCTATCCTTCATCACTTCGAACGAAGCGTTTACCACAAATTACACAAACTTTACTCTTGCAATCCTTCGATTTCCATAGCTTGTCACATTTCCACCTAGTCACTCATGTACTTAAGGGTTTCTATAGGGTACCCTAAGTACAATGTAACCGCAACACCATCGGAGTCGAACACCACACCAGTAGGTATGAAAGAGGCACCTAACATGGCGTCACGTAGACTCCATTACCAACATACGTCGAGATCGAACACTCGATCTCAAGGGTTCTATCCACCCGACGAACCTCATGGTTCACCCTCTTCAGCACAAAAGCGAACACGAACTCACAACCGAACACCAAAGCCCATTCCCATGGCTTGGTAGAAACGTTTCCCAAACACTAAGGAATGCTTGGTTGCACCAAGTCTTACGCCCTTCGTCCGCCAATCAAAACATCACCATAGGGAATTCCACTAGGAACGTCACCCATAACAAAATATGTACAACACAATGCTTTCAACAAACTCGTACACAATGACACATAATAAATATTCAAAAGACATATTTATTAAAACGAAACGTACCTTAACGTCTCCTTGCGGCATTCATCGCCGCTAACTCGGGACAGTCCGGCTTGCGATGTCCCTCTTTATGACAATAGCA
Source organism: Rutidosis leptorrhynchoides (assembly GCF_046630445.1). Lineage (NCBI taxonomy): Eukaryota > Viridiplantae > Streptophyta > Magnoliopsida > Asterales > Asteraceae > Rutidosis > Rutidosis leptorrhynchoides. Next base: position 127,997,444 of record NC_092339.1, read on the forward strand.
GCACATTCCGTCATCACTTCTCAGCATTGTGCAGTCCCATAACTTGTGGCCTCTAACACCACAATTGAAGCATCTAGGCGCACGAGAACTCGTCGTGCCTTTCTCCACATTACCCATACTCGCACGTGCACTCTTAGTTTTCTTACTTGGAGCGCCATACGAATCGACCCTTTTTTTAATTGAAGGTTCACTAACCTTCGATCACGAATACGATTCGAAACCCCTAGCCATGGCGAATAACTCCGCAAACGATTTCACTTGACCAACGCTAATTTTTCCCTGCAAGTCATCATTCAAAGTTCGATAGAAATCCTCCATCAACATACGATCATTCTCAATATACTCCGGGCAAAAACGAGGCTTCGCCATAAAGGTCGTCTTGAGAGTATTCAAGACCATAGATCCTTGTTGTAATTTCGTAACTCATTACGCAATTCCGACAAATTTGCTCGAGTCCGAAACTCCTCAAAGAATTCCTTCTTAAAATCGTCCCACAATAACGCCATATACGCTTCATGACCAACAATATCAATTTTACCGTCCAACCAATCTTTCGCCCTACCCCGCAACAAGCTAGTAGCGAGTCGTGTCCTCTTCTCGGGAGGGAATTCAATAGTATGAAAACATCCTTCGACATTCGAGATCCAAGTTGTGCTTACCAAAGGATCCGGTTTCCCGTCATACATCGGGGGTTTAGTCCTCATGAAGCTCTTAAGACAACGCTCCATTTCACCACTAATCCAAAATTCGGAATACTTCCTATCCATTTCTTCTCGAAACGCACCCATTTGCTCCGCAACGGCGGCCGCAACTCTAGTGTTAAACTCATCGTCGCTCACCTCGATCCCGTTTCTCGTCACCATTCTAAAGAATGCAAAATGATTAATCCATGAACGTATAAAACCACACACACAACACCGCCCCATCTTGCTCAACAGTAGTCGTACATCGTTCGTTAGACACGATTTGCACCCGTAATAAGGTTTGTAAGTCCTTATTACGCACACACACACACACACCGTATCAACTCATTAGTACAACGAGCGCCTCGCTCGATGATATAAACCAACACAACGAAAAATTCTACGCGATAAAAACACACGCAAGAATTACATCACAACACAAGCCACAATCCTAGTTAGTTCACTACGCTAAGGCGCTAACCAAATTCATGTCCGACCCGTTCACCTACAAATCCCACAACAAGTAAGCACACACAAAAGTCTAAGTCTAGGCACCTATCAAAAGTCACCTAAATCCCTTAGACCATGCTCTGATACCAATTGTAACGACCCAACCCGTCGTATTCCAGCCCATGAAATTTTTTCCTTTTTAATATACATTAAATAGCACTTTAGGTCCCATTACACAATTTCCAAAATGTATTTGTTATCAAAGTAAGTTCAACGAACTTGAAAACATACAATAATAATTTAAACTCCTTAATACATTAATACGTTAGTTAAATCGTAACCCGGTTATTACTCATGACCCGACTAGTTACTTATACACAAAACCGAGCATGGTGATTGGGACTAAGCTACCCAATCCTAAATCGAGTCCAAAAGCAAGATCTTCTAAAGCAACCTAGCCAAGATCTCTAATCCCCACGCTTACCCGAGCCGCCATCACGCGAACCTATAAAAATATCAATAACGAGAGGGTAAGCTAATGCTTAGCGAGTGAGAATATACTACGTACATGTATACGCATAAAATGAATACGCATTACCAACACACAAATAGTAAACACATACCGTAATTTGAGCATAACTAAGCAATGTTATACCTAACGTACCATCAAGACCAATCCGTACGATTAGCTACAACATACAATAAGTATATATACGCATATACAAAATATAACCGATAATACAACAAGGTTAACCCCTTAACCTTAAACCCATGAAGGTTGGCCGAACAACCCGAGCCTTAGTAAATTCGCACAACTCGAGATTCACTTCCTTCACCACTTTAACAACCGAGGTTGGCCGAACTACCCGTGCCTTAGTGAATTCGTACTACCCGAGATTCACTACCTCATCAATAAGATGACCGAACAACCCGAGTCATCATGAATCCGCACTACCCGAGATTCGCTACCTCATCAAAACCCACATCATCGGGGTTACTCAACCGTAACTCAATACCAATCCCACTACATCGGGATTATATAACTCCATATCACAAGTCCATGTGATAACGTACGCACGAAGTGTGCACCTCGCCAAAGGTGGTCAACCAATACGCATAACCGTGCCAATTGGACTTATTACACAATCCCATCAAATCCACCTATATATGAAGTGAGTTCTTGATATCGGCTAAAAAGTTACGTTTTTACCCCCGATATTGAGTCCCAAAAGCATAAAGTTCAAAAATTTGTCGGCAAAATAATCACTTTTTTGGTTAAATTTGAAGATAAAGTAATTACGAAGATGATGCAAAAAGAATCAAGAGAATCGGAGCTAAAACGAAGATTCTAGAGCGAAAACGATGAAAGACAAGAAATCAAGTTACGATCCAGGGAACAGGCTGGCCAAACGGCTTTCCAAACGGCCTGCCAGTATGTAAAACGGCTTGTCATATGGCCTTGGCAAACGGGCACACAAAACGGCTTGCCGTTGCAAACGGGCCTGGAAAACGGCCTGCTGGCAGCCATTTTCTAACAAAAATCCTACTTTCCAGGGGTTTAGACATACCCCTTATGCAAACCCCCTGCCAAACCCCTTGCCAGGGGTTTTTCAGCAATTTATTTACAACTTTGTCATCAAGCATTTTCTATAAATGGGGGCTTCATCCCACCATTTCAACACATACCTTTCTCACTTCTCTCTCTAAATATCTCTCTATAGTCGCTCTCTAGTGATCTATAGGAGATTAGTTCTCTCTCTACTTCCTCTCTCTAGATTCTAGAGAGAGAAAAGTACAGAGATTAGGAAAATAATTATCTCTCTATTGTCGCTCTCTAGTGATCAATTGGAGAATAGTATGTAGCTAGTAGTAGAAGCTTTCAAGCATTGTAACGCTATGGATATTATGAAGAAATACAAGTGTTATTCTGCCGACATTATTCGGTAACATCTATCCTTTCTTTTATTAATTTATTATAATATTCTTGCTAGATGTTTGTGATTTATTAATAATAGAAATGCTTGTTGCCATGATGTGTGAGTAATTGCTTGATTGTTTGCCATGATTTAATAATGTTAGTTAGGGATGATTATCGTTTCGTACTCGCTTTCTGTCTATGATATTAAACCTCGTTATTATTGTCCTTCCACCAATAAACGTGATTAAAACCTTTTATAAAGTCGACATTATAAGGGTAATTAATTATCTGTGTTTATACATTGGTCAAGGTATGAACCCATCGGAAATACTATAAAGTACATGGGGAATTATCGTAGGACCAGATCAAGACATTGGTCAAGAGTATAAGACACGAGGAAATACTGTTGCAACAGTAGAGTACGGTGTTGATGTACTATAGGACCACTTGAGCATGGTCAAGGTTAGAAGCAATGGAACCACTATAAGTCTAGTACATGGTGGATAACTAAGGGATTTATTGGGTAGATTTAAGTAAGGGCTGGTTTAAATCATAAATGGGAGTTTAACGCACTACAATATAAACTAAGCTTATAAATCTTTAAGGATGACTGAGAACCATCAGAGGTTCTAATTTTTCTACAAACCCTTAGATTTTACCAAACCATTGGCAGAACGGAAGTCGAAGCACAATCATAACCACTCACTGGGGTGATACACTAAGGTGTTAAGAAAGGTTGGATATTATCTATATAAGGCTATGCTACTTTATTCGTGCGCCCAAGGTATGCATTGCATCCAAGATGGGTCGCTTTTATCCATAAATCGGATAAAGCATCGGGAGTTGAGCATAGTCCATCTGATTAGAATCTTCAAAGCCTAGTTCCTCGTGACATGCTAACCGGGAAACCGCTTAGTAGGGAATCTAGTGTTCACACCAATGTATATCTATCCAAGGAGTGTCTCATAATCATCCCGACACTACGTTATTTTAAATCATGGTGAACCACGTCTTCTCTGTCCTTAGCTGTTGCATGCTAGTTAGCTTATTTTAATTATATTGTTTTAATATTTTAAATACAATTATAAATCAAATCAACCCAACTATAGACTTTACACAATTTGATATTCCAGATGAAGTGGTGCCTAGAATAAACCGGCTGGACTTGGTTGTTGGATTTTCCGAACATTCGCCAATTTATTGGGACCAAAAGGATCCTGCCTCTCCACACAAGGTGTACCTGGCCGCTAGTCTTGGATACTAAATTGTGCACAAACCCATCTTAATTACTAAATTTTCTAGATAAGCTCCGTTTCAAATTCGACCACTCAAGGAACGACCGTAGGTCATATTTTCCCTTGATAACCCATAGGAAGGAATAATGATTTAGGCCCAGCAATATATAATTTAAACAATCAGCTTCTTCTGTTGATATCTTGAATTAACGTTTTGCGACCTAACGACACCGCATAAATAAACCGTCTGATTTGGGCATATCATAGGAGTAGTTAATTTTTGGCGCCGCTACCGGGGAGCGGTAGTATGATTTGGAGCCTGTTTAGGTTAGTTAGTTTTTAAGAATAGGGTCTCTTAAAAAACCTTTTGACTGAGGCTAGCTTTGTCAGAAGTTACTAGTTTACCATAGTTAGGTTAGATAATATTAGCTTAATTTAGTTTAATTAAAAAGTTTAAAATGGACTTCCTTATTAGTGAACCTTTAGGATGGTTTAACCTATTTAGACCGCTAAGAATTCTTTCGACACATCCTTTTTTCTATCCGATATCATACATTGTACCCATCCGACGAGATCCACACTTACCTGTCGATAGTTCGACGATGGCCGCACGTGTCACTCTTGCTGACATCACCAAACCCTCGTTAAAAGGACGAGGAGGACCGATACTCTATCTAGAGGTTAATGGAGCGTCTTTTGTGCTTAAGCATAGCATCATACAACTCATTCACAACCACTGTCTATTCCATGGCTTACCAATTGATGATCCCAACTCTCACTTAGATAGATTTCTCTCCTTATCCAACTCATATAAGCAAAACGGGGTTGAACAAGATGTGGTTCGTCTGTATCTGTTCCCCTATTCCTTAACTCTTCATGCAAAAGCCTGGTTCGAGGGGTTAGAACCCAACTCTATCACCTCATGGGAGGAAATGGCAATAGCTTTCTTAATCAAGTACTTTCCCCCATCAAAACAAATCAGACTTAGGAATGATATCGTAAACTTTCAACAAGCCTACGATGAATCACTCTACACAACATGGGAAAGATTCAAATATTTGCTTCGAAGATGCCCAAACCACCATCTTGAGAGCTCTGATAAGATTTTGACCTTCTATAAAGGTCTTAATCAGAACAATAAGTCTACTCTTGATGCTATTTCTCAAGGTAACTTCATGAACTTCACTGCTGACGAGGCCTGGAGATTGATCGAGGAGATGACTATGCACCATCACGATTGGAACACGGAAGAGCACATTTCATCAGCAACACCGCTTTCCGCCTATGATCCTATCTAAACCATAAATATCTCTTAAAACAAATATAAAACCTCACCAAAGAAGTTGGAGAGCTAAAGAAACTCCCGCAACACGTGTCTCAAGTGCAATTATGCCAGAATTGTACTGAACCACATTCGGCCAAGGTATATGAGGCTGAATGTGAGGGCTCTGTTATCTACACTGATAAGATCCTAGCTCATCCACACAACCCACCCACTAAACCCACTACCCTACTAGAGACAAGTCCAGATGATGTTCTACTGCGAATCATCCACATGATCACAGCAAGACAAGACGCAGCTGACTTAGTCATGACTAATCACTTGAGTAGTCTTTAAAATCAAATATGCCAGCTAAATCAACATCTCGATTCTCTAGGTTGTCCTAAAAATGACTCAAAGGTGGCACATAGCCAACCTTCAGTTTCTTCTAAGGAGGAAAAACTAACTAATACCCGTTCGGTAGTAGTCATTGAGTCATCACCTAAACCTACTGAGAAAGCACCCATTCCATTCTCGGACCGTCTCAAGCAAAGACAAAACAAGATGAAATCTTTCAAGCTTGACGGTAAATTTTTGGACACTGTGTCTAAAAATCCTCATAGTAAGAAGTATTTTAGGAAACTGCTATCAACCAAGGATAAGGTACCCGAAGTACCCAATGTCCCGCTGAACGCGGATTGTTCAGCCATTATCTTAAATACTCTTCCTGAGAAACTAGGGGACACCAGACGATTTACCCTTCCTTGTTCTATCTACCAATCTGGTACTATCTATTCTCTCGCTGACCTTGGTGCCAGCATCAATCTCATGCCCTACTCACTGTTCCAGAGACTCGAAATTGGAAACCTTAACCCTACCAAAATGAGCATCCAGGTAGTTGACCAATCCACTAGATATCCTAAGAGAATAGCTGAGAACGTCATGGTTAAGGTCGACAAATTCCTTTTTCCGACCGACTTTGTGGTTATGGACTATAAAGAAGACATGAAAACCCCTATCATCTTAGGAAGGCCTTTCATGAATAAAGCCAAAGTGATCGTTGACGTTTATTCACGGACTATCACCTTGAGAACCAGTGGAGAAGAGGTCACTTTCACGATCGACGAGTCTGTATGTCCTTCTAATGGGAACTCCGAAGTAAATACCATCTCCACTAGGAAAGTCACATTCTATTCCGAGAATGAATAGAAGAAGATAGAAGTAGAAGACAAGAAGAATAACCACTCTACACCAACCCAATCTTCACTCCCACCTTATTTTGATCTTTTAATGACTGGAGAGGATTTCATTCTAGAAGAACTCTCTGAACCAATTATACTCGAAGCTCCCGACCGGAGTGACGAGGATGTGGATGAAGAAATTGAAATGGAGAGCCCGGATGTGAAGAAAGAGATGAAGGATTCTAGCACCGAAGTAGTTGTTAATGTTGCTACCATATTGGAGACGTCAATGGACATCATCCCACCTCCATCCTTAGAGTACAACATTACGACCAACCTGAAGCACAAAGAAGAAAGACGGGTTTTGCGTCAGGGATACCCTATAAACCATCACTCAAATACATAATGACATACACATCATGGAGTGATAAGGACCCCTTTGACCAACCCGCACAAATCAAGGAGGTAAAAGAAGTTGATAGCTTTGTTATACCTCAAGTTAAACAAAGCATTATCTTAAAACCACCTTCTCCTCTCATTGGACATAACTTATTCTATGTCCGCTTCAATCTCATTGGTATGTTCCAATATTACCTCTTGTGTCTACTGATGGATGCAAGGGAGCCGCCTAGATTTCCTGGGAAATAAGGCTAGAGTCAGGCTCGTGACTCGAACAAAAACAAGCACTTCTCGGGAGGCAACCCGTGTGTTTATTTTTCTGAAGCTTTAGTAGTAGTTAGATTAGGATAATTAGGTTAAATGAATAAGTGAGAAAGTGAAACTTAAAATGATATTTTCAACGTTTCTTAGGACGAATTTACTTCTCCTACTTATCTTGAGCTTAAATGCATAATTGCTAGATTATTTCACAAGTCTTAAAATTAAAGGCAGTCAACACTTTAAGTGTGGGATTAAGCTTTTTAGTCATACACTGATTTGTTGAATTTTCAAAAACCTCAAGTTTTCAAAAAACTTTTTCATCAAAACACAAATCAGTGAGTCTATGGCCTAAAGCTTAATCACCTGTCTCAGTTTGATCTTTTCCATTTTTACAAGTAATAGACAGTTATTGAAGCCTACGGTGGAAAGTCTTTGAATAATGATGAAACGACAAGGAAAAACGTTGATTATTTCATTGCAAGTTATTGGTGGATGGTGTATGGATGATGAAAACGCCCTAATGAGCTCAAGTACACTTCAAGAAGACCGATTCGAATCCAGCATAAGATGGTTCCGACTCCGTCTACCTTCAGATCCTCAGCGCATAGTCGCACCCAAGGGGAGTAATTCGTTTCTTTCTCTTCGTTTATTTAGTTTGCTTCATTATATCCTTAAACTATACCCTATCCTAAGCTTATCACTAAGTGTGGGATTCCAACCCAATATTGAGCTTAGATGCATTTTCCGACATGTTCAAACTCTAAGTGTGGGATTTTAGCTCCCTAAAATCTAAAAATGAACATTAGGGACAATGTTCCTCTAAGTGTGGGATAGCGGTGTAATACACCATAATTAGCTATGGGATGCTCGCAAAATGTTCTTAACTTAAAATTTTACTAACTTTTCGAGTATACCTACTATTTAGATTCTTTGTCCTTAACGTAAATTTTTCAAAATTTTGACTAAATGATACTTTCTGAAAAAGTACTTTCAAAAATCGAGCATGTTTGTTCTAAAATCAAGACAAATGAGGACAAAAATCTTCTTAAGGATGAACCGATTCTCTAAAAGAACATTGCATGACTAGGCATTATCGACCCAACATCATTGTTGTGAGGCACCCCAAAATGGCCTAATAAGCATTCATTTTTAATGCTTCACTATCTTTTCCGTTGAGAGTGCCGATGTTAGCATTTAGAGTTAGAACTTGACCTTGACATACATTTCGAGGCCAATGGTTAGTAAGCGCCATACATGGTGTAGGTGCGATACTCCTTCCGAAATCATTCTGAAAAGAAAAGACAGAAACCATCCGTTTTCGTTTCCACTCCACGCATTTAAACCGACCAACTCACGTCAAAGAGTTGATGAATCAGAAAATACTCACCCCAAATTCACTATCAAATACGTTACCCTTTCCACCCTTTTTCCTTTCTCATTTCCAAAATCTAGAAATTCAAAGAGATAGATCGACCAAGTTTACTTCAAACACTTGTCGAAAAATTCCGAAATTCCAGACTGTTTTTGATAGGTCAAAAGACATATTTCTGGTGAATACCTTTCTCTCTGGGCACAAGAAGAAATAGATAAAGTTATGAAGATGGGATATGCAAAAAAAAAAAATTTTGTTGAGCAAAGTCTCAAAAATAAAGAAGAGAAAAGACTTAAAAAAAAGCATATATCCCCCAAGAAAATAAAGATTGTAACCCAGGAGGATTGTAGAAAAGACGCAAAGTCTTTGCTGAAAATCAGCACCCTCTAAAGGAACTCATCAACAAAAATAGAGTACCATCTTTCCTAGAAAAAGTATATCATCATGAAACCGAAATCTATCGAATCTCTATAAATTTCAATGATTCGAAAATCACCCTTTTCGCCATATCAAAACCTTCACTTTTCTCTGCAAACCAACCTTTAAACCCGCTATTCCCCTTGAAAGAATGATTAGGGAGAAGATCAGTGTCGTCCTTATCTAACCGGTGGAGATTTGATATTTGGTCAAGCCTATAGCAATACTTGCAACATGACTGGCTATGAGCGAATTCATTTCATAGATTGATAGGGAACCCTAAACACTTGAGTGATTTGAGTGACCCGTGTAAGGAAGCCAATGTCATGTAACCTCCCCTCATGCTTGCAGAGATAGTTTCTACCCTTTTAGAAGACGGTTTGTCTGATCTTGCTATTATAATAAATAACAATCCACTTGAATAATAGAACGAAAACCTCAGAAGCATCTTTGAACTCAAAATAAAAGAAAGGTTTGCTTGAGGACAAACAAAGTCTAAGTGTGGGATATTTGATATCGGCTAAAAAGTTACGTTTTTACCCCCGATATTGAGTCCCAAAAGCATAAAGTTCAAAACTTTTTCGGCAAAATAATTGCTTTTTTTTGGTTAAATTTGTAGATAAAGTAATTACGAAGAAAATGCAAAAAGAATCAAGAGAATCGGAGCTAAAACGAAAATTCTAGAGCGAAAACGGTGAAAGACAAGAAATCAAGTTACGATCCAGGGAACAGGTAGGCCAAACGGCTTGCCAAACGGCCTGACAGTATGTAAAATGGCTTGCCATACGGCCTTGGCAAATGGGCACACAAAACGGCTTGCCCTTGCAAACGGGCCTGGCAAACGGCCTGCCAAACGGCCTGCCAGCCGTTTGCCAGCTGTTTTCTAACAAAAATCCTACTTGCCAGGGGTTTAGACATACCCCCTATGCAAACACCCTGCCAAACCCCTTGCCAGGGGTTTTTCAGCAATTTATTTACAACTTTGTCACCAAGCATTTTCTATAAATGGGGGCTTCATCCCACCATTTCAACACACACCTTTCTCACTTCTCTCTCTAAATCTCTCTATAGTCGCTCTCTAGTGATCTATAGGAGATTAGTTCTCTCTCTACTTTCTCTCTCTAGATTCTAGAGAGAGAAAAGTACAGAGATTAGGAAAATAATTATCTCTCTATTGTCGCTCTCTAGTGATCAATAGGAGAATAGAATGTAGTTAGTAGTAGAAGCTTTCAAGCATTGTAACGCTATGGATATTATGAAGAAATACAAGTGTTATTCTGCCGACATTATTCGGTAATATCTATCCTTTCTTTTATTAATTTATTATAATATTCTTGCTAGATGTTTGTGATTTATTAATATTAGAAATGCTTGTTGCCATGATGTGTGAGTAATTGCTTGATTGTTTACCATGATTTAATAATGTTAGTTATGGATGATTATCGTTTCATACTAGCTTTCTGTCTATGATATTAAACCTCGTTATTATCGTCCTTCCACCAATAAACGTGATGTTAAAGTGAAGGGGTACGAAATAGTTATTATTTTTACTACGAAATACGTTACAAATTACACAAGTTTTAATTATTTATTTACAGATGGGATATAACTAAACCTTACTGCAACACTATAGGCAGTGTACCTAATCGTAGAGTAGTATAGTTTTTAGTAAGTCCGGTTCGTTCCACAGGGAGCGGGCTTATTGCACACTATATTTTTAAACAATTTTATTTGTACAAAATATATTATATTAATAATATATAAAAGGGGGTTTTTACCGTTTAATGACCGGTCTGTCGATTTTATATTTTAAGTCACAATGAAAACCTAATGTAAAATATTAAAAATAAATACAAGACTTAATTTAAAGCGTAAAGTAAATAACGATAATGAAATTGCGATAAATAAAAGTACAATTAAATACAATAACGATAAATAAAAGTACGATAATTAAAAGTGCAATTAAATATAAAATAAAGGAAATTAAATATGAAATAAAAGAATTATGCTTATTTAAACTTCCGTAATCATGATGTTTGACGTGTTGATTTTAGTTTTATGCCCATGGGTTAATTGTCCTTTGTCATGGATTATTTAATATGTCCGTCTAGTTTTTGTCCATAACAGTCCATCAGTCATAAATATAAAGTGCGAGTGTCCTCGTCAAATTATCCTTATACCCGAACTCAAATATTCCAACTAATTGGGGACTTAAACTGTAACAAGGTTTTAATACTTTGTTTAATAATTACACCAGGATATCGACTGCGTGTAACCCAAGGTTTTAATACTTTGTTATCAATTATGCCAAGTGTCCTTGTACATAATTTCACCCCTGTTTTAATAATTCCATAGACTATTAATCCATTCACGTGTCCCGTTAAATGAACGATTATTCGTACATATAAATACCCCGCCCATCGTGTCCGATCGAGTGTATATGGTTATTTATAGGGATGTCCAATTGTAAATCTTTATATTAAAATTAACAAACTATCATTTAGTTAAACAAATATAAAGCCCATTAATAGCTCATAGTCTAATTTCCACAAGTGTCGTTCTTTTGTCCAAACCCCAATTATGGTACAAAGCCCAATTACCCAATTTTAATATTTTAGCCCAACATCATGATTACTTCGTCTTAAATAAGCATAATAATAACTTAAGTACGAGACATTAATTTAAAAAGGAGAACATAGCTTACATTGATTATTTATCGCATAGTGGTACACGGACAGAATTTCGACTTCAAAACCCGTAAAATAACCTTTACATAACCCGAACTAATCTAATATAAAACTACCATATACTATATATATATATATATATATATATATATATATATATATATATATATATATATATATATATATATATATATATATATATATATATATATATATATATATATATATATATATATATATTATATATATATTTATTTATTATTTAGTATTATTATTATTATTTATATTTTTTTATATATATTAAAATCGAACGAATGCATGGCCATTTATAGGCATTTTGATTTCTGACAGCTCCGCGAGTCATGGAGTTTTATGCCTGCAAACTCCGCGAGTCGTGGAGTTTGAAAATCCAGCTCAGGATCCTTTGTCTCATAGCTTGTCGACATGATTATATATATATATTTATAATATATAAATAATTTATATAATTATTTATATATTATATTTTATTCTTGTGCATAGTTGACTCATAATTTTTAGTCCGTTGCGTCGGGCGTTGATAGTTGACTCATGTCCCGGTTCCGAATTTTCGAACGCCTTTTCGTATAATTTAATATCTTGTACTTTGCGTTTCGCAACTTGTACTTTTGTCATTTTTAGACGTTTGTCATCAATAAATTGAACCACTTGGATTGTATCTTGTACATTTGAGCTTTTTGGTCATTTGCGTCTTCAGATCGTCGTTTTCGCCTTTTGTCTTCGCACTTATTTAATATAAACGATTACAACTTAAAATAGGACAATTACAACTAAATAATTTACATATTGGGAGGATATTGCTACTAAATATATGTTCATTTGGAGCACTATCAAATATCCCCACACTTGAACGTTGCTTGTCCTCAAGCAATACATAACTTGAAATAATATAATACATCACACGAATCACTTCTTTATTCTTCACACTTTATACATCAGTGATTTTGAGATGGCGGTATAAACAATGATAGTAACGATAGAACCATGGTTAAAGGTGGGTGTGTCATCCACAGTTGCCTCGGGTTTAGGTCAACGACACTTGCAATCAAATAGCCGATTTACTTTCGGTTTCCAAAGCAAAGTGCACATTTGAAAGGCGGTTTACAGTCCCACATGTCTATGAAAATTTAGATCCGTTAGAAAATTGGATCTTTATGAAAACATTTGATCTTTTGAAAATTCAATCTAGCTTTTACCCTAGACAAGTTTTCCGGAATAACCCTTCACCGGTGTTTGCAAAATATTTTTGTGGGTTGTGTGGGTTTCAGATTTGAAAATTTTAGCTCAACACTTGTGGTTTTGTGTTACCCACTTGCTAACCTTGTATTAGGAAAGCAACACGTCCAGTTCACTTGTCCCGTATATTACCTTTCGATAAACTACCGTCCGATTGTAAAGGAAAGCAATGAACAAGCAACTGTTAAGGCAATGTCCCGTGACTTGCTTTTGATTATGGTCTATAAATGTGTCGGATGCTAGTACTATCCTTTGTAGGAGCAATAGTAAAGATCATCCTATGATTTTTTGGTCTGGCACAACGTCCTGTCTTCGACCATGCTATGCAACCACCGTTCTTACGGTTGACACCCGATTTGGTTCAGGTGATCTAATGAATTCCAGGTGAATTCCTAGGATTTTACGTTCAATGGTAATGAACGCATTGATAATGGGTTTTCAAAAAACAAACCGGTTTATAATTTTGATCAAAATATTTTCTCGTTCAAGCTCGAGTTTAGATATCATTGAATTTCATGAGTTTGAATTCTCAATCTTTAAGGTCAATCTCAAGGATTGAGTAATATCAGTCTTAAAAGCTGATTTTTAATCTTTAAGGAGATTATCCTTTCTGGGGATCTGATTCTTTAGTCTTATCAAGCTAATTTGCACGGCGCCCTCCCCATTTTACGAGACAGATCCTCTCATGGTTAGGATAAGTCTGACCACTTGGCGACCCTGTTTGATGCTGAGGTCCGTGGATTTCCTTCTGATTTTAGTGATGACTTTTCTAGATTTTTCGTCAACCTACAACTGGTCTGGACGACAACTTCTTGACCTAAATCAAGAAGCGCGTGTCTTTTTCTGAAGACTTTACTTCCTTTTAATGATGGAATTGATTCATCGTGTAGATCCATCTTTTCTTTTCTTTCATCGGGTAAAATAGTTAATTTAGTCCAAAACAAAAGCACCTGCAATAACTTTACGAAAACATGTGCTAGATAGTTTTTAATTGAATAACTAGGTACATTCTCCCCACACTTAGTTTCTTTCTTTGCCTTTTTATTCTCCTTTATTCCATTTTAAATGAATTCAAGCGTTTTAGGGTGTTTCTCAATTTATGTCCTTTCCGAGGTAACGATAATTTCGGTATTAACACCTAGTTTTCACCGTTCATAAACATGATTTTAAATTCATTTAGTTGAAAATTTTTCAAATTTTCATAAAATTTGGTAAATAAACCAAGTATAAATCCGAGAGAATTTATAACCCTTCCCCACACTTGAGATCATGCAATGCCCTCATTTGCATGAAATCAGACTCTAATTATAAATTCATGAGGGTGATTAGTGTAAAAAAATGATTGAAAATACCCAGTTTGTAATTACGAAGCTCGTCGAATGATAGATGGCGCGCCTCATCGTTCATTCCTTCTTGTTTTATCACACATGCTTTTTTTTTCAAAAACGGCTGCTTTTCTGAACTGTTTACTAATATTTGAAAAAGCGTCTTTTACCCTAATCATGCATTTTTATTAACGAGTTATGCACTAACCCGAACCCCTAATTTAACGTTAAGTAGGGTTAAACTTCCCCACAGTTAGCTGACGACATGTGAAGTCGGTAGAATAAGTTCCACGAATTAAAATAGTGAGCCAGTTATTTACATCTCGGGTGGTATATATTATATCAATGGGTTTAAAGTTTAGACCCACCCGATCGTCACTACCTAATTCTTTTTTAAGTGTAGCTTTTAGTAAATGGATATGTCTCTTTGCTAGTTCTTGGTCAAATGGATCGATATACACCGACATACTTATTTCTATAGGGTGGACAATTCCTAATATTTCCTTCCTTTTATTCTCGTGATCAAAGTTTTCACCTCTATTACCCGATTGGGTGAAATCCGAGGTGTCATTATCTATTACAGCTCGTAGTTCATCTTCGGTAGATGACTCGTCTATTGAGAATATTGGGTTGGAAGGTTGTGTAATGGTGAAGTTCAGTTTGGCCTCGGGGGTAAAATTTTCAACGTTATCGTTTTCCCAAGAGTACTAATTTGTCTTCCTTACTTCTTCTTCATCCATTGATGGATCGATGATTTCGTCGGTAGAGGCTAATGTGTCGATATGTTGTGAAATTGGTAAAGCTGAATAAAAAGTATCATCGGGATAGTTGGTGATTTCGGAGCTCTCGAATTCATCAAAATTCGATGATATGAGATTTTCTTGCACAATACTCCTCAGATCAACAGGTGTGTAATCTGATAGAGTTTCAGCTTGCCGATTTACAAACTCTCTCATTTGTTCATTTTGAGCATCGAGTTCTTCGAGTTTGATTTTCATATTGTCTAAGAAATTTTCAGACACGTAATTTTCCTCGTCTACTGGTTGTTGAGTTTGGATATATTCTTGGGAATAAACCCAATTAGAATTGTATTCCTCATAATCATTCCATTCAGGTTCCGTGGGTGCGTAATTTTCCATAGGAACGTAATAATAACATTCCCATGTTGAGTGATACTCTCCACAGATTTCACAACCAGTTATTGTTTCGTCATTCGTGATCCAAGATTGACCGAACGAATTATCATCAACACCCATTTGAGAGTATTGATTTAATTGATTTTGGATATCAAAAAGAGTTTCCATAGCCTTGATTTCAAAATTTTCCATTTTATTGCGATGGCCAAATTTTAGCTACAATGTGGTGCATTTACTAATTATCCTATTAGTTATAAAAATAGAAAAACTTATATAAGTTGTCCAATTAATAGACTTTTCTGCTTTTGCCCACGTTTCGAATAGTCAAAAGATGCAGCAGGGAGCCAGAACCCTTTAAATCGGAAGCTCACAACTCAGCCACTAACAAATCCAACTATTACTACGAAGCAGAAAATTGTCAACGTCCATTAATTTAACCACTTAAATAATTTTTCTTTCTGTTTGAGATATTAGATAAGAAATAGAGAAAATTTCTAAGTCCTAAAAACTAAAGCGTCGAGAAATAAGAAAGAAAAAGAATGCGCGTCGAAAAACGTCGAAAAATAAAAATAAGAAAATAGCGCGTCGTAACTTAAAAAGGAATTAAAAACTAAGAATTAAAAGTTGCGTCTAAAAATATTAAAGCTTAAAAGAAAAACTATATCTCAAATGGTAATAACTTAAAAAGGTACTAAAATATAAAAACGGCGTCGCAAAATTCTAAAGCACCTAAATCTTAGTCTAAAGAAAAAGCACTTAAGGGATTTTACGGCAAAGCCTAAAAATCTAGAAGTAAAAATAACTATGGCAAAAACTAAGTTTAAAACTAAATATGAGCTAAAAATACAAATATTATGCTAAAACGATTAAAAAGGGACAAAATATAAAAATATACAAAAAGTTGTAAAAAGTACAATTTTTATAAAAATATTATTTTTATATTATTTAAAAACTATTAATTTTACATATAATAAAACTAATTAAAATTTAAAATACAATTTAATTAAAAAAAACTTAAACTAATTATAATAATTAAACTAATTAGGGTTTATTAATAATAATAATAATAAAATCCGTAATTAATGTGAAATTAGGGTTCTGTCACGTGTGTCAGAGTGTCTCCGCGAGTCGCGGTATTTCAAGCAGCAAACCCCGCGAGTCGCGGGGTTCCAAAATTCAACTCTGGTACAGTTTTTAATTCGACGTGTTTTTTTTTTTTTTTTTTATTTTTCTATTTTAAAATCTAAATATTTATATAATAAAAACTTATATTTAAAAACTAAAATAAAAATAGAACTACTTTATAATTTTATAAATAAAAATCGTAAAACTAGATTTATATATATTTTTTATTTTTTATTTTTTTCGGTTTTTTTTTTTTTATTGTTTTTCTAAAAATATATTTATACAAATATATATTAAAAATATAGCGTTTCGCCAAGTTCCCCGGCAGCGGCGCCAAAAACTTGATGTCGTGCGAGGTGTATATAAAATACTATTAATTTTACAAGAAATACTATTAAGAATTACACAAGTTTTAATTATTTATTTACAAATGGGATATACCTAAACCTTGCTACAACACTATAGGCAGTGTACCTAATCGTAGAGTAGTATAGTTTTTAGTAAGTCCGGTTCGTTCCACAGGGAGCGGGCTTATTGCACACTATATTTTTAAACAACTATATTTGTACAAAATATATATAATTATATATAATAATATATAAAAGGGGGTTTACCGTTTAATGACCGGTTTGTCGATTTATATTTTAAGCGAAGCGTATAGTAAATGACGATATTTAAATAACAATATAAAATAAATAACAATAATTAAAATGACAATAAATAAAAGTACGAGGAAAAATGAAATAAAATATATTATGCTTATTTAAACTTCCGTAACCATGATGTTTGACGTTTTGATTTTAATTTATTGTCCTGGGTTAATTGTCCTTTGTCCTGGATGTATTTGAAACCTATCTGGTTTTTGTCCATAATGTATTTGAAACAAATTACACAAGTTTTAATTATTTATTTACAGATGGGATATACCTAAACCTTGCTACAACACTATAGGCAGTGTACCTAATCGTAGAGTAGTATAGTTTTTAGTAAGTCTGGTTCGTTCCACAGGGAGCGGGCTTATTGCACACTATATTTTTAAACAATTATATTTGTACAAAATATATTATATTAATAATATATAAAAGGGGGTTTTTACTGTTTAATGACCGGTTTGTCGATTTTATATTTTAAGTCACAATTAAAACCTAATGTAAAATATTAAAAATAAATACAAGACTTAATTTAAATCGTAAAGTAAATAACGATAATGAAATTGCGATAAATAAAAGTGCAATTAAATACAATAACGATAAATAAAAGTACGATAATTAAAAGTGCAATTAAATATAAAATAAAGGAAATTAAATATGAAATAAAAGAATTATGTTTATTTAAACTTCCGTAATCATGATGTTTGACGTGTTGATTTTAGTTTTATGCCCATGGGTTAATTGTCCTTTGTCATGGATTATTTAATATGTCCGTCTGGTTTTTGTCCATAACAGTCCATCAGTCATAAATATAAAGTGCGAGTGTCCTCGTCAAATTATCCTTATACCCGAAGTCAAATATTCCAACTAATTGGGGACTTAAACTGTAACAAGGTTTTAATACTTTGTTTAATAATTATACCAGGATATCGACTGCGTGTAACCCAAGGTTTTAATACTTTGTTATCAATTATGCCAAGTGTCCTTGTACATAATTTCACCCCTGTTTTAATAATTCCATAGACTATTAATCCATTCTCGTGTCCGGTTAAATGAACGATTATTCGTACATATAAATACCCCGCCCATCGTGTCCGATCGAGTGTATATAGTTATTTATAGGGACGTCCAATTGTAAATCTTTATATTAAAATTAACAAACTATCATTTAGTTAAACAAATATAAAGCCCATTAATAGCCCATAGTCTAATTTTCACAAGTGTCGTTCTTTTGTCCAAACCCCAATTATGGTACAAAGCCCAATTACCCAATTTTAATATTTTAGCCCAACATCATGATTACTTCATCTTAAATAAGCATAATAATAACTTAAGTACGAGACATTAATTTAAAAAGGAGAACATAGCTTACATTGATTATTTATCGCGTAGTGGTACACGGACAGAATTTCGACTTCAAAACTCGTAAAATAACCTTTACCTAACCCGAACTAATCTAATATAAAACTACCCTATACTATATATATATATATATATATATTATATATATATATATTTATTTATTATTTAGTATTATTATTATTATTATTTATATTTTTTTTATATATATAAAAATCGAACGAATGCATAGCCTTTTATAGGCATTTTGATTTCTGACAGCTCCGCGAGTCGTGGAGTTTTATGCCTGCAAACTCCGCGAGTCGTGGATTTTGAAAATCCAGCTCAGGATCCTTTGTCTCATAGCTTGTCGACATGATTATATATATATATATATATATTTATAATATATAAATAATTTATATAATTATTTATATATTATATTTTATTCTTGTGCATAGTTGACTCATAATTTTTAGTCCGTTGCGTCGGGCGTTGATAGTTGACTCATGTCCCGGTTCCGGATTTTCGAACGCCTTTTCGTATAATTTAATATCTTGTACTTTGCGTTCCGCAACTTGTACTTTTGTCATTTTTAGACGTTTCTCATCAATAAATTGAACCACTTGGATTGTATCTTGTACATTTGAGCTTTTTGGTCATTTGCGTCTTCAAATCGTCGTTTTCGCCTTTTGTCTTCGCACTTATTTAATATAAACGATTACAACTTAAAATAGGACAATTACAACTAAATAATTTACATATTGGGAGGATATTGCTACTAAATATATGTTCATTTGGAGCACTATCAAAACGCGATTAAAACCTTTTATAAAGTCGACATTATAAGGGTAATTAATTATCTGTGTTTATACATTGGTCAAGGTATGAACCATCGAAAATACTATAAAGTACATGGGGAATTACCGTAGGACCAGATCAAGACATTGGTCAAGAGTATAAGACTCGAGGAAATACTGTTGCAACAGTAGAGTACGGTGTTGATGTACTATAGGACCACTTGAGCATGGTCATGGTTAGAAGCTACGGAACCACTATAAGTCTAGTACATGGTGGATAACTAAGGGATTTATTGGGTAGATTTAAGTAAGGGCTGGTTTAAATCATAAATGGGAGTTTAACGCACTACAATACAAACTAAGCTTATAAATCTTTAAGGATGACTGAGAACCATCAGAGGTTCTAATTTGTCTACAAACCCTTAGATTTTACCAAACCATTGGCAGAAAGGAAGTCGAAACACAATCATAACCACTCAATGGGGTGATACACTAAGGTGTTAAGAAAGGTTGGATATTATCTATATAAGGCTATGCTACTTTATTCGTGCGCCCAAGGTATGCATTGCATCCAAGATGGGCCGCTTATATCCATAAATCGAATAAAGCGTCGGGAGTTGAGCATAGTCCATCCGATTAGAATCTTCAAAGTCTAGTTTCTCGTGACATGCTAACTGAGAAACTGCTTAGTAGGGAATCTAGTGTTCACACCAATGTATATCTATCTAAGGAGTGTCTCATAATCATCCCGACACTACGTTATCTTAAATCATGGTGAACCACGTCTTCTCTGTCCTTAGCTGTTGCATGCTAGTTAGCTTATTTTAATTATATTGTTTTAATATTTTAAATACAATTATAAATCAAATCAACCCAACTATAGATTTACACAATTTGATATTCCGGATAAAGTGTTGTCTAGAATAAACCGGTTGGACTTGGTTGTTGGATTTTCCGAACAGTCGACAATTTATTGAGACCAAAAGGATCCTGCCTCTCCACACAAGGTGTACCTGGCTGCTAGTCTTGGATACTAAATTGTGCACAAACCCATCTTAATTACTAAATTATCTAGATAAGCTCCGTTTTAAATTCGACCGCTCAAGGAACGACCCTAGGTCATATTTGCCCTTGCTAACCCATAGGAAGTAATAATAGATTTAGGCCCAGCAATATATAAATTAAACAATCAGCTTCTTCTATTGATATCCTGAATTAACATTTTGCGGCCTAACGACACCGCATAAATAAACCGTCCGATTTGGGCATACCATTTCTATAACCGAGAACCACTTCACCCGACCCGCACCCATCCTACACATACATATGCACATAGGATATTAACACTCACCTTGTCGTCTTGATCAATGCAACCAAACAATTCCACAACAGGTCAATGGAACGTACCTATTCCAATATCACAATACAAACAACACAATTAGGGTGGACATACAAACCAACTCAACTGACACTTAGTGCAATTTCGACCCAAATGAACTTCAAAGCACAAACCGCGCCCAAAACTAACCAATAATTACTAACATAAGTGAAAATGGTCCTAATACGCCAATTAAACTCGAACACAAGTGTTAAACACTTATCATTCTCAAAATCACCCATAAACCCTAATTTTGACTCATTTCAAAATTAGTCTTTCAAATACACCAAAATGGGTTACAACACTTCCATAATCACTAAACCTAGTGATTAGACCCAATTTCAAGTCCTAATCATGGCCAAATCAGTTTCCAACCCAAAACCCGCCTTCATCACTTATAAACCCGAATCTTGGTATTAATCTTCCATTAACAACTAATGGGGTTTCATTTATGAACTCACAATCAAAAACCCCTAAAATATGAACATGAATCACAAGAACAAAATTCAGATAGAAGACTTACCACTAGTATCAAATCGTAGCTAAGAATGAGGAGAACAATGTTTGTTCTTGCTCCAAAGATCGAATCCCACTTCTTCCCTTCCAAATCACACTTTGAATCAATTGGGGTTTTGAAGTTTTGGAAGAAAATAAAAGAGAAAAAGGAAAAGAAATGATAGAAATGAAATGAGTGGATGGGATTTAAGATCCCAAATCTGGCACACATGCAAAAACACCGAAATGCCCTCAATACCTCTTAAAATTAAAAAATCCAGAACCAGTTTGCCAGATGGGCCGCACCGCGACCCTCTTTCCTCGCGCCGCGACCTTAGTCGTGGTCTGGTGGTCATCTTGTCATGCCTCCTGATCCTGAATCCTTTGGATTGTCGCGCCGCGACTCACTCCTCCGCGCCGCGACCCATCAGCCACTTTGCCACCTTTTCGCGTACTAGAATCCTTCCTCTCGTACACGCTTTGAACTCTTCATTTGTGCAACGTACATGCACTTTAGAACACGTAAAAGAACCCTTCGATCACTCTCATACTCTATTTACGTGCATGCGAGATATATACATACTCGATACACATATATATATATTCTTTTCATATATATATATATATATATATATATATATATATATATATATATATATATATATATATATATATTCATTGTACGTCGTACGAATAAACGGGTCTTACAGTTTTCAAATTCGTTTGTAGGATTTTTCTAAACATAGCTCTAAGGACTATGCTTAAGAAATTAGGACATGTATTAATAACTTGTAACTTGTTAGAAACTATCACAGATAACCACCTTACTAACTCTTTAGTACTATCATTTATGCATCAATTTTTTCCTTAAAGGTAGTTCTTAGAACTAACATTAGATAAATTCTACTTAAAAAGTATTTGTTATACAATGTTTATAACTTTACATGTAAACTAGTAAAATGACCCGTGAAATCACGGGTTTGTTTAAACGAAACAATTTAATGACATGTTTTAGGTATTAAGTGAATGTAAATGCTAAAGTCATTTATTTTAATAACCCGTTTGATGAAAAATGACTAGGAACTTCGAAATCAACAGGTTTAATTCACACAAAGGCGGAATTAGTGAATCAAACCATAACTAGTGAATATGTGAAGTTTTTAGGATTAATTTAGTCAAACCACAAAATGATTGTGATTAGATTAACACCTAGAGCTGTTATTCACCTCTTGAGTGATTTGGGTAGAGAGAGAATCGGATAAGGCAAACCAGATCTGAGTGATGTGTGTGTAAAAATGAGAGGCTTAACCTAAAATGAAGAACATAACACTTATATACCCCTGCTGTTGACTCACCCATGCGAGTCATCCATCACTCGTACGAGTTGGCTTCCTCAGCCGTACGAGTGATCACTCACTCGTGTCATATCATTTAGGTTATATTTGTGACTTAGCTCAGCATCAACCATCCGTATGAGCCTGTCAACCGTACGAGTGAGGCTTCACTCGTACGTCTGGCTAAGTCTAGCATAGTCAAACATCCTTATTGCATTCCTGCAGTACCTATAACCACATACAAACACAGATAGGATAATAACGAGCGATCATGGTAGCCTGTAAACTGTAGTACCTGCAACGGACATGGGTTAGATGTCTAGGTACTTACATAAAATGCATCAACAACTCCCCCTAGGATATAGACCATCGATTACAATAAAGTAAATGTCCGTGAAATACATATAAGTTCAAATATAACATCAGTTTAACATCAAATACATATCCAGATTCTCTCTCTCGCATAAATACATCATCAAAAAATAGAAATACAAACTAGCAATACAGTATCCGACATAGATCAGCTGGCTTGAACTTGGTTTGAGCTTTGTGCATCAATTTCTCTGTTGAGGTAGGCATGGTAGACATCAATCACACGTTGATATCTCATAGCTTCCTCTTTTTGATCATCTCTAAACGTAATGTGATGGCGGTGAAGAGTCTCTACATCAAATCTCGATAAGTTCCTTAGCCACATAGGATCTAAAATCCTCACATTATCGAACTGTATGCTTCCATCTTCCTTTTCAAGTGCAGTCAAGATCACTGCTTCTTCCAACAACTCATCATAGAACCACCATCTGAAGTTTTTGCATATATCCTTGGGTAAGGACATCAATGGAGATTGCTTCATGTACTTGGCTGGACGGAACTTAACAACGTGTACAGGCCCACCTTTAGAATTTCTCTTTGTCGAGTGCATGGAAAACCTGGCAGCTGTTGACTTAAAGATGTCCCATTTCCCTGTCTTATACTCATATCTGAGTTTTCTCTGAAACCACCTGGAAAGGTCACAATCTTCAGCTTTTAACAACTTCAACTTAGCAAGTTGCATGATCTCGAAGTACGGTAGAGTTTTGAAGTGACTAGGACGTGCCATGTAATAAACCCCTCCTTCCCTCTTGATCGCAAAACAATTGATCTCCTTGAAGTAACCCCAGCTTAAAATTTTACCCTTGGGATACTTCTTGGTTCTCTTTCCCCTTTCATAGAAACTAACAAACTTCGGCTCGAGTTCTAGCTTATTTAACTGATCAGGGTTAACTACGTTCTGTTTCCACCAACTTTGACGGATCTCATCTTCTTCGGCGTTTCTATTAACTTTAACCCTATCACATTTGAACCATTCATTAATCTCATTCCATGCCTCGGCTTTAACTTGCTCAGCTCAGAGTTTCTTCTTCTTCAGCTCAATCTCTTTTCTTTCTTTCTCAACGAGCAGTTTTTCATGTCGGATTTTCTTGTTCTTTTCAATTAAAACATCCACTTCTTTCACTTGTTCTTTGTATACCTTCCTCGCCTGTTCTAAATCATCTAACTTCTTTCTTTTCACATCACTACTCAAATTGAAAAAGTCACTTAAGGTGTTGAGTGACGGATTTGAGTATGGCTCAAGCGAAGGCATAACAATCTCAACTTCTTCTTCTTCTTCTTCTTCATCAGATTCTGTTACCAATTCATCCTCGAATTCAACAATCACATCCTCTTTTACACTATCCTTACCAACAGAATCTTCACTCTTCTCATCAGCAAACAAATTATCAAAATCACTCAAGTTGATATTTTGGATTGATTTGGGAGGGATACTGGCAAATGACTCTTCTTGTGGAGCTTGGTTCTTAGCTTCAACTGTCTCTGCATCTTCTGTATCGTTTTCACTATCGTATGCCAGAGCAGCAAGCTGTTCCATCAGAAAATCACTTGGTGGAACGTCCCTCTTTTCTGCATCAATAAAAACATTTGAATAATTCATATAATATTCAGTAGTAAAGACCTCACCATATTCATTAAAGCTTCGAATATGTATCACTAACGGTATCTCAAAAGAGGGTCCTCCAGTTCTAGCATCTTCTTCATCGTCTTTCTCGTAATCACCACCCAAATCAGAGGAAAATTCTTCTCTTCTCTCCTTAATCAACTTAGTTTTACCAGAGTTAATTGATTCGATCTTATTGTTCAACTCCTTCAATTTCTCCTTATTCTCACTCTTAATAGCAATACCTTCTTCTTCTTCAACTTCTCTGTCCTTCCCTTCTGACGGTCCAGTCCATCAGATAACCTCTTGTTTTGATACTACCAATGACTCAATCTTAGCTTCACTGATCTTCTTCTCCTAAATGGTTTGTTTCTCAAGATTGGTTATTTTCGTGATCAAAGACAACAGTAGATTTTGCTGTGTCTTGAATTCGGCTGATGTGACCTGAGGTGTTGTGGTGGCAGGTTTTGGTGAGGTAACAGCAGCTCTTACATCATTCATGAAAACGGATGGTTGTCTCTGAGCCTGTTGTTTCGAACCTCCCTGTGATGACTTTTGAGATGAATCAAAATGATGTTTCATTCTTTTCTCCTTCTTCTTATGCTGTTCTGAAGTCATCGCTTCCTTCCCTTTCCTCTTCCTCTGAATCAAACTCACATCTTCCTCTGTCGCTTCATCATCTCCTTCAATAACCTCATCATCAACATTACCTCCTCCTTGAACTTCACCAGTAGCTCTCTGATTATCACCCTCACCTTCCTCATCAGTAACTTCATAGTTAGAGTCTGAATCCTCATTCCTCCAAGCATTACCAGCTGGACATCGATAGTTTTCCTTGATCAGATGATAAATAAGCTTTCTCTTAAAGTCAGGTTTTAAATCATCGTTTCTTATCTCCTTCATTCTTAGGAAAGTTATCGGATTCATTGGCTTAAGGTGAATAATATCCTCTTCAAGCTTTAGTAAATCAGGTGCAACATCATTAATGATCAATTGAAGAAAACGAGCATAAATAAGATATCTCTGAGTAGAACTGAAAAGATTCGCTTTGAAGTAGTGTAAGACAAATCCTGAGAAATCGTATGGAGCCTTTAGGACAAGTGCCACAAACATACTCTGCACTTTTTCATTCAACTTATCAAATCCCGATTTGTGTCCACTCAAATAATACATGATCACATGAGCAAGATATCTAAACTATGGAGGCAGAAGCGTCTTCATCAGTTTAGATTTGCCAGCAATATACCCAGAATAAGCACATCTTTTAAAGCAACCATGAATTCTTTCTCGATTGATCGTCATGTGAGAGCAGTTCTCGTCATTAAAGCCCAAAATCCTCCTTATCACTGTCTTAGAAACAATGATCTCATGCCCTTGAACCTTACTAACAATCTTAGCATCATCTTCTGATACGTCAAGTACATCATTTCTCC
The DNA here is from genome assembly GCF_046630445.1 of Rutidosis leptorrhynchoides. NCBI lineage: Eukaryota > Viridiplantae > Streptophyta > Magnoliopsida > Asterales > Asteraceae > Rutidosis > Rutidosis leptorrhynchoides. The sequence goes on from NC_092339.1 coordinate 128,023,572, forward strand.
AGAATTCTCTTTAATGGCTGTAGTAGGCCGTGCATGGAGTAGAAATAGCTGTATGCATCCTTGAACGCTGAAGGAAAGCTATAATCTCTGTAAAATGATCACCTCTCTCTAGAGTAGTGTCATAGAGAGCGACTTGATTGTTCAGTTCACCCTTCTCTAGAGGAATCTCTTACTGATCAGGTGGGTTAACTGGATTCACTTGAGGATTAGCTTGTTTCTCCCCCTATCCTTCTACGTTAACTACTAAAACATTGACTTGTTGTTCAGCCATTGAGGATATTTTAACAAACTGAAATATCAACAGAAATGTTAGAGATACAAACCACATATCATAAAATATCAAAGCATACGCATCAAAGTGTCATAAACTTGTTAACATGGTAAACCGTGCAAGTGATAATGTCACACATGCGGTTGAGAGATCAACTGTGCGAGTGATATAGTCACTCGTGCCACTGTTGACACGTTTGAGCAGTAATATGGTTTCAGATAAGGTATACGGTTGAGGTACTATTCATAAACGAGTGAGTCAACCGTATGATGACTCGTGTGGCTAATCACACGTGTCAGCTCTGTCAAGCGAGTGAGAAACCAAATCAAATTTAACGAGTGAGCTCAAAGGTTCACACGGTTGATCATCAACTGTGTACTGACTCGTGCGAGTCATGTCTCACACGTGCGAGTCATGTCACTCGTGCATGTCTAATGAAACCCGTATTAAATGCCTTTTCAAATTACATAGATTACATGTTTGATCAATTAAGGGACCGATTTACATCACAATAGCAAGTGTAGGTTCCGTTTAACTCAAAACAATAACAAATAACGATCAAAATGAGCATCAATTTAATAAAATTCAAGTTACAAACCCTTAGGGTTTTGATGCATTCAAACAACAAATTAACCAACTTCAACTCGATGAAATCATACCTATTAGATGGTGCTGAGGTCCGATTAGTATGCTAAACAAACGCTGTGGTGGAAAACGTGATCGGTGAAAGTCGAATTTTGAGAGAGAAAATGAAAATGGGTGCACAAGTGTGAGCTTCTGTGCTCGTCACCCCTATTTATACTCTCGTGATCAACTGTACGGTTGATCACACGATCCACCATCAACCGTGCGTCTCACCTTAATCACTCGTGCGTGTGACCCAAATGTCTTAAGACAATATTGAACAGGGTCATCCATACGGTTAACCTCACACGTGTGGTTACTCGTACGGTTCACACATCAAACGTGCGAGTGAGCCACTTAGGCAATTTCACATTTTCACAAACTTAGGATTTCGACTCGTTTGGCAATCTTAAAGCTAACTAGCACTTTCAATTTGAGTCATAAACCACTAAATCATCAAGAAATGATCATTAACACTTAGGTAATCCAAACAACTTAACCTAATTGAGGTTATTACTCCAAACATTCTGTTTCTCATGAGTAAGTCCTACAGTGTAATGTCATCTTAAGTTCACTAATAACCTTAAATCATTAAAGTCCTTCAAACAATCACAAGCTCTACAAACTTCTATCTTATGGATTTTGTGGCCAAAAATATCTTGATCTCAACAAGGTTCTTTCAGATGTCATTGTACATTTAGAGGATAATCAGAAAACAAAAGAACGAAAGAAATCTTTATAAGTTTTCTGAGATATAATGTCATGCAACTAAAAATATGCAAATAAACGACATTCTACCATGAAATGCAATAACATGCAGAACCAAAATCTTTTTGTTGTTTTACAGTTTTCAATGCAAATTATTTAATAAACAGATAAGCAAACATATAAATCCACATTCTTTTTGTGAGCAAAATGATTATCAAGTTAATAAAAATGGATCAGAACTGACATATTGAATCAACTTCTGTTGTTCATTCCTAATTATACAGTCTATGTCTATTATGATGCAATTACTGATATCAATCCTCATTAAACACAAACATATTCATTCTAGACACTTTGATAATCATGTTGGCATTAATTACTTGAACATTATAGAGCAGTGATTTTTGAGATCACGCTAAGTTCATTGATCCTTGATTCTTTCATCAGTTATGATTGTGCGTTTTTATTAGGTTGTCAATTCATTACGCGTAACTTTCCATTATCTCTTTCCATGTACTTCATTCAAATTGAACAGGATGGTTCTCACGGCATTTTGAATAACCCTGTCAGCCTTTGGCTTCTATCAGTGTGTTGATAATCTTCAATCTAGTTAGAACGGCAGATTTTAGAGTATATTGGATTATCTGAATAGGCGCATTATTTACCTCGGGGATTGGTCTACAGTTAAAGCAGACTTACCTGATGACCAGTCGTCATATGAAATAAATCTCAAGGCCCTTAACTTCTTTATGTTCAAGTTGACATGGAAAACGGAATCAAAAGTTAAACTTTCATATATATATTATTTAGAGTATATCTAGGTAAGTATCTTTCTAACTTACAGTCTTAATAGGTATAACTCTATATTGCAGACGACAAGAATCTTGATAGTTCAGTGTGAACGTCGTGATTAAATAATTCAAGCTGTGCGGGGGCGTCATACTAAGAATGATCTGAGTTCTTTATAAGCACATCATGAATCAGCATTCTTTATACTTTCAGGACTTTGCCATCTTGATACGCCAATTATCTTTGACTTTAATTTTCTTTTGATATTTCTTTTTCAGCATATCACTGTCTTTTGATATATTGATTTTGAACGCCAACTTGAATGGATTTTCCATTGTTATCCATGAACTCATGTTTCTTTGTTGTGTGCTCAGATCACTCGAAGGTGTTCTCCCTTAAATGCTTGAACGGTCCGCAATAAGGAATTATACTTTTCAACCTTAAGCGAGAAGGGACACTTACTTTTGACATAAACTAATTTTCTCTGATATTTTCGGGGTTTAGTTTCGATTATAAAGTCTTAGGCCCGTGATAACGTGGTATGCACCAGCCAAACAGATAATCCTCAACTTAAAATCTACCCCCAACCTTTTCTAGTGATTATCAATTATGATAGGGGATACCCTCAACCGACTATTGAGTTCCTCAACAATTATCATTAGATACAGTTTCGGAGATAATTAGGTGACTACCTTCAAACGCTACAGATCGTCCATAACTTTTGAATCTTAGATGATCATTATTCTTATTATGATTGTCTAATGCCAAGAATTCATAAGTCACATCTATCAGTACATCACACAACAGATAAACATAAATGTTCAAATCAGTCCTTACTAATCAAATATATCAATTCTCAGTACAGTAATTTCTTCATCTCCAAACATATTAATCAAAACAAGCTCATTTTCAGAATTTTTCAACTTTTTAGGATTTTATGGTGAGGCATTTTACACTTTTTAGGTATTTTCTGTTGAAACATATACTCCCCCTAAAATACTAAAACATAAAATCTTTTTGTCTTTTAGCATTTTAACAAAAGAAACAGAAAATAACTACAGACTAGCATGCAATCTTGAGATAAATCATGCAGAGAAATGCAGACAGAAAGCAAAAATGTGCAATACAGATAATAAGAAACTAAAATCTATATGTCATGCATCCTACATGCAAAGTCTAAAAGTTTGATTAACCCTCACAAACAATATCCGAAATTACTTTGTCTCGATCAACAATGCCATTCATCTCTAAAAGTAGCAAGAACCTAGGTTTATCAAAAGCCTTAGTGAAAAGATCAGCCCTCTGGTCCTTAGTACCTATTCTCTTAACCTCAATTATCTTTTTCTCATGGCAATCCCTAAAAATGATATTTAACACCTATGTGTTTAGTCTTAGAATGTTGCACAGGATTCTTAGTAATTGCAATAGCAGCAGTATTATCAATATAAATAGGAGAGAAGGAGATTCTTAGTCCGTAAACGCAAAGTTGTTGTTGGATCCAAATAGCTTGCAAACATCAACTAGCATCAGCGATATATTCAGCTTCACACGTAGAAAGCGCAACTGCAGTTTGTTTCTTGCACTGCCAGGTCACCAGCCTTTCACCTAAAAATTAACATCCTCCTGATGTGGATTTGTTGTTAATTTTGCAACCTGCATAGTCTGAATCACTATATGCTACAAGATTAAATGTGTCTTCATTTGAATACCAGATGCCGAGATTTGGAGAATGTAACAGATAGTGAAGAATTCATTTGGCAGTTGTAAGATGAACTGTATTCGGATTAACTTGATAACGAGCACACAGACATGTTGCGAACATAATATCGGCCTAGATGCAGTGAGATACATGAGCGATCCGATGATTGCTCGATAGTATGTAGGTTCAACAGGCTCCCCCTCACAGTCTAACGAAATACCATGATTCACAGCTAGTGGGGTTGACATAGGACGTTCTTGAGTCATACTGAAACGTTCGAGTATATCATTTACATACTTTGCTTGATGAAGAAAAATTCCATTATCAGTCTGTTCGACTTGCAAACCAAGAAAGTAGTCTAAGAGACCCAATTTGCTCATTTCGAATTCATCCTTCATAACCTGCTCGAACTCATCGATGAGTTCCTACTTAGTAGAACCAAAAATAATGTCATCTACATAGATCTGGACCAAAATAATATCATCATCTTTAACCTTCGTGAACATAGTACAATCTACCGTGCCCATTTGATAACCTTTTTCGATCAGATAACTTGACAAACGTCTATACCAAGCTCTTGGGGCTTGATGTAAACCATATAGGGCTCTTCTTAAATGGTAAACTTTGTCAGGATGAAGATGATCTTCAAAACCCAGTGGTTGATTGACATATACTCTTTCATTCAGCTTGCCATAAAGAAATGCACTCTTGACATCCATTTGAAACACTTTGAACTTCATAAATGAAGCATAAGTCAAGAAAATACCAATAGCTTCCAATCTGGCAACAGGAGCAAAAACTTCATCATAATCGAATTCAGGATCTTGCTGATAACCTTTAGCAACTAATCTTGCTTTGTTACGGATAACATTGCCATCTTCTTCAAATTTGCACTTCCAAACCCACTTGAGATCAATTACTTTAGCACCATTCGGCTTAGTAACTAGCTTCCAAATATCTAAATGATGGAATTGCTGAATCTCTTCTTGCATTGCCATGACCCAATCAACATGCTTCAAGGCTTCCTTTGTTGTCTTTGGCTCTATTCTAGAAATATGACATGAGTACTCATAATATGCAGCAGCAGCTGTCATGTGAGTATCAACTTGACCATTAAACTGAACTTGCCTTCTTGTTCTAACACATGCATTTGGATCTCCAATAATATTCTCTCTAGGATGATCAATTGTAGTTCTGGGAATTGGTTGTGCAGGAACATGTATCTCATGATGTAGATTCGTAGTATCACCAATATCTTCATGATTATCAGAACTCTCACTTGAAATATCAGATCCACAGGTATCGTACACTGGATCAACGTCTTGATCTGAATCTTGAACTGGTTCATTGATAGTGGGTAATGGAGTTGGAGTTGGTGTAGATGTAGATACTTCTGGTTCATTTTGTAAATCAGATAGCATTTGTAACTCAACTTCATTCTCCGTCTGATCTGAAGCAAGATTGAATGAGTGATAACGCCAAAATTATACATGTTTATTGCCGTTATTTCCATCCAAAGTTGTTCCATTTGTATGTAATTGTTATACGTATGTATTGTAATTCATGTATATTTGTAAAAGTCCATTGTGAATGAATAAATGAAGACCAACAGCAAAAACAGAGTTAAAACGAAGATTGAACGCGCAAAACAGCCCGAAACTACTGAAACAGGTCTAAATGCGGCGCATCTCTCTTAGATGCGGAGCATCTATGCACCAAATAATTCCCGACAGTTTCAGATGCGGAGCATGCAGACTACTGGACCAAAACAGCCCCAGATGCGGCGCATCTGAGATGGATGCGGCACATCCAAGCCAGATGCGGTGCATCTGTCCCAGATGCGGCGCATCTGACCCCCTGCTGACAGTCCTGAGTGCAGAATCGAGCTGGAATCTACTAAACGTAAAGAGATGCGGCGCATCCCAAAAAGATGCGGCGCATCTGGTCACTTTCTGGCCAAAATACCTAACTTTTGAGGCTATTTAATAAAGCCTTTGGTTACTTACTTGAGACACCTTCACTACTACGTTCTTCCCCAGTTTTAAGATGATTTTCAAGGTCCAAGGAAGGCTGTAAGTTAATCTCCACTCTTTCAACATCAATATTAAGCTAGGATCGTTTATCGCAATTGGTACTATTGTTCTATATCTTTTTAACATGAATTCAACTTGTATTTACTGTTTCATTAGTTCTACTATGATTATGTTAGGCTAAAAACCTTGTGTGTTTGCTTCAATGTAAGATTTATGGCTCGGGATTGTTCTATACTTTGAGGTTATGCTAGTTATACATATGTTTGATTGATTTAATTATCTAGTTCAACCGTAAGAACCATTGTTATGCATGTTTAGATCATTACTTCAATTATATAGATTGCAACCTATTAATGTGAGTTAACTAGGAAAATAATCTATACTTCAATACATCTAGTAATCTAGACGATTAGATACATACACTTAAGTGATTTTGTTATGTGTTTAATTCGGTAATTGAATAAGTTCCAAAGCAACATAGTTATGAAATTACCTCAAGTGATTGTTGTAATTAAGGTTTCACGTGAGTTTAACCGGGTTGAATCTAGTTAGTTAATCAATCTAAATCACCATTTTCTTTCAAGAAATCCATTGTTGTAGCCATCTTTATATTCTAGTTCAATTATACGAGTTATGACTTGATTTATGTCAATTTATCAAAGGTTATAATTTGTACTTCAACACCTAGTGATCTAGACACCTATATGTGAATATAGGATGGTAATTGGATGATATTTAGGTTTTACAATCATGTAGTTTACTTAGAGTGATCTTAGTAAACTAGGTTTTATGTGAATTTAACCAAGAAAGAATCTTGTTGATTAAACATAGTTCTTAAGTTTATAGATATTGTGAAATTGATATAAACTACTCTATTGTAACTATCACATAACGGTTTTAATTATAAAAGAACAATCCCTGTCATTTATCAAGCAAAGAAGTAAACACCACATTCTCATTCTTGTTAATTATTATTTTTATTTACTGTTTCGTTAAACAAAAACACAACTTCAAATACAAACCCCCTTTTTAAAATAATTAATCGTGGTAAAATCATTTAAACAAACTTCTCCCTGTGGATCGAACTGGTCAATTTACTTGCTAGTTACTACATGATTGGGTTTTAGTTGCCTGTATTATGTGTTAATTATTAAGCATATTGTCTACATTTTAAAGGTTACGTCTTGACACATCAACTTTTTGGCGCCGCTGCCGGGGAGCGGTTTTGTTAAAAGATTTTAATAAACTTTGAATTATTCGATCCTTTTGTAGGAATTCAATTCCTAGAAAAGTTACTTTTATTGTAAGCTTGTGTTTTTACAATTGGTTTGGTTGTGGTGTTTTGATTGCAGGATAGGTATTAGTGCATGAATCTACGTTCTTCCAACTCTAATTTAATTCCTTCATATCCTGAACCTGAAAGAGAACTTCACGAACGCTTAAGAGCTCAAGAAGTAGAATCTCTTGCTCAAGGTTTAGAATCACTTTCATTAGATTCTAACTCTGAACCAATTGTTCAACCAATCATCGAGCCAGTCATTAAAGAAGAGGAAGAGATGACTGCTACAAATCAAACAATGGATGCTTTGATGAAGGCAACAAGGACAGGACAAGGCCACGCAATTGTTCAACCTACGATGACTGATGGTTTTGAAATAAAGGGGCAATTTCTCCACATGGTGACTAATACATGCCAATTCGGTGGGGCCCCAAATGAAGATGCTAACGAGCATCTTCGTAAGTTTGTAAGCATTTGCAAGCTTTTCAAAATCAAATATGTCTCCGATGAAGTTGCATGTCTAAAAATCTTTCCATGGTCCCTAAAGGATGATGCAAGAGATTGGCTAGACTCATTACCAGAAGGTTATATTGAAAACTGGAATGATATGATGGACAAATTTTTGTCAGAATTCTTCCCTGCTTCGAAAGCAGCAAAATTGCAAAGTGACATAAATCACTTCACGCAAAAGTGATGTCCTCAACACGGGTTGAATACATTCCAAAAAGTCCAAATTTTCTACAAAGGAGTCAATGTGGCTACCCGGAAGGATATAGATGTTGCAGCAGGAGGATCAATCATGAAAAAAATGCCCGAAGACGCTCACACGATAATTGCCGATATAGCAGCCCATTCTCATAATTGGCATCCGAAGATGGAATTCTCTAGATCGTCAACAGTTGCTAATGTCGAAAGCAACGATGAAATCGCTGCATTGAAAGTTCAATTGGAAAATCAAGCAAGGCAAATCGAGAAGGTAACCAAAGAAATGCACACTATCAGGGTAGGGTGCGAGTTGTGCCAAGGTCCCCATCTCACGCGAGATTGCGACCAAACGACGATGGAAGAGCAAGCAAATTTCCTAGGTTACATGCGAAAAGGTGAGATGAATTTTGACGACTTTTCGGCGGTTGAAGCAAATAACCGGAAATATCCTCCTGTCAACAGTTATCAAATAGGAGGACCTTCAAGTTCAAACAACAACTACCACGGAGGAAATGCAGGTTACCAAAATAACCGGAATTTCCAGAATCAAAATCAAAGAAATGCACCACCGGGTTACAATCATCTAAACAATCGTAATCAACCCCCACGAAATTACCAAAATAATTTCCAACACAATCAACCACAACCACAACCACAAGCACTTATACAACCACAACCTGAGAAGAAATCCTATTTAGAAGATCTGTTGAGAGATTTTATGGTTAAACACGAACAAAATGCGGAAATTCAAACTCAGCAAATTCGCAATCAACAAGCTACGATTCAAAACTTAGAAAGGGATGTTGGAAGGATCTCACAGTTACTAGCAGAGAGACCACCTGGTGCTCTCCCCTCAAATACTCAAGTGAATCCTAGTAACAATCAAAAAAGGAATGAGCATGTAAATGCTATAACCACTAGAAGCGGTTTAACTACTAACCCGGAGACCCTTAAGTCCCCGGAAGTTCCTTTATCTCCTTCTGTTTTGCAGGTACCTGTTGATGTAGATGAGCATGTTGAAAAAGAACAAGAGAAAGATGATCCACCAGAGGTCATATCGAAGAAAAGTGAAGAACCACCAGTGAAGGTGTACAAGGCACCTATTCCATACCCAAAAGCATTGAAGAAATACAGACTCGCGAGCCAATATCAGAAATTTGCAGATATGATCAAGCAAATCAGCATTAACATGCCACTCGCGGAGGTTCTTAAGGGTATGCCCCATTACGGGAAGTTTTTGAAAGATCTCATATCCTCGAAAGGAAAATACCAAGAAGTGTCTGCCACATTCCTCCATGAGGAGTGTTCGACCATCTTGAAAAAGCAAAATGTACCTTCAAAATTGGGAGATCCGGGTAGTTTTATCATACCATGTATGATGGGTGATTCGGTAGTGTATGATGCGCTAGCCAACCTAGGTGCAAGTGTTAACCTAATGCCTTACTCGTTATATTTGAAACTTGACTTAGGAGATTTGAAACCAACCCGGATGGGTATTCAATTAGTAAACCAATCATTTGATACTCCCATAGGTATAGCCGAGGATATTCTTGTAAAAGTTGGCTCACTTGTCTTTCCCGTCGACTTTGTTATTTTAGAAATGTAAGAGGACACAAAAGTTCGTATCATTTTAGGACGTCCTTTCCTTAACACTGCAGATGCTATCATTAATGTCCAAAAAGAACAATTAAGTCTAGGTGTGGGAGACGAGAGAATAGTTTGTAATATTGACAAAGCCATGAAAAGACCCACTTCCACCGATGACTCTTGTTTTCAAATTGATGTTATAAACTTTTGTGTTGAGAATGAATTACAGGAGCTACTTGAAATTGATACCTCGGGGTTTGCCCCGGTGAGTGAAAGTGAATATTTCAATATTGATGAGGATTTTGATGAGTTGATGAAAGTGGTCACGGATGATGAGACCATGAAAGAAGAAATTCCTAAGGAAGAAGAATCATTTGAAGATATCGAAAATAAAGATAGATTCCGAATAAAGAATTCCTTGGAAGAACCACTCGTACTAGAGCTTAAGGAGCTACCCAAACACTTGGAGTATGCTTACCTCGAAAGTACATCTCAATTACCGGTAATTATTGCTTCACATCTTTCCGGTAATGAGAAGGAAAGGTTAATATCTATTTTGAAAACCCATAAAAAGGCTATAGCCTGGAAAACGACCGACATTCCAGGGATAAACCTGTCTTATTGTACACATAAAATTCTCCTTGAGAATGACTTCAAACCAGTAGTACAAAGACAACGCAGGCTAAATCCCAACATGAAAGAGGTTGTTAAAAAGGAGGTAGTCAAGCTTCTTGACGCCGGGTTAATCTACCCCATCTCCGATAGTCCTTGGGTTAGTCCAGTACAAGTAGTACCCAAAAAGGGGGGTACAACCGTTATTGTAAATGAAAAAGACGAACTCGTTCCAATTAGAACGGTTACCGGCTGGAGAGTCTGTATTGATTACAGGCGTCTCAATGATGCCACTAGAAAAGATCATTTCCTGTTGCCTTTTATTGATCAAATGATTGAACGATTAGAGGGGAAAGAATACTATTGCTTTCTAGATGGTTTCTCCGGTTACTTCCAAATTCCAATTGATCCCAACGACCAAGAAAAGACCACATTCACTTGTCCTTTTGGGACCTTTGCCTATCGCCGCATGCCATTTGGTTTACGCAATGCACCCGGAACCTTTCAAAGGTGCATGATGGCAATTTTTGATGATATGGTAGAGGATTGTATGGAAGTCTTCATGGATGACTTTTCCATGTTTGGAGACTCCTTTGAATCATGTCTTTTTAACCTTGAACGTATGCTTATCCGATGTGAGAAAGCAAATTTGGTCCTGAATTGGGAAAAATGCCACTTCATGGTGAAGGAGGGTATTGTACTTGGTCATAAAATATCTCGTGCGGGAATAGAGGTAGATAAAGCTAAAATTGAAGTTATCTCTAAGCTACCTATATCGACGAATGTCAAGGCAATTAGAAGCTTTCTTGGTCACGCGGGATTTTATAGGCGATTTATCAAAGATTTCTCTAAAATTGCCCGTCCAATGACCAAACTTCTTGAAAAGGATGCTCCATTTGACTTCGATTCCAATTGTGAGAATGCATTCTCCATTCTAAAGTCAAAACTCACACAAGCTCCCATTATCGTGTCTCCAGATTGGAGTATGCCTTTTGAGTTAATGTGTGAAGCGAGCGACTATGCCTTAGGTGCTGTCTTAGGACAACGACCCGATAATCATTTTCGTCCAATTTATTATGCGAGCAAAACGCTAACGGGAGCTCAAATTAATTACACGACCACAGAAAAAGAGCTCTTAGCGGTTGTTTATGCGTTTGATAAATTTCGGTCATATTTGGTGTTGTCCAAGACCATTGTTTACACGGATCATTCGGCTCTTAGGTACTTATTCTCGAAACTAGATGCAAAACATCGTCTCATACGTTGGGTTCTTTTACTTCAAGAGTTTGACATTGAGATACGTGATAAGAAAGGAGCCGAGAATCTAGCCGCCGATCATTTATCCCGACTTGAAAACACCGAATTAGAACAACTTGATGATACAATCATCAAGGACACATTTCCTGATGAATCTCTAATGAGGGTTGACAAGGAATCTGAAATCCCATGGTTTGCCCATTTTGCAAACTATCTTGCTTCAAGCATTCTTCAAAAAGGACTTTCTTATCAACAAAAGAAGAAATTCTTTGCGAATTTGAAGTCCTATTTCTGGGAACATCCCGACCTATTTCGTGTTGGTGCGGATCAAATGATTTGCCTTTGTGTGTACGGAAAAGAGGTTCGACAAATTCTCGAGCATTGCCATCAAGGGCCCACCGGCGGTCATTTCGGACCAAACCACACCGCAAGAAAAATCCTTGACTCAGGCTTTTATTGGCCCACGATCTTTAAAGATGCCCATAATTTCATTAGGACTTGTAATGCATGCCAACGAACGGGTAACATTACGAAAAAGGATGAGATGCCTCAAACCGGCATCCAAGTTTGTGAAATCTTTGATATTTGGGGAATCGATTTCATGGGACCATTTCCAAGTTCCCATAAGTGCAAATACATCCTAGTAGCCATTGACTATGTATCCAAGTAGGCTGAAGCGAAAGCTTTACCTACAAATGATGCTAGGGTGGTGGTGAACTTCTTGAAAAATCTCTTCTCGTGCTTTGGAATCCCAAAGGCGCTCATATCCGATCGAGGAACTCATTTTGCCAACAACCTTCTTGAAAAGGTGTTGAAGAAGTATGGCGTAACTCATCGTTTCTCTACTCCGTACCACCCGCAAACGAGTGGTCAAGTGGAGAACACAAATCGTGCTTTGAAACGCATACTTGAGAAGACGGTTGATAACAACCCTAAGATTTGGCAACGCAAGTTAGATGATGCATTGTGGGCCTTTAGGACTGCTTTTAAAACACCAATCGGTACCACACCAATTAGACTTGTATACGGTAAAGCATGCCATCTTCCGGTTGAAGTGGAACATAGAGCGTACTGGGCATTAAAACTTTGTAATTTAGACATGGAAAAGGCTGGTGAAAACCGATTCATGCAAATGCATGAATTGGAAGAGTTGAGGTTAGAAGCATACGAGAATTCGAGCTTGTATAAGGAGAAAACGAAAAGGTGGCATGATGCCCGATTGAAAGAAGTGAAAGAGTTTAAAACCGGTGATAAGGTTTTGGTTTTTATCTCACGGTTTAAATTTTCTCCCGGAAAGTTGAAGTCCCGATGGACGGGACCTTATTTGGTGAAACAAGCATTCCCATCGGGATATGTTGAGTTGTTTGGAAATTGAAATACCTTTAAGGTGAATAGTCATCGCTTGAAACTCTATTTCGATGGAGTGAACACCACGGTTTGAGATGACATCACCCTATTCCCCAACGCTAATTAGCTTGGGACGGAGTCGCGTGAACGACTCGTTAAACTTCACAACATGTATATAGTCCCACTCGTGTACGTATTTTAATAAATTTGAGTGTTTTTGAGTGATTTCTAAGTTATTATACGAACCAAGTTGTTTAGGGACCTTCCGAAATGTTTAAAACGCGAAAAAACGTCAAAATCTGGTGCAACAGGGGCAGATGCGCCGCATCTGCAGACAAGAAAAATCCCGTGAGTTTTGAATGCGCCGAGAAAGGGTCATGCGCCGCGTTTATACCATCTGATGTGCCGCATCTGCTTCAGATGCGCCACATCTGAGCCAGATACGCCGCATCTGCTGCAGATGCGCTGCATATGTGTCTGTATGTTGGATTCTGCCCAATTTTTTGGCACAAATACGGGAGTTTATCATTTTTTCTCATTTTTTCACCAACTACTCCGAATCCCATCTCATTCTCTCTCAAAATTTCAATCTCTACTCTCTAATTGAACCGATTAATCCCATCTTTGAGCATCAAATCCGAATATCAACATGAGAAAGGTAAGATTAATCCTAAACACTTCATGATTCTTGTGTTCTTCAATCTAAAAATCGGATTTAGCTTGTTATTAGTGTGAGGATGTTTGAATGTTCATGTTTTGGTCATTATATGCTTAAATTGTTGCTACTAATCCTTATTCATGCCCTAATTTCATGATTATTTGCTTCAATCTTTACTTTAGAAATTAGGGTTCTTCATGAATTTAGGGGTTTCGGAATTTTGGCCATTAATTTATTCAATTGAGATATTTTGAAGTTTGATTACTAGTATACATTAACAAAATCGCATGAACCTTTGTTGAATTACACGATTACACAAATTATTGAATTTTAGGGTTCTTGAATTAGGGATTTTGACTTTTGTTAACTAGTAAGTGTTCTAAGTTGAAGTTATGCAAATCATTACTTATGCTAAACACATGTGAACCTTAACTTGATGTTATTTCGATTTGAAAGTAATTATTATATAAGTTAAGGATTATATGCTTAAGCATTTTGATGAAGTTGTTGACTTGAGATGAATTTAATGTTCTAAATGTATGAAAACCATTGATTGCATATTGTTTAACATGCTTTTTGATGAATGCCTATGGTTCCATATGTTATGACATTGCAAGTGTTTGGTGAAATGAAGCATGCTATGTATGATTATACTTGTAAAGTGATTTGAATCAATTGGCATACTAGTACATGTTTGTTAAGAGTGAAAATAGTTCATACCATGTTAAGATATTGGTTAACATAAACATTGAGATTTAATTGGAACTTAACATATCCACATGGTTTTCGCTAAGTACAATATGAAAGATGTTTTGAAATTCTTTAACGCTAATCAACTTGGTTTGTTATTTTGTTTGTTTGGTTTTGTTGTGTTTTTGTAGACTAGAGCATCATCATCAAACCCAAAATCAAAGAAGCAAAAAGCCCTGGCAATTGTAGATGAGGATACAAGTGAAGAAGAACATGCTGCTGAAGAGGAAGAAATGGATATTGACAACCGGCAGTTAAATGTCCGTGGATTAACCACTCCGGATCCATGGATCAATGCAGTTTTGAGGCATCCGGAATACCATGAACGGATGAAGGCACTTCTACACAAAGACGTATATCCGGGGAAATATATCGATTGGACACCATTAGAAGAAGCCGGCGAATATCAAAATTTTCGCAACCTTTTCTGAGTAACGTATCACGGCCATCGAATATATGCTTGGGAAAACCTGTTCAGAATGCAAGAAAGAGTGTATCCACTTTTAGTCAAAGAATTCGTTGGTTCACTTAGGGTTGATTACACGTCACCAACATCGGGTACATTTATGAGATTTAGGCTTGGAGGGCAAGACAGGACATTAACGCTGCTGCAATTTGTGAAGGCGTTGGATATTTATGAAGGGTTGCCACACCAATTGATGCAAAATTACTTTAATCAATGTATATACTATGTTTCTTCTTTTAATCATTCAGCAACATGGGTGGACATGAGCAATACCGCATATAGTGCAAGCAAGCAGACTTGTAGCAAGCTACGTACCTATGAGCACCGATGCGTCCAACGATTCATTTCCAGTACCATAAACTGTCGAAAAGACAGTAGCGAAAAAGTCACCAACTTGGATATATGGTACATTCACGCGATAATGGATCACTCCCATGTTCATATCCCACGAATGATTCTCACTTTCCTCCTCGAAGAAAGGAAAAAGATTACACCAATCATGGGTGGCCATTTTGTAACCAGGATTGCTGAACATTTTTGAATCAACACAAGTGGGTTAGAGGAGAAACATATGATTGCCTTTGATAGAGTGAGTTATACAAGGGAAAACATTTTGATGAGGGGGTCGAACGGCCTTCTAACTAGGTATGAGGATCCCGTGAACAGGCAACCAGAACAACCCCAATAGCAACCAGATCCACAGCCGAATGTTGGAAGTAGTTCGGGTCCGGGAAATGATTGGGAGGCTTACATGGTGCGCCAGTTTTCGGATATGCGACTCCATAGTGATCGAAACACCCAAAAAGTAATTGATCACTACGATGTAGGTAATAGCTAGATGCAACATTACATTGATGTAGGGAATGATCGAACATGGTACACTCAAGCGGGGCAGCAAAATCAGCTTAATTGGATACATGAACAGACAGTGTCATACGCTGCAGATCCCGCTAACTATACCCCCTCTCCTTGGCTTGCATATGATCCTTGGGTTCGAATGGGTGATCCATATCCTGCGCCTTATCCTCCTCCTCCTAACCCGCCTACTGAAGACACTGCGGTCGTCCCTGCTCAAGGAACTTATCAGGGGTACAACCCCTCAATATTTCAGGACGACGACGCGGGAAATCAAAGCGAAGGTGGAGCTGGCCCAAGTAACTCATTTTGGGGATTTTTCTGAAGATGACGTGATTTTTCCTGATGTGTGACAGGTTTGGTTGATGTTGGTTTGTTTCAAAAACAATTTCTTTTCAAGTTTGGTGTGTAATAACTAGATAATATTTTGGATAATTGTAATTTAAATAATTTAGATAATTAAAAGTGGGGTTTTTGGTACATGGAGTACACCCCCATTTATTTGTGTGAATCGTATGGTTCCTTTGTTTGAATTGCTACAGGTGAGCATTGTGCTATATGCTGCATTTTTACAAAGACTGGCAGTAAGTTCAGCACATTCTTGATTGGTGATTGTTTTGTGATTGCAAGAAGCGGATGATGTTCTTATGCTGGCATTCAGTTCAGCGCCATCATCCCGTGAACTTCGGTTTTAAACCTTGAAAGTAATAAACTCTCTTACACTCTTTAACCCTCTTGAATTTAAATTTTTCTGATTTCATGTAACGAGGGCAATACATGAACTCAAGTGTGGGGAGGAAATTATAAATTCTTTCGGGTTTTTGTCGGGTTTTTGATTTTGGTTAAAAAGGCTTAAAATGGTGAAAATTTTTAAACTTTTATCTTCATAAATTCAAATTTTGTTTAAAAATTTGTAGATTTTAAAACTAGGTGTATACACCGAAATTATTATCACAAAACAAATTAAGAAACAACCAAATGATTGAGTTTATTTTGTTAAAAATCATAAAACTAGTAGTCATATAAAAGATATAATCATCATGCTATACCACATTCTGGATGAAATGAAAATCATCAAGTAATTTGTTGTTCTAACAATCTAATCCAATGCTCATCCATGTAATGATTGTGATGAAAGTCAAGTCTTCCAATATGACACACTTGCTAACTTATGTTAGAAGTCGTAGTCCAGAACAGCTGTAGGTTGACGAAAAATCTTGAAAAGTCATCTCTATCATCGGCTGGAAATCCACCTCACCTCAGCATCAAACAGGGTTTTTGGTGGTTAGACTTATCCTAACCATGAGATGGATCTGTCTCGTATAATGGGGGGCACAGTGCAAATTAGCTTTTAAGACTAATGAATCTAATCCCCAGATGGATGATCTCCGTAAAGATCAACCGCATCTATGTTGACCGCGGTCAACATACATATGCCATAACAAATTGAGGTGCGCAAACTCATGGTTCACCGATGATATTTGGACATGATATAGTTTCTTCTAAAAACTTTTGCTATTTTATGAACTATATTGTGTAAAACCATTTTTAGGACATCCGGTTTCAAGTTCCATGATACTTCAATCATGGGGGTGAGTAGCTTGCTAAGCGCCAACTGAGGCTTCGGTTTTCAGTTACCCTCAACCGGACTTTGAGGTTAAAACCGGAAAACTTGTTAGTGTAAAAACTAACATGTCTAATTTTCAAAATATAAAAGGTTTTTCACAAAGGTCCCAATTTCCCTAAGGATCCAAATTTTTAAGAAATGTGGACTTTAAAACCCACCTTTCGACTTTGGCGTGATTTCATTTCGTGTGTGTACTCAAAGTGTGTGTATTACATTGTGAAATAAATAATCGTGTGTGTACTCAAAGTGTGTGTATTACATTGTGAAATAAATAATCGTGTGTGTACTCAAAGTGTGTGTATTACATTATGAAATAAATAAAAGTGTGAGTGTGTATATATTGTGACCCAAGTGTGATTTCCATATAGTGTGAGTTATTGTGTTACTAAATAACTTGTGTATCTTGTGTACTATATCAAGTGAGTGATTCCCATTTTTATGTTCTCAATTAAATAAGTGTGTTTACTGTAGTAAATTTCGATTTCTTATAAGTCTTGCTTGAGGACAAGCAAGGTTTAAGTGTGGGGATTTTGATAACGCCAAAATTATACATGTTTATTGCCGTTATTTCGATCCAAAGTTGTTCCATTTGTATGTAATTGTTATACGTATGTATTGTAATTCATGTATATTTGTAAAGTCCATTGTGAATGAATAAAGGAAGACCAACAGCAAAAACAGAGTTAAAACGAAGATTGAACGCGCAAAACAGCCCGAAACCACTGAAACAGGTCTAAATGCGGCGCATCTCTCTTAGATGCGGCGCACCTATGCACCAAATAATTCCTGACAGTTTCAGATGCGGAGCATGCAGACTTCTGGACCAAAACAGCCCCAGATGCGGCGCATCTGAGATGGATGCGCCGCATTCAAGCCAGATGCGGCGCATCTGTGCCAGATGCGGCGCATCTGACCCCCTGCCGACAGTCCTGAGTGCAGAATCGAGCTGGAATCTACTAAACGTAAAGAGATGCGGCGCATCCCAAAGAGATGCGGCGCATCTGGTCACTTTCTAGCCAAAATACCTAACTTTTGAGGCTATTTAATGAAGCCTTTGGTTACTTACTTGAGACACCTTCACTACTACATTCTCCCCCAGTTTTAAGATGATTTTCAAGGTCCAAGGAAGGCTGCAAGTTAATCTCCACTCTTTCAACATCAATATTAAGCTAGGATCGTTTATCGCAATTGGTACTATTGTTCTATATCTTTTTAACATGAATTCAACTTGTATTTACTATTTCATTAGTTCTACTATGATTATGTTAGGCTAAAAGCCTTGTGTGTTTGCTTCAATGTAAGATTTATGGCTCGGGATTGTTCTATACTTTGATGTTATGCTAGTTATACATATGTTTGATTGATTTAATTAACTAGTTCAACCGTAAGAACCATTGTTATGCATGTTTAGATCATTACTTCAATTATATAGATTGCAACCTATTAATGTGAGTTAACTAGGAAAACAATCTCTACTTCAATACATCTAGTAATCTAGACGATTAGATACATACACTTAAGTGATTTTGTTATGTGTTTAATTCGGTAATTGAATAAGTTCCAAAGCAACATAGTTATGAAATTACCTCAAGTGATTGTTGTAATTAAGGTTTCACGTGAGTTTAACCGGGTTGAATCTAGTTAGTTAATCAATCTAAATCACCATGTTCTTTCAAGAAATCCATTGTTGTAACTATCTTTATATTCTAGTTCAATTATACGAGTTATGACTTGATTTATGTGAATTTATCAAAGGTTATAATTTGTACTTCAACACCTAGTGATCTAGACACCTATATGTGAATATAGGATGGTAATTGGATGATATTTAGGTTTTACAATCATGTAGTTTACTTAGAGTGATCTTAGTAAACTAGGTTTTATGTGAATTTAACCAAGAAAGAATCTTGTTGATTAAACATAGTTCTTAAGTTTATAGATATTGTGAAATTGATATAAACTACTCTATTGTAACTATCGCATAACGGTTTTAATTATAAAAGAACAATCCCTGTCATTTATCAAGCAAAGAAGTAAACATCGCATTCTCATTCTTGTTAATTATTATTTTTATTTACTGTTTCGTTAAACAAAAACACAACTTCAAATACAAACCTCCTTTTTTAGAATAATTAATCGTGGTAAAATCATTTAAACAAACTTCTCCCTGTGGATCGAACTGGTCAATTTACTTGCTAGTTACTACATGATCGGGTTTTAGTTGCCTGTATTATGTGTTAATTATTAAGCATATTGTCTACATTTTAAAGGTTACGTCTTGACACATCAATGAGTCAATCAGCTCATCATAGTTATAAATCCAAGGATGACTCTTAGAAGAACTCTTCGTATAATTCCTCTGGACAACAACTTCAGACCATTCTTCAACACATCTTGTCTCATTGTTGAATACTCGCTTATTAGGAGAACTATACCCAAGAAATACTCCAGTAATCACTTTTGAATCAAACTTACTTCCTGGTTTTCTCTTCAAGATGGTACACGGTGCACCAAATGGTTCTAGATTCTTCAAAGATGGTTTTCTCCCATGCAATAGCTCATAACAAGTTTTACCCAGTCGTTTAACAGTCAGAACTCGATTCATAGTGTAACATGCATTCGCAACAGCTTCATACCAAAAATGAACAGGTAACGATGAATCTGCTAGCATTGTTCTAGTTGTCTCTATCAATAACCTATTCTTTCTTTCAGCAACACCATTCATCTGAGGAGCGTATGTAGAACTGAACTGCATATTGATACCTTTTTCGATACAAAAACCTGCAAGATACTGATTCTTGAATTTTGTACCGTTGTCGCAACGAATCTTTCTTACCTTTAAATTGAAACCTGTCTCTAATCGATTGATTAGCACTTTCAAGTTCTCAAACGTATCGGACTTCTCTTTCAAAAACATTACCCAAAAGAATCTTGAATAATCATCAGTTACAACCAGACAATACTTACTTCCATCAATGCTTTCAAAATGAATTGGACCGAAAAGATCCATATGTAATAATTCAAGTGGAGTAGAGATTGGATTATACTTTACCAGCTTATTAGCTTTCTTGCTCTGCTTACCCTTCTTACACGGAACACATGTTCCTGGAATCTGAAAAGATCGAATATCAACACCTTCTACAAGATTGTTGTGGATAAGGTGATTCATTTTCCGAAAACTTAAATGACCCATTCGTTTGTGCCAAGTAATAGAATCTTGTTCAGTCGCTTTAGAAACAAAAGCTTGATAATGTTCAGCAGTTGAAGTAGCAACATTCATATCTAGCATATATAAGTCAGCTTTTCTAGGAGCCTTCATCAAAATCATTTCATGAGGAATCACAAACACTGGCTTCAAAATGTAGCTGAATTCGTCATCAAATGCTACCTTGAAAGATTTTTCTGTTTGCAAGCTCTTGACAATAGTTCACTTTATCGAAACTAACTTTTTCATTCTTCAATAAACCTTGAGCAGAAATGTGGCCTCCTTTATCTCCTGCAAATGCTACATAACCTCCCTTAATTGGGTGTACATCCGAAAGAAGAGATAGATGTCCAGTCATATGTCTTGAAGCGCCGCTATCCAGTATCCAGGTGTTGTTTGCAGGTACTCTGGTCCCCTGTACATAACATTAAGAAAATTAATTAATAATGGGAACCCACGCCCGGACGGAAGTAGGTTGTCCATTAACAAGCATAGCTTGAACTTCCATCCATTTCCTATTTGAGTCCGGTGGAATCCCATAATTAGAAACCGTAAACTTAGACATTTTAGAAGTAGCAATATTGCTCTTCTAGTTTTTCACATTTTGCTCATTTTCAGAGCGATTCACTCGTGGTCTGGTACGAGAAAAGTATTTTCGACGACTAGCTTTTTGCGAAGGCGATCGTGCCTTTGATTCAAAAGCTCTACTAGGACCACTTGATTGGAAACTATTGCCTCAGTATCCTGTTTAGAAACCTTAATCTTCACAGGATAAATTGACCTATTGAAGTTCTTTCTCTTATACTCTCCATAGACAACATTTGTCGTATGATTTTTAACACGAACTTCATCATTAACAGGTGAACCTATTTTATGAGCATAAGATGATCTGTGATCATCATATGTGAGGTCAATCTTCTGTCTGGGTGATCTATATCTTCTAGGACAATTAGCAGCAATATGTCCAAAAATAGCACAATTAAAACATTGACGAAACTCCATATGTCCTCTAAATCCATACACATTATTAGAGTTTGAAGATGACGGATCTCGTGTTCTTACTAATACAGGAGAATCATTTGTTTTATTTTTTGGAACAGGCTTAGGTGTAACTGGAGGAACTGGTCTGTTAGCAAATTTAGGATTTCTTAAAATCTTAACAGGTTCTTTCGGTGTTCTAACTCTACTTATCTTAGAGTTATCTCCTAACCCAGTTTTCCTACCTTCCTCATGATCTAGAGTACCTTCAGCAGTATCATCAGAAGTTGTATTCTTAGTTGAACTACATTTTTTATTCTTTTCAACATAATCTTCATAACTAGGAGGGATACAATCTTCTGGTCGACCGTCAACTACGTTTGCATTAACAAATGTGTTCTGAAAAGGAGGAGATGCAGAACTATATCCAATACCCTTTCCCTTGGTGTCATTAAGTTCCACCATTAATGCATTCCATTGTGACGCACTTGCCCAACACTTCATTTTAATTGTCATTGCCTCTAAATCAGCTTTAACGCATTCATTTTCTTTCTTTAGTTCATTAATTGTGTCAACACGTTTAATTAAAGCTTGATTTATGTCAAAGTTATAACATTTAAGATCGTGAAGTTGTTTTTTATAAACTTTGATTTGCTCTTTCAATTCATTTTCAACCTTAGTGGTCACGTGGTTTGCGTGCCATTTTTCTTTCATCTCCGCATATGCCTTTGTAAAATTATCTATTGTTACCTTAGATTCAGCGCATTTAACACATTTAATAACAGTAGATGGATCAGAAGATACCTGTTGAGCATTATTTGATGAAGAAGTCTCAGCCATAAATGCCAAGTAATCTGTCTTCTTCCCATCATCGAGCTCATCTTCTGATTTTGACGAGTCTGTAAGGAACTCTGTTGTATCAGCATCTTTACCCAAATAAATCTGCTCAAGTCTGTCCCAAATATCTTTGGCTTTAGTTAACCCAGAGACCTTCTCAAGATTACTTTTTGATAAGAAACTCCTTAGTAAATCTACTGCTTGCTTGTTCAAAGCTTCAAAATCACTTTGGTTAACTCCAGTAATATCAGTTTCATTTTCAACTTCTGAGTCTGACTTCTTGTCTGAATCATCATCTTCTGAGCTTTCACTCTCAAGATCTGAACCTTCACCCATAAGAACTAACATTTCCAACTCTTCGGCAATCATTTTACCCCATTCGTCTAGTTCTTTATTAGCATCAACCAATGTTTCTTTACTTTGATCAGCTTCTAGACTTTCTTCAAACACTGAGGTATCACCATATTTATCCTTCCAACTGTTGAAGTAGTAGTCCTCTGACGATGTTGGTGAAACACTTCCAGATTCAGGTGTACGAGGAACTGAATCACGTGCCTTTTTGAATTTGTCTTTAACCTGTTTCTAAATCTTCTCTTTCCGAATTTTTCGAGACAATCTTTCAGCTCTTTCAGCACGAGCAGTCAGCTTCTCAACTAAATTCTGACCAATTACACAATCTGCTTCAGATTAAGTGATCTTAGCCATGTTAGCTTTAGGTTGTTGATCATCTACATTCAATTTGATAGACCAATCATCATCGTCTCCATGAATGACAACCAAAGCTTTGTTCGGACTTTCTGCTGTTTCGACTTCATTTACTTTATTAGTAATGTAAATCTCACGCTTTGTAGTTTGACTCTGAGAACTGTAGTTCTGATTCTTGAATGGATTACGATTACCCTGCTTCTTTGGTTTTGTGCACTGTCTTGAAAAATGACCTAATTCTCCACAGTTGTAACAAGTAACAGTATTCATATCAAAACCCAGTTTTGTATCTTTGGTCAGACTGATTGGTTTTCTAGTTCACTCTTCGTAATCTCTTGCTCTTCTCACAAGATTTTCCATACCTCACATAATATCCATATTTTCTGCTTCATCTTTATCTAGTTGATGATAATCTTCTCTTGTTAGATGAATTTTACCCACACGACCATCAAGATAACTATCATAAGAATTAACAAGGCTTGACAGCAAAGCTATATCTTCACTAATCTTTTCTTTCCCAACTTTCCTTATTTTTTCAATCTTAAGTGCAGAATGAACATCTGATGCAGTCAGTGTAGATGACTCTGTAGTGTTGGAAGTAGACTGTGATTGAGTATTGAGAGAACATGGTGAAGCTGGTGGTGGATACGAAGGTTGTTAAATAGGTGCACTACTAACATTCAAACCATATGTATTCTGATTGTTTGTAGCAAAAGCTGTTTAAAATGGTGCATGAGCTGACTTATGCGGTGTGTAACCATTTGGACAATACATTTTCGTGTCTTGAACTTGTTTAGACCTCTTGACTTTGTTTAACAATTCTAGTTCTTCTTCCTGAAGTCTTGCAATAAACGAGTTCACTGTAGCAGTAGCTAGTTCTCCACTGGTTTTCATAGTTAATACGAAACCATTCCATTCTAAAGGTAATGCTCCAGCAAGGCATGTTACTTTGTCTTTTTCAGCAATGGTCACATCATGCTTGTGTAGTTCAGCTAGCAAATGACGATATCTTTCAACCAATTCTGTAATAGATTCTCCAACTTGCCAGTGAAAACGATCAAACTCAGCTTTCAATTCTAAACCTTTTCTAGTTCTGTAGGATGTATTTCCTTCATTGAAAGTACGAAGTGCTTCCCATATCTTGAATGAGTTATCATGACACAGAAATTGATGGAAAATCAGACCATCAAGAGCACTCGTCAAGTTACAGTACATCTTTTTCTCCAAGTTATACTCTTCACGTTCTTCCGAAGGTATGTTATGCAACGTATATAATTCATTTGTAACAGGTGAACGTGGCCATTGAATTTCGGTTTTAATGTACTTCAAAAGCTTCGTGTCCTGACCATCAGACCAAATCTTAAATCTCGACTTCCAAGTAGAATAGTTATCCATATTCATTAATCTCGGACATTTCGTACCACTTCCGGATTCACTCTCAGCAAGGAGTAATCGTTGAGTCATATTCGTAATACTCTGAACTAACGGTGC
Organism: Rutidosis leptorrhynchoides; assembly: GCF_046630445.1. Taxonomy (NCBI): domain Eukaryota; kingdom Viridiplantae; phylum Streptophyta; class Magnoliopsida; order Asterales; family Asteraceae; genus Rutidosis; species Rutidosis leptorrhynchoides. The sequence continues at coordinate 128,048,055 of NC_092339.1, forward strand.
GGCCAACGCGTAGTCGTTTGAATTAAATATTTTGAAAATTTTACCAAAGGTAAACCGTGCGGTTCAGGATATCAACCGTACGTGTGACAGTATCAACCGTACGTGTCACGAATCAAGCGTGCGAGTCACTACTTAAGCGTACGTTTGACTAAACCAACTAGAAGAACCAGTCACTTATTCTCAGACGTGCGAGTGATGATCACCCGTGAGATTACTCGTACGTGTCAGAGTCAACCGTTTGATCACTCGTGTGATCAGACTGTAGTTACTTAACCTCAAAAGGTTATGCTAAACCGTGCGTGTGAGTTCACGAGTGAGGTCAACCGTCTGGTCAACCGTACGTGTGAGCAAGAAATTTGACCCACTCGTGTGAACATCTGTTAACCCTAAATCACTCTAAAACTCTAGAAATTGATGCTAAACCTCAATTTCTTCATCCACAAGCTGGATTAGCATTAAAGTAACATAAACATACTCTCTAATCACATTTACACACGAAAAAATGATTCTTTTTTGACCAAAATCACTCTAAAACTCAAAAACCCAAAATAACAAACTCTTTAATCACCAAAAATCACTAGATGATGTTGAAATCACAACCAACGCTCTGATACCAATGATGAAACATGACTAGGAACTTCAAAATCAATAGGTTTAATTCACACAAAGGCGGAATTAGTGAATCAAACCATAACTAGTGAATATGTGAAGCTTTTTGGGATTAATTTAGTCAAACCACAGAATGATTGTGATTAGATTAACACCTAGAGCTGTTATTCACCTCTTGAGTGATTTGGGTAGAGAGAGAATCGAATAAGGCAAACCAGATCTGAGTGATGTGTGTGTAAAAATGAGAGGCTTATCCTAAAATGAAGAACATAACACTTATATACCCCTGCTGTTGACTCACCCGTGCGAGTCATCCATCACTCATAAGAGTTGGCTTCCTCAGCCGTACGGGTGATCACTCACTCGTGTCATATCATTTAGGTTATACTTGTGACTTAGCTCAGCATCAATCGTGCGTATGAGCCTGTCAGCCGTACGAGTGAGGCTTCACTAGTACGTCTGACTAAGTCTAGCATAGTCAAACATCCTTATTGCGTTCCTGCAGTACCTATAACCACATACAAGCACATATAGGATAATAACGAGCGATCATGGTAGCCTGTAAACTGTAGTACCTGCAATGGACGTGGTTTAGATGTCTAGGGACTTACATAAAATGCATCAACACCGTTTGACTAAGAAACTTATCGTTGTTTTCACAAATATATAGAGATATGTATTTTCGCATATATATGTAACGTAATTAATTTCGTAAAAAGAATCCATATTTGAATATTAATAATATAATAATTATAATTATAATTATTATGTTAAAAGTAAATAATAATAATAAAGTTTGCTCAAAATTGAATATTTATATTTTAATAATAATAAAATTTATTAGTAATAATAAATGTCTTTAAAAAAATTTTAGAAAATTAAAATTACAATTTAGGAGAGATTAGTATTTCCATTTATAAAAGATTTTCGTATTATTTTTTTAATTAAATTAATATATAATTATGACATCATCATTATGATATTAAAGGGTAATTAGCTTAATGATGACATCATCATATTAGAGCTTTATATGACTATATAGATATGGATATCAATTCAATACCAATATACGAATATCAAATAATAATAATAATAATGAATAAGTAATAATAATAATAATAATAATAATAATAATAATAATAATAATAATAATAATAATAATAATAATAATAATAATAATAATAATAATAACAACAACAACCAAGGTTGAAGGACTCGGAACTTGTGATGATCGCTCCAAATCCATATGGACGAACACGTCATTCATCGATTTCATTGCGAGGTATTTGACCTCTATATGATACGTTTTGTAAACATTGCATTCTTTTGAAAAGGCACACCATAAATGAATATTTAAATCAAAGGTTTTCGACATTTGATGATTTCTACATATAGACAATCACCGTAAATAATAGTTTACAATAGTACTTCCATTGACAATGCAGTCAAAATAAGATACATGGTGATGATTTGGTGAATGCAACGTTTCCTTGATAAACATGCCATGTAAGACTCCATGCACATAGCTTGTCTAACATATAAGCAAACAGCGAAAGACTTCTAGGAACCTGAGAATAAATGCTAACAAGTGTCAACACAAAGGTTGGTGAGTTCATAGTTTTAATGTTTTGTATAATCTGTACATAAAGGTGGATCACAAGATTTCAGTTGTTTCATCCAGAAACGTTTATCAAAATATTCTACAAGATTGAGCACCCTGGTAACTAAACTTAACGTATATATAATTTGTACCCTTTGTATAATCATCTTAATAATCACGCAAACCAACGTGTACGATTCTCAAATAGCATACGTCCGTTAAAAGGCTAGCGCTCTAGCTCGAACGGGGATGTCAAGCCCTATGGATCCATATACAACTACTCGCGCCCACCAGTTCTTATAACTGACAGCTACTAGTTACCAAAGCTAAGGGATTTTCGGTTCAAACTCGTTGTAGAATTTAGTATGTACTTGTGTCCATTGTGTTTAAAATAGAGTGCATGTATTCTCAGCCCAAAAATATATTGCAAAAGCAATTAAAAAGGGAGCAATGAAACTCACCTTAGCAGCATATAAAGTCGTTCACCAAAATATGACCGAAACTCGGATTACCAAATAACCATAGATCTCAACCTAGAGAACATATGTTGGTCAATAAATGTCTATCAAGCTAGGTCTGGTCATAGTGTATCACAATCCTAATGCTCGAGATCGACATACAAAAGTTATCCAAAGTCGTTTCAAAAAGTCAATTTTGACAATAGTTCAACAAAACGAGACATACCTTATATAAGGAGTCATTTACTCGGTTGGTAATATTCAAAACCCCATTTTATCAATCTCGTAAACAAGTTGTTTAAATCTTAATTGCAGATTCAAAAGCAATTTCAATTAACGTCAATCATAATTCAGTTGATCATATCTCTTAATCCGTTCATCGAAACTATTCGATATCTAAATGAAAAGTCATTGATTTTTCGCCAGCTTTCCAAAAACATGCATATCATATACCTTTTACCAGTAATATATGTATTTAATTCGTGATTCATCATAAACTGTTTAACGATGAAATTTAGCATACAAGCATGCATAAATATATATACTCGAGCACTAGACATGGATACACAATTAATATATAAAAGATAAAATATGTGTGCTTACGTATCGATATTGAGATTCAATATTGTAGGAAAGTACGTAGACGCAACGGATATGATAAAAACTAGGTTTGACTTGCGAATAATACCCACGAATATTACCCATAATTTCCTTATCTCTATCCTGCTCGAAAACCCATTTCAAAAATGACCCGCTCATGGCCTCGTCGTAGTATTTTATGTACTAATACTACTAATAATAATAAGATTAATAATAATAATATTAATCTTAATAATAATAATAATAATAATAATAATAATAATAATAATAATAATAATAATAATAATAATAATAATAATAATAATAATAATAATATAAATATATACGAGTGTAATATGTGTAAACAAAACTTGAGCATAAACTGGACTTTTATAGGCAACTTTTTGGAATCTGATGCCCATGCGATCGCATGGGTTTTATGCCTATTTTTCATGCGATCGCATGGCTCCAAAATCCAGCTCACAATTTTTTTTTGTTTTGTTTGTCGACATATTTAAATATAATATATATAATATATTTAATTTAAATAATTAATTATATATTATATTAAATTCATGTGCATAGTTGACTTGTAATTTTTGTTCCGATGACTCTTACGTTGTCACTCGACTTATGTCCCGGTTCCGGTTTCTCGAACGCATTTTCGTAGGCTTAGAAAACTCGCAATTTACGTTTTGTGACTCGTACCTTTGTCAAAATATAGTCTTAAATTATCAATAAACTATATCATTCAAAGTGTATCTTAAACTTTCGAGTGTTTTGGTCATTTACTTTTAAAAATCATTGTCTTGCTATTTGTTAATATATATATAATAACAAATCGTTTTATGACCAAGTTAATATATATTTTCAACATTCATAAACACGTTTTAAATATATGTCGCAAATTATTCATATAATTAATATTCCAACTTATCATATATATTCAAATAAATATTTAAACCAATAAGTTTAATGTACAATATCAAACAATTAATACATTGTTACGTTTTCAAGTTATAGTATATATATGTATCTATATACATATAATTGTGCACGAATTGTCAAGAACAACCGAAAGATATTTGAATATATGAAAGTAGTTCAAAAATTTTGAGATTCAGTTTTACAGACTTTGCTTATCGTGTCGAAAATGTTAATCATACAAAGATTAAGTTTAAATTTGGTCAAAAATTTTCGGGTCATCACAGTACCTACCCGTTAAAGAAATTTCGTCCCGAAATTTGAGTGAGGTCGTCATGACTAACAATAAAAATGTTTTCATGACGTATATGTGTTGATAAATAGAGTTTTATCACCGTTGAATAATATAGATAAAACAATCCGATTATTCGAAGCGTATGAGAGAAGTTATCGTAATAGAATGAAAAGGAGAATAGAGATTTGTCTTATCTCTTGATGTAGTAACGATTGATTTCCGGAATTTAAGGAATAGAAAATCTTCATAATTTAAATAAGATTTGATTCTTCGAAATTTAAGGAAATTAGGATTTCCTTTGATTAAATGCGTAATCTGCCTCGATTGTTATGTCAGATATTTTGCTATAAATTGACTTCTTCCATTTCATTTATTTTCACCACTCCTATAATCTTCTTTCTTATTTCATACTTACAAAAGATTTGTGAAAATCCTTCATCCAGTTCTAATTCTTGATATTTTCTTGGCTATCATATCATTCATTCTTCTTTTTCATCTGCCACCAGAGGAGGTTATTTTCTTCTACTATTACCTTGGGGTTATATTGTTTTTCATTCTCCCATGTCTTTATATTGGTATACGCATTGATATACACGATTTGTAATTTCGGGGTTGTTTTCGAGCTTTATATTTTCCATTATATTTCGGAGCTTCATGCTTTCGTTTTCTCTTCCCGACTTTAAGTCAAGTGAATAATGGTCCAGAATTCGTAGCTATGAATTTCGGAATGAACATAATTAATGTTCTAAGAAAGAAACGGTAATGGCACAATCTGACTTGTCAAATTACCAGAATACCTCGAAAAAGACCGAATCATCAAGAAAAATATTTTCTTGATATGTTTAGAGGTTAAATAGAATAAAAGAGTTATGTAACATGATTTATGACGAGGGTATGATCTGTGAACCTTTATCACGTTCCATTAGAAACTCAGCATGACTTACTGTAATATAATCACGTTGATCAAATGTCATTATATTATACTAACTCATGCTTCAATTCCCAACACTACTTCAAAAACATCCATTTTTCGAAATTTTTAGAAATTAGAAACTAAAATAGTTTCTTTTATGATGTAACACAGATAGCGTGAAGAGATAAATAATTTCGGATGATAATAGTTATGAAGATATCTTCAGAAATATCGAAGATATTTATAATGAAATATATGATAATATCTTAGAATTTCTAATATCGAAGGATGATGAAGAATATTGTCCGCAAGGGTTTAGATTTGGAATCAAGGTATTCGTTAATGGCTTCAGCAAATACTGAATCATTTGGATTCTTGGAAGGCAGGTTTCGTCCTTGTGATTTATCCACAGCCTCCTTCATACTTTGCTCAATCCGTTTTTCAGTTCCAAACCTTTTCTTTTTCTGAGCTTTGCCAACACACTATTCTTTATCATCAAACTTTTTACTGTTAAGGTCGTTTACAGTTTTTGCTGCTTCATCAGTACTTTTCAAAATTTCGAGAACTAGTTCGCGGTTTAAGGTGTTTTTCGGAAACTTCACATTCAAAGTACGTAAGTATAGGAGATAGATGTTATATGTACACATATAACTGTTGGAGTAGACATGCTGCGAGATTTCAAAATACTGATTGCTGATTCCCAGTAATTGGCAAGACAATTCTTGTTATAAGATGCAGATGAGTAAATGATGAGGTTTCGATAAATATAATAATTTTTTAGAAAGTCAAAGATCAGTGAAGTTGTTGGTAAGTTTACTGCTAATGTGGTAGAACATGAAAGGTTCCCTAGTAACAAGAACGTATATGTCAAGGTTATAATAACGTTAATCTGAAAAGTCGAAGTTGACTGATTGGAAGTGTGATGAAAATTTGATATCTTGAAAAGAATTGCAAGATTATTTTCGGTAATAACAACGTTAAAGGATCTTGCACAGTTTTGAAGTCAAAGTATAGCTTTGAAAGATGTAGAGATCTAAGAATGATGTCACGGGTTCAGAGTTATGGCTTGGATTCTGATCCGTCAATATCAGAATATGTAATTGAATTTGTATGAAAACGATTGTATATCGTTGTGAGCATTGTTAATAATTTTTGAATCAAAGTTGAAGAATGTACAGTGTAACATATTAATTGCGAACTTATATATTTCTCGGGTATTACCTACCCGTTAAAGATTTCACAATCAATACTTTATACAAAAGAATTTTTATTACCGTCTTTATGAAAATATATGTATGTATATTTTCTTCAGATGTAACACATATTAAATGAGTTAATATCATATTAAGCTCATTTAATTTTCGGCTTGACTTAGAAATGATTAATCTCTAAAACATTAAAGATTACATAATCTTTGCGGAGTATTTCGCTAATGTAATCGATACTTCATTATTTATTCTTATTCCTCGTTGAAGGATGTTGATGCTCGTGGAATTTTTTGTGAACCTTACAAGGCACAGATGATGTTTTCTGGAAAGTTACGAGTACATCGAAAATGAAAATGTAAAATCAATTATGTAATTGAATAATACACTTGGTTTATTATGAAATGTAATTCATTAAGTTGAAACAGAGATTGTAGTTAACAATGGTTAAGTTGTTAAGGAAGGATGTACATCATTGCATATTACTAATATGAACTAACCGAGTAGTACCTACAAGTTAAGATTCACACGTAATAGCTTAGTACGAAAAGATTTATTTTGATTTCAAAATTCATATATATTAAATATACATAAAATTTCTTCAGGGGAAATGAGTTAATACTTCATCGGTTATTGTTGCTAGTATTTCTTGGTAACTACGATGCGTATGACGTTGATGTTCAAGGTACATATTGTAATGTTGAGGCTTGCGGTGCGGATGTTGTTGGTGGTGGTAATGGTACTGTTGGTGTTGTTGTCGATGGTACTGTTGATGCCGGTGATTCTGCTGGTTCTTGTAACCTTTGCACCATATTCTCCAAAGCCACTACCCGAGCGCGAAGCTCGTTGACTTCTTCTACTACACCGGGATGATTGGCGGTTCGGACGAGCGGATGAATAAGATCCAGAATTTGAGAGAGTATATGATCATGACGAGATACTCTGGAAATGAGAGAGAAAATGGTGTCTCGAACAGGTTCGCCGGTAAGTGCTTCAGGTTCTTCGCCAAGAGGGCAATGTGGTGGATGGAAGGGATCGCCTTCTTCTTGTCTCCAATAATTAAGTAGGCTACGAACCCATCCCCAATTCATCTAGAATAGGTGATGGCTAATTGGTTGATCCATTCCTGTTACACTGTCTTCGGAATTCAGGTGAATATCCATATCGGAATAGCTGTCGGAGTTTAAGAAATTTGGACTAGATACGGGATCCATCTTGTATAATTATGGAGATGATTTTTGATATGAATTAGATTATAGAATTTAGTTTGGTATTCTTCAATACATAATTTACATATGTATATATAATACCAAATTCCATAAATCACGGAGAAATTTTCGGAAGATGTCAGGAAAAGTTTACAGTAACAGATACGCTAAGATATGAATTTTTGTCTATACACTATTTATGCAATAAATGCAGGAAAACGTGTCTAGACTTAAGAATGATAAGCATGTAATTTCCGACAAGAAATGATAAGCAAAACTTTTAACATGCAGACATGGTCGAAGTCCAGACTTACTTATGCATCCTAACAACTATCAGTTAGACACACTCATGCAAGACCTGGTTCGCTAGGACCAACGCTCTGATACCAACTGTGACGATCGCTCCAAATCCATATGGACGAACACGTCATTCATCGATTTCATTGCGAGGTATTTGACCTCTATATGATACGTTTTGTAAACATTGCATTCTTTTGAAAAGGCACACCATAAATGAATATTTAAATCAAAGGTTTTCGACATTTGATGATTTCTACATATAGACAATCACCGTAAATAATAGTTTACAATAGTACTTCCATTGACAATGCAGTCAAAATAAGATACATGGTGATGATTTGGTGAATGCAACATTTCCTTGATAAACATGCCATGTAAGACTCCATGCACATAGCTTGTCTAACATATAAGCAAACAGCGAAAGACTTCTAGGAACCTGAGAATAAATGCTAACAAGTGTCAACACAAAGGTTGGTGAGTTCATAGTTTTAATGTTTTGTATAATCTGTACATAAAGGTGGATCACAAGATTTCAGTTGTTTCATCCAGAAACGTTTATCAAAATATTCTACAAGATTGAGCACCCTGGTAACTAAACTTAACGTATATATAATTTGTACCCTTTGTATAATCATCTTAATAATCACGCAAACCAACGTGTACGATTCTCAAATAGCATACGTCCGTTAAAAGGCTAGCGCTCTAGCTCGAACGGGGATGTCAAGCCCTATGGATCCATATACAACTACTCGCGCCCACCAGTTCTTATAACTGACAGCTACTAGTTACCAAAGCTAAGGGATTTTCGGTTCAAACTCGTTGTAGAATTTAGTATGTACTTGTGTCCATTGTGTTTAAAATAGAGTGCATGTATTCTCAGCCCAAAAATATATTGCAAAAGCAATTAAAAAGGGAGCAATGAAACTCACCTTAGCAGCATATAAAGTCGTTCACCAAAATATGACCGAAACTCGGATTACCAAATAACCATAGATCTCAACCTAGAGAACATATGTTGGTCAATAAATGTCTATCAAGCTAGGTCTGGTCATAGTGTATCACAATCCTAATGCTCGAGATCGACATACAAAAGTTATCCAAAGTCGTTTCAAAAAGTCAATTTTGACAATAGTTCAACAAAACGAGACATACCTTATATAAGGAGTCATTTACTCGGTTGGTAATATTCAAAAACCCATTTTATCAATCTCGTAAACAAGTTGTTTAAATCTTAATTGCAGATTCAAAAGCAATTTCAATTAACGTCAATCATAATTCAGTTGATCATATCTCTTAATCCGTTCATCGAAACTATTCGATATCTAAATGAAAAGTCATTGATTTTTCGCCAGCTTTCCAAAAACATGCATATCATATACCTTTTACCAGTAATATATGTATTTAATTCGTGATTCATCATAAACTGTTTAACGATGAAATTTAGCATACAAGCATGCATAAATATATATACTCGAGCACTAGACATGGATACACAATTAATATATAAAAGATAAAATATGTGTGCTTACGTATCGATATTGAGATTCAATATTGTAGGAAAGTACGTAGACGCAACGGATATGATAAAAACTAGGTTTGACTTGCGAATAATACCCACGAATATTACCCATAATTTCCTTATCTCTATCCTGCTCGAAAACCCATTTCAAAAATGACCCGCTCATGGCCTCGTCGTAGTATTTTATGTACTAATACTACTAATAATAATAAGATTAATAATAATAATATTAATCTTAATAATAATAATAATAATAATAATAATAATAATAATAATAATAATAATAATAATAATAATAATAATAATAATAATAATAATAATAATAATAATAATAATAATAATATAAATATATACGAGTGTAATATGTGTAAACAAAACTTGAGCATAAACTGGACTTTTATAGGCAACTTTTTGGAATCTGATGCCCATGCGATCGCATGGGTTTTATGCCTATTTTTCATGCGATCGCATGGCTCCAAAATCCAGCTCACAATTTTTTGTTGTTTTATTTGTCGACATATTTAAATATAATATATATAATATATTTAATTTAAATAATTAATTATATATTATATTAAATTCATGTGCATAGTTGACTTGTAATTTTTGTTCCGATGACTCGTACGTTGTCACTCGACTTATGTCCCGGTTCCGGTTTCTCGAACGCATTTTCGTACGCTTAGAAAACTCGCAATTTACGTTTTGTGACTCGTACCTTTGTCAAAATATAGTCTTAAATTATCAATAAACTATATCATTCAAAGTGTATCTTAAACTTTCGAGTGTTTTGGTCATTTACTTTTAAAAATCATTGTCTTGCTATTTGTTAATATATATATAATAACAAATCGTTTTATGACCAAGTTAATATATATTTTCAACATTCATAAACACGTTTTAAATATATGTCGCAAATTATTCATATAATTAATATTCCAACTTATCATATATATTCAAATAAATATTTAAACCAATAAGTTTAATGTACAATATCAAACAATTAATACATTGTTACGTTTTCAAGTTATAGTATATATATGTATCTATATACATATAATTGTGCACGAATTGTCAAGAACAACCGAAAGGTATTTGAATATATGAAAGTAGTTCAAAAATTTTGAGATTCAGTTTTACAGACTTTGCTTATCGTGTCGAAAATGTTAATCATACAAAGATTAAGTTTAAATTTGGTCAGAAATTTTCGGGTCATCACAGAACTCGAGGAGATCTCGGCCGGAGATTTTTTGGAAGTTCTCGGCAACTAGAAGAGATCTCGGAAGAAAACTCAAATATTGACTAACGTTATCATGTGTGTGTGTGTGTGTGTGTGTATATATATATATATATATATATATATATATATATATATATATATATATATATATATATATAGGGGAAGGATTCAGCGCTAAGCAATATTTTTGGGATAAGGGGATAAGTGATTTTGTGATTTTTTATATCGTTAATTCTATAATCCGATTTTTTTTTAAAAATTGCTAGTATCTATTTTAATTATATAGATTCAGAAAAAAATAATTTTTTTTTTGTAAAAAAGCTCGTTAACATACATCTGATGCATGTTAGCTGTTGTTCATGCACCAGATGTATGTTAAAAAAAGAGAAAAAATGACTTTTGATTACTGTAAAACAGTGTTTAGGGTTTAGTAATTAGGGTTTAGAAATTAGGGTTTAGGGTCTAGATTTAGGATTTAGAATGAGATTTTAATACGAACGGTTTAAAGTTTAGGGTTTTGGGTTTTGGGTTTACAAACCCTAAACTCTAAATCAAGCTAAATTTAAAAAAAAAAAAAAAAAAAAAAACTCATAACAGGTTAACATGCATCAGATGTATGTTAAACTGCGGTCGAAAAAAAAACTTTTTTTTTTCAGAATCTACACAATGATGCTATTCCCAGAAATTTTTATTTTTTAAATTGGAGTTCTAAAACCAAAGATATAAAAAAGCAAAATCATTTATCCCCTATCTCAAAATTAGTGTTTATACCTTGATCTCTCCCCACATATATATATATATATATATATATATATATATATATATATATATATATATATATATATATATATATATATATATATATATATATATATATATATATATATATGTATGTATATATATATATATATATATCAATAACAACAACAACAATACCCAATCTCACAGAAGTAGGGTATGGGGAAGGTAGGGTGTAGACAATCATTCCTCGTACCCTAGATTAGAAGGAAGTCACTACTCCGCCCTCGGGTATAGAACCCGCTACTTGATCAGGTCTTCCCTCCCTCTACTCTAGAAGCAAAAGAGATTGCTTCCTAAA